>NC_069383.1:157647838-158247838 GCF_027475565.1 Acinonyx jubatus
CTCTGTGACACAGGGTGAGTCACTGCTTGGAGCCCGATTCCTTAAGAACAAATGGAGCATAAGGATTTTCTGAGGAAATTGTGGCCACGGTGGGCTTCCCAAGCCAGTGAGCCTGGCACAGGGCAGGGACTTCACAAACAAGAGCTGTGCCATCCCAGGTGACTAGGACACACGGTGGCCATGTGACCGGATGGTCAGGGGCACGAGCAGAGCAATGCAGGTACTTTCCTCCACAGGCCCTTCTTCCCTTCTTCAGGCTGCTACAGACCATACTGGGATGGGCAGGGGGGATATGGGACCATGGCAGGGGAGTCACACGTTAAGGTGGCAAAATGGGGAAGGCGGAGCTCGGGCTCCGGACAGCCTCCCGGCACAGGCCTGCCAAGCTCCCCAGGACACGGGCAAGAAACAGACTGCCGTCTCCCTAAGTGCCTTCGTTTGGGCCTCTGTCACAGACGCCTAACGCCGCCCTGGCCAACAGGGAGGGCTGGTGGGCCTTTCATGGGGCAACCCAGGAAAATGAAAGCAACACAGTGTCCCCCACTGGTGACCCTCAGAAGCCGATCGATCCCGCCCACGACAGAGCAGCAACAGGCAGTCACACTGGAGCAGCGCCATTCCCGGGCCACTAGGCCGTAGCCACGTTGTTAAGAGAACTAAGCAAAGACGTGGGCCGCTCGGGCCGGGAGGACAGGCCAGTGCCGAGGCGGAGAAGGGACCCAGACGGCAGTGCTGCCCGAGAGGGGGCCCACTGGGCTGGGGGCGCAATCACTCACAGGGCTTGCCTGCGGGTTCCCGGAGACCACGGTACAAGGCAGCACACAGCCCTGGGGTATGCGTTCCTGGTGCCATTCCCAGAGGCCTCCCCAGGCCCTTTGGATCAGGACAAGTACATAGGGAATGTTCTAGACAGACGCTAATAGCTAAGCACGTCACAGGGGCCATTCTACCCCACTTCATAGACAGGGAAACGAGGTGCCTGGCTAAGCCCCTTGTAGACGTTGGACCCCCAGCACCTCAGCAACCTGGCCGGGAGCCTGAGTCCCTGACCTCAGACCGTGCCCCCTCTGAGAGCCAGGGATGCCTCCCTGGGACTCTGGAAGCTGGGGTCGGTTTCTAGCCTGCCAAGGGCTCCCCTCTCCATCTCCCTTTCCTCCTGAAGTGGAGCGGCTATCAGGCTGGACCCCTAGAGGGTCACGTGGGGCTGGGATATGCAACCTGTTGCCTAGTATGCACCCCCCCCAGCCCCGCCCCAGTCCTGGCCATTACCATCCTCAGGGAGGAGCTTGGGGAGCCTTCCTCGAATGAACGAGCAAGCATCCGCCCACTCTAGTCCCGCCGCCGCCCCCCCCCCCCCCCCCCCCCCCCGGACTCACCTCCTCATCCTTGTACCAGGACAGAGACTCGGCAGTCAGCACAAACCAGTACTCCTTGGAGCCGCCCTTCATCAGACTGATGTTGTTGATGGTCAACCAGCCCCTGCGGATCACCTGGGGGGGAGGGTGCTGCTCAGAGGGGGACAACGCCTGCCGCCCGGCCCAGCCCACGCCCCGTGCAGGGCCCGGGGCCCTCGTCCCCAGTAAGGAAGACGGACCACACGGCAGAGATGCCTCCAGCCCTAGGCCAGGCAACCCAACTCCACCTTGCCCCCAAGCATTTCCCACCGCAAACCAACACGGGATGCCCAGGCAGACAGACACAGGGCACGCACACTCACTCACAAGGCTCGGGGGTGGGGGTGGAGGGGGGCAGGGATCCGGGCCCCCCGGGAGACCCCCTGCACGCGGGGTCGAGTCAGCACAGCCAAGAAAAGGTGTGCCCGGCTACAAGGGGCCCGGGACAGTTCCCGGGCTTGTATGGGAGTGTATCACATGGGACGTGACATCGGAGGAATCACACTTGCGGGACCAAGTGCCAGGGACGCCCTCACACCCTCTGGAAGATGGCTGTTGGCAGAACGCTGGGGGAATTGCCACGAAATGGGAGTGGTTCTTTCTCTCTCTCCTTTTGCGGCTGACCGGCAGAAGCTTAACCCACAGTGTTGACTCTGCTGCCTGCGCCGTTGGTCACCTGCCCAGCTTACTATGGTGGACACTTGGTGTCCTGCTCTGGACGGGGACTGCGGCCAGCCTCTGTCCTGGGGCTCCCTTCCCCACAGGCTCTTTCCAGAGTACAGGAAGAAGGGATGCTTCCGCCCAGAGGGCTGGGGCCAAAGGTCTGAGCTTGGGGCACCCGCCGGGGATCATGCCCCTCGCTGGCCTCAAACCCGGAAGTCCTACTCTTCTCTGACGCGCTGAGGCTCTGGCCTGGAAGATCCCCTGGCCGGGGCTCGTCTGCCTGCAGCTGTCATCTGAGTAGGAGGCAGAGTCCGGCCAGGTCTACACAGAGGACTCATCTGACAGCTACATGTAGGCAGTCTGAGGGGCCATGGTCCTGTGTTCCCTGGGTCATGGAGGCATGTGTGGGCCAGAGCTACCCATCACTCTGGTCCGGGGACCCCCGGGCAGCGGGAAGCACATGGAGGCACAGGCAGGGCTGCCTGGGGCCCAGGCAGCAACAGACTGGGCCAAGCTATGCGGAGATGCGGCCAAGGACAGCTGGGATGGGCTGGTGTTGAGTCCCCACCTCCCTACCCGCCTCGGGGCAGGGCGGGTGGGGGGGTCGGGGGGCAGGATGGGGCTTGAGGGATGACTCTGGGGCTCCCGTTCTTCCTAAGGGGTAGGTCTCAGGAGGGGCTTTCTCCTCCCACTCTGACCTGCCCCCAGGCCTGTCAAATCTTAACAGGGCCACCTGCTTCCTATGGCTGGAATTAGGCTCTGAGCCTCATGGGCCATGAAGGTGGAGGCGGCCAGAGCACACCCAGGGACCTCTGCACTACACAGAAGCCCTTGCCCAGGCTGGAGACAGCATGGGATGCCACCTGGTGGCCCTTGTTAGGGCTTCCTGGTGATGACGAGACAGCACCTGGAGACCTGTGGCCACCAGGGAGTGAGCAGAGACTGCTGGCACCCGCCCAACCATGGCTGCCTGGTGGGCAAGGGGGCAGAGACCGCTGGCCCCAGTAAGGTCATGGTATCCTCCCAGGGTGCCCTGGTTTAGCACTGAAAACCTGGAGTCCTGGGAATGCCCCCAGTCCCAGGCAAAGTGGGAGGTCTGGTCACGCTGGGGCAAGGCTGGTCTTCAGACTCCGGCTCAAGGCCATCCTGCAGATGGCCCAGGAAGAAGTCCCTGGCTCCAACAACCACACCCCCTGTCCCAGAGCTGTGTGGGTCTCTGTGTTCATACCCGCTCCTTCCTTCCCCAGCCCAGGGGCCAGGGTAGAGCCTGCCTCGTCCTAGCCCAGGCCAGGCAGAGTAGGCATTTCTACACTTCAGTCACCGACAACCAGGGGAAGAGAAGCAGGAAGGAGGTGGAGAACGTAGGCGGTCAGTGCTCCCCGGAAGACAAGTCTTCATGTGGTGAGGCCTCTCCACCCCCGGGGCCCAGCCCAGTTCCCAAGGGGGCAGATATGCCCCCCACCTACCCCCTCCTTGGCCTGGCTCACCTGACTGCACCCTCAGTTAGTAGCAGTCAGAGCTGGCAAACGGGGCCCTGGCCATGCTGTGGGGCATGTGGCCACGGGGCAGATGCCGTGCCGGGAATGGCCCATCTGAGTAGGCCTGGAGAAGCCTCCAAGGTCCCCTTCCCCTCGAGCTGCCCAGAGAGCTGTCCGCGTGGGAGCCATGTAGGGTCAGAGATGAAATCCCACCCTGGGGAGGCACAAGCTGTGGGCGGCAGACACATGTGCTGAGTCTACAGGAGAAGGAGTGGCTGGCCTTCCTCATCCAGAAGCCAAATTTGTGCCCCAGGGGCCTGGCTTAGAAGGAGGGGGGTGGAGGGACAGAAGAGGCAGGCAGGCTCCCACGCTCCGGGGTGCACAGGGACAGGCACGCACACACGCCAGGGGTGGGAGGAAGGGCCGCCGGGGGCAGCACGGGCAGCAGCAGGAAGCAGCAAGCTGGGGCCCGCCGGCAGGGTGGGTCAGCCTCCTCCTGGGTCAGGGTTCTCGGCCTGAGTCACCTGGGGCAGGAATGGGAACCGTGGCCGGGAGACCCAGGGGCCCGCAGCCGGGGCGCGGCTGGCCTTTGGTGCTGGGGATGTGGAATCTGGCAGGAAGAGAACAACTAAACCTCTTGGGGTGTGAGGAGAAGCGGGCCCCTGGACTGTTTGGAGGGGGAGATGGTGAGTATTCCAAGTGAGAATCCTGGGCGCGGCGGGAAAGGAGTGATGCCTGCCGCAGGCAAACGCTAAGGGAAGGGAGCAAGTGGCATGGAACAGTCTAACCAATCATCATATCTGCCACGGGCAGGGAACAATAGTGGCAGCATCCAGGAGAGAGTTCCCTGATTAGCCAGTCACGCCTCTCGTGGGTGTCGAGGGGTGTCACGTGCAAAGCTATCACATGGGGGAAAAAAATTCTTTGACCAGTCAAATCACATCTGCCACAGGAAGGGGAGTGGTGGCCTGCTCAGGAGAGTACGCCAGGATCGATTAGCCATGCCTGCACACGGCCAGGGAGGGGCACAAAGGAAAGCGCGCCGGATCGATTAGTAATGTCTGCCCGGAGTGCAGGAAGAGAACATTTCGGCATGGTGAGGCCAGTGGCGGCAGGGGCAAGAACCAGTTCCAGCAGGGCTTAAGCAAAATCTCCCCTGGCCAGGGATGTGAGGGGAGGGAAGCATGGGGTGTTAGCTGAGTATCTGCCATCCCTGACCTATAGGAAACTAGCTACATGTGTCAGAAATGGGCTGGCGGGCGGGCTGGGCCTCCCACAAGGGTGGTGGTCAGGTTAGTGTCCGTGTGAGTCAGCTTATGCCCGGGGCAACACGGAGTCCAGCGGGTGTTGGCCACGGCAGGGGGTTTTTAGGTTAGCTCGATTTTTAGTTGTTCTGTTATTTGGGGGGAAAGGGACCTTTACGGGGCGGCGGGGTCTCCACCACTCTTAGGTTCTCTAATGTTTGCTACCACACTAAGTGGGTACTTACCAAGATCTCCCCCTTTGAAAATGCAAAGTTAGGATTGTGGGTAAATCAAAGAAGAGCCGGCAGAGGGAAAGAAAACGTAAGGGACATGAGGGGACAGAGAAAAAGCAGGAAAAGCACAAAAATGGGAGGAGAGAAGAGCAAGGGAAAAAACAGCAAAAGAAAAAAAATTACATGCTATTAATTATATTCATGGTGTTAATATTTAATTCATTATCATCTCCCGAAACAAAAAAGCAACAACATATGTATTACCTATGGCAAGCGCAAAAAAATCATGCAGTGGTTACATCCTTCTTTTCCAGAGGGCTCTATAATATAATCGTGCAGGATAGCAGAGCCCCCACCCCCGGCCCCGCTCCCACCCCTGTCTAATATGGAGAAGTGGGGTGAGCTCTGCAGGGATGATGTGTTTTTCTTAAAGAAAAAAAAAAAAAAAAAAAAAAAAAGGAGGCACCTAACACTGGCATATATGAAGCTGTTCATATTTCACAAGGCCTCTGGCTGGGGCATGACATCAAGGTAGAGAACGCTTCATGTGGCTCTGGGTTTCTCCAGGAATGGGGCTCACAGGACCCTCAGGCTCCCCAGAACCGCTGACCACCACGCGGCCTCCCGCCCCCCCTCCCACAGATTCCGAGTCTCCTGGGGCTAGGGCTGGGAACCCAATTCGGCTGCAGACACCCATGCCCCTCTCTTGGGGGTCAAGTTCTAACCGTGGCCTTGGATGTCAGACAGGGCCTTCTGGGTGTGCAAATGTGCCCCCACAGCCTGGGCCAGAGCTTTAGTTCAAAGACAGGTTTGCTGAAACACCCAAACCTTCACAGACTCAACAGGCTGGGAGTGGGGATAAGGGGTCTGGCGGGACGTGTCACGAGCCAGGTACCGTCACTGGTCTCGGCGGTCCCTAAGTCCCATCCGCCCCCAAGGCTAGAGCTGTGGGCTGTGGAGGGGCGGGCTACCTGGTTGGGGATGGCTCTCTTCTTGTTCAGCTGTGTACTCCTCTGCTGGGCGCTGAAAATGAAGCAGAGAGAGGACTCGTGTGGCGACACGCTGGGAAGGATGAGGTGAGGTTCTCTCCCTTGTGGGGGCCAAGTGGCCAGCTCAGGGCAGAGGCAGAGAGAAGCACCTTCCACACAAAGGGTTACCCAAGGGAAAGAGCTCGGGCTCATGCAACGAGAAGATGTATTCAGTCAAACTGAGGCTTCGAGGTCCTGACCTCAGCCACTTCCAAGGGCACCAGCTATTTCCAGGGGTCAGTGGCCCCAGAGCCTCCAAGGCGGGGCCCGAGAAGCTGGACTCCCAGGTGGCTGGGAGGCAGTCATGGGGGCTGCAGAGTAACCTGAGAACCAGGCTGTTTGGGGCGCAAACTGCGGCTCCTTCCCACTCTCTCTGCCCATCCCTGACCCTGGCACCAAGTCTTCAGTGGCTCCTACCACAGAGCCGGCCACCCTGGGGGATCAGGACAGGGGACGGCTGCTCACTGTGAAAACATTCTGGATGGTTTCTGACCCAAATGCAGAGGAGAGGTAAGGTCACCAGAGGGTTTCTATAAAGTCCTTCATTTGCCTCCAGTCCCTGATCTTTTTCCTTCTTCAGCTACCCCGTTTCCTGGCTAGTTTGTGCCACGCGGATGAAGGCCACGCGTTTTGCACGTGGGCACCCCCTCAGCTCCCTTGTTCTTCCTATTTTCCAGAGACAATCACAGCACCACCCATCTGCAAACAACTGATACCTCCTATTCCTCAGGCATCCTACTTTCTTTTCTTATCGTATTGCTTGAGGAATCAGACATTCCTTTAGGAATACGCATTGTTTTAGGAACTTTCAGAATATGACAAGGCTAACCATCTTGTTACACTCCTTTACTGGCTGCCTCTGGGGCTGTACCTGAAAGTTCAAGCTGGCTGTTGGATAAAAGAGAGAGAGAGAGAGAGAGAGAGAGAGTAAGAGAGAGAGTTAAGGAAATAGGCTTCCGTTCCTAGACAGGCAAAGGTTGGAAGAGTAAGAATGGAGAAAGAACTGGGGCACCTGGCTGGCTCAGTCAGTTGAGCGTCCAGCTCTCGGTTTTGGCTCAGGTCACGATCTCACGGTTTCATGGGTTTGGGCCCCACACTGGGCTCTGTGCTGACAGTGCGGAGCCTGCTTGGGGTTCTCTCTCTCTCTCCCTCTCTCTGCCTCTCCCCCACTCACACTGTCTCTGTCCCTCTCAGAATAAATGAATAATAAAAAAAAAAAATGGAGGAAAAATTTATCCAACAATTTTCCTAGCATTCAATGAGTTTATTACAGAGCTTTTTCTCTGGGCCTGGGTTTCATCTTTAGAGGGCAGCGAGAAAGCAGCCGACAACATCTAGCCCAGGAAGGAGTTCGGTCAACAGTGTCTGCGGGAGACAGGACCGATTAAGCCCCGCACAGTGATGGCTGGGTGCCAGCGAGGCCCCAGATGTGCTGCTTGGGGCTTCCTGGCTCCCACCCTCACCCGGAAGCCCCTGTAGGTGCCCCTTTCCCTTGCCGGCTCCCAATCAGACATTTCTTGCTTTCAGGTGGATGAGGGGAGCAGGGGGAGGAGTCCAAAGTCCTCCCCTCAGCCTGCAGGGCTCCTCCTGGCAATGGGGCCTGGCCTCTCACCTCCACCCTGCCTTGCTCTCCCGTGCTCCTGTGTCTTGGGTCTCCCTTCCCTCCCTTCCCTGTCCCGACACCGTCTAGGTCTTCTGCCTGTCTGCCACCTGGCTGTCGTGACTTCCTCGGGAAGGTCTCTCCAGGCCACTTCCCTCGCTCCTCCTTCCTACAGCCCCTCACCTACTCTCCTTTCCAACTCTGGTCTTCCACGCGACAACGTGCTCGGTAAAAACACGTGTCCAGCCTGTGGGCTGTGAAAGGGCGAGGCCCAAGTCCGGCTCGTTCACCCTCCTACTCCAAGGGCCCTGCCCTGGGCCCAGCTCTGAGACAGTGCTCCACGGCTGTCCAACGGGCCCCCTCGACGTCCACCCTCCAAGGCTGGGGCCCTGGGCCCCGCCCCCAGCCAGGGCGACCCCATTCACACAGCAGGAAAAAGGCACACAGCAGGCAATACCCACCCGGTCACCAGCTGCTCAGTATAATAACAGCTGGGGGAAGTGGGAAGGCCCAGGAGTCCAGAGGAAAGAGTGGAGTGGTCAAAGGAAAAACAGGAGAGATTGTGAGAAGGAACTGTGGATGAAGTGTGAGAAGCAGAGACATCAAGGTGAGGCACAAACAGCAGCAAACCAAAGAGGGGGACCAGCGTTTTCCGCCCACATACACCTGGCTGCTGGGGGAAGAGGTGCAGGAGATCAGGGCCCCTCAGTCCTCCCATAGCAGGGGCAGCCCAAGTAGGGCCCTTGGCTCGTCTGGGTGTCGAGGACAGCTTCTGATCATGCCTGCCTTCCTGCCTTCCTGCCTTCCTTCCTTCCTTCCACTCACCTACCACGTGCCCAGCAAAGAACAGCTGACCGACTCTGTTGAGTGCAAGGATAGATGTCCTACCCACAAGTGCTGGGTCCAGCACAGAGACCCCTGAGATAAAGATCCTCTTGCACAGCCTGCTAGCCCAAGACTGGGTTCTAACAGGCCCTGCTCCACAAGGAAGCCTCCCTGCGACCCCAAGGCCAGGCCGGAAGGCTGCCCCTTGGACTCAACACAAGCCTCACGCAGCCCTGACCCCAGCAGTGATTACCCTGGGTCTTAAGGGGTTGGCTGCGTGTCTGTCTCTGGCACGGGACCTTCCTTTGAGGGTGGGGACCTGGTTCTGTGCTTGGCACAGAGAACGCACACCAGGAATACTTGCTAAGTGAATGCAAGGAAGCTGGCTACCTATTCTTCTGTTGGGCTCAGGCAAGAAGACCTTCAGGAGGCCATCAGAGCAATCCATGTGACGCTCAAGTTCGCTGAGGGTGGACCCAGGGGCTGACGGAGTCAGTGCACGATGCCCGAGGCCCCCAGCATTTACATCTACGCCCTGCTGAAATCAGAGACCCCTGCTCTGGCACCTTCCTTATCCACGTGCCATGGAAGGGTTTGATTTTGAACCCATGGTGTATGGATGGGAGCCACGGAGAGCCTAGACCGGACAGCACGCTTCCCAACGAGCAGCCCCCGGAGCCTGTGAGATGTTCTGCGAGAGGGCCAAGTGCAGATGGGGGAGTCTGGAGAAAGCTGCACAGTTTATGAAGGTTCTGAGAAGTCACGTAGGAAGGAGAGCACCGAATGCCGCCAGCCTCACCCTTTCCCGAAGCGGCTGACCACAGGTCTGCCCCATAGGAGGCGTGTTGAGGACGATGAGGATGGACGCTGCTATTAGCCCAGGAAAGCTTCCAGATACTCTCAGATGGCTCTACGCTTCACCCCCCAGACCCTGACAGAGAGACCCTCTTGCCCCAGTCTGCTGAGGGAAGCCAACTCAACCACCTCCCTCGGGGCCTGGCTCTGAGGGCAGGCATTGGTGCCACCCACCAGCTGCTGTCCTGAAAAGTACATACTTGGCAAATCCGATAAAGTCCTCGTGGTTCGTGTTGATGTAGGACTGCTCGATGTCGATCAGAAGAAGAATCTGGAAGAAGGAGGGGAACTGTGAGTACAGAGCGGAGGTTGGCGGGGACGGCAGTGGCCAGAGCACTTCCCCAACCCGCCAGCAGGGGGAGCTGGAACCCTACGGCTTCCCAGGCCGAAGACCTGGGACCACGCGTATCCTTCCAACACAAACCAACCTTGGCGTAAATCTGTAGGGGGAAGAGGGGCACGGGTAACTGAAACTTCAGGGCCTCACAAGGAAGAAAGACGGGGCCAACAGAGCAGGGGGAGGCAGCTCGTTGTGCAGCGGTGGCTGCAGGCGCAGCCTAGGCTGACCACCTGGGCTGCAGTCTTGCCAGGCCACTGCCTGACTTTGTGACCCTTGGCCTCACGTTACGGGACGGTGGAAGGTGGAAAGGAACAAGAGGTCCAGCTGTGTAGGGTTAAATAATTCCCAGTACGCGAAGTGTTTGGAGTAGGGCCTGGAGTGTTATAAGTGCTGCATTCAAACAGCGAAGATAATGTGGCCGGGCAAGGGCGTTAGAATGGGACCCACAAACACAGGTCCGCAGGAGCCAGTCAGGGTGTGATCTCAGATAAGGGACAGGCCTTCACATAACACCCTGCCCTTTCCTGGCGTTTCACTGTGCCTCTGAGCCCTCCAGCCTCAAACATGCCAGGCACTCGGACTTTGTGGGGGTGCTGGAAAACGCTGGGGTGCTCTGTCCACGGGAGCCATTGTTGCTGGTTTTATAAGGCCTGCGCCCCATCGGCCAGAGCCCTGGGATGGAGCCCAGAAGTGCTGGCTGTGGGGCAACCAGGCGCCATGGCGTGTATGAAAAGGACAGCAACGTTCTTGAAAACAACAACAAAATCTTTGAAGCTTTTGATACAACTTCAGGGCTACGGAAGCCGCACGGGAGCCAGCTTCTGCTCCACTGATGCACGAAACACGGCGGTATCGCAACCAAATACAATGCGGAGGCTTGTGCTGGTTCTGGTTTGAACAAACACCTGCCCGGAGACCCCAGTGGACCTGGGGGGAAGGGACGGGACCGGATGCAGCCACGTGCAGCCGGCTTTGGGCTCACTCGGCACACGGCAGGTGCGGGGACCTGTCCCGCTCTCTGTCCTCGTGTGTGCTCGGTCTTCACGAGAAAACGTTGGAACATAAAAAGCACCCACGCATCATCGGGAGCGCGAGTGGATAAAACAAGTTGTGGTCCACACGCACGAGGGAACCCTATGCGGTGATCACCGGCAACTAACTCTGCAAAACACCACAAATGACAGGGATGAATCTTGAACGTGCTAGGCGGAGTGAAGGGGGGCGGACTCAAGGGGCTACATACGACGGGAGTCCACTCAAGTGACATTCTGGAAAAGGCAAAACTTGGGGAACAGGGAGCAGACGGGTGGTTGCCGGGACCTGCGGGCTGCGGAGGGGTAAAGGCGGGGAACTTTGAGGGCCACAGAATGGTTCTGCATCTTGCTGAGGGGGCGGTGGGGGAGGGGGGGTTACCTTCTTTTATGCATTTGTCACTACTCAAAGAAATGTATGCTCAAGATTTAAGCACATAAACTTTTTTTTTTTTAATTAAAAAAAAAAAAAAGATTTATGCAAATAAATGACACCTGAAAGGTAAAACAAAAAGCCAATACCTGGTCCTTGGTTCTCCCCTCCCGTTCCCGGATGTACGTGGTGACGATTCGCTCCGTCTCTTCTCGCAAGCGGGGGTAGGAGCTGAGCTGGGGGGGCGGGGGAGCAGAGTGGTGGCATTGGCTGTGTCCTCGTGGCACAGGAAGCGACACGACCACACAGAGAACGTGGGGGAGGGGAAGTGACAAGGGGTGGGCCCACCGAGTCCCCACCCCACTCCTGTCTCATAGCTGCTCCAGCTGGGAGACAAGAAAGGGACGGTGGGGGAACGGTGTGCCAGAGAGAGTGACAGGGTGCCCACGCACGAGCAGAGGTGCTTTTTGAGAATGGATTCCAAGATGGAAAGTGGCAGAGAAAGTGGGCGCTGTGTGTGTCTGCTGCCCTGCAGCGATGGTGGCCCCCTCCGCCCAGCACTGAGGGCGAGGACCCTGAGCATAATAATTAAGGCCACCAGGCCAGTGAGGCGGGACCTCTCGCCCAGCTCGTGAGTGAGTAGCGCCTGTTCCAGGCTGATGGGGGCGCCATCTGGGCCATCTACCTCAGAGGGACCCCCTTGCCGAAAGCCATTCCCCGATCATAACCAAACCGAAGGCACAGAGAAGCCCACCTTCTGAGGTTTGGGTGAAGTCCACATGGTGGGGAAAACTGAGCGGGTGCTCAAAATCACTAGTGGAAAGCCTCTCAAACGCCCTGTGACGTGATGAACACGCAGGTCTGCGCGCTGATAGCATTTCACCTGCGGCGACAGTTTGGAGACCTGCCGCCCCCCGCCCCCCTTCTCTACGGGTTCCAGGAACAGGCACTCCTGCCGGTGCCCACCGCCTGCACCTGGCTACACCACCTGCCTCCCATCCCCGTCCGAGCCCAAACTGGGAGTGTGGACCAGGCGTGCGTTCCCAACTCCCTCCCGGTTCGTCCGCCACGCAAAGTTGAGGCGTCGCGGGGCGACAAGGGGCCCACAGAAGGGGGTTCCTGCTGAGGTAGAGTTTCCAGATGCGTGGGTGAAGACTAACATGGGTAGGGGGAGAAGATGCGGGACGAATGCGCAGGTGATAACAACGAAACCTTCGGTTACCTTCTCGGCACACTTTTTAATGACCGTGGCCAGTTCTGAGACCACGAGATCAACACACTTCAAACTCGGCTCTTTGAGTTTTACAATCTGTTTTTTCACAATGGCTTCAAAGGCCATGTCGGGGGTGAAGAGCCCCGTCCTGGGTCATGCGGAGGGTGGGACGAGGTAGAAAGACACCCAGGGACAGTGCAGGCCACACACGCGGGATGGGAGACAGAGAAAGAGAAGAGAGGAGAGTCAGCTGGTTAGTAACATGCAAGTAGGAGGCTGTGCCCGCATTTGCCCCGGAAGCTGCTTCGGATCAAAGAGGAGTCCTGGGTCGGAGGAGAGGCTGGGGCTTGCTCTGGGCTTTCATTACGGAAGCACTAGGGGTCAGTGTCACGGTTCAGACAGCCGAGGGAATGTGGAGGCCTTGAATTTCCACACCTGTGACAATGCGATCTTGGATGATCATCTCTACCCCGTCTAGGTTTTTCTCTCTCTCTCTCCCTTTTCTAATCGAAGAAGCTTAAGAAGCAAATGTGGGCTTTTCCAGACCGAGACAGAAGGCTCAAGCAGAGTTTCCCTGCCTTGGAAGACCGACCCAGAGCTCTACGGCCACCGTGGACGTGCAAGCACGAACCGCCCACTGGGAAGCACTTCAGCTGCCTGGCCAAAGCGTGCTGCCCTGGGAACCAGGCCTGCGGGGGAGCCCAGCGCGTCCTGCCAGGTGGAGACAGTGGCCCGTGAACACTGGCACACGGTGCCTGTGACCTAGTGGCTCAGAGGACATGCTGCCTGGGGGGGGGCAGCTCTGTTCCTGGAGGAAGCCAGGGGTACTTGGTGGAGGCAGTTAGGAGCCAAGCTGGGCACCCGAGTGTTCGTTACGCTGTTAGCATTCGGGCCTTTCTTGGTGCCTTGGGGACAGAGAAGTGGCTGGCTCCAGGAAAGCCCGAGGGTGCCAGGCGTTTGTCAAGAAAGGGTGACAGCCAGGGAGGTTCGTTCAGGGAGCCTGGCCTCCAACAGCTGACACGGGGTCCCTCTCTGCTTCCCAGAAGGCAGCAAAGCGACAGCCCAATGAAACCCCCAATTCCATCAGACACATGCTAGGCTTGATATCAGGGTCCCAGGGAGCCCTGCCCACCAGTCTGGCCAGTTCTGGAGGCCTGGCGCACCCCCAGGCCCCCCCAACACACACACACTGCGCCCAGGCCAACACGCCCCCGCCCCAGCCCCTGGGAAGAGGCCACATTCTTGAAAACTAAGGCAATCTGGGGGGAAAGGGCACCAGCGGGGCAAAGGCTGGAGCAGCACTGGGAGCCTGATACCAAACCCCCATACCCCCGCGTCCACAAGGCCAGGAGTCACCCTGCCGAGGGCCCGATACCTTACTGGTACACTGCCTAACTGTATTGATTAGCTCCTGGATAACCAGGTCGACACATTTCAGACAGGGCTCTTTCAGCTTGACGACCTGCTTTTTCACAATGGCCTCGAATGCCAAGTCCGGGGTGAAGAGCCCGGTCCTAAAACCATCCGTACCCGGGGGCAGGGGAGATAAGTCAGAGAGAAACAAAGCACGGTCAGCAATTTCATAGGCATGGGCCAGGTCCCCGAGAATGAGCCAAGGTCACAGCAAGTCTGGGGGCTGGACGCCTGCATCCACTGCCTGGAAACCCACAGGAAGTCCTGAGGACGCCATGGTGATGTAAGACTGTACAACCAGAGTGCCTACTTTTGTCGGATAATCGAGGGAACCTAGGAGTCTCACGGGAGCCCTGTGATGGGGACACATGCTGGGTTCCTGTAATCGTGACTCAGGTCTGACTCCCCCAACCCCCGGGGGCAAATCTACAGTGAGCTTTCATAGCTGGGCTCATGCCAACTGACTGGGCAGCTGAACCTACGTGTAGCTGAACCTATGGGCAGCAGATGGCCCCGTGGCCTACCATAGATCCATCCAAGACAGCACACCTGCCCTCGAGTGCCCTTGGAGACCCATGGGGAGAGACTTCTAAAGCTACTGACAAACCACCCAGGAGCCCACTCAAGCCCTCACAGTCAGGGCACCCAGAGGGATGGGGGACCAATTGGCTGGAGGACGGTGCCGCAGAGGTAGGTGAAGGGAACGTGGCAAGTCTCCCCTCGGCACTTGCCTGACTCCGTGGATGTTCTTAATGGCGTAGCTGATCTCGCGCCGTAAATCCTTCTCGTCGAACTCCATCTGAGAGCAGACAAATCACTCACATGCAAGGAAGTGCCTGCGGCACCCCCACAACAGGTGCGTATTTGGGGAACATTACATGTCCTGTGTGTGTCTGTTTTCACACGGCGGCCTATCGCACTAGACCAAAATTCTTCAAAACATTAAAACCCAATTTCAGCAAGGATGGCTTGAAATGAACACTCTCGCCCTCTCCCAGAGGTAACGTGAATTCACATGAACTTTCTTACGGGCTACTTTGCAATACCAGTCAGGACCTCCAAACACATAGCTACTTTCACGCAGTTTTAAGTGTTGTAGAAATCTACCAACAGGAATTAGTAAGAATTAGTGACGTTTGTAGAACTATTCGCAACTGCTGAAGAATGTGAAAACCACCTAAATGTCCATTGATGAGAGACTGGCTCAACGTCCAGTGGGACATCCGTAAGATAAGATACTACTGTGTCATTAACAACACGTGAAATATACATAACTGGTTTGGAAAGATGGCCACCGCATGAAAAAACAACGTACAGAGCCACATTCGTTTGTTTTTTAAGTATGGATGAGTATACGTGCTGTGTTTGTATATGCTGGGCACTTACCCACTCGCACAGAAATAATCGGGAAAGGACGGACACCCAGGTGCTAACAGATGTTGTCTACGGGTACTGGGATTATGGGTGTTTGCCCCCCTTTAGCTTTTGTTTTCATTGAAAAGAACTTCGCTGTTTTTTACAAAAATGGTAAGTGCTCGTGGTGAAAAGTGTACAACTTCAAGCTAATTAACAACAACAACAAAAAAATCTCAAATCCCAGGGCCCAGAGCTGACATTTTTTTTTGTGCATCTTTGTAGATGTGTCTACATAAAGACACACATCCAGACGCGCCCCTTCACGTGGAAGGGTGCTGTAAATATTATCTACATGCCTCACTGCACATGCTGGCTCCCTGGCCGGCTTATTTTTCCCATCGACACAATGAGGCCATTTTCCTACGAGAATTTACCTCTGTGCTCTACGTATTTTGCAAAGGACGTGTGCTGGTTTTTGTCAGAGAGAGAAAATGGAGCTTTCATTCGGGTCTGCTGGATACCTCTAAGCTGCCTGCTCAGGAAAGGAGGGCCCAAAGGGGACACCCTCCCCACCTCCACCACCTCTGCTCCCAGCAGGCAGACGCCTGGAGGCAGGAGGAGGCCCGGCCGGCCGGCCGGAAGCTGTGCAGAAGGGGGCCTGACCCCGGTCAGGAGGGCCCCGCCCAGCGGTGCTACCTTCACCAGCTCAAAGGGAAACCGCTCGTGGAAGATGCGATTGATTCGGGCACCCCCGGAGAGTTCTAGCGTGTCCACTTGGTCTCCAGAGCCTTCGATCCTCTTTTCGAAGTCCACCCCAAACTGCTGGACCATCCTGGGGGGGAAAAAGGAAACCTGAACGTCAGAGGGGAGGTTCTGACCCAGAATTATGTTCCGGGTCAAGCTGTGGCTTACACACTCCTTTTCACTTTTTAGCACCAAGATGCATACAAAACAAGTAAGATACAGGGCTGCCGATGGCAAGCAATCACTATGTGCCAGGCCCATTAGGATTATTCATTCACTGAATTGGAGGGGGTTGGGTAGCATTATTACTCCCATTTTGCAGACAGCAAGAGTGAGGATGGGGGAGGGGAGGGTCACAGCTTAGCAACTTCTGCCTTGATCAGGCATGACTGTGAGTGAAAAAGCAGCCCCTCCACACAACACAGGTGGATTCTGCCAATGACTGCTGTGATTCCTTGGACAAGTGGCTTTGCCCCTCTGAGCCTCAGTTTCCTCATCTGCATGGTAAGTCTCTGCATAGGGTCATTGTGAGGATTCAAGGAGTTTCGATTTTTTATCTACTCCAAGGAATCACCAATCCTAAGCAGCACTATTCATTGGTACCCCCACAAAAAAGAAAGAATGCAGCCAATTAGTGGTAATTCACCTACAGCTTCGGAGTTCAGAAAAGTTAAAATGTTTTAATTTTTTTACATATTTATTTATTTTTGAGAGAGAGAGAGACAGAGCGTGAGGCGAGGAGGGGCAGAGAGAGAGGGAGACACAGAATCCGAAGCAGGCTTCAGGCTCCGAGCTGTCAGCACAAGAGCCCGACACGGGGCTTGAACCCACAAACTGCAAGATCATGACTTGAGCCGAAGTCAGAGGCTCAACCAACTGAGCCACCCAGGCACCCCTGTTTTGTTTTGTTTTTTTTAAAGTGCTCCCATAAGGGGCACCTGGGTGGCTCAGTAGGTTAAGCGTCCGATTTTGGCTCAGGTCATGATCTCATGGTTTGTGGGTTCAAGCCCCGCATCGGGCTCTGTGCTGACAGCTAGGAGAGCGTGGAGCCTGCTTCGGATTCTTTGTCCCCCCTTCTCTCTGTCCCTCCCCAGCTTATGCTCTCTCTCATACAAAGAAATAAACATTAAAAAAGAAAGTAGTAATAAAAATAAAGCACTGACGTGGTTGATGAAATATGTTAATACCACACATGGGCCCTGGGAACCCGGCCCAACCCTTACAAAAGTCTCTGAGTGTTGCCAATGAGCCCTGTGATCGCGTGTGCAGCAGGGAAGTCAAGTATTTATTAGTGTTTGGTTCTCCTTAGCATTTCTAGCTGCTTTCCCAGCCTCTTGCACCATCTGTCTTAATCATTCCCGCCCCCCAAACTCTTTATCTCCAGTACTGCGCACAGTCTGCCCTGAACAGGAGCTACTGTGGTCAAGGGACCGACCTCTACTGGCCTCTACTGGCCCAAGCCCAGCTTGCTGGCGAAGAGATGTCCAGTTCTCGTGGGCAAGTCCGGCTGGTGCCGGTGAGAGGCCGGGCCTGGCCGCTGATGAATGGGTTCTCCCCGAACACCTGGCAGGGGGGCAGGCGCAGGGTGTCTCAGATCCCAAGAAGCTTTTGTCCCCCAAGAAATGAATAGTGTTAAGTCTGAGCATCAAAGCATTCTCACCCCCGAACCCACCACGCAGTGCCGCGTGGCAGAGGATGGGGGGACATCAGGGTTAGGATGTGGCCACTATGGGTGGTGTTCCTCTGGTGTGTCCGTGGGAGAAGTCATACGTGTGGGACCCTCTGCCTCATGAGCTGCCAGGGAGTTTCTGGATCCCACTCTAACTAAGTGCCCAGGGTTCCTTGCAGGTCAGAAACCGGGAGTACGGAGGCAGGGGAAGCCTCGAGAGAGAACCTGGTATTGTGGGGCACACCAACCCTCGCCCCACCTCACAGCTGGGTGGCTTCAAAGAGTCCCCGTCAGCTCTGAGCTGGGCCAGTGGGCATCCGCTCGGGGTCAGGGTGAGAATTCCAAGAGACAGAGCATAAAAAGCTGGCACGGGGCCAGGCTCCCAACCCTGTTCCCCCATGTCTGTCCTCCCCACAGCCACCAGAGGGCGCCTGTCAACACCTGAATCAGGCCGCCCCTCCTATGCTCAGAACCCTCCCTGGCTCCCACCTGACAGCAAAAGTCTGATTCCTCCCTGTGGCCCACAAAGACCTGAATGCTCTCTGCTCTGTCCCTTCCCTGCTCTCCCCTCCTCCACCCTACCCCTACTTCACACTCTCCTCTCACTCCTCTCACTTCTGTTCTGCCACATAGCTTCCTCCAACACTGCAGGGTGCTGTCCTGCCTCAGGACCTTTGCACCTCCGGGCCCCACCCCTGACCTCTTCAGGTCTTTGCCTGACTCTCACTGTCTCAGGGCGGCCCTCTAGACCATTCTATTTAAAAAAAAAATTTTTTTTTTAATGTTTTATTTATTTTTGAGACAGAGAGAGAGACAGAGCATGAGCAGGGGAGGGGCAGAGAGAGAGGGAGACACAGAATCCGAAGTAAGCTCCAGGCTCCGAGCTGTCAGCACAGAGCCCGATGTGGGGCTCGAACTCACGAACTGCGAGATCATGACCCTAGCCGAAGTCGGACGCTCAACCAACTGAGCCACCCAGGCGCCCCTAGACCACTCTATTTTAAATGGCAACCCCACGCCCATCCTGGCACCCCAGCCTCTTCCCAACAATAATATTTCATCATTTAACACAGTATTCGTTTTCTTATTTATTCATTTTCGGTCCCATCCCTTCCCTCCCTGCTTTCTGAGCACGTGGGGGCAGGGCTGGCTGGCTGCCCCACCCAGTGTGGCGGCTCCAGTGCTCAGGACAGGGCCTGGCACACAGGAGGCTCCCCAAGGATGTCTGCTAAGTGAATGGATGGGTGGACGGATGGATGAGGATCGGCACCCAGCCCAGACCCAGGACCCCGCGGCCGGCCAGAGGCCCCGGCGAGCCAGGCAGAGGGTGGGAGACACGTACTGCAGCAAGGCTTTGGTTTTGCGAGTGGGGTCATCGGGCCGGAAGTTCTTGTACTCCTCCACCTCCTTCTCCAGGGACAGCAGCTGGCTCTGCAGCTTGCTCCGCAGGGCTGGCAGGGACTCCCGGATGTGGTTGGTCAGTTGCTGTGGGACAGAGAGAGGCCAGAGGTCAACACAGGCAGGATGCTGGGAAGGGGCAGGCCTGTCGCACTGGCAGGGGGCTGAGGACGGGATGGCCCCCTGCGCCCGGCGCACCCCCCGGCCTTGAGAGGAAGCAACAGGAGTCACACCCGCGCACGGGACCAGGAGAGGGGACACGTGCCGCCCCCAGCAGCGGGACGCTGTGAGCAGCCCCCTGGGCCTGCGGCGGGCAGATAGCCAGGGTTTCTGGGCCACAGGGTACACATGGCACACCGCGTGCTGACCCAGAACAGCCTCCCACGGGTGCTCCAGGGAGAGGCCCAGGCAGGCCCCACAACCTAAGGCAGAAGCAGCTCCCCAGGGAAGGCACAGAACGGACGCAGGATGTGTGCTCCCTTCTGTGAAAGACAGGGAGAAAGTAAGAACATATTTTTAGTCGTGTGGACAGAGAGAAGGAAGCATCACAGGAAACAAATGTGGAAGAAAGGCCGGAGTGGGGCAGGCGGGTGGGAAGGGGACACCTCCGCGGCCCCTTCTCTCCTGCTCTGCTTCCGAATCACGTGGATTTAAGCAGTCACAAATTGTAAAAGGAAGCGGCACGGCAGATGAGGTTAGAGAACGAGCCTCAGGATGGGTGGGGAGACAAAAAGTAAGGGAGAATGGTACACGGCACACAAATACAAGGTTGGTCAGGTGTCAAAAGAAACAAAGGGAAGGGAAGGCAAAGAAGGGGGGAGGGGGAGGGGAGGGAAAGGGGGACAGGGAGGAGCAGGGAGGTGGGAGGAGGGAGAGGAGGGAGCTGGAGAAGGACAGGGAGGAAGGGGAGGGAAGAGGGAGGAGAGACAGGAAGGAGGAGGGGGAGTGGGGAGGGAGGGGAGGAAGACACAGACACAGTGGCCTCTCCAGGCCCTGAATGTCTCTAGAAGGAAGCCCACTTAGTGGTGACACTGGCCAACTCCCAGGAAGGGACCCACCACCAGATGGGAAGAAATGAGATATTCAGTATATTTGGGCTGTGGGACTTTTTTTTTTTCTTTTAATTATAATAATAGAGAGAAAAGAGAGACAGAGAGGGAGGGAACAAAACAAAAAGCCATAAAAGCAGCTAGTACGCTAAAAACGGAAAGAAGCATTTTGCTGTCATCTGTCCCACACCAGACAAGAATTTAGAGTATCCCTCAAGCTTGAAAAAAGGTGTGAGGGAGCCTCAGGCTCCAGCTCAGCACACTCTGTGGCAGGATTCTGACAGTCCCTCTGACACCCTCTGTGGCCAGGGGCACTGTCCCAGACCCCCTGTGGGGCCTGCATGCCTTCTGGGGTGGGGATCTGAGCCACACGCCCCGCAGACCTTCCCTCTGCTGTCTGATCGCGTCTTAGAGCACGAGAGCGGCCCCGTTTCGTTTACAGGGAAAACAGGGGACAGGGGGGCCACAGCTCCCAAGAAGTGCCCCGATGCAGAGCCGCATCCCAGGAGGTCAGCCGGGCCCCGTGCCGGCTCCCACAGGAGGCCCCTGCCACCTGCAAGGGGGTTTTACTTCCTTTCCTCTCCCACAGCCCTCTGCCCAGGCCCACTGCTTCCTTTCCTGGAGGGCCCCTCCCACAGGACACTTTCCTCTTTGCCCCTGAGCTGCCTTCTCTGCCTTCCTGTCCTGCACCAGCTTTTCATGGCCCGGCTGCTACCTAACACCTGATTATGCATTCATCTGGTGACTTGTTCCGAATCTGTTCCCCGCCCCCCCCCCCCCATTAGAAAAATGTCTTCCCCGAGGACAGAGCCCTGCTCTTGTGTCACCCCTGTGTCCCCATTGCATACGCGAAGAAACGACTCACTGTTGCTCTGATGCCTTCCCACCTTCCAGGAAGCTGCCACAAAGTCTCAAAGGGGAAGGTCTTGCCACCCTGGATGGGCAAACCAGGACAGACCCTGAGGACAGGCAGCGTCTGTGACAGTGAGACTCCGCAATCCCCCATCAGGGACTTTCCTCTCCAGAGAAATCGACAGGGGCGTAAGATGAGGTCATTAACATGTTACTGGCGGCGGCCTCTATGCACCAGGAAGACGAGAAGATGGAGTCAGTCTCCAAAAAGAGACGGCTGAACAGACTGCATTCAGAGACCAGTACGCAGCCGCGAAAAGGAGTGAGGAAGGGTTCTTTTCTGCACACCCAGCACTCCAGGAGATACAGCTGAGCAAAAAATCCTCAAAAGCAAGGGGCGGGGAGGGCGCATGGCGTCATTTACAGTAAGAAAGGGAGAGCAGTGATTCTCGGAAGTCCTTTTCGCTTCTATGGACAGAAAGAAACGCAGGCAGTACCAACTGTGGGGCCCCGGGGGTGGAAGGAAGGGGCAGAAGGGGGCACCTCGCCGCACGGGTATCGATACCTGCGCTGTTCATAAACCCTATGAATGCATCCCGTGTAGAAAAACAAGAGAGCGGTAGAAAGTGCAATACAGGAGAGGCCAGCACCTGGTACCTGCTGTGTTTCACGCAGCGCACGCACTGAGCACTTAGCGGACGCCGCAGCCCTGCGGGGGCAGGGACGGTGATGGTTCCCAACTGACGAACGGAGGACAGAGGCTCAGAGAGGCTGGGCCACCCAGAGATTGGGGTGGGCTTCGGACCCAAGAAGGTCAGGCTCTGCAGCGCTCCTGATGAGGTCCGTCCAGCACTCCTGGCCACCCTGCCTCAGTGCCGGCCAGGCGTTTCTAACGTACACAAACTTCTGGGTACGTGGCTAGACCATTACAATGGTAATTAAAATAACAGGAACAGTAACCGTGACAGGAACAGTGCCACAACCCGCTTACTGAATACCCACTCTCCACCGGGCCCCGAATCAGATGTGGACTGAACTCATTTTGCCAAAACGCGCGCTGGCTCTAGACCGAGGCCGGCATCACTGTGGACTGCACCTGCACAAAATCCCGGCTGTACCTGGTTCAGGGTCTTCTGCAGGTGTGGGGTGCCCATGCGGTCAGCCATGTGCCGGTAGGCTGGGTGGGAGAGGAAGAACTTCCTCTCGGCCGCCAGTGCCGTGCGGATGTCCTTCTTGCCCTCAATGTCCTTCTGGCTGCGGTTCACCACACCGATGTAGCCTGCGGGAGGAGAGGGGCAGGGGCCGTGCCAGGTGAGCCGAGGTGCCCGGAATGCCCACCGTGGACCAGGAACGGGGCTGGGCCAGGTGCAGGCACAGACAGGGACCCTGTCCCACAGGTCACTCGCGGACTGGGCCACAAGCCCCACTCGTTACTCAGAAATTGGGAGAACACAAATGCAGAGTGCGGTCCTGGAAAGCAACAGAAGTGTCTGCAGGAGAGGGCTGACGCCCGGCCTAATGTGAGGCGGGAGACGGAGAAAAGCTTTGCAGAAGACGAAACCCACAAACTGCGCTTTAAAGACAAGTGAGAAGGGGCACCTTGGGTGGCTCAGTCGGTTAAGCATCCGATTTCGGCTCAGGTCATGATCTCGCGGTTGGTGAGTTTGAGCCCCGCGCCGGGCTCTGTGCTGACAGCTCGGAGCCTGGAGCCGGCTTCGGATTCTGTGTCTCCTCGTCTCTCTGCCCCTCCCCTGCTCACGCGCTCTCTCTCTCTCTCTCTCTCTCTCAAAAGTAAATTAACACTAAGACAAGTAAGAAAACCACTTCGAAAAGAAGGCCGAGTTAGGAATACCTCATCTTGCCTGGTATTAAAACCTGTTACATTTGAAAAGGTTGGGTACATCGGGGCATGTGCGTCTGGAGAGATGAATGGAACAGAAAAGAAAAAAGTCCCAAACCACATGAAGGGCAGGTGGGAACTAATGGCTAATTCCTCAGAGCCAACGGGAGGAAGGTGGATCACTCAACGGCCACGGCCAGCAAAGGAACAAAGTTAGTTGTGGGGGCGCCTGGGTGACTCAATCGGTTAAGCGTCCAACTTTTGATTTTGGCTCAGGTCACAGTTTGCGGGTATGAGCCCCGTGCTGGGCTCTACGCTGACAGCACGGAGCCTCCTTGGGATTCTCTCTCTCTTCCTCCCCAGCTCGTGCACACGTGTGTGCTTTTTCTCAAAAAAAAAACCCAAAAAACAAAAAAAACCCAAAAAACAAAACACATTTAAAAAAAGACACACAAAAACCCAAGCTGGGTGCCTACCGAACCTAATCCTCGAGGGATCACAGATCTATGCACACACCATGAAACTGGAAGAGAATACGGGTGGTTTTCAGAGATGACTATATTTGGGTTAAAAATTTTCTGAGCCAAGACACAAAGAAAATGGTAACCATGACCACGTGAGAAATGGGACATGCAGGAAGGGCTGGGAGACCTTCTCCTTCCCAGGCGGCTTTCAGTACCATTTCGGAATTCTTCACACATGGGAAACACACATGGGAAACACTATGTAAGATAAGGATGTTAGCATGAAGAGAAGAGCTGCCATATTCGGGCATGAAGAGAAAGGGGATGGTGCTCAAAAAGCCAGAACAGTCTCGGGTCCCCGCGTGGGGACGCGAGGCACTCAGCACACCAGCAGGGTGGGTGAGTGGATGTCACAGGACACTAAGAACTCAGCCTCGTGGCTGACCCATGGTAGGTGCTCAACAAAGCAGACGCGGGGACTGTCATTCACGACTGCTGACGTAATCAGAGTTGGAGAGGTGGACTGGGGACAGGTGTATACATACGTACATCCCCCCCTGCTTAGCAGCAGGCGTTGACGGTCTCCCTTGGGGGGAGGGGAGTGGTGCCTGCCTGCCTGCCCTTATTCCCGCCCAGTCTTGTGCAGGCCTGATTACTTTTCATCCTCTCCGCATATGTCATTATGTCCATTTTACAGATGAGGGGAAGTGACCAAGGGGAGGTCACAGAGAGGGGCTGCCGGAGAATCAAGAGGGTGAACCCAGACCTGTGGCAAGCCCAAGCTCGCTATCACCCACACGACAGCAAACATGCCAACCGCACGGAGCAGAGACAGTGGTCTGGCTTGGATTTTGGTTCCCGAAGGTGCGAGAGTTCTGAGTCTTTGGGAAGCCAAGGAGAAGGTTGCAGCTCAAGAGACTCGAAAGGCCACGGGGCAAGGGGGGAACACCGAGGGAGGGAGGCTGTGGGTACAAGTCAGGAGCAGGCAGACAGGGCCGGGAGAGGAAGGGCTCACCTTCTTGGACACAGACAGGAAGGCAGAGGGCAGATGCAGACAGCAGTGAGTGGGGAGAAAGGAAGCTGAGGAGGTCTGTGTCACCTGGCCCCCCAGCGGCAATGCTGAGCCCAGGTAGCATCCTTCGGGGACCAAGATTTAGGCCTAGTGTGTGCAGAATGAGCACGCAGTCAGGGGGCTGGGGGAGGGATGGCAGAGGGTGTGAGGACATGTGGAGTCCTCTTCGGGCTTCAGCACCAATCCTTCCTTCCTAAGCCTCCAACAGTGACTCACTCTTCAGCTCGGGATCCTGGCAGCTAAATGGGTGTTTGGGTTCTGCCCTGACCACGTTCCAGCCTCCCCTGGGGGCCCCTCTCATTGCTCAATGTCTCAGCAGGGCTGGGGGCAGGTGGAAACCAGGTTTTCCCCATGCCTATCCCAGACATGGAAGAGGGAATGCCTAGGGGCAAAAGAAAAGATCTACATGGTCCTGGCAACACCAACATGCCCCTAGGTGCCCACAGCTGACAGCAGATCCCGGGGCAGGGGGGAAGGAACGGGGCACAAGACGGAAGCAATTAAGAAAACAACGGCTTGGGGCGCCTGGGTGGCGCAGTCGGTTAAGCGTCCGACTTCAGCCAGGTCACGATCTCGCAGTCCGTGAGTTGGAGCCCCGCGTCAGGCTCTGGGCTGATGGCTCGGAGCCTGGAGCCTGTTTCCGATTCTGTGTCTCCCTCTCTCTCTGCCCCTCCCCCGTTCATGCTCTGTCTCTCTCTGTCCCAAAAATAAAAAAAAAAATAAAAAAAATAAAAAAGTTGAAGAAGAAAAAAAAGAAAACAATGGCTTAGCGGCACCTGGGTGGCTCAGTTGTTAAGTGTCCAACTCCAGTTCAGGTCATGATTTCACGGTTCATAGGTTCAAGCCCCGCATCGGGCTCTCTGCTGTCAGCACGGAGCCTGTTTCAGATCCTCTGTCCCGTTCTCTTTCTGCCCCTCCCCCTCTAGTGCACGCACTGTCTCTCTCTCTCTCTCTCTGTCAAAAATAAATAAATATTGGGGCACCTGGGTGGCTCAGTCCGTTAAGCATCCGACTTCGGCTCAGGTCATGATCTCACGGTGTGTGAGTTCAAACCCCGTGTCGGGCTCTGTGCTGACAGCTCAGAGCCTGGAGCCTGCTTCGGATTCTGTGTCCCCCTCTCTCTCTGTCCCTCCCCGGCTCATGCTCTCTCCCAAAACACATAAACATTAAAAAAAAAAAAAAAAAATATATATATATATAATATATATATATATATATATATATATATATATAACCAAACACCACCACCAACTAAAAGCCTAGACGGACACTCAACAACATGCCGCAGTGAAAAACAGGAATAACCTAACAAACAGGGATTGAGTAACAGCCCACACATCCTCCTAGAATGGATTCCACTGGACCCTCGGAAGTCGCTTTGAAGAAGGACCCTTGACAGTCGCCTGTCACGGGGAAATGTCCTGCTCTTCTGCTAAGTGAAATGGAAAAGTAGGTCGCAAAGTGGCATGACACTGGAGAGCTGGCATTCAAGAGCAGCTCTGTCACTTCCTAGTTTTTGTGAGCGGAAGCAAGGGATTTAGCTTCTCTGTGCCTCAGTTTATTCATCTATAAAATGGGGGTAGGAACAGAGCCACCTTGTTAGACTGTTACCAGGATTCAATGGGCTGGTGTACATGAAGAGCACTGGGTACATAAGAGACACTTAATAAGTTTGTTTGTTTGAAAGAGAGAGAGAGAGAGAGAGAGAGCTCACAAGCATACCTGAGCAGGGGAGGGGCGGAGAGAGGGAGGGTGAGGATCCCAAGCAGGCTCTTCGGTGTCAGTGCAGAGCCGGAGGCAGGGTTCCACCTCGCAAACCATATAATCATGACCCGAGACAAAATCAAGAGTCAAATGCTTAACTGACTGAGCCAGCCAGGTAACCTGGCTATTCTCATTTTTTGAAAATAAAAATATTTAGGCTACTCCTGTCAGAAGATCTGAACTTGATCGTAAACCCAAACCTTATCAGGTCTCCATCTTGATTTAATTACCAGTTTATAGGGAACTACAACTGGCCCAATCCCAAGTGTGGGACATGATCTGGTTTCTTCCATCCACAAAAGAACAAAACAGAAACAAAAACAAAAACAAAAGACGGCATAGGAGACACAAAGGGGCTGGTGGGGGAGCAGAACTCAGGTATTTATGTGTAAAATGATAGGATGCCAAGGATTTGCTTCATAATCCTCCCAGGAAGCAAATCAGGGGACATTCAGAGATCGAAATTAGCCGTGTTGGTAACCACCGAGGCTGGGCCCATGGGGGCTCCTCGTACTTCTCTCCCTACTTTCGAGAAGGTTTTTAAAAATGTTCGTAATAAGGACACCTGGGTGGCTCAGTCGGTGAAACATCTGACTTCGGCTCAGGTCATGATCTCCTGGTTCGTGAGTTTGAGCCCTGCATCGGGCTCTGTGCTGTCAGCGCGGGGCCGTCTTTGGATCCTCTGTCTCCGTCTCTCTCTGCCCCTCCCCTGCTCATGCGTACTCTTTCAAAACTAAATAAACATCATAACAAAAGTGTTCATAATAGAAGGGCGCCTAGGTGGCTCCGTCAGTTGAGCGTCTGGCTCTTGATTTTGGCTCAGGTCATGATCTCAGGGTCTTGGGATAAAGTCCACCCTGAGTGTGGAGCTTGCTTGAGATTCTCTCTCTCTTTCTCTCTCTCCCTCTCTGCCCTTCTCCCCCGTTCATATTCTTTCTAAAAAATAATAATAAGGGGCGCCTGGGTGGCTCAGTCGGTTAAGAGTCCGACTTCGGTTCGGGTCATGATCTCGTAGTCTGTGAGTTTGAGCCCCGCGTCGGGCTCTGTGCTGACAGCTTGGAGCCTGGAGCCTGCTTTGGATTCTGTGTCTCCCTCTCTCTCTGCTCCTCCCCTGGTTCATGCTCTGTCTCTCTCATCTTTCTCTCTCAAAAGTTAATAAACATTAAAAACAAATTTTAAAAAATAATAATAATAAAATAAAATTTCCTTTAGAAAACTATTCCTAATAGGGGCACCCGGGTGGCTCAGTCAGTCGGGCATCCGACATCGGCTCAGGTCATGATCTCATGGTTTGTGGGTTCAAACCCCATGTCGGGCTCTGTGCTGACAGCTCAGAGCCTGGAGCCTGCTTTGGATTCTGTGTCTCCCCCTCTCTCTGCCCCTCCTCCGTTCTCTCTCTCTCTTTCTCAAAAATAAACATTAAAAAAAAAAAAAAGGTTAAAAAAAATGCTCAGAAAGCAAGCATGAAAATTAATAGAAATTATGAATCCTGAGGAACTTTTTGGGAGGAGAGCCACAAAGTAAAAACTAGTGGGAGAGGCCGGGCTGTGGATGACTTTGGTTTTCTTTTCCTGTAGGCTTGTTTATGTCCCCCAAGTGAGCAGGTGTTAAAAGTGAACGTATACACGTCAGAGGAAAAAGATATGTACACGGAGGCGTGAAGACAGAAGGGTTTGTACTGAAATGGAAAAGCAGTTACTCTGGGTGCTGGGGAAGCAGGCAATGCTGAGTGTTTATCTGTGCGTATTTCCTGGCATCTGCCCAGGTTTCGGTAACGGTAAGGACAAAAACAAATATCACCGGAACATACATCCAGCCGCTCCGCCCCTTGGCCCCCGGCTCCCTGCCCAGCCGCACCTCTTCTCAAGGGGAGCAACTTGTTTTCCAAGACGTCCCTGGCGTCAGTGCCTTCATCCATCAGGTCAAGCTTGGTGATGACGCCAATGGTCCGCAGGCCTGAAAGAGCCCAGAGGTCAGAGGTCGCCATGAGAAAGGAGTCCGGGCTGGCAGCCTGGGGGTCCCCACTTCTAGGCTGTGAGACCTGGGACGAGCCATAACGTCCCCTGCCTGGACCCCAGTTTCCCTCATGTCAAGAGAAGACAACAGCCACACCGATCCCAGTGGGGTGTCCATGAAGATCAACGTGGCTTGTGACAAATGTTCTATCAGTAAATACTGGCCACCGTCACGGTCATTCCCATGATCTGCGACAGCGTCTTGCTGCTGTAGTGCCGGGGGAAACCTCGCGGAAACCCAAATCCCAGGTCAGTCTCCATGCTGTGCCGAGTCACCTGCCAAGGCCCAACATGATACGCAAACCCACGGCGACTGTTTCTAGGGTTACCTTTCACCTGAATGGCCAAAATTCCACTCTGGGAACCACCCCCACCGAATTCCTCCTGTCTCCGGGTCACCTAGACAAGGGAACCCTCCTAGCAAAGCTACACGCCTACAGATCAGTGCCCCTGCTGGCGCGGAAGGATCCTCTCCGTGCTAGTGCGTGTGTGGACGTGGACGTGTGCACGTGTGATGCGCGGGAGGCCCAGAGCAACCTCCGGAGGGTGCCGAGGGGGGCAGCGAGCACAGCCGTGCGCTCCCTGGGGCCCCTGCCCGTTCACATTCGGCAGTGTGAACCTCTGAGCCTCTGAGCCGGCATCACCTTTCTGGAGGGCAAAGCAGCCACAGCCGTGAATACCCACAAGGCTTGCCAGGGAGGGAGGGGGGAGGCAGACAGAGTGC
The DNA here is from genome assembly GCF_027475565.1 of Acinonyx jubatus. NCBI lineage: Eukaryota > Metazoa > Chordata > Mammalia > Carnivora > Felidae > Acinonyx > Acinonyx jubatus. Next base: position 157,676,476 of record NC_069383.1, read on the forward strand.
AGCAGAGGGATGTGACTGGGGCTCCCACTGACTCTATTGGAAATGTCGGATTTCACCGGAGGATTGTTTATGAAAGACCAGAAATGACCCAAATGCTCAAGAACAAAGAATGGGCAAGAGTGGCCCATTTGGTGGATGCCACGTAGACGTGTCCCTCTGAGACCAGAGAAACATGCACACACGTTACGGAAAAAATCAGGAAAGACCACCCCGTTTTTTAAAACGTGAGTATCCACAGAAGAAGAAACTCTGAAAGGTTATTTACCAACCGTGGCCATTGGTGTCTCTGCAGCGGGAGGGGAGCGGTCACTTTTCAGGTTCTAGATATTACAGTGTGGACGTGTTGGTAACGGTGATGCATTATGAATACTTTCGAAGCCAGAAAAATGCTCTCTTTAAGGAAGAACGCCAGCATCAAGGTCACAAGTGGCACATAACTGTACCCGTCCCCACTCTCTCACTGCCCGGTCAAGCCTCCGCAGTGTGTGTCACAACCACGGTCCGTTCCGTGGGACCGGAGTCGGGGCATAGGGAAGCCGTGGAGGGCCAGGGGCAGGGGCGGCCTCTCCCGGGAGAGCGTGCCTGCCCAGGATGACCACGGGGACACAGCACGTCCTTCGCGGGACCAAGAGTCTCAGCGCGCAGCCCTCAACTCTGAGGAGCTCCCACTCCAGTGCACGAAAGGGCCGTCAGCTGCCTGCCCTCCCCGGCCGCCCTCAGGCCTGAGCAGGGCTGGAAACCAGGCAGTGGAGCCCCAGAGCCTGTCCTTCCCCAGCTCCTCCCTGGTCCCCGACTCCCTCCAAACCACATGGAATGAGGCAGTCGGAGGGCACTTTCCAAAATGTATTTGAGTGTGTGTCCCACTCCACACAACCTTCAACACGCTCAGGGCACACCCAGCTGCCCACAGCAGCCACCAAGGCCACGGAAGGTCTGTCCCACCCCACCCTTGCCCCACCTGTCCTCACTTCGGCTTGCTCTGCCCCGGCCACACTGGCGTCGTGTCCTGGGCACCCCAGGCTCAAATCATGCCCAGCCTAGCTGGCATCGCTGTCCATTTTCCTGGGCTCTGCCTCTTTCTGTCGTTCATCATTCTGGTCTTGCCTGAAACCTCTCATCTTCAGAGGCCTCTGACCCCCTCCCATCCCAGCTACTCTCGAAAGGCCTGATTTTCCTCTGGGTGCCCACTTCTGGCTGAAACTGTCCCACTTGCTTCTTTCCTTGCTGTCTTCTGTCTCCCCCGCTGGAATGTCAACTCCCCAGTGGCAGGGACCCTGTCCATTCTGTCCCCTGTAGGGTTTCCAAGGCCAAAGCGGAGCCTAGCACAGAGCAGGTACTTAACGGACATGTACTTAATAAATGGAAATGTCTGACCTGGAATGCCCCGGGCAACAGATGCCACAGTCCCCACTACTCCCTATCGCCCCACTGGGCTTCATTAGCTCATCCCCTCATACCCCCTCCCCCACCCCGCCTGGCCCCTGAGCAGTTACAGGGACTCTCCAATCCTCTCAGCACTCAGTAGTGCTACACGTTAGGATCGCTGGTGCCATTTTGACAGAGGGGACCAAGCCTCGGAGAAATGCCCAAATGCCCCCCAAGAGCCTCCCAGGGGCAGCCCTCTAGCACTGTTGGCCCCAACGGGAGACACAGGAGGGCCTTTTCCTAGGGGTCATGTGCCAAAAGGGATACCAACAACTTGGAATCAAGGACGCAGGGCAAGTCACCATGCTCCCAGGCACCCAGCAGGGGAACTTCCAGTGTAGGGCTCAGCGGTTACCTTGGGGGTCGACCTCCTTGGCCAGCTTGAGGGCATCTGAGTTGGCCAGGTCCATGTTGGCAGGGGTGACGGCGAGGATGAGACTGCTCTCCCGGCTGATGAACTGCAGGATCATGTCCTTGATCTGGTACTCGATATCTGGGGGCTGGTCCCCCACGGGCACCTTGGTGATACCCGGGAGGTCGATGAGGGTCAGGTTCAACACTGATAGGGAAGCCAGAGGGGAAGGTCATCAGACAGAGGAGGGGAGGCTCACACAGCCCCACAGCTACCCAGCCCGCTTCTCCAAGTGCTGGGGGGGGGGGGGGCGGGATCGGGCCACAGGATCCCTCCTGTCCTCCAACCAGATTACACCCTCAGATCCAGTAGGTAGGTCCTCTTCCAGGAACCCCTCCTCCAGACGGCCTCTCTCTCTAGTGTAGTGATACAGTTTTAAATTGGGACATTTGCTGGAATTGCTCTCAGTGGCTAAATAAATTCCAGCCCATCAATTCAGCCATGACCAAAGGCTGTTGTTTACCAACGTTTACCATAAAAAACAAGAAGATGCTACCCCGATAAGAGGGTAAGAGACACCCTCGGGAGATGTAGCCGCACAAAAAAGTGGCAGTTTATATTATGCTACAATTTGAGTAGAAGTGGTAAGAGACACACACGTGATACACACGCATCCATATTCATAATTATTCACTTAGGCATTAAAACATAACATCTATTTGTAATACTGAGGGCGGGGAGGGATTTCGCTACACACGCTTTTGTCATTTTTGAGCCATGTACAGGCATCATTTATCCAAAAATAAGTAAATGTAAAAACTCCTCTCAAAGAACTCATACTGAGGAGTTAAGAGTCTGCTGGAATATTCCCCAAATGCCATCGGAGTTAGAAATCCATGCCCCAGGGCAGTCGTACGTGGCGGCAGAGTTTTTAAACTCAGAACATTTTGCAGGGAAGACTGGCTTTCTGGCTCCTCTGCAAGATTCGGAAGCCCCGGCTCCCCTGGGCTGGAGTCATTCTGTGGCCCCCATCTCCTGGGAGCCACACTGCAGCCACCCTTTTCCCAGGAGCGCACGGCTGCAATTTGCCCCAGTCACCACCACCCCCAACCGTCTTCCCAGCTGAGACTGATCCCTCGATACCATGTCCCTGTCAAAAGTGGGAAAACAGGGGTACCTGGGTGGCTCGGTCATGTAAGTGAGTGGCTGACTTCAGCTCAGGTCATGATCTCACGGTTCGTGAGTTCGAGCCCCGCATCAGGCTCTGTGCTGACAGCTAGCTCAGAGCCTGGAGCCTGGAACCTGCTTTGGATTGTGTCTCCCTCTCTCTCTGCCCCTCCTCCACTCATGCTCTTTCTGTCTCTCTCTCTCAAAAATAAACATAAACAAAAAAGTGGGAAGACAGAGATCAAGAGGGCTGTGTGCATGTGAAGAAACATGGAAGGGGTTATATTTTTCATCAGGGTGCTTTGGACCTGACTTCCCTCTGCCCCAGAGCGTCTGTGCCTGTGTTGCCTACCGTGTGGCGAGTAGACCCGCAGGTTGATGGGCACTGGGGAGATGCCTTTGTTGGTCCCCGTGACCCTGTCGGTCTCCGCTTCGATCTCCTGTCGGACTTCATCAAAGTCTGTAAACTTTTTGGACTTACAGTGCAAAAACTCGGCATATTCTGAAAAAGGAAGAAGGAAGTTTGAAATGGGAGGGAGCAGCAGTCTTGCTGTGGGTAGGGGGCAGATGGCCTTCTGGGACAGGTGCCTCATCAAGCAGGGAAAGCGTGGCATTGGTCACAGGTGCTCCAGAAATTTGGGGAACAACAGAGTCGTTCTTGCAGTGACTATTGGGGGGGGGGGGGCGCTTCTACAGGCCGAGTCTCCCACCAGACCTTGAGTTCCTCAAGGAACAAAACCAGTGAAGATTCTGTCCCTGGGGGATGGAAACTCTCTGTGAAGTATTTTGTGAAACCACGCATCATGACAAACTCCAAGAAAAACAAAACAAAAAAACCAACAGGTGGGTGTAACCAGCATCTGTGATTTTTTGATGAACAGAAGAGGAAATGCTGGCATGCGTCACCACACCGCGGGGGGTGCCCATGTGATGAAGCTTCCGCTCTGCTGTTAGACGTGAGACTGAGTCCAGAGTCATGATGTTAGAACCTCCCTTGCTGTGGGTCAAAGAGAAGCCACTGTCCTAGAGGGGTCAGAGCTGCCAGCACTCTCCAGCTTGCCAAGAGCCCAGACGCACATCCATGGGACCCATCTGTCCTTCCTCCCCAAGGCATGTGGCACAGTATGGAGAGGGAGACACCACTGTGGCCTCACCAAAGCCCGTCTCACAGTCTCTCCTCATCTGGCTGTTCACAGGGTCCCCCACCTAGACGTGAACTGCTCAGGAGAACCACTTTCTGGGCAGGGTCTCATGTGGACACAGGAGGCCTCTTCATGCCTTCTGAGCCCAGGGTATCTACAAGCCATACTGATGCCGAGGTGCGGGGCCACAGGGAAGGGACTACCAATTAGCGGTGGTCCCATCAGACACGGGATAAGGCAAGAATAAAATGCGTTCATCCTGAGATGTAGGTACTGAGCCTACAGGCGTTCGCTGTACAATTCCTCGACTTTTCCCGTTGTGCATATTTTCATAGTAAATGTTGGGCTGGGGGCGGCTTGCAGGCTCAGAGACCGTGGCTCTGCAGTGACGCTGAAGAGATGGAAGGAAATCACGCTGGCAAACAGCCCAAAGAACTGGACTGTGACAGACAGGCCAAGATGAGAACTAGAGATCGCCTCCACGGTCAGCAGGAGACGTGGCTACACACATCCCAGCACAGACATACCGTCTGCTGCGAAGGATCAGTACAAAGGATGGGGGCGGAGCCGGGCAGGTCTAGAATCTCTCCCCAGACACAAGGCAGAAAGAAATGAGCACAAGGGGGGCCGCCACCCCACCTCCGTGACCTAATAAACCGTGGCCGACATTCGGCCCCTGCTGGCTCTAGCCAAGCCCTGTGTGTGGTCCCCTGTGCCCCTCGAGAGCGAACACCTTAGGCAGGCATCTGCATGATGCCCGTACCACAGATGTGAAAACGGAGGCCCGGAGAGGTGAAGTGACTTGGCCCAAGCTCGGTGGGAGAGCTGGGATTTGGAGTTCTGAGAATCTGTCTCCAGGTGGTGGCTCTCAAGTCACGTGGCCTTTGTGAGGCCACCGGCAGGCTGTTAACCTCTCTGCTTCAGGTCAGGGGGACTCTGTGGGCTCGGATCACCGAGCACCACCTCCACCATGGGCACTGGCCCTGGGGAACAAGGGCCATGAGGACACTTGCTGGAGGATCTAGGATCACAGCCCCTGCCCCGCCCCCATCAGCTGACCCAGTTCCCAAGGACAGTCACACTCTAGCCCTCCACAGGGACCAGAGGAAACGCTTGACTGCTCTTCCGGCAGCGGCCACCAAAAATGGCACAGTCCCCCAACCCCCCACAGCATACCTCAGTTCTCATCCGGCTCAAGGCCCTGGGCTCGGCACCCACCGGAAACGACCCCCCTTCCAGGAGCACGGCCACGGGGAAGGGATTGGGGGCCGGGACACAGGCCCTCTCCCCTGTGCACCCTGCTCTTCTAGGCCCTGGTCCACCTCCTCCGGGGCCTGCTGCCTCTCCCGGGAAGCCTTCTAAACTCCATGCCACCTGACACTTCATCCTGCATCTTGGGCCTCCTCCCCAGTCAGGGCCAGGTCACCCTGAGATTGTGTTTATGGGACCAGGACCTGCCGGCTATGGCCCCTAGAGTCCAGGGGCAGCCTCCCCTTCTACCAACTCCTTCACCGGCAGGATGTGCAGACGGTGCCAGAAAACCATAGCTGCTGCTTCTTCTTTTTTTTTTTTTTTAAGGTTTATTACTAATTTTTTCAGAGACAGAGAGACAGAGCATGAGCGGGGGAGGGGCAGAGAGAGAGGGAGACAGAATCCGAAGCAGGCTCCAGGCTCCGAGCTGTCAGCACAGAGCCGGACGCGGGTCCCGAACTCACGGACGGCAAGATCATGACCTGAGCTGAAGTCAGACACAACCGACTGAGCCACCCAGGCGCCCTGAAAACAACTTCTTCCCCAGGAAGCCAACAGGCAGCAGAAACCAAGAGGAAGTTTCAGGAGCCTGCTGGGCTCATCCCCCTCACAGCCCGCTTTACTGGGCTCCTTGTCACTTTAGAACCATGTGCTGGATTCCAGGGTTGATATTAACATTAAAAAGCTTCCACCAAAAAAAGAAAAAATAAAAGCTTCCTCCAAGCCTGATTTCCCCCACAACACTGACCCTCGTAAAGCCGGACCTCAGCCCTCATTTCCTCAGAACCATCTATGGCTCCCAGCTAACCACATCCCCAGCTCTGACTTCAACTCACTCTCCTCCAGCCACTCTGGGCTTCTGCCTCAGGGTCTTTGCACTGGCTCTTCTCTCTTCCTGCAGGCTCCCTCCCTCGCCTCCTTCAGGTCTGTTCAAGTGTCACCTTCTCCAGGAGGTCTGCTCTGGCCCCCACCCAAGATGACAAACCTCTCCAATCTCTTTCCTCCTTCTCTGCCTTATGACCCTCCAAACATGGTTGCCTTCTAACAACGCTGACCTTCTCATCCTGTGTCTTTCCTGGCTCCCTATTAGAAGGGCCACCCTCCAGGGCAGGGATCTGAATCTGCCCTATTCACTCCGTGTCCCTGGGCTTCCCTCTGAGAAGTGCTCCCTTCACCTACTGAAGTGCTCAATAATTGTATGCGTGAGTGAATGACTACCAGAAAGATAATATGGTTCCTGGGGTGCCTGGGTGGCTCAGTTGATTGGGCGTCCCACTTAGGCCTAGGTCACGATCTCGTTGTTCCTGAGTTCGAGCCCCACATCGGGCTCTGTGCTGGGGGTTCAGAGCCTGGAGCCTGCTTCGGATTCTGTGTGTCTCCCTCTCTCTGCCCCTCCCCCGCTCATGCTCTGTGTCTCTCTCAAAAATAAATAAAACATTAAAAAATAAAAATAAATAAATAAATAAAATATGGTCCCTGCTTCAGCTTCTATAAGGGGGCCCAACTCCAAGGCCATCAAGCTGTATATATGGGAGATTGGGTAGGGATGGGGGCGTTGGCAAGGCCACCTGCTGTTTTCTCCTCCCTCCCTCCTTCCCTCCCCTTCTCTCTCTCTCTCTCTCTCTCTTCCTCCCTCCTTCCTTCCCAAGCTCTTCTTGACCATAGAGGCCCAGTCCTGAGCTGGGCTCTTGGTCCGGTGGGACGATGAATGCTGCACAAGCGTGTCACGGCAGGTGCCACAGACACTCAAAAGAGACCCAACACACCAGAATCTGGAGGGTGGGGACCTCCTGGAGGAGCTAACACGACTCCAGCCCCCCGCCCTGCCCTGCCCCACCATGATGGAGGCAGGCAAGGGCAGCAGTGGGCAGAGAGCATCCCTGAGGATGCTCTGGGCCCAGGGCATCTGGGGAAGGAGGGAAGGGAATGGGGGCAGCCTCCCTGAGAAACAGGTGGGCAGGGCTTTGCCCGGGGTGCCACTGCCCTGTACTTGCCAGAATGCTAATGATTTTTTTAATGATCCCGTCTCAGAGAATAAGTCAGAGGCCTCAAGGCTGAGCTCAGAGTCTGGGATGACTGGAGACTCCCTCTCAACTCGTCCCCAGAAGCCATGCACCTCTGTCCCCATCCCAGCTGCCATGCTTGCTAGCCCTCGCTTGCTCATGCACAGATGACCCGGCCAGTCCAGTCCGGTCCCGCTGGTCCCTGTCCCCTGCTGCAGCACTGACAGCCACACACCCGCCACTGCCACCCTGCAGAGCCACGCCCTTCCTTGGGAGGACGGGCAGCCCCGGGGGTTCCAGGGACCCAGCCCAGGGCCTGGAACACTCCAGGAGTGAAGCAATAACCTGGGCCCTTGTCCAGCACTCGTGCTGCTGACCCAGAGGCGCCAGCCACCCTCTCCCACCGCAGGGCTTCCCGCCAGCGTCGTAACTGTGGGGACAGTGAATGCACTTCTGGCTTTTTTCTAGAAAGAGGCCCTGCCCTCCCTCCAGGACTTGTTCCCTCATCTCCTTCAGGTCTCAGATCTAAATACCTCCGCCGGGAGGCCCACCCTGACCACCTGGGCCCCAGGAGATGCCCTGGCACTTTGCCCTCTCTTCCACGGCGCTCCTCGCACTGACACAACACGTGCTCAAGTGTCCCTGCTAAGGCTGGAGCTGCAAGTGAGCACTAAGCTTCCGTCACCACTCTCCCTGGTGCCTGGTGCCTAGTGGTTGTTTAATAAAACTTATTGAGGGACCTATTAAAAATCATTAGGTGCCACAGCCTAGGAGGACATCACTCTCTCGAGTCTCAAGTATGTCCCCATTGGGCTAAACAGCCAATCCCCACATTGGGCATCTCCCAGGCCCTTCCAGAAAGTGTCCTCAAGAGGCGCCTGGGTGGCTCAGTCGGTTAAGCATCCAACTTCCGCTCAGGTCATGATCTCATGGTTCGTGCGTTCAAGCCCCGTGTCGGACACTAGTGCAGAGCCCGCTTGGGATTCTCTCTCTCTCTCTCTCTCTCTCTGCCCCTTCCCCACTGGCTCATTTCAAAATAAACTTAAGAAATTTTTTTATTTTTATTTTTTTTTTAATTTTTAACATTTATTTATTTATTTATTTTAAATGTTTACTTATTTATTAAGTTTATTTTTGAGACAGACAGAGACAGAGCATGAACGGGGGAGGGTCAAAGAGAGAGGGAGACACAGAGTCGGAAGCAGGCTCCAGGCTCTGAGCCATCAGCCCAGAGCCCAAAGCGGGGCTCGAACCCATGGACCACGAGATCGTGACCTGAGCGGTCACGTGACGGTGCCCAATATTTATTTATTTTTTGAGAAGAGAGAGACAGAGCATGAGCAGTGGAGGAGAGAGAAAGACGGAGACACAGAATCTGAAACAGGCTCCAGGCTCTGAGCTGTCAGCACAGAGCCCGCTGCAGGGCTCGAACTCACGGACCGTGAGATCGTGACCCGAGCCTAAGTCAGACTCTTAACCGACTGAGCCACCCAGGCACCCCAGGGCCCTTCTGTTTTAAAGAAGCTGGAGGAGGTCCACAGGACCGAAGAAGGCACCCTCCCTACCCCACAGGCAGACCCCACAGGACACTGGATGGAAGGCACCCTCCCCACCCCTCGGGCAGACTGTGAAATGCCCAAGTTCTGCCGGAGCAACCCGGCCTTCAACCCAGCCCCTCCAGCCTGGAAAGGCTGAATCAGGCACCATGACAACGTGTGGGAAGGTGACAGGAGAGAGAGATGGGTGTGCCCGGCCCCTCCCAGCCTCGCCCTCCTCTCAGTGCCTCAGTTTCCCCAAAGGAAATGAGACAACACAGAACCCAGGTGTGGGGCTGCTACGACATCAAATTCCACACCGCCAGGCCCACGGGGACTAGCTGAGCTGCCAGTCAGGAGAGGCTGCCTCGGGGTCTCAGGGTGGTGCAAGGAGGAGCCCTGCCCAGGTCCCCATGGGACTTGGCCCGTCCCTTCCCCATTCTCAATCCAGGGAGGAGCAGAACTGCCAGGCTGACTCCTGATGGCGGGAGATGGGGTCTGCCTTCCCCAAAGCTGGCGTCGACGGGCATGCTGGCCAGGGGTCAGGAGGACCGACTCGGGGACTCAACGCACTCAGGAGAGCCTGAGTACCACGCGATCAGATGGAGCCAACCGAGGCGGACGGTGCAGAGGCTTCAGCCAACCAAGAAGAGGCAAAGCGTGTGGCACCTCCCGAGGCTGTTGGGTCCTCAAGCTCCCTCGGATTTGAGACAAGTCGTGAAGACCTCCCAGTCTAGGACACACGGCCGCTGGGAAGGCGTGCTACTGTGATCTACAGTAAGAAATACACATTTGGATTTCCACCCTCCATTTTTGACACCGGGCTCCTAAAATCCTCGGAATGTCCTAAGTGATTAAGAGCCATAAAGGTGTCTAAACGTTCATAGCCAGCCCCTCTCAACGACACATTAGTTGAATGAGGTGACTTTTGGAAAGCACTTAAGGAAGGGGGCTGTGCCAGGGGGACCAATTTATGTGATCAGAAGGCTGGAGCCTTTAGTCCCGCCCTACCCACCCCCCACTCTGGAGAGGGGAGAGGGGGGAGAAGGGAGGGGGGAGGGGCTCCAGGATGAATCAATCAATGATTCAATCAATCGTGCCTGCGTAATGAAGTCTCCATAAAAATAAAACCCGAAGGACGGGCTTCGGAGAGCTTCCCGGCTGGTAAACACATGCAGGAGCCCGGAGGGGGGCGCCTGGAGACGGCATGGAAGCCCCGGCCCTTCCCCACACTGCCCTGCGCATCCCTTCCGTCGGGCTCTTCCTGGGTTGTATCCTTCACACCAGCCACCGATCCAGTGAGTGATCTGTTTTCCCCTGAGCTCTGTGAGCCGCTCTGGCAAATTAATCGAACCTGAAGAGGGGGTCGTGGGAACCTCGCTCAGATCTACAGCCGGGGGCGAGACGCACAGGTGACAACCCGGACTTGTGACTGGCAGTGGGGGCGGAGGACGACGGTCTGGTGGGACTGAGCCCCCATCCTGTGGGATGTGACACTCTCCCCAGGCAGACAGTGTCAGAACGGAGCTGATTGTGAGCCACGCGGTGAATGTCCACTGAACACGTGGCAAACCCCACACCACGTACTGGAGAAAGTGACAGCCCCAGTTGGCATCCTGGCCGGCCCCCAGCCTGACTCTCACTGGCTCCTGGCCCTGTTTCCTCATCAAGACACAAGGCCATGCCCCGAATGTTGCAGAGTCTACCAGTTTTATAGAAAAGGCCTGCCAGGGCCAGGCCCAGAGGACAGGTGCTGGAGAAAGGGTTGTTGACAATCCCACAACAAAGCAGATCCGTGCTTTCTGCCACTGACTTTTGGGGGGAGAAAAACCATTAAGAATATAGGAATGACATGAGGTTACCTGAGGATGAACCGAGGGAGCAATGATGGGGTGGGGGACTGGGGCTCACCCAGGGGAGGAGGAAGGGGAGAAGGAAGGTGAGGCACGATGTTCCAGGGAGGGAGCACTGTGGGGGCAAAGGCGTGGAAGTGTGAATGGACGAGCCAATCTTGAGGGTGAGTGAGCAGGGGGATTGTGGCTCCAGCTAGGGAGCAGGAGAAGGTGAGGTCCCAGAGTTCAGCAAGGCCCTGTCGGGGTCACAAAGCTTTAAAAAGGAAGCTGGGAGCCACCCCCTCTCTGGTCCCTGACAGCAACAGTCAAGGTCAAGGGAAGGGAGGCGCAGGAGGCCACATTCCATACCAGAACAGTCCCTAGCACCCAGGGTTTACAAGGCCAGGGGTTGTTCCCAAGGAGAAGCAGGGATCACCCGTGAGCCATCAAACTTCCTGGTGGCTGCAGTCTTAGGGTAATTTTTTTTTTTTTTAAGATTTTATTTTTAAGTAATCTCTATGCCCAACATGGGACTCAAATGTACAACCCTAAGATCAAGAATCACATGCTCTACTGTCTGTACTAGCCAAGTGCCCCATTCAGTCTTAGGTAATTTTTAAACTAAGCAGATTAAAAGTCTGGGGCGCCTGCATGGCTCAGTTGGTTAAGCATCTGACTCTTGATTTCAGCTCAGGTCGTGACCTCAGGGTTGTAAATTCAAGCCCTGGTGTTTAGGCTCCAAAATGGGCATGGAGCTTCCTTTAAAAAAAAAAAAAAAAAAAGTTAAAAGTAATGGCTCACCAGTCTGGACCTGAAGCCAGCATCACTGGGTGTCACAGGCATCAGAAAGGAGGGCTGAGGCCCAGCCTCCGAGTCACATCGTGGGACCCCAGACCCTACAGGAGGCGGCAGGCGCACCAAAGCCACATGGGGTGCCAGGGCCACAAAGGGGGTACCGCTATCACCCCCATTTTACAGATGAGGAAGCTGAGACACACAGAGAGAGGCCACCTGCCCCAGGCCCCAGAAATAAGGGGTAGCTGCCTGGCTCCGGAGTCCGGTTCTCGGGAGTCAGCGGGACAAAAGTCTATTCTCTAGAAGCAGTGCAGCCCCACGTAGCCCCTAGAGGGCCCTCTACCAATCAGCACGTCCCACACTACACTCAGCTTCCTCCCTCCTGCTAGTGGGGTGTCCCGCCTCCCACCCAGCCCAGGCACCTCTGCTGTTCATCGCCCTGGACCCCCACCTCAGGGTCACTCTAGACTGCCCTTCACCCTCACCCACAGCACTGCCCTGGGCCAGGCCTCAGGGCCTCTTGCCTGGCTCTAGACTAACCTCTCCCTGGCCTCCCTGCCTGCACTCCTATCTCTGCCCATCCTTCCTCTGCAAGGCAGCCAGGGGTCGAGCCAGCTTTTCCCCACCCAAGTGCTCCCTGGGCTCTCACTGCCTGAATCCATCACCAGACTGCCAGGCCACATCACCTGCCTCCTGCCTCTCCCCCCAGCCCCACCTCATAACTTTGCACATGCTGTTGCCCCGGCTTAGAATGTTCTCCCAAAGTAGATCCAATGTGCAATATACTCTCCCACACCCCCTGCCCTTTCCCCTCTCAGCCTGACCACAGCATCCCGTGTCTGCCACTCCATGCCGCCTCCCTGGCATCCAGCTGAGGTTGAGCACAGAGTGGGCACACATCTACTGGCAGCAGCAAAAGACTGGAGGGGTGCCTCTGTGGCTCAGTTGGTTAAGCGTCCAACTACAGCTCAGGTCATGATCTCACAGTTCGTGGGCTCGAGCCCCGCATCGGGATCTGTGCTGACAGTGTGGAGCCTGCTTCAGATCCTCTGTCCCCTCTTCTCTCTGCCCCACCCCTGCTCATGAGCTCTCTCTCAAAAATAAAAGTTAATGAGAGAGAGAGAGAGAGACTGGAGACGCCACAGTCAGGTGGGGAAAGAGGAGTATGTGAGCTGAGACACAGCTCCATATGGGACACCTGGGCCTCTCTCCCGACCTCCACCGCCAGCCCAACAGGATCCAACCATGACCCTACTTCCATAGCTGCCACCCTGTCCCTGCATGTCCCCAGGCACCACTTCTATCTCCTCTGGGTCCCCTACCCTGGGCTGGCTCCCATGGTCTCTTTTTCACCAGCAGCCACGGGATCTGATCAAGTGACACCTCGGCCTTAGGGTGCACTCCACCATGTGTGTTTCAGGCTGGGCTCTCACGGTGACCCTCCTGAGTGCTCTCAGGCAAGTGGCCTCATCTCTGGAAGCCTCAGTTCCATCCTCTGTAAAGTGGGGGTGACGGGAACAGAGATGCCAGCATCAGTCCGGGTCAGGCACTAGGCTGATGTGTACCCTCAGAGTTTCTGCCTTCACTGCTCTTCACATCTACCACTTTCTGCTGGGAAGGAGAGTTCCCATCAGCCTCGGCTCCAACATCACTTCTTTGGAGATGCCCCGGGATGTCCCACCCTCCGGATGAAGTTAGTCACCCACCCCTCTCTACACACACACTCCCACCCGGTGGGGACCAGGACTGCCTGTCTCCCTGCTGGTCTCACCCCAAGTCTCCCACTTCTGTCCCCTGGCACTAATGGGAGTGTCAAGGGGGCAGGTGACTGGTGGTGGCAGCAGCTTTGGTCCAGTCACTGCTGTGCCCTGGGCATGGACCAGCCTGTGGCATGCATTAAGTGCTCAGTGGACCACAGCTGGGTGACAGCCACCGAGGAGGTGATGGGGGGGGGGGGGGGGGGCTCCTGCCACCTTCCAGTGCAGAAAGCCAGCAGCAAGCTGTCCCAAACAGACCAGTAGAAAGCACAAAACCGCAGCCACTGAGTCAGCACCACACGGGGAGGACCTCGAGTGCCAGGCACTGTTCTGAGGGTTGGACATATTGAATAACGCGCGGTCTTCATGGCAACCGACAAAGTCGCTGCTATTATTATCTTCACTGTCCAGAAAGGAAACACATCATGAGCAGGAGTCCCTCCCCAGGGGCCATACAGCCAGTAAGCTGCAGAGTCACGATCTGAACCCCGGCAGTCTTAGCTCCCAGGGCCTACCCAGCAGGGCAGAGGTTTTCCCCGAGTGGCCATCGGCCAGAAGCATCAGCCATCAGCTGGGAACTCATTAAAATGCATATTCTCACCCCCCACCACCACCACCAAACTGCTGAAACCTGCTGAATGAGAAGCAAAAACCCACCAGGCCAAGCCTTACACGACTCTGACCCACTGCCATCTGAAAACTGGGGCTCTGCTGCCGCCAGTCTGGGCCCAGCTGATCGGACCTCTGAATCCACAGAAAGCAGCCCATTGGCTTGCCTGTGGCCTATGACATGGCAGAGCTCACAAAGAGACGGTGTGGACCAATCCGCTATCGCCTCTCATTGGAGCCACGCCTCCTCGCTGGGCTGGGCGGAGTCAGAAGATGAAAGCGAGAGGGCGTGACTGGAGCACAGCAGAGAGTCAAGACGAATGACGAATGACGCGGCTAAGCTCCAGTTTCCTCCAGTTGTAAAATGGGGGTGTGTCAGCTGCCTTCCTAGTATGGGTGTGTTTAACCGGGCCGTGCGGTGAGACTGGCGCCCAATGAATCCTGAACTGACCAACGGTGATACTCCAGGTCAGTGGGGGAGCAGCACGGAGGCCGCTTGTGGCTCTGGAGAGAGGTGAGGCCATGCCCCCGAAAGCTCCTCTGTCCCCTTCCAGCTTCTGACCCACGATGCTTTCTAAGAAGGCCTGACTGGGTTTTATTGTGGGAGACACGCCCACGTCATGCCAGGCTTGTGTGGAAAGAACAGAAATAAACGCAGGCCACCCAGGGGAAGCCAGAAAAGAATCTCCACGTGGGCCATTCTACATTCAATGGGTGGGCCTCTCCAAAAGCCAACAGCGTGACTCAAGTGGCCATGCTGCCCTAATGAAAAGAGGAGACAGGACAACGCGGTGCAGCAGGGGGCAGATCAGAGCACTGCAAAACTAGCCAGGGAGGGTATCTGGGGGACAAGTGGCAACCTGATTATGGACTGGGCATCAGATAACGTGCAGGAGTGATTACTTTTCTTGGGTGTGGTTCCGTGACTGTAGGAAGGTGTCCTCACGGCAAGGGGAGGCGCACCGAAGCACTCCGGCTTGATGTGTCACATGCTACTGATTTTGAAAGCATTCGTTCAGCAAAAAATGTGTTATCCACAACACAGCAAGCAGACCCGGCACCTGGCAGCCTGGTCACAACTGAGGACACGAGGGGTGGGTGTTCACTGAACTGCGCTTCAACTTCCCTACACAGATGGAGAGCGTGAGTTCAAGCCCAAATGATGACCCAAGACCCCGGACACCGCCACTGGCCCCGGCACTCCTGCCGGGCACTGTGCCCACACTCATTATCTGCTGCAGCAGCGAACTGCCCCACTCACTGTACCTGTTTTTGAGAAGATGAGCTGCAGAATGAGAGGCCGCCGGGTGACGATTCCTGAACCTCGGGGAAGGAAGTCCCTGTGGGAGGGGAAAAGGACAGAAATTACTCAGCGGCTGGCTCGCGGGGCAGGAAGTGTGACCACACGTGTGAAGCAATCCCGCCTTGCGACTGGGGCAACCTCAGCAAAGATACCAGTCCCAGCCAGACACAGCAAAGATACCAAGATCCCAGCCAGATCTTGGAGGGTCCTGAGGCCGCCGGGGGCAGAAGAGGGACTGGAATGAAGGTTGGTGGTGAATGGAACCGTTTCCCTCTGGCTGGCCGTGCTCCAGCCCCAGCATGCCCCCAGAGCCCTTTCGCTGACACATATTTGAACAGTATCTCCTGCACCCCAAAGAAATGAGTTCATTTCCTACATACACGTTTTAAATTAATTTAATGCCTTATGTATGATACAAAGACTAAATAAAAGGAAAGTAGTTGATGACAAAATACATGTTTCATGTCCCAAAGACAAACCGATGCAGGCAGGAAGTGAGTGGATCAATGGCTGCCCAAGGGGTGGGACATGAGGAGGGAGCTTTCTGGAAATGTCCTAAAACCTGACTGTGGTGATGCTAATATTTACTGTAAGTGTACTAAAAACCACTGCATTTGAAATGCGTAAATTTTCCTAGTATATAAACAATCCCTCAATAAAGCTGTTAAATAAAGAAACATACCCTGTGTATTTCACCAAGGAAATACTCAGGCACCAGCTGGACTTACACCACTACACATGGGTTCATGCAAAGCAGGACGACCAGAAGGCACTCTGGACCATTAAGAAAGGAAAGCCGAAGAGCCAGGGTCCAGTGAGCGTGGAAGTAGAAGAGGGATTTTCGGAGATTAAAGCCGTGCAAAGGATTCTTTGTTGTCTCATGTAAAATGGAGAAAAGTTCCAGGTTCAGAAAGTTTCAAACAAGGCTTGCACACCAATGTTTAGATTATTTGCAATCTGTGTGGGACACAGGACTAGTGGTACTGGGCAGGTGTGTCCCAAATACAGCAAGACAACAGCATCCTGGGGTTCTCAACCCAGGGCCACCGGCACCAACCCGCTCCCCAGTACTGTGACAGCCACAGTGCCTCAGGAGGGCACCTCCTAGCGTCGGGAACCCCTGTTGGGAACCTGGAAGGCCCCAGAGGAGGTCACTGGTTCTCAGCTCAGGCTGGCTGGCAGAATCCCTGGGAACGTGTTAATAACCCAGTGGGTGCTGGAGGGAAGGAGGCATACCCGGGCACGCGCCACACGTGACAGCCTGTGGGCAGCCCCACCGCACTTCACCTCCGCTGGCTGGGCGCAAGGAGGTGGCAGTGACCACGTAAGGTTGGCCCACCGGCTCGCGCTCACGGGGACCTGCAGCCCGGCCTTTGAGACGAGGGGCCCTCTCTGGGCCTCAGGGCTCTAAAGGCCCCACAGGGGCACAGTCCGAGCAGCAGAGTGGGGCGCTCGAGCAGACAGGCGCAGAGAGGGGTGGGGTGACAGGCGTGCCGGAGTCCGGTCATCATTCTTAGAGCAAAGCAGCCCGATGGGGGTTAGGGGGACAGCCAGATTATAACTCTGTGTGCTTTTAAAGGTGTGTGGCTTTAAAAGAACCCTCTGAAGGACAGGGGAGCCTGGATGGCTCAGTTGACTGAGCGTTTGACTTCGGCTCAGGTCATGATCTCATAACTCATGGATTCGAGCCCCGCATCGGGCTCTCTGTTCTCAGCACAGAGCCTGCTTCAGATCCTCTGCCTGCCCCCCTGCCCTCCCCGACTCACGCTGTCTCTCTCTCAAAATAAATAAACCCTCTGGCGGCCGCAGAGGCAAGGGTGGGAGTCCAGAGGCAGGAAAGGCACGAGGGGACTGCACTGGTCCACGTATGTGATGACAGAGGCTAGACCCAGAGCGGCAGGAACAGAGAGCAGTGGACCGACACTGGACAGAGCTGACAGCAGTTCAGGAGAGGACAGTCCAACCATGGAGGGTGGGGGGGCCCAAGAGACAGAAGAACATCCCAAGGATGCCGGTGAGCCCCAGGAGGACGAAGCCCGTGGGCCCTGGTGGCAAAGCCACCCTCTACACCTCAGGTGTTACGATGGAGGTGCTGGGGACAAAGAAGACACGCTACGGAGGTAAGAGGGCTTCGCAGCTGGTCTGGGCAGAGAAGGGGAAACAGGAGGTGAGCTACATGCAGGGGTGCAGATAGGGCAGAGCGGGGAAATGGCGAGGAGGCCCCAAGCAGGTCACCAGGCCCCAAAGTCAGTCAGTTCTTCACCTCGGCCCTCACCAGAGGGGACATCCGTCCCAATGTCTCCAGGAGAGCAGAGCCACTTCACGGCAGATGCCAGGGACAGGGTGGGCCTGCTGGTGGCTGTTAACCTCTCAAACACCACACTTGGCCTTGGCCCTGGCACTCCCAGAGCCCCGGGCCACCCGGCTCAGAGGCAAAGACCTGAGAGGCAGGGACAGGAAGTCCCTTGCACATCAGAGATGTGGCATCTTGCCAACCATGGGCGCCGGCCCTCCAACAGAATCACAGACAGCAGCGGTGACGGTGTGCACGTCCCGCACCAGAATCTTCCACTCCACCTCTTCAACACAACAGGAACAGGTCGGGGACCAAACGATACAGAAGCACGGGAATGAATTCCCCACGCCTGTCTACGTGGTTCCTCCAAGCTGCTGTGTGTGACTGCAGGAGGCTCCTTTCCACTGCTGACCCGTGCCCTGTGGCATGGATGGGCCACTTGGGGTCTTTCCAGTTCGGGGTCGTTACAAATATAGCTGCTGGGGCGCCTGGGTGGCTCAGTCGGTTGAGCATCCGACTTCGGCTCGGGTCATGATCTCGCGGTCTGTGAGTTCGAGCCCCGCGTCGGGCTCTGTGCTGACAGCTCAGAGCCTGGCACCTGCACTGGATTCTGGGTCTCCCTCTCTCTCTCTGCCCCTCCCCCACTCATGCTCAGTCTGTCAACAATAAACATTAAAAAAATTTAAAAATAAAAAACCAAATACAGCTGCTAGGAACATTTGCACACATGCCTCTGGTAGACATACGCCCTCGTTTCTCCTGCTGAGTCAGAGGGTAAACCTGAACAGGCAAAACTCGTCTCTGGTGATAGAAATCAGAGCACTTGGTTCCCTTTGGGGAACTGACTGGAAGGGGCACCGGGGAACTTTCTGGGATGGACTCTATCTTGATCTGTCTGGTGATTTCCTGAGTGTGTGAATTTACATAAGAAAACAAGGTCACTAGGCATCGGGGAGTGGTGGGAACATGGACTGAAGTTCACGGCGTCTGAGGTCACCCGGCCTCTGGGCCCACACCTCTGACTCAAAAGCCGCTGGCATCACCCCCGCCAGGGCCAAGGTATCGGCCCACGCTGTCCTGTAACTGTTCTGGGTGTGTCTGGGGGGGCCAGGCACCATGGACACAATGGTAACCCTACAGACAACGGACAGTGAGCGCCTCGCAACAACACGAGGACCAGCACGATGCCCAAGAGAACCCAAGAGCTCCGGCCACGTGCAGGGAAGGCAGCTGGCCGGGGCTGGAGCTTGGTGGTGACCGGAGGGTGCAGCCCAGGCAAAGGAGGCTCAGCCCGAGGGGGAGAAGGCCAAAGGACGAGGCCGAGCAGGCGCGCGGGGCCTTGCGCACCAGGCTGGGAGTGCCAGCCGCCCTGGGATTCCTCCAATCGCGTGTCCAGAAGCTCTCGAACTGCTGAGTGGAAAGGGCAGCAACACCGAGTGCGGACTCGGCCTGGACAGTCCCCCCAAAAGCAGCTCCCTGGAAATTCCCAAGAGGCTCGGGGAGGAAGGGCCCGTCCGGCTGTGCCCAGAGGATGTTCTGGCACAAGGCAGCAGGAGCGCCCTGGGGGCCTTCCCGGCCTGGGTGGTGGAAGGAGACCATCTCCCCTCGTAACTCTGCCCAGAACACCATCCGCTTATGTGGAGGCAACTTCCAAGCCTCAGTCGTCTGCTTCCTCCGCCCTGATTCAACCCACCCCCACCCCGACTGGACGCCCAGGCTGCCCTGCGCACGCTGTGACCTCCCGCCAGCTTCCCTGGCTCTCCGGTCTGGGTTTCCTAGTCAGCAAGACGGGGTGACACCGCCCACCTCGGAGGTCAGCTGGGTACCACACAGGCGCCCCCATGACTCACACTCCCCACAGCTCTGGCCCAAATGACACCTCCCTAGGGAGACTTGCCACCCCCACTTACAACTCCAACCCCACCCCATCGCCCACCTGCCCTCATTTTCTTCCTCGTCACTAACACTTCAAGTCACTTATCTGCTTACCTGCCCCCCTCTGCCACGTAGCCCCCCAGGACAGGAGCCCGGGTCTACTCTGTTCCTTGGCACAGAGTAGGGGTTCATTGCTGCACCTGGCCTCTATCTATGGGCCTAGGCCTGGCCCACAGGATCCTCCTCCCAGGTTACCTATGGTCCTTTTTTTTTTTTTTTTTTTGAGAGAGAGAGAGAGAGAAAGAGAGCATGAGCAGGGAAGGGGCACAGGGAGAGAGAGAATCCCAAGCAGGCTCCACTCCCAATGTGGAGCCCAACATGGGGCTCAATCTCACATCCGTGAGATCATGACCTGAGCCAAAATTCAGGGTTGGACTCTTAACTGACTGAGCTACACAGGTACCCCACCTATGGTTCTCTCTCTCTCTTTTTAATGTTTATTTATTTTTGAGAGAGAGAATGAGCACGGGAGGGGCAGAGAGAGAGAGGGAGACACAGAATCTGAAGCAGGTTCCAGGCTCCAAGCTGGGTTCCAACACAGGGCTCTAACTCACCGCGTTTTAACACTCCGACCTGAGCTGAAGTCGGAGGCTTAACCGACTAAGCCACTCAGGTGCCTCTATGGTCTCTTTCTAAAACAAAGACGAGGCCTCCAAGCCTCCGTCCTACAGAAATCACATCCTGCAGTTGACAGGGTCCTCTACCTACCCATCCTACCAGCCCCACCCCTGCTTCCTCCTGCTCGGGGATCTCTTCACTTCTGGCTTCTGGTCTTTGCAGGGACTGTTCCCTCTGCCAGGAACCTCCTCCCCACAGGCACTGCGCACCCACCCGTGGGCAGATGCAGTGGACTGCACCCCTCCCTCCCAAACGCATGCCCTTTCCCACTCCCACAACATGGCTTTCAATGGAAGTCTAGCCCTGTGACAACACATGGCTTCCCCTGGCCTGGTCACTGCTAGATCTCCAGCACCTAGAACAGTGCCTGGCATACAGCAGGTGCTCATTAAATGGTTTGTTGAATGGCCAAGAGGAATATGGACGCGGGAACCAGAGAGCCTGGGTTCAAAGCCCAGCCCTGCCCCCATGAGCTGTGTGGTCCTAGGCAGGTCTCCACCTTCTCTGGGCACTGGCACGGCCACCAGTGGGATGAGAGGATGCCACTCATCCTTCAGGGAAGGCCCCCGCTGGCCTCCTGACCCGCACACATCACTTCACCCTCTCCGAGCCTCAGTTTCCAAGCTCTAAAATGGGCCACCTCTCCCTGGAAGGTAATGAGGGCTCCTGAGAAGAGAGTGGTAGGGAGTAGGGAGGGAAAGGCACAGCAGGTAGTGGCACCAGGGGCAGATCAGAAGTCCCAGCTGTTTATTTACTGTTGTTTGAACAGAGACCAAGGTCCCCCCAGGAGCCCTTTGACTTCCAGCCCCATACATGGGTGGGGATGCCTGGCTGAGGGAACAATAGAGGCTTAAAACCCAGGCTGGTAGGTGGGCAGGTGGAGGCCTTCCCAGGGGAGGGAAAACAAACAGATAAGCTGGCAGAGGATGAGTCAGAGCTGTTAAGGGCCAGGTCACCCCTCACCTGAGCAGCATGGTGACAGGAGGCCCAGTAAGCGCCCTTGGCTAGGATCCCTTCCTCATCGCCATATACTCATGGGGGTCACTCAAAGCCTCAGTGTGGCTAGGAGACCTCAGCACAACTCCAGCCATGGAAAAAGCCCTCAGCAGGAGGCCCACACTCCAGGGACCTGTTTGTACCCAGCCCACTCTCTCAGGCTCCGATAAGAGCCCATATAGGAAGCAGTGGCTGCCCCCCTAGCCCAGCTCTAACCCCATCTTTGGCAACATCTCAGCAAACCCTCTAGCAAGACCAAAAGAATGCAACCAGGGCCAACACTCCCATTTCCCAGATAGGCAGACTAAGGCTCAGAGTTTCAGGACTTGCCCAGGCAACTCAGCAAGGAAGGAGCAGAGCTAGGATGGGAACATAGGAAAGATGTCAGTGATGCAGAACCACCGCTGCTCCCTCCCCCACCCCCCAATCACCCCCAAACCCCCAGGGCTTCCTCTGTGGTTTTGCTAGAAAAGAAGTAGAGTTCATCGCTGGGCCTCTGGAGCCACACTATCCAGTCTATACGCCCCACTGGTCCCCACCCAGTCCCTGCCTCATTACCACCCATCTGGATGCCATCCAACAGTAAGCACTGGTGACCCAGTGCCCAGCCCACACTCAGTGGCCCCGGGCAGGTGTCACTGTGTCCTTGTAGTCACCCCAAGAGGCAGGCAGGCTGACTCAGACCGCAGACCCAGGGCTCCTCCCACCCCTCACTGCCCACTCCGCCCAGCAGCAAGCCCTGCTGGGTCCACCTCCAGCTCGGCACAAACTGGCCCACTTCCCTGCACATCCACGGCCATCACACAGGCCACTCGTGGTTGCCTGGACCAGTACAGTTGCTGCCTCTTAGGCTACCCACCCTCGCCCCCAAGTGGCCACATGGTGTGTATGGATGCAGTGGCTGCCTCCCTCTGTTCAGAGGCCTCCCAAGACCCCCACCTCCCTCAGGGTAAAAACCCCAAGTCCTCGAAGGCCCACAAGGCCCCGCACAGCCTGCCCAGTCACCTCCCCTCCTCCTGTTCTTCCTCTCACTCACTCAGCTCCTGCTATGCTATTCTCTGCCGTGTTGCCCCCAAACAGGTATGGCTGCCTCGGGGCCTTTGCACTGACTGCTCCCGCAGCCTAGAACTCTCTCCCTGCAACACCCACAGGGCCAACTAGCAACTCCTGGCCAAACTATCTCTTCTCTATCTTCATCCCAGCACCCTCCGAACATAAAGCAGGTGCCCATCCTGCTCGATTCTCAATTCTATTCAGAACCGGCATCTTCCAATTTACTGGTCTGTTCATATGGCTGTGGTCCCTTTCCTCCCACCTATCCATTAAAATGCCAGCCCCATAGGAGCCGGGTCCTCTGCCTGGCACGTTCTCCGATCTCTCAGCTCTCAATACAGAGCCAGGCACGAGGCAAGTGACCAGTTTTTGGGATGAAGGACCCAATGAGGAGACTGGGGCTCAGGTGGAGGCGGGCGGGCCAGCGTCTTGTTGGCTTTCACGGTCCCACTCCGGGGTGCCACCTCTTCACAATTCCCAGCAGGCTCCTCCCTGCTCAGGAATCCTGCAGGTTCCAGAGCCCAGCCCCACCCCTGGCACTCAGCCACAGTGTCACCAGCTCCATGGTCTCATCTGGAGGCCAGGAACAAAAGCAGAAGTGGCCCATGGAGACTAGCAGCCGTGGCTCTTGGGTCTTGCAGACCCCAGCGGGAGTCCAGGCACTTCCATTTATTTTCTAGACAATCTGCATAGGTCTGGTCACCTTTCTGTGCCTCAGTTTCCTTATTTGTTATTTGTTAAGTGGGGACGATGTCATCTGCCTCAGACGGTAGGCAGTTGGAAGGATATGCAAAGTTCTTACCATGGTGCCCAAAAAGAGACCATCTGCCCTACACAATCGAGGGAAAACTGGACACAATATGAATCAGACCATGACCCTCCTCTGCTCCAAAGTCCTCCCGATGGCCTCCAAGGCCCTGAGCAATCGCCCTGTCACCTCCCTGCCCTCACCCCCACCTCACTCACTCCCTGAGCCACACAGCTGGTCAAGGTACAGCAAACAGGTCGAATCTATTTCTGCTGCAGGGCCTTTGCATGTGCTGACCCTCTGCCTGGAATGAACATCTCCTCGGAGCCTCTTCACAATCCTGGCTTCCTCTGGTCAGTCAGGATTCAACTCAGATGTCAACTCTTTTGAGAGGCTTGACTGTCCCCTACTGACACCCCTCCTCCACGTCACCCCGTTTTCCTTCTCCTGAGTGATTCTGCAAGGATGGCCTCTCCCTGAGGCAGTGCTTTCCAGAGTGAAATCCATTAACCACCTAGATGTCCGCTCGCATGGAACTGGCCCAATCAATCTTGGAACCGGGCCAGGAGGGAATCCAGGCCACAGTGCTGAAAGCAAAGTGTGATGGACAGAACAGACTATGTCCTCCAAATATTTTTAAATGCTTGTGCCCATTTCCTGCCTGTGTGGGGAAAACAAACTTGAAGGTGACACCTGGGCCTGATGGAAGTCGAGTTATGGAATGCAAATGGAAAAACTTCCTGTTTCATGGTCTCCAACATGCCTTGAATTTCTGTCTTCTGTAATTTTTTAATAACTTTTGTAACAGGCAAATGTTAATTTTTACCTTTGCTGTTGTACCAAGAGTGCCAAAGCAACCAGGCGGCCAAGCAGCATTTTCATAGGTGACAGAAAAGACACTGGCATTTGGGAACCCAAGCTGTCGACTCTGCCCCTCCTGGCGGGTCCCCTCAGCATCCTCACTGCTCTACCCTGCAGCAGACAGCCTGCCCCACGTCAGCTGCGTGACCCTGGTGGCAAGGTCATGCACGTCTTGGGACCAATGTCCTCATCTATAAAATGAGGTGCGACGGGGACAGAAGACAGTGCAGGTGCCACAGGTCAGCCACATATGGATTCCTACTTCTGCGTGTGTCACCACCCAAGAGGCCCAACTGAAGCCAGAGGCAGGATGTTGGTAAATAGGCAGGAAGAAGGCCAGGCAGGGCTCCACCACGCTCCTAACATTCCAGAACCATCCTCCTGGCAGGCTCCTTCTTCAAGTAGGAGAACGGGTGTGTGTCCTCCACAACCCTCTTCCCAGAGCCCCTCCCAGATGACGGGACGAGGAACAGCCCAGACAGACTGGTCCACGGTGTCACACAAGACAGGATGGCCTTACCGCCCTTGCCCAGGTCACGTCTTTCCCACCTCCTACAGTCGATCTGTCAGCAAATCCTGCCTTCGTCCCCTGCTTGGTCCCAGCCTCCTTAGGCTGAGCCCCTGGGACAGCCATGCTCCCCCAGTCCTCATGCCCCATGTGTTCTCGACCTGGCATCCGGGGACAGCTTTTCAAACAAGTCGGATCATGCTGCACACATTCTTAAAACCCACCTGTGTCTTCCAGCAAACTTGGGACACAAACGAGTGTCCTGTCTGCAGCCCACAAGGCCCAACACCAGTGCCCCTTCACTTCCCTGCCGTTGTCCGCTGGCTCCCACCCCCCTCCCCGCTCCCGCTCCCAGGCCCTGCTGACTGATGCCTCCTCTCGGGCTCCTTCGCCACCAGATGCCCCCAAAGAGCCCTCCACTCTTCCTCTGGACACTGGTTGGACGGAGCCTGCCAGGAGAGGTTCCCTAACTGCTTTCCCGGGCCAGGCTCTGCCTCCTCTCCAAGCTTCCTTCCTGCATACTAGTCCCCACTCTAAGCCGTCTCCTTCGTTCACTGCCTGGCCCCCCCACCCCCGGCACAGCGCCTGGCACACAACAGGTGCTCAGTACATGCCCGCTGAG
This sequence comes from Acinonyx jubatus, assembly GCF_027475565.1. Classification (NCBI taxonomy): domain Eukaryota; kingdom Metazoa; phylum Chordata; class Mammalia; order Carnivora; family Felidae; genus Acinonyx; species Acinonyx jubatus. The sequence goes on from NC_069383.1 coordinate 157,701,284, forward strand.
GAGTGACCCGTAAGAGAGGCTGGCATCTCTGAAGGGCACACACAACAAAACGCTGAGCCGAGCCCTGTGCACACAAGTCTCCATCCCCCTCTTCACAGGGGCTCTCGCCAACCCCGTGACGCAGATGGGAAAACTGAACGTAAAGACGTGTGGTCACCTGGACCAAAGGCACATAAGCTGACAGCATCCTCCGCCACCAACCCAGACGGCTTCTTCCTGTCCCGGTCTGCCGGCACCATCCTGGTCATTACACCACATGTTACCGGAACGAAGATGGAAAGGAGCCCCTGAACTCCGAGGACAAGGCAGACAGTCACCGCTCCCTGTAGGGACAGATAGGTCCGTGACAGTGGGAAGCACAGAGTCTGCAGCTGTCCAGCTGTGAGACCTGAACAAGGATCTTCTCTTCCCCGGACCTCAGTTTCTCCATCTGTAAGATGGGGACAGTAACGGTGCCCACGCTGTCAGGCTGTCAGAGGATCAGAAGGATGAGTCCTGTGAGCCCCGGTCCTTGGCACACGTAGGGCCCTCCTCCACAAGACTGGTCGGTAGGGACGATGGCAAGAAGGGAGACATTCCTTGGCACCTCCAGGAGGACCCTGTTGTAACGGTGTCTCCTGGCACATCGGGCGAGATGATGCTAAATCTACTCCCCCCCCCAGCACAGCAGCCCCCTCCTAGGGACCAGCCCTGGGCCTAGCAGACAAGCAAGCCTGTCACCTCACTCCCGTGGCCTGTCAGGAGGGGACAGGGAGTGGACGTGGCATGGCGGGGCTGGACCGGAGACGACCGTGCAGTCGTAAAGAGCACGAGATGAGGGAAACTGAGGGGAGTCTACAAGAGTAGCTGGGAGACGCCAGGCCCCCACATTCAACTGAACAAGAGGTCAACAAGGAAACACCACCGCCACAAACCCACGAGATCTACCAAACCTGCACGGCACGCCCCACCCAACGACAGCAGAGAACACATTCATATCAAGGGCACGTGCAACATCCTCCAGGACAGGCCGTAAAACAGGACTCAGTAAATGTCAAAGGGCAGAAATTACATAAAGTACGTTCTCTGACCACACGGGGTGAAATCAGAAATCATTAACGAAAGGAAATTTGGGGAAATTCACAAGTGCGTGGAAATTAAACAACACATTCCTCAGTAACTAGCAAGTCAAAGAGGAAAACCTAAGGGGGATTAGAGAGTATCTTGAGGGGAATGAAAAAGAAGACGCAAAATGCTGAAACTCACAGGCTTCGGCAAAAGCAGCATGCAGAGGAAAATGCACCTATATAGATGTAGGCACCTATATTTATTTTTTATTATTTTTTTTAATCTTCATTTTTGAGAGAGAAACAGAGCACAAGCGGGGAAGGAGCAGAGAGAGAGGGAGACACAGAATCGGAAGCTGGCTCCAGGCTCCAAGCTGTCAGCACAGAGTCTGATGCGGGGCTTGAACATACGAACCGTGAGATCATGCATGACCCAAGCCAAAGTCGGACGCTCAACCGACTGAGTTACCCAGGCACCCCGAGCATGTGACTCTTAATCCAAGGGTTGTGGGTTCAAGCCCCAAATTGGGTATAGAGATTATTTAAAAAGAAGATCTTCCTTAAAAAAAAATTTTAACGTTTATTTATTTTTGAGACAGAGAGAGACAGAGCATGAACGGGGAGGGGCAGAGAGAGAGGGAGACACAGAATCGGAAGCAGGCTCCAGGCTCTGAGCCATCAGCCCAGAGCCCGACGCGGGGCTCGAACTCACGGACCGCGAGATCGTGATCTGAGCTGAAGTCGGAAGCTCAACCGACTGAGCCACCGAGGCGCCCCTAAAAAAAAATTTTAATGTTTATTCATTTCTGAGAGAGAGAGAGAGAGAGAGAGCGCACAAGCAGGGGAGGGGAAGAGAGAGACACAGAATCCAAAGCAGGCTCCAGGCTCTGGGCTGTCAGCATAGAGCCCAATACAGGGCTCAAGCCCAGGAATCATGAGATCATGACCTGAGCAAAGTCGGACGCTCAACCTACTGGATCACCCAGGTGCCCCAAAAATAAAATCCTAAAAAAAAAAAAAAAAAAAAGGTAAAAGAAATCTGAATAGACCTATAACAAGTAAGGAGACTGAATTTTTTTAAGTTTTATTTATTTTGAGAGAGAGAGCACATGTGTGCACAAGCAGGGAAGGGGCAGAGAGAGAGGGAGAGAACCAATCTCAAGCAGGCTCTGTACTGTCAGCACAAAGCCCAACACAGGGCCTGAACTCACACAAGCGGGGTCCAAACTCAGAAACCTGAGCCAAAATCAAGAGTTGGATGCTTAACTGACTGACCCAGTCTCCCCAAAGAGACTGAAATTATGCTCAGAAACCCCTCCCCCCCCCAAAAAAAAGCACAGGTCCAAATGACTTCATGGGTAAATTGTAACAAACACTTAAAGAAGGTTTAACACTGATCCTTCACAAACTCCCCAAAAAATTGGAAAAGGAAGGATGTACACTTCCTAACTGGTTCTATGAGGCCAGCATTATCCTGACACCAAAGCTAGACAAAAACCACCAGAAAACAACAGATTGATATTTCATATTAATATAGACACACAAAAAAGTCCTCAACAAAATACAAGTAAGCCAAATCCAGCAATATATAAAAAATATCATGTATCATAGCCAAGTGAGACTTATCCCAGGAAAGCCATAATGGTCCAAAAATGCCAAGATGAATCGGTACAATACACCATAGTAAGAGTAAATAACAAAACTATATGACTATCTGAATAGAAAAAGCATTTGACAAAATCTACAACCCTTTCCTCATAAACCTACAACTATCACCATATTTAACGGTAAAACATTTAAAGCTTTCCCTCTAAGATCAGGAACTAGACAAGATGTCCACTCTTACTTCTATTCAACGTTGTTCTGGAGGTTCTAGCCAAAGCAATTAAGCAAGAAAAAGAAATCCGAAGGAAGAAGGAAACTATTCACAGATGACATGATCATGTCTACAGAAACTGCTAAGGAATCTACCAAAAACCCCACAAAAAAAAACTGTTTTTTGACAATAAATGAGTTCAGCAAGGTTGCAGGATAAAAGATAAATATATAAAAATCAGTTATATTATTATATACCAGCAATGAACAATCTGAAAACAAAATTAAAAAAACAGTTCCATTTACAAAGGCAACAAAAAGAATAAAATATTAGGAATAAATCTAATCTAAGAAGTAAAAAAATGTACATTGAAAACTAAAAAAAAACCAAAACATACATTGTTGAAAGAAATTAAAAACCAGGATGCCTGGGTGGCTCAGTCAGTTAAGCATCTGACTTCAGCTCAGGTCATGATCTCATGGTTCGTGAGTCTGAGCCCTGAATTGACCTCTTTGCTGTCGTAATACAGCTTGCTTCAGATCCTCTGTCCCCCTCTTTCTCTGTCCCTCTTCCAGTCACATTCTCGCTCAAAAAAAAAAAAAAAAAAAAAAAAAGAAACAAATGAACATATGGGAAGGGGAAAAAGAGAGAGGGAACCAAATCATGAGAGACTTTTAAAGATAAAGAACAGGGGTGCCTAGGTGGCTAAGTCAGTTAAGACTCTGACCTCAGCTCAGGTCATGATCTCATAGTTCATGGGTTCGAGCCCCTCATCAGACTCTGTGCTGACAGCTCAGAGCCTGGAGCCTGCTTCAGATTCTGTGTCTCCCTCTCTCTCTGCCCCTCCCCAACTCATGCTCGCTCGCTCTCTCTCTCTCTCTCTCTCTCTCTCTCTCTCTCTCTCTCAAAAATGAGTAAATATTAAAAAAAATTTTTTATAAAGATAAAGAACAAACTGAGGGCCAATGGAGGGGAGGTGGGTAGGTAACAGGCTAGATGGGTGATGGGTACTAAGGAGGGCACTTGCTGTGATGAGCGCTGGGTGTTGTATGTAAGTGATGAGTCACTGAATTCTATGCCTGAAACCAACATGGCATTGTATGTTAACTAACCAGAATTTAAATAAAAATTTGAGGGGCGCCTAGGTGGCTCAATCAGTTAAGCGTCTGACTACAGCACAGGTCATGATCTCACAGTTCAGGAATTTAAGCACTGACAGCATGGAGACTGCTTTGGATTCTGTCTCCCTCTCTCTCTCTCTCTCTCTCTCTCTCTCTCTCTCTCTGCCCCTCCCCCGCTCACACTCTGTCTCTCTCTCTCTCAGAAAAAAAAAAAATGAATAAAAGAATGTTAATAAATAAATTAATTAAAATTTGGAAAAAAAAGAATGACCTTGCCTAACTAGAACATTCCCCATAATGACCAGTGTAATTCTAGGCTGTCTTAGTAAGATTTTGACTTTTTTTTTTTTTTTTCTTTAAGATATCTACAGCTTTGGGGCATCTGGGCAGCTCAGTCGGTTAAGCATATGACTTTGGCTCAGGTCATGACCTCACAGTCCGTGAGTTCGAGCCCCACATCGGGTTCTGTGCTGATAGCTGGGAGCCTAGAGCCTGCTTCCGATTCTCTGTCTCCCTCTCTCTCTGCCCCTCCCCTACTCGCTGTGTGTCTCTTTCTCTCTCTCAAAAAATGAGTAAACACCAAAAAATTATAAAAAAGAAAAAGATATCTACAGCTTCTCAGACCACAGTTCTTAGACATAAAATAAGCAATTGTGCCAAAAGGGGAAGTGTGCAAATATCTGGAACTTAAGGATAGCATTTCTTCAGATAAGCCTTGGGTCTCTCAGAGCCAAATACCTAAGATGGGGTGTGCCACTGGGTTGGGGATTTTGTGGTGTTTTACGGTATATCTCACCGCGCAGAATTTTTCTTGAGGTTGTGGAGGTGCCCTCGTGTCAAGCTAACCTATTCCATGGCACATTTAGGGAGCACAGGAGGCTTAGATTTAGGTGACAAAAAATAAAAGAAAAAAAGTGTTATAAAAGACAATACAGGAGTAAAGTTTCATGACCTTCATGGACCGGACAAGTAGTTTCTTGGATATGACCCCAAAACCGTAAGTGATAAAAGAAAAACCATATAAATGGCATTTCATCAAAATAAAATTTGTCTCCTTCTAGGACACTATCAAGAGAGTAAAAAGAAGGGCATTGGTTAAGCGTCCAACTTTGGCTCAGATCATGATCTCACGCTCCGTGATCTCGCGCTGACAGTGCAGAGCCTGCTTGGGATTCCCTCTCTCCCTCTCTCTGCCTCTCCCCTGCTCACTCACTCTCTTTCTCTCGCAAAAATAAATAAATGAACATTGAAAAAAAAAAGAAAAAAGTAAAAAGACAACTCACATGATGGAAGAAAATATATCCCATAAGGGACTGGCCTTGACACCAGATATAAAGAACTCGCACAAATCAACAAGAGACAAATAACCCAATCTAAAAATGGACAATGAAGCTGAATAGACATTTCTTCAAAGATGCACAAACGGCCATCAAGCACACATTAGTCATTAGGGAAATTAAAAAAAAAGAAAGAAAAGAAAAGAGCAAAACACCACTTCCTACCCCCGAGGAAGCTAAATTAAAAAAGACCGATAGTAACAAGTGTTGGCAAGGAGGTGGAGAAACCAGAACCCTCCTCCAGAGCGGGTCAGACCTAAAACAGTGTAGTCACCGTGGAAAACGGTGGTTTTCTCTGGGGTTTGTCCAGGGGTTTCTCTGGGTTAAACAGAAGGATCACCATACGGCTCAGCAATTCCGCTCTTGGGTAGCTACTCAAAAGAAATGAACACATGTGCACACAACAATCTGCACACAAATGTGCACCAGCAGCACTCTCTCTGATGGCCAAGAAGCAAAAGAGCCAAATGTCTGTCAACCAAGGAGCAAATAACCAAAAGTGCACATCTGTACAATGGAATATTATCCAGTCGTGAAAAGGGATAGGGTTCTCATACACGCTGTGACAAGGATGAATCTTGAACACGTGGCACAAGAAGCCAGACACAGAAACCAGGTAACGTAGGATTCCATTTACGCAAGATGACCAGAACAGGCAAATTCATAGACAGAAAGCAGATTCGTGGTTGCAAGTTGCTGGGGACGGGGAGTGACTGCTGATGAGTACAGAGTCTTCTGGGGGGCATGAAAAGGTTCTGAAATTAGTGGTGATCGTTGCACAACTCCGGGAATATGCTAAAAATTACCTAATGGTTACACTTTAAAAGGAGGAATTTTATGGTATGTGAATTATATTTCAGTTAAAGATGCTATTTTAAAACAAAAAGCACAAAAGCAACCCATGTAACAACAAGGGAGCGCGTCCATCAACAATCTTTAAGATAAAAACCGCTGCGGGGGCACCTGGGTGGCTCAGTCAGTTAAACCACCGACTCGTGATTTCGGCTCAGGTCAGGATCTCATGGTCATGAGACCGAGCCCTGTTCCGGGCTCAGCACTGCCAGCACAGAGCCTGCTTGGGATTCTCTCTCTCTCTCCCTCACTCTCTGGCCCACCCTTGCTCACAGGTGTATGCACTCTCAAAATAAATATTTAAAATAAAACATTTAAGGGGCACCTGGGTGGCTCAGTCAGTTAAGGTCCGACTCCGGCTCAGGTCACGATCTCATGGTTTGTCGGTTCGAGGCTCACATCAGGCTCTCCACGGCCAGCATAGAGTGTGCTCTGGATCCTATGTCCCCCTCCCTCTCTGCCCCTCCCCTGATCTCTCTCTCTCTCTCTCTCTCTCTCTCTCAAGTGCGCACATATGTACTCTCTCTCTCACTCTCTCTCAAAAATAAACATTTAAAAAATATATAAGATAGGGGCGCCTGGGTGGTTCAGTCGGTTGGGTGTCCGACTTTGGCTCAGGTCATGATCTCGCGGTCAATGAGTTCGAGCCCTGCATCAGGCTCTGTGCTGACAGCTTAGAGCCTGGAGCCTGCTTCAGACTGTCTCCCTCTCTCTCTGCCCCTCCCCTGCCCACCCTCTGTTCTCTGTCTCTCAAAAATGAATAAACGTGAACAAAAAATTTTTTTTAATTTTTTTTTAAGACAAAACCACTGCCCACCCACACAAACCCTCCCAGAAAGGCTCAGGCCTGACTGTGGCCAGTCCTCATCCTGCCCTCCCACAGCCTCAGCCCCTCTGTGACCCTGACCTTAGTCACCACCTCCAGTTTTCTGTGTGCCTGGCTGGTGTGTACCTCCCCCACTGGGCCTAACTCCAAGGGGCAACCAACCGGGCAGGAGCCCAGGTTGTGGCAGGGCACACAGCAAGCTCAGCGGCCTCTGCAGAGTGAGGACCACTCGGTGGCGAAGACCCAAGGTTACTTTACCTGGAGACGGGTTTCTAGAGCATTGAATACACACCAGGCACCATGCAAAGGGCTGGGGCACACCCAGGAACAAGGCCCCACCAACAGGGCGCTCACCTTCTACTGGGTGGTGGTGGACAATAAACCAAATACATAAAGAGAACAAGGGAGGGACAAGTGCTTCCAAGAAAAATTAAGCAGGGCAGGAGGATGGAGTAACAGGGTGGAGGCATTTTAGCAGTGGGGCCAGGCAGGCCCTGTTGAGGAGGAGACATCTGACCACAGGCCTGGTGGAGGTGACAGATGATCCATCAGGTTATCTCAAGGAAAAGAGCTTTCCAGGCAGAGAAAATGGCATGTGCAAAGGCCCTGAGGAGGGAATGTATTTCACATGTTTGAAGAACAGTGAGGACCCCAGTATAGACAAAACAGAACAAGTAAGGGAGAAATAGGGGCAGATGAGGGAGAGAAGGGGGAGAGGTGATGGAGAGGTAGGGGGGAAGCGGGCGCAAGGAGATCATGCAGGGCCTTCGGGTGGTAGCGAAGACTTCAGTTTTCATACAGAGAGAACGAGAAGCCACGGTGGGTTCTGAGCAGAGGCAGAATATATTCTCAACAGGACCCCTCTACAGCCACTACAGGGAGAACGCCTGGGGTGGGCAGGGAGGGAGGTCGGAAGGTACAAGACTTAGGAGGAGATAACCGCCCTTGTTCAGGTGGGCAGTGATGTTAGATAGAATAATACAGAGAGTGGGGCGCCTGGGTGGCCAGTCAGTTAAGCGTCCGACTCCTGGTTTTCGGCTCAGGTCACGATCTCGTGGTTCGTGAGTTCCGAGCCCCGCGTCAGGCTCTGCACGGTCAGTGTGGAGCCCGCTTGGGATTCGCTCTCTCCCTCTCTCTCTGTCCTTCCCCTGCTCATGCTCACTCTGTCTCAAAATAAATAAACTAAAAAAAAAATTAAAAACAAAGAAGATACAGATAGAAATACTAATAGCAAAGCTCTCCATGTACCAAGATGGAGAATTTTTTTCTTTTTGAGAAATCACCAAGCTGATTCTAAAACTTATTATGTAAAGACAAAGGAACTAGACTAGCCAAAACAATTCTGAAAGTGAATAACAAAGGATTTAAAGACTTATTATAAAGTAATAAAGAAATGTGGTTTTGCCCAAAGGACAGACACACAGATCAATGTTAGAAAATCGGGCGACTGGGTTAAGTGCCCGACTCTTGATTTTGGCTCAGGTCATGATCTCACTGTTGTGGGATGGAGTCCCAAGTCAGGCTCAGCATTGGGCATGGAACCTACTTAAGATTCTCTCCCTCTCTTCTCTGCCCCTCTCCCACTCGCGCACACGCGTGCGCGTGCTCTCTCTCTCTCACAAATAATAGTAATTAACATTAAAAAAGAAAGAAAGAAAGAAAATAGAATCCAGAAGCGCTTGGGTGGCTCAGTCAGTTGAGTGTCCAACTCTTGATTTCGGCTCAGGTCACGATCCCAAGGTCGTGAGCCCTGCGTCAGGTTCCATGCTTAGCGCGGAGCCTGCTTAAGATTCTCTCTCCCTTTTCCCCTCTCCCCTGCTCGTGTTCACGGTCTCCCTCTAAAATAACAAGGGGAAGGGAAGGGAAGGGAAGGGAAGGGAAGGGAAGGGAAGGGAAGGGAAGGGAAGGGAAGGGAAGGGAAGGGAAGGGAAGGGAAGGGAAGGGAAGGGAAGGGAAGGAAGGGAAGGGAAGGGAAGGGAAGGGAAGGGAAGGGAAGGGAAGGAAGGGAAGGAAGGGAAGGGAAGGGAAGGGAAGGGAAGGGAAGGGAAGGGAAGGGAAGGGAAGGGAAGGGAAGGGAAGGGAAGGGAAGGGAAGGGAAGGGAAGGGAAGGAAGGGAAGGGAAGGGAAGGGAAGGGAAGGAAGGGAAGGGAAGGGAAGGGAAGGGAAGGGAAGGGAAGGGAAGGGAAGGGAAGGGAAGGAAGGGAAGGGAAGGGAAGGGAAGGGAAGGGAAGGGAAGGGAAGGGAAGGGAAGGGAAGGGAAGGGAAGGGAAGGGAAGGGAAGGGAAGGAAGGGAAGGGAAGGGAAGGGAAGGGAAGGGAAGGGAAGGGAAGGGAAGGGAAGGGAAGGGAAGGGAAGGGAAGGGAAGGAAGGGAAGGGAAGGGAAGGGAAGGGAAGGGAAGGGAAGGGAAGGGAAGGGAAGGGAAGGGAAGGGAAGGAAGGGAAGGGAAGGGAAGGGAAGGGAAGGGAAGGGAAGGGAAGGGAAGGGAAGGGAAGGGAAGGGAAGGGAAGGGAAGGGAAGGGAAGGAAGGGAAGGGAAGGGAAGGGAAGGGAAGGGAAGGGAAGGGAAGGGAAGGGAAGGGAAGGAAGGGAAGGGAAGGGAAGGGAAGGGAAGGGAAGGGAAGGGAAGGGAAGGGAAGGGAAGGGAAGGGAAGGGAAGGGAAGGGAAGGGAAGGGAAGGGAAGGAAGGGAAGGGAAGGGAAGGGAAGGGAAGGGAAGGGAAGGGAAGGGAAGGGAAGGGAAGGGAAGGGAAGGGAAGGGAAGGGAAGGGAAGGGAAGGGAAGGGAAGGGAAGGGAAGGGAAGGGAAGGAAGGGAAGGGAAGGGAAGGGAAGGGAAGGGAAGGGAAGAGAAAATCCAGAACGGACCCACGCCAATATGGCCCACTGACTTCTGACACAGGAACCTCAATGGGGAAAAGAAGGTCTTTTCAATAGACAATACTGACACAATTGGACATTCATACACAAAGAAATAACCTCAGTTTATACCTCATAAATCATACAAAAATTAACTCGAAATGTCTCCTATTTATGAGTCACACAGAGACACGCACAAGAATGTTTCTGTCAGCATTATTCATAATCACCAGGAACTGGAGACAACGCACTGTCCTTTAGTTGAATGGTTCAACAGACAGTGGCCCGGCCATACCATGAAGGACTCCTCCTCAGCAATAAAAAGGACTGAATGGCTCACGCATTCAGCCTAGATGGTGCTCCAACCTGTTATGCAGAATGAAACACGGCTCAAAAGCCACATGAGTCCATTTACACAAGAATCCGAAAAAGCCAAAACCATAGGACGGGGAACTCGGGCAAGGAGCAGGTGCCCGGGTGCAGGGGGCGGAGAGGAAGTGACCACAAAAGGGCACAGGGGGACCTCTGGGGGGCCTGGAAGGATTCCATGTGTTGATTGTGGTGATGGTTACACACCTCTGCTGTTTGTCAAAGGAGAGCTATACATAAAAATGGGCAGGGCTTACGGTATGTAAATTATACCTCGAGGGTGGAAAACAAGCCAAATGGGCAAGCTCTCTGTGTGCTGAGGATACACTAAGATCTCCAAGAAATGCTGTCAAGAATCTCCCTGCTCCCAACAGCATGTAAAAGTGTGTATGGGGGAGGAGGGAATAAACACACGCGTGTCTGCTTCTGTTTGTACCGAGCCTGGGAGGGCACACAGCAACCAGGAAGCGTGAGGGTGTCGGCTGTAGGGGCAGGCAGGTAGCAAGGCCTCTCTCTCTCTCTCTCCATCCTTTCTGGTATTTTTGAACTTGGTGCCATATTGAGCTTATTACCGATTAAAAAAAATTTTTTTAACGTTTATTCATTTTTTGATAGAGAGAGACAGAGCGTGAGCGGGGGAGGGGCAGAGAGAGAGGGAAACAGAATCTGAAGCAGACTCCAGGCTCTGAACTGACAGCACAGAGACTGACGCCAGGCTCGAACTCACGGACCACTGTGAGATCATCACCTGAGCCGAAGTCAGACGCTTAGCTGACAGAGCCACCCAGGCACCCCGAACGTATTAACCAATTTAAACAATTATATTAAAAAGGACCTTTGGGGCGCCTGGGTGGCTCAGTCGGCTGAGCACCTGACTCTTGGTTTCAGCTCAGGTCATGCTCTCACAGTTGGTGAGTTCGAGCCCTGCATCGATCTCACTGCTGTCAGTGCAGAGCCTGCTTTGGATCCTCTGTCCTCCTCGCCCGCTGACCCTTCCCCCCACTTGCTCAGGCGCGCACGCACTCTCTCTCTCTCTCTCTCTCTCTCAAAAAAAAAAAAGAAAGAGAAACTCAAAAATTATTAAAAAATTAAATAAAATAAAAAGAAACTTTAGTGCTTCCAAAGCATAGTATATGAAAAGGAGAGAAAGAGTTAACTACCACAGGGAGAGCTGATCCACACCACCTTAACCCAGAGATCAAGGTCAACATCACCGTGATAAGACGTGTTCATAACATGGAGCCCAAATAGGATGTGGAGAGAAGGGTTTCTGGCTTCTGTGGTATTCTTCTCCCCACACCCAGAGTGCCAGTCTAATCATGGAAATCCCAGATAAACCCAAATTGAAGGCCATTCTATTAAATGCCAAAGGCATGAAAACCAAGGGAAGTCAGTGGGGCTGTGTCACCGACCAGGAAGATGGAGGAGGAGCGGCGACTCCAATGCAAAGTGGCACCCCGGGTGGGGTCCGGGGACAGGAAAAGGACATAAGGGGGGAAACTGGGGAAATCTGCAGAAAGTCTGCCTTTCCTTAGTGGTAACAATCTACCACAGTTAATGTCTCAGTGGTAAGAAACGTACAATGGTAAGGTAAGACGTAAGCACAGGGAAGGATGGGATACGGGAGCCCTCTGTGCTGTCTTTGCAACTTTGCCGTAAAACTTAAAAACTTGTTTATTTTCTGTAAATCAAAAACTGTTCCCAAATAAAAAGAAAAATGTATGGGGCGCCTGGGTGGCTCGGTCGGTTGAGCATCCGACTTCGGCTCAGGTCATGATCTTACTGTCCGTGAGTTCGAGCCCCGTGTCGGGCTCTGTGCTGACAGCTCAGAGCCTGGAGCCTGCTTCACATTCTGTGTCTCCCTCTCTCTCTGCCCCTCCCCTATTCATGCTCTGTCTCTCTCTGTCTCAAAAATAAATAAATGTTAAAAAAAATGTATTACAAATAAAACAAAGGCAAAAACTCCTCAAGACACTGAAGAGCAGGGACTTGGCATGAGGTGGACACATTATGGCAAGACTCTGGACTGTCACACATGAGCTCATAATGGTGTCGGGGAGAATGGGGAACATTTACGCACAGAAATGCAGAAAAAGGATCTGGCAAGAGCCACACACTGATGGACATGGTTCCCTACAAAGGGTAACAGGAACCTCTGCCTTTCTCTGCGCACGTCCGAAAGGAACGTGTTTTATTTTACAATGAACAAACCTTAAATTTAAAAAGAAAAGAAAAATCAAGTTGATGTGTCGTTGTCGGCCCAGTGCCGACAGAGCCTCCCCACCTCCGGCGGCCACCTGCCCTGGGCTCCCCAGGGACCTGTGCCAGGCCCTGCCAGCAAGAGATGTCAGCGGGGCAGACGCCATAGAAGCCGGACTTCCGTCTAAACAGCTTCTACCCACGTGAGGGGAACTTAGTATTGCAAGACAAGACATGCCAACCCAAACCACAGGAAGTGTCCCTCCTCAAGCTGAGAGGACGGCTCACGGTCTCTGGTCACAGCCCCCCAATCCTGACTGCTAGATCCCTAGCACTCCATCGCCCCCCCAGGTAACAGAACCACGTTTGAAGGCATCCTCCTTAAAACCACTGGCTCCCTGGCCACAGGGCCAGCTGGGGGCCTCCTAGACAAGGAGGCTGTGACCCTCCAGAGGACCCTGTCCATCAGCACAGAACACAGAGGCCCCGTGGCCTGGGACAGACAGGGCTGTGTCCCACACCCACCACGGGGGCTTCCTCCAGGGCTGGCCTGGCCGTGCCAGGGTGTATCACCCAGCAGGCGGGTGTCACCCCAGCTGGGACAGTTCCTGCTTGCTTTGCTCGCCAGCCAGCCTGCCCGTCCCTAAGACTCTTATCGCTGGGAAAATGTGTATCATGAAGCGGAGTCTCCAGGATGCCTCCTCCTACATCTGGGTGTGGGGGTGTCACCAAGGGCCTGGGGAGCCTGCTGGCCGCTTGTCCACACCCCACGGGTCTGTGGTCTGAACAGGTTCAACTTTAGCCAAAGGAAGTCTCCCACTACAGAGCATCGGTTTTCTGTGCTGCAGCTCATGACCAGAATCCCCCCAAGTTTTAAGTTGGCCCGGGGAGGGGTCTGGCCCCGCGTGCTGGTATTTTTATGACATCTCCCCCTGGCTCCCTGTGGGAGGATGACCCCCTCGTGGCCTCCTTTCCGTGGTTCTGCTCTGGTCCAAGTGGGCACTCGGACAACCTGCCTTCAGACCTCGGGGCCCCGCAGCGAATGTGTTCAACCAGCACCCAGGCACATGGCAAGAATTAAATGGGTAGCACACCGGCAGCCCGGAGGCGCCTCAGTTGCCCCAGCCCAGGGTGGGGCCCCCTTACAGCTGGAGAAGCCAGAGCAGAGAGACATCCACGCTTGGCTGGCCTCAGGGTCTTAGCACAGTACTGTCATTACTCGGTGTCAGCAGACAAATCACAGCCCTTCCTGTAAAGACAAGGTGCCTGCTTCTGTTCTCCCTAGAGCACCCCACGCCCCACCTCACCGCTGTGCGCCCCAGTGATGAGTCCTGGTGCGTCCTCCGGGCCCCTTCTCAATGAACGTCGTCTGTGCAGCGAAACGAATCCAATTCTGGCTTCTAGATATATCCATTCAACAAATATGCATGATCCTACTACATAGCAGGACAGCAATGAACACACAGACACAAACCCCTGCCCATGAGAACCTCCCATTCTGGTGGGACAGAGAGTAAACTAATAATGAAAACAAGTTCAGGTGCTAATAAGAGCTCTGAAGAGGGGCGCCTGGGTGGCTCCATCAGTTAAGCATCTGACTTTTTTTTTTTATTTGGGTGGGCGGGGTGGGGGGGGGGGGGGAAGGGGCAGAGAGAGAGGGAGAGAGAGAGAATCCCAAGCTGTTTCCGCACCGCCAACACTGAGCCTGACGCAGGGCTTGAACTCATCAACCATGAGATCACGGCCTGAGCTGAAATCAAGAGTCGGACACAACCGACTGAGCCACCCAGGCGCCCCTGAGACCAGCTTTTGATTTCAGCTCAGGTCACGATCTCATGGTCCGTGAGTTGGAGCCCCGTCTGCACTGAAAGTACGGAGCCTGCTTGGGATTCTCTGTCTCTCTCTCAAATAAATAAACATTAAAAAGAAAAAGAGCTCTGAAGAAAACACATCAGGGCAGGGGTCTGAGAGAGTGCCAGGCCCCGTGTGAGCCGGGGTAGGTAAGGGACCGCCTGGCACAGAGGTGAGGTTTCAGCAGGGACCCAAGAAGACAGGGGCAGCACAGGTCACGCAGAACTCTGGACACAGAGGAGATGTGACTGAAGGCAGAGAAAGGCCACAGGGGAGAGTGAGCCCAGGGGGTCTGGGGAGCAGGCCGCGTGGCCAGAGGGGTGAAGGAGGAGAGAATGGCAGGAGGTGAGGGTGGGCGGTGACAGGGGCCGCGAGAGAGGTCAGGCTTTTACCCCAAGTGAGGTGGGAGCCAGGGAGGGTCGTGTGCAGAGGAGGGTCGTGCCCTAACTCGGGTCCACAGGCACCCAGTGGGGGTGGGGGGGCGGGGGCAGGAGCCGAGAAGGCAGGATGGAGACGACCGCTCCGGTTCAGGACGTGCTGACGTGGGGGCATCGGGGAGGACCCCCCCGACCAGCCCCACGCCAACCCCAGCGAAGCAGCCGCCGCGGCCGGGAAGGTGAGGACTGCACACGCGAAGCTGCCACCGTCCCGTGTCCTCCCCTCCCGCCTTCTCCACAGGCATGCCGCGTCCGTGGGCAAATCCCGGGACTAGGCGACTAGGAGGAGGCTCGACACCGGCCACCGAGAAGCTGGTCTGTGTACCATGAGCACTACGCAGCCGTGAAGAAGGGAGGATCACGGGGGGCACTTGGGATGCGCACCGGCTCACGTACGGACAGGCCGGATCACTATATTCTACGCCTGAAACCAGCATAACGCTGTATGCTAACCTACTGGAAATTAAAATTAGAACAGGAAAGGGAAAGGAAAGGGCCTACGAATAACAGGGCCCGAGCCGGGACCCACAGCCAGGCAGGAGGGGCACAAAGGTACAAATGGAGCGGTCGCCGGTCTGCTCCACGCCAGCTCCTGCCCGCCCTCCTCACCTCGACAGAAAGACCTACTGCCTCGTCCAGGAAGCACTCCCTGACCACCACTCCGGCCCAAAGCTCCCCATCAGAACCTCTGTCTTCCACGTGCCTCCTCCCACTCTCACTGTGCGGAGAAGCAGAAGAGAGGACAAGAATCTCTTGGGGCCCACTCGTGGCAGCACCCCCATCCAAACCCAGCCCCTGCTGCTTGCTCTGGTGGCCCCATTCTCCGCTGGAGACAGATGCTGGGTGAAGGAACGGTGGGCAGGCACGGGGACTTGGAGGCCCCCACCTGCCTGCCCCACCCCTGCCCCTCAGCCGCCTCATCTGTAAAATGGAACCGACCCGAAATGACCCCCAGACAGTGCTCAGTGTCGCGCTCACACGTGAGTGCATCCAAGACGCGGGAGGTCCATTCGATGTGGGACAAAAAGACCAGAGCCACCCCGACTGCCACTGAAGGAGGCCCATCAAGCAACTGAGGGGTGCACCCGGCCCCGCAAGGACCCAAGGAAGGTCTGGATTATTCCTCCACACCTGGCCTGGTTCCAGAAATCTCTGAGGTCACTCTGAGGTACAGACATCGCAGGAGGAGTGAAAACCAACTTGATGAAGCTGGGCCAAGGGTCAAGGGTGCTACTCTAGGTACAGGCCAACAGGCCCAGTGGGGGAGGCCTCCTGAGAAAGTTTGAGACTCTGGGTTAGGTTTGGCCCCCTGCAGCCCCAGCATCCTTGGGCCAGCCTCTCTGACTCAGTTTCCTCACCAGTAAGCAGCGATCAAGTACGGGCCTCAAAGCGAGTAAGGTGCCTTGCCCTGAGGCCCCAGCGTCGATCATGGCACACAGAGGATGCTGTCATTTCTCATCAGGACAGTCACAGCAACTGCCGCTGGTCCCTTTCCTCCATTCCTTACCCCTCTGGGGGCGGTGGGGGGAGCGGGGAGGGGGGCAGGAAACTCCAACACAGCAAGACCTCTGGGATGTGTTAAGTGGTTGGAAAGCAAGTTGCCAAGCCACGTTAAGTGGGGTGGCCCCAGTTCTAGAAAGCAGATATGCTGAAAAAGAACCAACTGCTGGCAGTGCCATATATTTGTCCCGGCAAGGACACCTAGACACAAATACGCAAGAGGGGTCTGGCAGGATCCACCCCAACCTGACCACGGCGTTCCCACGTGGAGCCAGGAGGGCGGGACAGGGCTGGCGGTGCGTTCTTCCCCATCGGTCAGTTTCCCTCTGCACAAGAACAGGGTCTTTGGTGTTTTACTTGCATAATTCAAATGCAGGGAGAGTAGGCCTCCCATGGGCACTTTCCCGACACTCACATGCCTCCTGGGTCTCACCTCCGCCTCAGTCCCTTTTCTAAGAGGACAGCAGGTACACGGCAGGCCGGTACGTGAAGCCCTCTGTTCGTGCCCTTCCCTCTGCCTGGGACACCGTTCCCTGGGGTCTTGGAGGGGCTGGCTCCATCTCGGGGCACCCGCTGACCACCTGTCTGAAGCAGCCTCCACCCCGCCACTCTCGCCCTCCCCCTACCATTTTCGCTGCACTTCACCTTCAGAAAGCTGTTCATTTAACCTTTCACCCGATCTCTGCCCTTCTTGGTGCCGGCCGGGTTCCGACCACCTGGCCCGGCAGGTGCCACTGAAGGCGTGCCAGCCGGGCACACAGCTAACAACCTCGAAGGGTGCCGAAAGCCAGAAGCTGCTCGCTCCGTCACCTCGGCCCCATCCACAGACACAAGTGCCACAGCGTCCACTATTCACTCCACGCCTTGCCATCCCTGACGTCCCCGAGCATCTGGCTCTGGGGGACACAGTCCCAGCTAGAGGCCCGGCTCCTGAGCTCCTCCCTGTGTGACTTCGAGTCAGTTCCCCTCTACGGCCTCAGTTTCTTCACCTATAAATCAAGGATGCTAAGAGCAGCACCCCAGGGCTGTTGGGACTGCATGGTCCAGTGTCCCCAGGGTATGGCACAGAGTGATTCTCCACAAACATCACCTCTTACTGTGTCATAAACATCCAGCCGCAGGTGAAACCAAATGAGCCACCCGGCTCCCTGTTCAAGCTGAGGGTGACTGCAAGAGGGAAAGCCCCCAGCACCCAGCAGAGGCCTCCCTGCCGACACTAAAAGGAACCCAGAACGCACCCAGAAGCAGGAGTCTTTTCTCTCCAGCGCCTTCTTGCTTCAGAGGCAAGGCAATTTTTTCCTTTTATTCAGATCGTAGCGAATGCCCTATAAATATCTCGTTATTGGCTTGCATTTTCCCAGAGCTTTCACACAATAAGGGCTTAATTACAGCATGTGGTTAGCAACCCCAGTAAATTAAGGGTTAGCCGATGTTCCGATTTTTTTCTGCAATCGAGGGCCCTGTAATTTCGGCGTTTTCATTCAAATCTGGGCAGAAGCTTGGCAGACGCGGCCCTGATCCAAATGCAAACACCTGGAGAGACACATGGCTCCATTCCAAACAGCCCCTCCCGCGACCGGTGCCTCTGAACACTCTGAAATCCAGAGCCGTCCACAAGGTCGTCCCCTGCCCCTCACCCGGAAACGACCGGCTTACGACCGGGGGATTTCAATCTGTGTACCTAGCGAGGGCCATTATCCCTGGACAAATAACTCTGCAAAGACACTCGGCAGCCCAGATCTGAGCTTTGGAGAAATCGGTCTCCTGGGCTGGAAACATAATCCCAGCAAGCAAAACCCAACCAAGAACGACACAGGCAGACAACCCACATGTGGAGTTCGGGAGGCATATCTCTTCCCTGGCGTTATACTCCGAGACTACAACCGCTTAGAACAAGAGGAGATCACACTTCCCCTGGGTCTGGAAACTAACAGGTCTTACACAGCTTTCTGGGTCATTAAATCCTCTTCTAGATCATTCTGAGTAGCTGTTTCCGAGCTGGCTGTCCGACGCACTGTTTGTCTAGCTAATCCGCTACTGTTGGGCATTTCTGCTCCCAATCTCCCACCACCATCCACTAAATGAGCATCAGTAACTCTCACAGCCAAATATTTGTCCGCAGCCACCATTTCCACCTAGAAACACAGCAGTAACAGGCTCCCGCCAGCATTTCAGGATCTGGCTCACTGGCTAGTTCCGGTTACATGCTCAGAGCTAAAGCCAGAATGATGCCCGCCTGCATGGAGAGGCACTCACTCAGTGTTTGGGCTAAAATAAGCTGCTTTGGAAAAATAAAAAGTAAAAAAATAAAAAACAAAACAAAATAAAATGAAATAAGGTGCTTTGGGGATGCCTGGGTGGCTCAGTTGGTTAAGCGTCCGACTCTGTTTCAGCTCGGGTCATGATTTCATGGTTTGTGAGTTCGAGCCCCACATCGGGCTCCATCCGGACAGTGTGGAGCCTACTTGGGATTCTCTCTCCCCGTGCCTTCCCCTCTCTCTCTCTCTCAAAAATAAATAAATAAACTTTTAAAAAATTTTATAAAATGAGGTGGGTTTTATATTAACAAGGTAATTATGAATTCCGTTTCTTTATGGAAAAAGAGTCCTCACACCCAGGGCTTTTACAAGTCACAGGGATCTCCTATTTCACAAGGGTTAGCTCATTTGCTCCTCAGCCCGCTCCCAGGAGAGAGGGAACATCGTGATCCCCATTTTCCAGACGAGGGAACTGAGGCCCGGACAAGTGAGGTCATTCAGCCAATGTGTGGCCGCGCAGGGACAGCCACATTCCCCCGGGCACCTCCAGGACTCTCCCCCATTCAGGCTGACCCAGGTACTACAGACCACCCAGGCAAAGCAACTTTAGGTACGCACCAAAAGAGAAACGACGGAAAACAGCAGCTTTCATTTGCAAGATCCCCGAAGGGACAAACCAGCCCAAGCGGCGGACCACGTGCCTATACCCCTCAGCCTGGCAGGGACCTAAGGTGCCACCAGTCACCTGACAAGCATTCGTCCGGCACCCACCGTGTGCCAGACAGCAGTCCCGTGGTGTAGCCATGTCTCCTGGAGGGACCCATCACCAAAGATCAAATGGAAATGTAGCCAGAGACGGTAGAGACCCACGGGGCAGCTGATTCTCACTAAAAGAAAAATGGCACTAGGTCATTTGTGAGTTGGCCGCTGGGTCCCGCTCACTGAGATAATCCAAGTAAAGCTGAAAATCAAAGGCGAGGGCCCTCAGCTTGCCCAGGACCAGGTCCGGAATGGAACCACCACAGCCGTCCCTCTGCTCAGAGCCCTCCCTGGCCCCCACTGGACCCCAGTCCCTGCTAACCTTATCTCCCCCAACTCTCTTGCTATACTGGCCTCCAGGCACACCTTCACCTCAGGTTCTTTGCACTGGCTGTTCCCACAGCCTGGGATGCTCCCCCAGCAAATCTCCACTGGTGGCTCCCCCCCACCTCCTTAAGTCTCTACTCAGATGTCACTTTCCTAAGGAGGCCTTCCTTCCCTGACACCCCCATTTAAAACCCTCACCTCCCCCTGCCCTCTCCCTGAGCCTGCTTTTCTTTTCCTTAACAGCTTTCAACTTCAGGCGTGTTTCTTCCTTATCGGCCCCCTGCTGGAAGGCCAGCTCCCCCGGGGTGGGGGTTTTGGTATCTTGCTCAGGGCTGTGTCCGTAGCCACACAACAGGGCCCCCGGCAAGGACACAGAGTGTTTAGAAAACATTTTTCAAGAACAAATGAAACCTGCACAGCGCTTTAAGCACTTTTCCCGTGCTAGACACCCTTCCAAGCCATTTAGTCCTCACTCCACCCTCAAGGACAGGCACCAGGTGACTTCACCTGCCCTACGAGATGAAACAGACCCAACTTATAAGGCAAGGGGCTTATAAGTGGATGCTGTTAACAGCCCCAACTCCCAGCTGGGGATACTGAGGCTCAAAGAGGAAAGGCTCACAGGAACAAGCCCAGGCCTGGGGGATTCTCAGCTGGAGGCCTCAACCTCAGCCTCCTCCTGTTCTTCTCCCAAGGAAAAATTTCTCAAGTTCCTCCCTCCATTTAGCTGCGGAGGCTCAACGACCAGGGTCACCAGAGAGGCTCATCCTCCCCCCTCCTTAGGGCCACATGCTGTTACAGGGCAGACAAGCCAAGGGTCTGAAACTCAAAAGTTTCTAGGGCCAGGAGTCTCCAGGCAAATGTAAAACGAGCCTGGGCGAGTACTAGGGAGTAGTGGGGAGTGGGGCAGCACACGTGGCCACTCCTGATCTGACATGGCAGCCGGTGGCTGCTGCTTCTGAGATCCAGGCACTTAGTGCCAAGCAAGTCTCAGGCCCAGGAAGGCCAGAATATCACGACTAAAACGACAGCTGTCACGGGTATAGGGTCAATGCACTCAACACATGTTAACTCACACAGTCAGCCCAGGGAGTACCTGGTAGTTATCACCCCATTTTACGGAAAAGGAACCTGAGTCCACTTGGCCAAAGTCACACAGGCAAACACGATGAAGCCTGGCCTAAGGCCCAGGGCCCGTGTTATTACACCATTAGACTCTGAGGCTCTTTGGGTGTTTGCTAAGCATTGCAAAAACCTGAATTTTGATGCAAAATTTAAATGCTGATAGCTGATTAAGAACAAAGTATTTTAAACACCATGCAGGTGAAACAAAAGACCAGCAAGCAGGCTTCAGCCCCCAGGGCCACTGATCTGCAACCAGGTACAGGCTGAGCTATGTCGCTTGGACCACAGTCTTAGAAAACCAACAAGGAGGAGGCAACGAAACAGAGCAGCCCGTGCTGACCCCCTGGGAACAGGCCCTGGAACTACTCTCTCATTTGTTCTTTGAAACTAGCCAAGATGTCATCTGTAAAGGTCTACAACGCAAAGAAGGAAACAGGTCCTCAGCTGCAACAGTTTGGCCAAACTCACAAGAAGGAGGAGTGGGATTCAAAGCGAGGGCCAGCCCGCTGTCCCCCTGTGGCAAGGCTTGGTAGCTAAGAAACCTTACCCACACTCCGGAAAGAAAAAGAAGTTAGCTCCGTTTGAGCAACCCATAACCGAGAAGCTTTTTTAAAACTTTGGCTCTCAGGCCCTGAACTAATGCTCTTAACGATCAAGGTCACATTGCAGGCTTCTGGGAGAAGGTTGCCACAGGAGCCAGCTCGGTACTAGATGGCTGGGTGGGTGGATGAGAGAGAAAGGCCAGGGGCAGAGACACTGAGGAGAGGCGGGCAGGGAAGAGAGACCCAAGGTCCCCAACACAGAGCCCCCAATTCCTCACTGAACAGCTCTGAGCAAGAGGGCTCAGCTGAGCCTCAGTTGTCTGCTCTGTAAAATGGGACCATAGCAGTGTCAGCCTCAGAAGGCTTAAATGCAGTCCAGTGCATAACTTGAAAGCACTTTAATTCTGATTAGTGTTTGCTGCTGATATGGGAGGGACCAGCATGGTGAATAACAGCCTGGCCGTGCCGACCTACCGTGTGCCAGGCACCGTGCTAAGTAAGCACTTTCAACAAATCAGGTCACTGCAGAATGGCAAGTTGAGAGACCATCACCCTGTTTTTAGGGGGGGGGGAAACTGAGGCTCAGAGAGGCCAGACAACCTGTGCAAGGAGGTCACCAGGCAAATGAAACAGACAGAACTTTGCTGTGTGTCCAGTTAAAGCCTGGGTGGGCAGGCAGGAAAATAACCATGCAAAGGGGCCCACAGCCCAGCCCAAGGCTCAGCCCCGGCCCAGCTGACCCCAGGTCCACACCTTTCCGCCACAGTGGACAACAGGCAAGGTGCCAGAGACAAAGCAGCAAAGGAGGAAATTCATGCCGCTGAGAGCAAAACTCCAGGCCTCTGGGAAGGCAGGGTGGGGCTGGGCACCACTGAGCACTAGCCTGGTGCCCTTGGGCCAAGGATGAGGCTTTTCTGAGCCTTCCTGCTCGTGTCTAAGGTGGGGTAACAGAACCTCCACCCCTCTCACTCCCTGTGGGATCCGAGAGGCTGACAAACTGAACTCAGCCTGGAGCCTGGAGCCTGGAGATGAACATTAACCCTTACTGCAGATAACAACAACAACAACAACAACAACAACAACGATGATGATGACTGGGATGTTATCATTTGGCAGCCACAGGCACAAATGGAGCCGTTCCCAGAATGGAGAAGTGACAGCCCATCTGGGAGGCAGAAGGGCAAGAGGCGGGGGAAGGGAGAAGAAAGAACCAAACACCCCTGGAGGGCTCACTGCCAGTTCTCATTCATCAGCAGCTTCCTGAATCCGGGCGAAGAGTGGAGTTTGCCCACTGGATAGATGAGCACACCGAGGCTTCTCAGGGCTGCCCAAAGGCCTGATCAGGCTCCAAAGAGGGCCCCCAATTTGCAGACTTTTGCTTGGGAGCTGACCCCAAGAGCACCCTGACAAGGGCCAGGAAAGAATCCTGCAGAAAGTACCCCCTCCCAGGGTCCTACTTCCAACCGATAGGGGAGTTCAAGTTTCATCCTTCAGCTCCCTTGTTCCCAGCATGCTCCCAGCCCAGCCCACCCCACCCAGGACTACAGAGATGGGGCCAGACAGTGGGGAACTGCCAGGGCACTGATGGGCAGACTAACATAAGGACGGACACCCGGACAGACAGACAAAGGGATCCGTTTGGGAGAGAAGCCAGCGTTTGCCAGGGACCAAGCTTTAGAGTTAGCCTGGGAGAACCAGACAACAGAGTCCCCTAGGGTACGGCCAGTCAGACGGCAGAGGCCAGCCAGGGTAACCCAACAGAGGGATGGCTAAGTCTGCGAGCGGCACGGACAGGCGGCCAGACAGCACAGGTCACCCTAGACAGCTAGCCAGGCAGCAGGGGGCTGCCCTGAGGGACTGGACAGATGGACAGCCAAATGGTAGTGGCAAGGAGTTCTATCGAGGACAGAGACAGCCAACCAGACGGCATGGACTGCTCCAGATAAATGAACAGCCAGCCAGACCGCAGGGGTCGAACCAATAGGTACCTAGCTGGCAGGTTTCGGACAGACAGAGAGAGAAGGGGGACCTAACCCTGACCCACAGGCAACCAGATGGTAGAATTCAGCCACGAAAGCTGGGGATCTGAGAGTCGGCGACGGTCCACCGCATTTCCTGGCCCACGCCCCCCCCCCCCCCCCCCCGCATCGGCGAAACGCCCCCAAGGGTCTGAGCCGGCTCTGCAGCCCCTGCAGGAAGCCCTCCGCCCAGGGCGTCCCACAGAGCCCGCCTCCCTGTCCCCGTCCCCGTCGCGGGCACGCAAGCGCCGCAGTTACGCCGGCTGCGCAGGGCGCGCCATTCCCGGTCCGCCCTCCGCGCCCTAGGCCGCCGCCCGCCCGCCGCCGCCGCCGCCGCGCTCACTCACCGGCCTACGAAGTTCTCGAGCACGGAGCTCTTGCCGGCGCTCTGGCCGCCCACCACGGCGATCTGAGGCAGGTCCAGGTGGCAGCTCTGGCCGATGGAGCTGAAAGCGTCCTGCAGCTTGTTGACCAGCGGGATCAGCTCTTCCATCCCGCGGTTACCCATGGCGCCGGCGGCCCCGGCCCGAGCGCCCCGCGCTCCCCGCCTGCCCCCGGCCCTTAACGACGCGGCCCCGCGGCGTCCGCGGCCGTTGCTCCCCGCCCGCCCGGGCCTCGGCGCGACGCCCGCTCCCGGCTCGGCCTCACAGTCGCCGCCTCATCCGGTTCTCAGACGACACCCGACCCGAGCGACCTCCCGCCCGGGCCCGGGGGCTGCGCCCAAAGCCCTCACACTTCCCCCGATTGGTCGGTCGCGCTGCCACTCGTAAACAGGAGCCAATGAAAATGAGGTATAGGGCTATGGCTGAATGATCCTTCCTCCTGGGGACCTCGCGGTGGACACATTGGACTCAAGAACTGTCGTTTTTGTGCAAGAGCCAATAGCGTCGGGCAGCGAGTTGTCAAGGCCAGGAGGCGGTGTTTCGGGAAAAGGCAATGTTGGCCCGGCCTACTGGGGCGGGGAGTTTCCGAACGGCAAGAAAACCCAACAGTCTTACTGGCAGGAAGACCCGCCAGTCTACAGTGCAGGCCAGTGACGTTAGGGATCGATTCATAGACTGGTTTGTCACTTGACACCACCTAGTTCCCTAAGAATTTCCCATTGGTTTATATAAATATCACTCCGTTCTTCCAGCCAACAAAGCGAAAGAGGACGGGCTTTGACCTGCGAATCCTGACCGTGACTGAGAACCTGTCAATCAAAGAATCCCCCGTTCTAATGATTGTTGTAGTAGGTCCATTAGTGTCTTCTGGAGTAAAGGATAAGGCCCGTCGTACTCGCCGAAGAGCGACACCTCGTGGTGGGACCCGGTAATGATCGAGAGTTTCCGGCCTCTAGAGAAAACTACAAGTCCCAGAATGCATCTCGGCCCCGGGCTTGCAAACCAGCTACTCGCGCGGCGTTTCAATGCGTTTTGCAGAATCTGGCGTTAGTGGTTCCTAGAGAGAGGCGGTAGCGCTGTAGCGTTGGCTCCACTTTCATTCGTGTATAAAGTTCCACCTCCACGCTTTTGCAAATGCTGGGCCCTTTCCCGGGAATACCTTTCGCTCACTCCCCGACTTGGTTTGGCTAATGCCTGCCTGCAACGTTGCTCCCCTGCCTCTTTGGCTAGAGCACATCGTGATCTTTTTAAGTCCACAATGAAACCCAACAGATCCTCTCCCCATGAAATGATATCTTCTAGTCAGTGTTGGAGGTTCTGTGAACTAGAAATCTTGTTCCTCGTGGGAAAAAAGCCGGGGATAGGTGGAAGGATCTTATGAAAAGAAGTGATCTGATCCCCGGGGGCGGGCGTCGCGCCGGGGGCGGGCATAGATTGGCCAAAGAAGCCCAAAAAGGAGTCAGATGGAATGGAGAGTGGGCTGATGAGGCAGTAACAGGGGAATAAAGAAACAGTGGGGAGGAGGCGAGCAGAGCAGCCAAAGGTATCTGCCTGCTCGGAGACCCAAAAGCCCCGTCTCAGAGAGATGGGCAAAAAGTCAACCGACAAGGTTTTGGCATGGTAGTCTTGACCGCAGTGACAGAAACCTGTAAACATCCTACATACCCATTCACAGGAGCCGGTTAAATAAACACTGTGAGACAGCTGTAAAAAAAGACAGGAAGTCTTCATGTTCTGACGTGTAAACAATTTCAAATATACTAACAGGAAAAAAAAGGTACAGAGCAGCAGGTAAAGGACGCCACATTCCTGAAAAATATGTACACGTAGAAAATTTCTGGAAGAATACACAAACTAATCAAAGTAGTTGCATTTTTATGCTATTAGAATAGTGGATCCTATACAAGTCTTACGTTTCCAATTTAAAACCCCTTATCTTCTAAGAGCACCAGCTCTGTAATTAGCCATCTCTAGGTTAGATC
Source organism: Acinonyx jubatus (assembly GCF_027475565.1). Taxonomy (NCBI): domain Eukaryota; kingdom Metazoa; phylum Chordata; class Mammalia; order Carnivora; family Felidae; genus Acinonyx; species Acinonyx jubatus. Next base: position 157,726,885 of record NC_069383.1, read on the forward strand.
ACGGGCCTCTGTATTTGCCAGGTGATAATGGCCAAGTGCCTTCATTCCTCTGAGCCTCAGTCTCATCTGTAAAATGGGGGATGCAGCTATATATGCATCACAAAGTTGCAAGAATCAAATACACACATGACAACCGTTCAGAACAGTCCCAGGCACAGTGTAAGCACCCTGCTATATCACACCTACTGTCTTCATCATTGTGTTTGCTGACGGCAAAATTAAGCCATGTTCAAGGCTAAAAGCATGAGCTCTGGAGCCAGCCTGCCACTTCCTCGGTGGTGACCTTGGGCAAGCTGCTTCCTCTCTAGGCCTGTTTCCTCACCTGTAATAAGTCGGGGAACGAGAGTGCCCACCCTCAGGGTGACTAGGGGGGCCAAAGCCACAGGAAAAAGGATGCAGCTCCCACACTGGGGCACATGCTACATGCTGGGCTGTGCCAGGTGGTTCCCAGGTAGCAGCAGCTGCTATGATTACTTATTATTATCATCAACAGGAAGCGGGGCGGGGGGACGTTGGCCACAATGACACTCAGAGGAGGAAGAGGTCCTAGACAGCTCACCTCCCCGAGAAGGCACAGATACACTCTAAATTAGAATAATAATCTTAAAAGATCCCTCAATACCTCCCATTCCCTCCCTCCCTCGCCGGAACCAGATCAACGCAGTGTGATTCCTACAGAGGCCAGGGCTTCGGTGGCCCAGGCAGGACAGAGGGTGGGGTCCCCATACATGGTGCCCATGAAGTCCTGCACGAAGTCAGGGAAGCGCTTCTCCACGATGCTGGCACGCACAGCGCTCATCAGCCGCAGCTGCAGGGGGTAGGTGCCAGCGTCAGCCCAGGGGGAAGGAGAGGGGGGCGCCCAGAACCCTCCCACCGCCACCCTGCGCCTGGCCCGCCCTGGTCACAGGCCCACCTGGTAGGCGATATTGTGGACGGTGAGGTGGTGCAGGGCAGCGGTGTTGTCGCTGTGGAGCAGTGCGTGCAGGAAGGCCCGGCTGTGCCTGTGGACAGGAGGTCGGGGCCGAGTGATGCCGGGTCCTGCACACCTCCGCCCCCTCCCCCCGCCCCCGGGCCCCCCTCTTCCCCTACTTCTGGCAGGTGGGACAGGCACACTCGGGGTCTATGGGCCGGAAGTCTTTCTCATACTGTTTCTTCTTCAGCTGCAGGTTCCCGGTGGGCACCAAGGCAGAGCCAAAGCGCTGTGGGGGGTGGGGGGGGGGGTGGACAGGGAGTGGGTCAACCAGGTCTTCATCCTCACCGGCCCCACCCCCACCTTAACCCCCCAGGTCCGCCCCCATCTGCCCCTTGCCCAGGGCCTCACCGCCGTCCGGGTGGGGAAGACGCAGTCGAACATGTCACATCCGAGAGCCACGCAGACCACCAGATCAGTGGCATAGCTGGGGGGAGGGCCACGGGGCAGGGAGCAGAGAACCTCACACCCTGGTCACACACCCAGGGCTCCCCCCACACGTACACTCAGACTCCCCGGGGACAGGGCCACATTCCCTCTGAACCGCCCCCAGAGGAAAGCCAAGTCCCCACCCCATGAGTCCCCCCAACAGGCAGGGCTGTGTCATTCCACCAATACCGGCCCAGGCAGGAACCCGCTCCCCACAGGTAGGGCTCTCTCCCCTCTCCTCCACATACCCGACCCCCATCAGGTATCTTGGCTTGTCCTTAGGCAGCCTTGAGGTGCTCAGAGCCACCATCCTCCAGAACTGGCCCTTGCTCTCGCCCCCACTCAGGCCCCCGATGGCGAAGCCCGGCACGTCCCTCTTGGTCATCTCTGGGGGTACAGGGCAAGGTGAGGGGCCACCAGGCAAAAGAAAGTCTGCCTCCTCCTCTGTGACCCCAGGGCAGACCCTGCCCGGACCTCCACAATCCCTCAGGAAGAGAGAGAGAGAGAGAGAGAGAGAGAGTCTGTCTGTCGGTCTGAGGGCTGCTGGTGACCTCAGCTACCACTTGTCGAGTCCCCGCTGCATGTGAGATCCCCTCCTTCAGTCCTCAGGGGAGGCCCACAGCCTGTGCTCCCTTAGCTGGAACCTAAGAGGAAGGCAGATGTGTTTCAAAGCTGAGAATTGTCCAGATCTTAGAACGGTGCACATCTTATCTGCCAGACGACGGCCTGTCCTCAAACCCTCTGAGGGTTCTGCCACAAAACACACAGAGGACTCCCAACAACGGGGGTGAATGACCACATAGGTCTGGTCTGGCCACCAAATGAGCTCGTTGCAAATTCCTGGATGGAGTCGTGTTTTAGAAGTGGGCTGTTAGGCTCCAGAATTGCAGAGAAGAGGCTGCAGCTCTACGCTGCCGTTGAGGTGTTCGGGTCTTGCCACCCCAGACCAGACACGGCAGAAGCTGGACTTGAACCCAGGTGCGGCCTCAAAGCCCAGACGTGCCTTGGGCCCCAGTTGTATCATTCGACCAGGGGGGGCCACGGCGTCGACGAAACGGACCCGGTCCGAGCGTCAGGTTTTAAAGCTGGAATGAACGGCAGAGTCCACTGGGGACGGGTTGTTCAAATGTGGCCTCCCGGGCCCCACCTCACCGCGGACTCTGACGCGCTGGTGGGGGACAAGCCGGGTGGTGCTGGTGCAGCGAAGCCTCGGAGCACAATGAGAAGCACCATCAGGGCGGTGCCCGGCGACCTGCAGGTGGCCAAGAAATGAACTTGACGGGGCAAGGCCAGAGTGGTAGGATTTTCTTGAATGAGAGAACAGACGATACCAGAAAGTGTTTCACGTATTAGGGTAACAGTTCATGAAGCCTTGGTTTCTGCTTTCTTCTATGTCCACACATACTGAGCTGTGACATGAAATGTATCTCCGGGCCGCCTGGGTGGTTCAGTTGGTTAAGCGTCTGACTCTTTACATGGGCTCAGGTCATGATCTCCCAGTCATGGGACGGTTCCCGTGTCGGGCTCCGAGCTCAGCATGGAGCCTGCTTGGGTGGGTCTCTCTCTCTCTCTCTCTCTCTCTGATCTTCCGCTGCTCGGCGCACTCATGCTCGCTCTCTCTTTCTCTTTCTCTCTCAAAATAAGCAAATTAGGACGCCTGAGTGGCTCGGTCAGTTAAGCGTCTGCCTTCGGCTCAGGTCGGGCTCTCACGGTTCGTGGGTTCGAGCCCCACGTCCGGCTCTGTGCTGACAGCTCAGAGCCTGGAGCCCATTCAGATTCTGTGTCTTGCCTCCCTCTCTCTCTGCCCCTCCCCACCTCGCTTGTGTGCTCTCTCTCCCTCTCTCTCAAAAATAAACATTAAAAAGAAATGTTTTAATAATATGCAAATAAACATTAAAAAAAAAAAAAGAAAGAAACACAGAAATGTATCTCTGACTGGGGAGGGGGTCTCCGTTCAAAAGACTTACTAGACACAGAACTGGGCGCAGTTTGAGGACGAAAGGGATGACGACAAAGACAGTCTTCACAACAGAACATTCTGATGCCAGGCACAGGCACAACGCTTTGAACAGGCTTTCCCATTTGACCTCACTTTGACCTCTTGACACTGGGAGGATGTGCCCATCTTACGGAGGCCGAGCCACTTGCCCGAGGGTGCACAGACATGAGGCAGCAGATCAGAGGTGTGGATCCAGCCAGCCAAACGCCAGGACCCAGAGCCTTGCCCATGAAACTTTATTGCCTTTGAGTCCCCATCTCTGGCCCCCTTTTGTCTCCACGGCCACGGACCTCACATGGGCCTTACTGGCACTCTTCCCTTGGGCAGATACTCCAACCTCCTCACGGGCCTTCTGCTTCCCGAATTTCTCCATGATGCCCCTTGCTTCCTGTCACACTCCCACTCAACGGCCCTCCATGGCTCCCCAGTACCCCCACTATCAGCAGAATGCCCTAGGCACCGCTCCTGACCCTGAGGGGGAAGCAGCACGGGGTCTCGGTGAATGTTGCAGGTTCCAGAGCCCAAGACCTAGGGCCAAATCCTACCTCTGCAACATCCAAGCCGGGTGGCTGGGGTAAGTGACTTAACAGCTCTGTGCTTCAGTTTCCTCTTTTGTAACCACGGGAACCTGGTAGTTCCCACCTTACAGGACGGTTACGAAAACCAAATGGGTCAGTCTATGACCAGCACGTGGCATAGTGTCTGGTGAACAGTATGAAATTGCTAGCTTTTGAAACCACCATTATTCTGCAAACATTCTACTGCCATGTCTGCCTCCGTGCCTTTGCTTCAGCTATCCCTTCCGCCCATTAACAACCCCCATCAGCGCCATCACGTGCCAGGCGCGGGGGTGGGGCCCTCGGTGATGGACAAGCCCTGGATCTACCAGCTACCGGCACGTGGCTCTACCTTCAAGGCAGGTGGCCCGGAGATCCTCGTCCAGCCCGCCCTGGATGATGGCAAAGAGGTTCTGCTTGTCTGGCCGCTGATGGGCTGCAATGCACCGGTCCAGCCAGCGGATTGACCTGGAAGAGGGACCCAGTCATGAGCCCTAGGGTAAAGAGACAAGGCTCCAGGGCTATGATCCCCTCCCGGTACACACACATACGCGCGCACACACACACACACACACACACACCTGTACATGGCCTCCTCCACGCGTGGCCCTGTCACAGTGCTGCTGACCACATCATCCAGTTGCATGATAATGTCGGAGCCTGGGGGGTGAGAAAGAGGCACCATCACTGGGGGACGTCTGGGTGGCTCAGCTGGTTAAGCATCAGACTCTTGGTTTCAGCTCAGGTCATGATCTCATAGTTCTTGAGATCAAGCCCCACATTGGGCTCTGCAGTGGCAGTGAGGAACCTGCTTGGGATTCTCTCTTTCCCTCTCTCTCTGCCCCTCCCTTACTCTCTCTCTCAAAATAAATAAATAAACTTAAAAAAAAAACTTGCTTAAAAAAAAGAAGCAGCAGCACATCACTGGGAAAGCCCTCACTTCCTACTGGGGACAAGCTGGACCCTAGATGTCCCTCCTTGGGTCTTGCTGACTCCCACATAGTCCCCCAGGCTGTTTATACAATGGCCAGAGGGAACTTTTCAAAATACACGTTTGGGGCGCCTGGGTGGCTCAGTCAGTTGGGCATCCAACTTCTGGCTCAGGTCATGATCTCACGGTTTATGGGCTCGAGCCCTGCATGGGGCTCTCTGCTGTCAGCATGGAGCCCGCTTTGGATCCTCTGTCCCACTCTCTCTCTCTGCCCCTCCCTGTATACACGCGCATGCACTCTGTCTCTCTCTCCCTCTCTCAAAAATATATAAGCATTTAAAATAAATAAACAAGGGGCGCCTGGGTGGCTCGGTCCAACTTCGGCTCAGGTCATGATCTCCCAGTTTGTGAGTTCGAGCCCCGCGTCGGGCTCTGTGCTGACAGCTCAGAGTCTGGAGCCTGCTTCGGATTCTGTGTCTCCCTCTTTCTCTCTGCCCCTCCCCCGCTTATCACGTTCCCACACATGCTCTCTCTCTCTCTCTCTCTCTCTCAAAAGTAAGTAAACATTAACAGAAATTTTAAAAATAAAAATAAAAGTAAATAAATAAATAAAATGCACATTTGATCCTGCCTCACCCTGGGCAGCTAAAATCCTGCCCGGGCACATAGAATAAATCCCACTTCTGCAAATTTACCCTTCAAGAGCAAAATGTTGTGTACACAAAGTGATTTGCCATGGTGTGGCAGGCAATAGCACCATGCGATCCCCAGTGACCACCAACAGAGGTCTGGCTAAATAAATCATGGTCTAACCCTTCATAGAAAGTCCCTTTCCCACAATTCCAAAATCTAGAAACTTCTCAAAACCAAAGGTTTTTTGTCTTACGCTTATGGCATACCTACTTGGAAGCAAAACAAAGACAATTATAATCTTTTACGAAAATCCAATTTAGGGAGTGCCTTATTCAGTCTTAAAAAGGAAGGAAATCCCGACATATACTACAACCTTGAGGACATTATGCTCAGTGAAATAAGCCAGACACAAAAAGAATCAATGAGGCTCGATCCAGCTGCAACAGAGTGAGACACATCAACGACATTTAAACCCATGATTTCATGGTTATCCTAAAAAAACTAAAGATTAGTTCATTACTGCTGGAGGATGTGAAGTAATCAATTCATGAAAACCGGAAAAGAAGGAAAAGGAGGAATCCCACTTTCCCTGTATGAATTGAACTACTTGGTCTCTCAGGAGTAGGTGAGGCACCTTTCCCTTTACAGAAATAATCTAGCTGATAAATGAAGAAAAGAACATTACCATTTTGGAACTCCTAATAGCATGATACTCCCAGGCAAAGAGCCTGATGGCTCACCGGGAGAGACGGGCAGACATTACCAGCTCCCGGATGGAAATATACACCCTATGAAGCCCTCTTGCCAAAGGACACAAGAATGGGAATCTGGCTCAAACCTCTAGATCTAACTACCACCTACAGTAAATCTAGAAGGCAGAAGAAAACTGTCACACAACACCATGGGGTGTGATCCGCAAAATTCAGACGATGTGAAACACTACAGGGGAAAAGAACCCATTTCTTCAAGAAGCAAATTGCTGGGGGCGGGGGGAAGGAGTTACAGTGAGAAACTACATGATGTATAATATATATATGTTACACTTGATTTTAGCCAAAAGCGATTACATATAATACATATTAAAAGAGAAATGTTCATTGTCCTTATCAAGGAGTGAGGGATATTGATGGAGATGGGAGGAACTTAAAGCTTCCTCACTCTCCCCTTGTTGCCCCCCTTATTTCAACATATCTTTGCCCGACTAATTTGCCATTTAAGAGAAATAACAGCAATAAAAATAATAAAAGCTACTACGTGCCAGGCACTGGGTTAAGAGATTTACAAACATTACGTCATTATTCCCGGGCGCTATCCTCATTTGAGTTGGCTCTTCCAAAGCTTAGACAGCGGGAGTGACTTACCCACAGCCAAGCAGCACGTAAGCAAAGGGCCCGCCTCACCTCCAACCCCTAGAAGCAGGGGAAGAGGAGGCGGCTCGAGACTCGCTCACCTAAGGCGTTCTGGATCTCCACGGACTTCTCGGGGCTCAGAAGGGACTCGTCGCCGTCGTAAGGGGAGCGGAAGCGGACGCCCTCCTCCGTCACCTCGGACAGGGACACCAGAGACACCATCTGGAAGCCGCCGCTGTCCTGGGGGAAATCCCACCGCAGGGCCGTCAGGGGGGTGGAGTTGGAGAATCTCCACCTCTGAGAAGTGCCCTGGGATCCCAGCCCCGACTCCACCTCACCGTCAGCAGATTGTGGGGCCAGTTCATGAAGCCGTGGAGACCGTGCGCTTTCTGGATCAGCTCGGGGCCCTGGGTTAGGGGAAGAAAGGATCAGGTTAGAGGCGAGGGCTACCCTGACGGCTCGAGTTGGAGGACAGGGCTGGCCAGCCTCGGGCCCCGCCGCTGTCTCACGCCCAGCACAAGGCCTGGGCCACCGGGGGCGTCAATAAGCCTTTGTCGATTGACTTAGAGGTGTGCCCGTGCCTCGGAGGTGTCCGTTCTCCCCACTCTCTGCCGCCGCCCCACCAAGGCAGAACCCACCCACCGGCCTCAGGCCCAGATGGTAGGTGTTGCCCAGGCAGATGCGGCAACCCAGGGCGTCCAGCTGCTCGGCCGTGATGCCCTTCATAGTGGCCTGCGTGCCCACTGGCATGAACACGGGAGTGGCTACCGGCCCGTGCGGCAGCCGCAGCTCCCCTGCTCGGGCCCTAGATCGGCTGCACTCGGCCACCAGCTTCATTATCCGGGGGGCCGACTCCACGGACGTCGGGCTAACAGCTGCCGCCATCTTAGCTAACGGAACCACGTGGACACTGCAACACCCTGGGCGGCGCCATGTTGACCAAAGTCACGTGACGCGCGGCGCGGGCTGTCCTTTTGGAAGGGAGTCCGGGAACCATGGCAACAGACGCCGGCGCGCTCGTCCCCGCGGAGTGCTCAGTTCGCTTCTGGGGCGGGGGCGTGTTACAGAGAAATAACTATGGTAATGGGTTCGAATCCCAACCCGGCCACTTACTTGCTCTACAGTCAAAGCCTCTCTAAGAGATAATCTCCCCTATAAAATGTAGCGAATAACACTGCTTCAGCATTAAAAACGTTGTAAAAGGGGCGCCTGGTTGGCTAACCAAGTAGAGCATGCAATTCTTGATCTCTAGCTTTTTTTTTTTTTTTTTTTTTATCTCTAGCTTTTAAGTTGGAGCCCCGCGTTAGGTGTAGAGATTACTTAAAAATAAAACCTTTCAAAAAAAATTAAAAATAAAACATTGTAAAGATTGAAAGAAGCATGCATATATAGAGATCTTAATAAGTTGCCTAGCACAGGCTTTTGTCTATGTTGTCCACGGATTTATCCCAAGAGCTTAGAACAGCACCTAGTATATATTAGTTTATACAATGAAAGAAGGAATCTTAGATTTAGAGGAGAGACTGAGGCCCAGAACCTAGCCATATTTTTCTTTCATTAATTCAGTGTAGACCTACTTATATTCACACCTCCTAGTGGCACCTTTCATGAAGCACAGAAATGAGAGAATCATAGATTTACTGACCACTAGCCTTGTTCCATTAACAATAACAAAATATGGGGTGCCTGGGTGGCTCAGTCAGTTAAGCGTCGGACTTCTGCTCCGGTCATGGTTTCGCTGGTCATGGTTTGGGAGTTCCTGGGTTTGAGCCCCACGGCGGGCTCTGTGCTGACAGCTCAGAGCCTGGAGCCTGTTTCAGATTCTGTGTCTCCCTCTCTCTCTGCCTCTCTCCCTCTCACATTCTGTCTCTCTCTCTCTCTCAAAAATAAACATTAAAAATAGATAAATAACAAAATATTATATAATATATAATAACTTACTGTTGAAAATGGAGCTGATATCTGTATCTGTTATGGGCAGCAGAGGGCGCCATTGCCCCAGAATCCTGCCTCTCAGTGGCCTACTGGCCTCAATTGTGCTGATGTGCGCAAGACTGACCTAGGAGCCTTGGGCTTTTTAGGGTGGAGAATCTTCACTGAGGCCATATCTGAAAAATGCCCACCCTTGAGACCCACCTCAGGGCCTTTGCACTTGCCATTGCCTTTGCAATACTCTCCCTTTCTGGTATCCCTATGGCTGGCTCATATTTTATCAACTGCTCCTGACTCCCCCAATCTTAATGATGCTACCCCCCCCCCATCATTCTGTATCACGTCACCTGTAACTCACATTGTGCTTTTAAAACATCTGTGCAATGACAGTGCCCAAGTTTTTATTCTCAGTGTAGTTCTGTCTCATTGAACCCCTCTCCCGTCTTCCCAGATGCCTCCTAGATATCTCCACTGGGTGTCTGTAGGCACCCAAACTTCAGATGTCTAAAGCAGAGCTCCCGATTGTCCCCCCAACCGTGCCTACCTCCTTCCATCTTCCTCTTCTCAGTAATAGCAGCTCAGTCCTTCCAGGAACTCAGACCAGAAATTTAGGAGTGGTCCTTGACCTCTCACTGTCTTACTCGCTACATCTGATTTGTCAGCCAATTCTGGATGCTCTGCTTTCAAAATCTATACAGGATCAACTGGTTTACACCCCCTCCATAGCTCTCACTCTGGCCCAGCCACTAGCATCACTTGCTTTGAATATTGTGGTAGACATCTTGCGCTGGTCTTACGGCTTTTGTTCTTTACTCCCCATACAAAAACCTGAAGATGTTTTAAAGAAAATGCTTTCAACATTTCACCCTTATGTATGATGTCTACAGTAAGTTTTTGGAAGATGCACCATACCAAGTAAAGAAGTGTCCTTTCAGGAACGCCTGGGTGGCTCAGTCGGTTAAGCATCCAGCTTCGGCTCAGGTCACGATCTCATGGTTTGTGAGTTCGAGCCCCACGCCAAGCTCTGTGCTGACAGTTCAGGGCCTGGAGCCTGCTTGGGATTCTGTCTCCCTCTCTCTTTCTCTACCCCTCCCCCATTCATGCTGTGTGTGTGTGTCTCTCTCTCAAAAATAAACATTTTAAAAATGAAAAAAAAAAGGTCTTTTCAATTCTTGGTTCACTAACAGATTTTTATCATAAATAAATGTTCATTGTATGCTTTTTCAGTATCTGAAATGACCATATTATTCGTCTCATTTAAAGTGCCCAGTGATGTAAATTTATTTTTTTATTTACTACTAAATTTAGTTCTATTCCTGAGATAAGCCCACCTTGGTCATGGTATCTTTTTTTACATGTTATGGCATTTTACATTCATTTTAATGAGTATTTTATTTAAAATTCCTGCATCATAGCTCTGTTATAAAATATATTGGTTTAGAGTTTTCCTTTCTTGTACTGTATCTGCCTGAGTTCGGTGTTCAAATATCTATGTGCTGGACGAAGTTGTGCAAGATTGGAATTATCTGTTTCTGGGATATTTTATTGACCTCACTTGTAACCCCATCTGGTTATGCTGTTTTCCGTGAAGAAATATTTGTAGCTACTGATTTAAAAGTTTGGGTTGTTTTTTTTTTTTTTTAATATTTAAAGTAAACTCTGTGGGGCACCTGGGCGGCTCAGTTGGTTAAGCAGCTGACTCTTGGCTTCAGCGCAGGTCATGATCTCACGATTGTGGGTGTAAGCCTGGCGTTGGGCTCTGCGCTGATGGTGTGGAGCCCGCTTGAAATTCTCTCTTGCCTCTCCCCACCCCCACACAGATACTCTCTCCCTTTCTCTCTCCAAATGAATAAAATGGGCTTTAAAAAAATAACCTCTATGCCCAACAGGGGGCTCCAACTCAGGACCCTGAGATCAAGAGTTGTAAGCTCTCATGACTGAGCCAGCCAAGCGCCCTGCCCAGGTTCTTGGAAGATAGTTTCACTGGGTATATAATTATAGGTTGACAATTGTTTTCTCTTAGCCCGCTGAATATGCTCAGCTTGTAGCTTCCATTCTCACTGTTAAGAAGTCGGATCTTGGGGGCGCCTGGGTGGCTCAGTTGGTTAAACGGCCGACTTCAGCTCAGGTCATGATCTCACGGTCCGTGAGTTTGAGCCCCGCGTCGGGCTCTGTGCTGACAGCTCAGAGCCTGGAGCCTGTTTCGGATTCTGTGTCTCCCCCTCTCTAACCCTCCCCCATTCATGCTCTGTCTCTCTCTGTCTCAAAAATAAATAAACGTTAAAAATAATAATAATAATAAAAAAAAGAAGTCGGATCTTGGGTGGAGGTGGTAGCCAGAGTTTGGGAGCTCAGGGACACAGAGGCACAGGAGCTGGACCAGCCGGGCCACCATGCCCTGTACTTCTGCGTGAGTGTCCCCTGCGGCAGCAAGGACTGGGCTCTGGGTGCTGTACCAGCAGATCGTACCCAGCTTTGGCCCTTCTGGGAGGTACTCACGGAGCACCCGGTGGCTACCAAGCTGGGCAAGCACGGGGAACAGGCTGCTGGGGGTGAGAGTGACAGACTCCTCCATGAGCGGTACGTAGCCTGGCTGCAGCAGGCAGACATGGTGGTGGCAGAGGTGACCAAGCCCTCGATGGGCGTAAGCTATGATCTGGATCCAGCCGTGGTCTTCAGTAAACGAATCCTGTGCGTATTCCGTCCGCAGTCAGGCTGAGTGCTTTCAGCGATGACCCGGGGAGCAGCATGCTGCAGGATGTTTCAAGTCTTGGACTATGAAGAGGGACAGGTGGAAGCCATAATGGATGGACACGTTTTTAAAACAGATTTATTTAGGAGAGCCTGGGTGGCTCAGTCCGGTTAAGCGTCTGACTTCGGCTCAGGTCATGATCTCACAGTTTGTGAGTGCGAGCCCTGCATCGGGCTCTGTGCTGACAGCTCGGAGCCTGGAGCCTGCTTAGATTCTGTGTCTCCCTCTCTCTCTGACCCTCCCCCCGTTCATGCTCTGTCTCTGTCTCAAAAATAAATAAAAATTAAAAAAAAATAAAAATAAAAAAGATTTATTTATTTTGGGGAGAGTACAAGCGGGGGGAGGGGCAGAGAGAGGGAGACAGAGGATCCAAAGCGGGTTCTGTGCTCACAGGCTCACGGCACAGAGCCTGATGGACGTGGGGCTCGAACTCACAAACCTGGAGATCATGGCCTGAGCTGAGGTCAGATGCTCCACCGACTGAGCCCCCCAGGCGCCCCTGGATGGATACTTTGAAGCTGCCCCTCTCGAGCAGGTAGCCGCCTTCCCCTCACCCAACCAATTGACATAACCCTACCTTGTTAAGTTCTTCTAATCCCAGACACTTGTCTAGCACTCTGCCTACCTCTTAGCCCCAGTACCAAATTAAAAGGTATGTTTAAAATTCTAAAACAACAACAACAAAAAAACCCACAAACAAACAAACAAAACCCACTAGGATCTCAATCAAAATACTCTTTCCTGTGACCTGTTTCTGTCTTTCTGGTTTCTTTGGGGATTTCTTTTTTTCTTTTTCTTTTTTCTTTCTTTATTTATTTTGAGAGAGAGAGTGCACAAGTGGGGTAGACGCAGAGAGAGAGGGAGAGAGAGAATCCCAAGCAGGTTCTGCACCGTCCGCACAGAGCCCACCTCGGGGCTCGAACTCACAAACCGTGAGATCATAACCTGAGCTGAAGCCGGATGCTTAACTGACTGAAGCCACTCAGGCACCCCTCAGTGTGGATTTCTTTTCATTTATCCCATTTGAGAGTCCTTGACATTCTTGGCTCTGGTCATTGGAGTCTGCCCATGATTTTGGAAGTTCTGTTATCCTCTCTTGGAAGAGCTGCACTTGCCTCAAACAGCCCAACACAGGCAGCCGAGAGCAGGATAGGAAATGCTGGGGTGTTGCCCCTGGTGAGAAGAGATTCCCCCAGCTGGGGGCTAAGGGTGAGCAAACCCTATGTGCCCGGTTGCACCAGTATGGAGTGGAATTGCCATCTCACTGAACTGGTAGAAGGCAGGGAGGTAGAAGATATCAAATACTGGAAACGCTCACTATTTAAGTGACTTTTCTCATAGATTTTCTTGAATAGTTGATTCCTCATTTACTGTATGCCTTTAGAACCCCTTCCAGAGACTTTAAATGGTTGTTATTTTAATACTTTCCCCCAGTTTTCACTGGGGAGGGGATCTAGGAAGATCGTCCTACTAACACGCAGAAAAAAATTCCCTTTTAATAGTTCTGGATCTTTGCATTTCCCAATTATTAAATATATTTTTAATGTTTATTTATTCTTGAGGGAGACAGAGTGTGAGCGGGGGGAGGGGCAGAGAGAGAGGGAGACACAGGATCCAAAGCAGGTTCTCAGGCTCTGAGCTGTCAGCACAGAGCCTGACATGGACTCAAACCCACAAACCGTAAGATCATGACCTGAGCCAGTTAGATGCTTAACCTACTGAGCCACCAGGCGCCCCTAAATATTAAATACATTTGAAATATTACATACATCAAATCATTATTCTGTACACTTAAAACGAATACGGGGGCACCCGGCTAGCTCAGTCAGAACGAGCGACTCTGGATCTCAGGGTCATGAGTTTGAGGCTCACATTGGCACAGAGTTTACTTAAAATAAATAAGTAAATAAATAAATAAATAAAACTAATACAATGTATGTGTCAATTATATCTCAATAAAATGGGGGGGGGAATCTCTTAGCCAATGTGAAAAAAGCTTAAAATGGTAAATTTTCTAGATTTTCCACAGTAAAAACTTTATATAAAAAAATGAAAACATACGTACACACACACAAAAACACATTAAATGTAACAAAAATTTAGAAAACAGAGGCGTGTAATAAGCCTTACTTATGATTCAAACGTATATATATGATATATATACATATATATCATATATATATTTTTTTACATTTATTTTGAAAAGCAAGAGAGTGGGAGAGCGCACGATCAGAGGAGAGGGGCACAGGGAGAGAGAGACAATCTTATCAGGCCCCATGCTCAGTGTGGAGCCCGATGCAGGGCTTGATCCTACGACCCTGGGATCATGACCTGAGCCGAGATCAAGAGGTTCAACCCACTAAGCCACCAAGGTGCCCCATGATTCAATTTTAATTAAATAAGCTTATTTAAAGTTTTAAAATAGATAATAATGGGGCACCTGTCTGACTTAGTTGGTAGAGCATGCGACTCTTGATCTTGGGGTCATGGGTTCAAGACAGAGATTGGGTATAGAGATTACTTTAAAAGAATAATTAATAACTAAATAAAATAGATAATATGAACCACATAGTTTAAAAAATATGGATAAAATGTATACTGTGAATTACTACGTTTCCCACTCCTGTCCCCTGTCAAAACAGTTCTTACCCCTTAATATTAAGTAACGTTTGGTATTTATTCGTTCTTGTCTATACTCACATTTATCAGCATATATTAGCAGATATGTATTTTCTTACTGTTGCTGTTATATTTATTGATTCACTTAAATATACTAATGGAGGGTTTTTTCTTAATCTTCTAGAAGCTTTAATACTTCAACACTTTTTTTAAGTTTATTTATTTTGAGAGAGAGTGAGAGAGAGAGAGAGTGTGCAAGCTGGGTAGGGGAAGAGACAGACAGAGAGAGAATCCCAAGCAAGCTCCACGCTGTCAGTGCAGAGCCTGACACGGGGCTCGAACTTCAAACAGTGAGATCATGACCTGAGTTGAAATCAAGAGTCAGATGCTTAACTGACTGAGACACCCAGGCACCCTGTGTTTTTGCTGTTATACATGGCCCTGCTGTGGGTGGCTCAGTCGGTTAAGCATCTGACTTTGGCTCAGGTCATGATCTCACCCTTCATGAGTTTGAGCCCCATATCGGGCTCTGTGCTGACATTTCAGATCTGGGGCCTGCTTCAGATTCTGTGTCTCCCTCTCTCTCTGCCCCTCTCCCGCTCATGCTCTGTCTCTCTCGCTCTCAAAAATAAATTAAAAAAAAAATTTTTTTTTTAAATTTCAGAATGTGGGGCCCCTAGGTGGCTCAGTCGATTAAGCATCTGACACTTGATTTCAACTCAGGTCATGATCTCTGTGCTGACACTGTGGAGCATGCTTGGGATTCTCTCTCTGCCTCTCCCCTCCTCACGCTCTCTCTGTCTCAAAGTAAATACATAAACTTAAAATTTTTTTTCAGAAAGCATAAAAAGGCTTTATCAATCCTTGTATCCTTTTAGTGTTTCTTCCTGCAAACTGAAGCAAATATAAAGTTAAATACTGGTGGGGCGCCTAGCTGGCTCAGTTGCTGGAACATGAGACTTTTGATCTTGGGGTCATGAGTTTGAGCCTCGCGTTGGGTGTGGTGCCTACTTAAGAACATAAATAAGCAATTTTAAAAAGAAAGTTAAATGCGTATATTTATCCCTTTTTACATGAAAGGAGACCCTTGGTAGTTACACTTGGGGGAGGCACCTTGTTTTTCGTCTACACCCTGGAGGCCATCCCATGTCAGTACATATTCTCCTTGTTCTTTTTTTTTTTTTAACTTTTTAAAATGTTTATTCTTGAGAGAGAGACACACAGAGCGTAAGTGGGGGAGGGCAGAGAGAGACACAGAGAGAGAGAGAATCCAAAGTAGGCTCCAGGCTCTGAGCTGTCAGCACAGAGCTCAATGCGGGCTCGAACTCACGAACCACGAGATCATGGCCTGAGCCGAAGTTGGAGCTTACCCGACTGAGCCACTCAGGTGCCCCCCCCTTTTTTTAATGTTTATTTATTTTTGAGAGAAAGAGTGAGGGAGGGGCAGAGAGAGAGGGAGACAGAGGATCCAAAGTGGGGTCTGCCCTAACAGCACAGAGCCCGACGCGGGGCTCGAACTCACATACCACGAGATCATGACCGACCACCAACGTCTTATGGAGTCTCCTGTTTCTTCTCACTTGAGTGATGAGTAATCTCCTGCTTCTACAAACAAGGCAGCAACAAATAATCTTGCATTTAAGTCATTTCACGTGGCAGCGGGTACAATTTCAGGAAGAATTTCCAGCATCCAGATGACGGGGCCAAAGAGTATAAGATCCTACCAGATGCCCTCCGTAGGCTTGTGACATGTGCTCCTGCACCAGCAGACAGTACCTGGGCATGCCCGTTCCCCTACAGTTTTTCTGACACAATTCCACCTGCCCCCTCGTCAGGAGAATCCAGTGCTCAGGCCTTGACCGCGTACTTCTGCCGTGGGTACAGCTGCTCCTTCTGCTGCTTCCTGGTCTTCGGGTGTGATGTCATGTGTCTTCTGGGGCCCCAGACCCAGGGGCTTGTGCTTCTTACCCTTGTAGAATTCCCTGCGGTTCTCTTCCTGAGTCTGGCTGATGATGGCGAGAGCACGGGCAATTGAGTTGCCGATAACTCTGGCAGCACGAGGCACCGCTGCCACTAAGGGAAAGAGCCATCCTCCTGATCTTTGTTTTAATTATTATTTTTTCAGTTCCCTCAAATAATAATATGATGATGATGATTTTTTAAGAGCCAACGCTGTCAACACCGTTGGAGCAGGTTCTCATGGGTGCCAGTTTTCTGGTAAGCCCTATAATGTCATCACTTCTCACAGTGCGGTGAGGTGGGTACCATTATCATTCCCATTTTATGAATGAAGAAACCGAGGGAGAGACATTTACTGACTTGCTCGTGGTCACATGAGTAGTAATCAAGGAACAGGAATTGAAATGGTAGTTTTGTCTGAGCTCTGTAAAGCCACCCTCTTAGACAGCTTCTCTTCCTGAAGGAGAAGGCAGTATTAGGGATTGCAGCATAGAGCAGGGGGGAAAAGGTTACAAACAGGAATCTTGGAGGGGGGATTCAGGCATCCCCACTCATTAGTCAGGTGGCTTTGGTAAGGTGATGCCACTCTCTGAGTATCACTTTCTTCCTTTTTAAATTGGGACAGAGGGTCATTATGATGGGATACAGGGGCCAGCACACTGTTAAGTGCTCAAATACACACATGAATATACATGTAATAAACATGTTGAAGTGTCCACTCTGTGTCAGACTCTGTTTTCACTGCTGGCCAACACAACAGTGAACTAGGGGACAAAAATCCATGCCCCGGATATGCAAACAAGAAAAATAAGTAGAAGATGTATCTCAGATGGAGATAAGTGCTAGGAAATAGAGAAGAGGAGGAAAGGGTTGGGAGGTGACTATTTTTTTTTTATAAGTCATCTCTGTGTCTAATGTGGGGCTCAAACTCAAGATCCCAAGATCAAAAGTCATGTGTTCTACTGACTTAACCAGCCAGGAGCTCCTGGGGAGGTGACTATTTCAAGTAGCCTGGTCAGGACCAGAATCACCAGTGAGATGTGAGTTAATGCCTGAAGGAGAGGAGGGAGGAGCCATGAAAAGATCATGAGGGGCACCTGCTGGCTCAGTTGGTGGAGAGTGCTCTTGATCTCGGGGTTGTGATTTCAAGTCCCACGTTGGGTGTAGAAATTACTTAAAATCTAAAAAAGAGAAGAAAGAAGGAGGAGAAGGAGAAGGAGGAGGAGGAGGAGGACGAGGAGGAGGAGGAGGAGGAGGAGAAAAGAAAAAGTCTCAGAGCATTTCAGGCAGTGGGAACAGTGAGGGCAAAGGCCCTGAGGTGGGGGGATGTGTCTGGATTGTTTGCAATGCAGCGGTGAGGTCAGTGTGGCTGGAGGGAGATGAAGGTGAGAGGGTCACAGCTCCAGGTTCTGCAAGGCCTCTGGTTTGCAATTAGCTTTCCTCTGAAGTAGATGGGAGGGTGGGGCTTTTTCGGCGGAGGGTGGAGTGAAGCAAGCTCTATTACCAAGAGGTAAACTGGGGTGTGGAGGTGGGCGCTGCTTAGATTTATTTACATCTGCTTACGGGGTTTCAGCGCGGCTCAGCAAGGAAGACTGGGGGGCGCCAGAAGGCCGCCACTATTTGAGAGGCGCTGGGAGCGCGGCTTCAGAACGCTGGACAGCGCCACGCGCGTTGCCGGGAGACCAGGGAAGCTCCGGCGGGCGCTCAGGGCGGAGCTTTGGGAAAGCGTCCTTTTTCCAGCCTCTAGCTGTGAGCGCCCGGCGGGAGACACCTCTGGGGCGTAGTCGTGGGCCGAGCCTGCAACAGCATCCAATTGGAAGTTTGCGGTCTCCCTCACAAGGGCGCGGTGTCTTAGGGCGGTGACTGCAGACTGTATACTACTTTTTGTTCCAAACGGTGCCTACTGAATGGGCATAAGAGGGACGAGCGGTGTGCACCCGGCGGACCTAAGGGCAAATAGGCGGTTTGGTAAAGGACGTGTTCGCGGGGGCCAGAGTGGGCCGGCTTCTGCGCCCCTTGCCCAGGTTCGAGAGACCTGGCTGGCAGGGGTTCTCAGCAGATCCAACTTCCCCTTTCCTGGGATCGCCACAGCTGCCCAGGGGAGCCTCCAAAAACGGGAATTAGGTAGTTGGCCTTAAGAAGCTGGTACTGAGGAGCGCCTCGGTGGCTCAAGTCGGTTAAGCGCCCTACTCTTGATCTCACCTCAGGTCTGGATCTCAGGCTAGTGGGTTCAAGCCCCAACTTTGGCTCCGCAGAAGGCGTGAAGGCTTCTTAAAATAAAAACACACCCCCCAAAAACCTCAAACAGTGGTTACTGAAGCCTTGGGACCCTGAAGAGCAGGAGTCGTGAGACTTTGGGGCACAGAGTGGGGAATGCAGAGCCTCTGGAAAGAGGAGTAAGGGGGGGGGGGGGTTGAATACCTCTGTCGTTGAAGTAGGCTACTTGGAGCCTGGTGTTGGTGGTTGTCCTAGGACAGAGTTTGTTTTCTCTGGTTTATCCAGCCAGGGATGAGGGTATCTTTCCATGACATTCTCACTGGACAGCCCGGTGCCAAGTAGGCTAAGCTTAGCTGCCAGCTTCTTGGGAAATGCTGGGAAGGGCATGGGTCCAGGACGTACGACCCCCAGAGAACGACTTCCATGGTGGCACCTTAGACTTTTCTGTTTGTCTCCCAGTAACGGTAACAGAGTAGGGACCCTTGACTTCCTGTGGCCCGAGGCAACGCAATGCCCCTCTCTGGGCCAGTCTGCTCTGTCAGAACTTGCAGTCATTACCCCTTGCGGGTCTAGAGGGCTTTCCTCACCTAGTCCAATAGACTCTATCACCTAAACCGCCATGAACCTCAGCCCCGACGTCCCAAAATTCAATCAAGCCTCTTTGCTGGTTACCTGACCTCCATTCTCACCTCTCCCACACACCTGTTCTTTGCCCAACAAAGGACTGTTCTGAAGCATGACTGAGCCTGGGTTCTTCCCAGCTCAGAATCTTTCCATGCATGGTTCCCCACTGCCCTCAGGATAAAGGTCTGAATTCCACTGCTTGGCTGTCAAGGCCTTGTACTGGTTGCCCCCCGCTGACATCTCCATCTTGCAACCCCACACTTACCATCTTGCAACAAGAATGCTTCGCTTACCTGACTTCATCTCTCTGAAGTCCCCTCTCACCACCCAGCTGAACTTCTGTGCACGGTGTTCCTCTGCATGGCATAAACTGTGCTCACCCGCCCTAACATACCTGGTTCCATTTAACCGTCCTGTCTCAAAACACAGATCTTTCCCGGCACTCCCTGCACCAGCTAGGACAGGGCCCTCTTGGTACCAGGAAGCCACAGGAGAGCAGGGTCCAGGTTCATATTCCCAGCACCTTGCAAAGGACTGATATCCAAGCAACTCTGCTATATTCTCAGCACCTATTACCGGACCCATACATAAGCAATACCCAATAAATACATGTGCAGTGAATGCAACAATGAACACATGAAGTTTCCGTTTATTCTGGGATGGGTTAGAATGAGCATCCAGGCCAAGGCTTGCTGGTGGATGGCCCAAGATTGTGTCCAGAAGTCTCAGGAGAGGCCTGCAAAGGGCACAGACAGTGTGGGGCGGGCTCACACCTGGAGACTGACTGAGTCCTGAGGCTGAGCCCAGCTGGACCAGGCCAGTCCCTAGGGGCGGAACAGGCCATGCTGACCACTCAAGAATGGTCAGTGGTCAGAGGAACAGTGCATGTTTCCCTGTCAGAGTGGAGACAGCTGGGTGTTGACTTCCAGGTGAGACTGGACCCCACTCCAGAGAGACAACCAGGACCCTAGTGATTCTGCTCAATGCAGAAAGGTGGAAATACTGGATGTGCCCCACTACTGCTTAGAGGGCCCCTTTGGTCCTAGGTCTCAACCACCCCACACCTCCCCGTGGGATCATCTGAAAATCCCTGCAAAGCTCTGCCCCTGTGACGTCACCTCAGCCCACCACACACAGCCAGCTGTTCCCTCAGTAGAGGTCTTTCTCCTTTCCTCCCTCCAAAAGCACCCTGAGCCCTCTGGGGTGGTGTCCAGTCCCAGGTCCCTGACACTCATGGTCTATCCACCAAATAACCCTATCCTGATCAACTTGCTAAGCTTGTGGGCCCACTGGCTCTTCCTGCTGATGCTCCTGGTGATCTCCACTGGTGACTGAAAGACACGTGTCACCATCCTCTCTGGCAGCATGCAGACCGAAGCATCTCTCTGTTGCCTACCGTGTCCCTGGCTGAGGAGGACCCAGAGAAGCATCTGAGAACCTCCTCCAGGCTGGCTTCCTGGGCTTGGAGGGCAGCAGGCTAGAAAGGATTCGATCAGCTTTGAATGGGTGACAGGCCAGCACCCAGGTCTTCTCCATGCTCATGGTGTCAGCCACACCTTCCTGAACCCAGCTCCCTGGGGTGGCAGTCCTGAGGGCTGAGATACTGTTCCTGGTCGGCTACACCACAGTGCCATTAGCACCAATGAAGTCCCAAAGCAGTTGGGATGCCAAGGCACGTGTGCTCATGAGCTGTCGCTTCAGGACAGGCACTGGCCATGCTGACCGTGGCGATCCTGGCTGTGGTCAACAAACTCCCAGGGCTGTTCTAGCAGCATGGGATGAAGTCTTCACCCAACGCTTTTGCAGGCTGTTGAATACCGTTCTCCCAAAAACATACATCCAACTCCTAAGTGCCAATACCTATGAATGTGAAGGATCTTGGGATGTGCTCACCCACGATTAGGGTGGACCTGAAATCCAAGGATTGGTGTCCTTGTAAGAAGGAGATCTGAGACATAAGAGGCTCTCAGGGAGGTCATGTGAAGGTGGAGGCAGAGACTGGAGGAATGCAGTCACAAGCCAAGGAATGCCCAGAAGTCACCAGAAACTAGATGAAACAAGATCCTGCTTCTCAGATACTGCTTTCTTCTTGGCAACGAAAGTCTCTCAGGTCAGTAACACTTGTCCTGGCTTTGGGAGCACTTAGGCCAGGCCCAGGGACTCAGACCAGCATCCCTCAGCGACCAGCAACCTGGAGATCTGCCGTTTTTCACAAGAAGAACATGGCACCAAGTAACAGCTCCCTGAGGTCTCCACATCAAGGTGGCCTGGGAGTTTTCTCCAATGCCTTCGAGATTCTTGCCCGTGTGAAGGGTCTACATTCAGAAACTTCAACGTGGTGGTGGTCACTGCTTGGGAAACTGATGGCGAGGAAACCTGAGCTGAGAATACAGGCCCATAGCTTGAAGGCATCTGGAGGTGGGGCGGGGGGACGTTCTTCCCCGTGGGTTCCGGAGTGAGTGGTGCAGGCCCCACCCACAGCCTGGATCTTCTCATTTCAACACAGGGTCCCAATGATCTCCTTTTCCCAGCCCCTGGAGGTGTCCAGGAGAGATGGGTCATGGACATATCATATCCCATCGAAGTCTGGGTTGGGACCCATCCCTAAGGCCTGTCTCTCGTCTCTATTAGTGCACCTGCACACACACATCCAGTGTACTGCAGGCCACCCTGGTGCTTGCACTGTGGACTGCCTCTTGGGTGGGCATCACACCATCCCTCCCTCTCCCCATGCTGGACCACTGGTATCTGGGTCCTCCTCTGCTCCAGCAGAAGGCCAAATTCTTCCCATATTTTTTTTCCTTTTTAAGTGCAGAACACCTTTCTTCCACCTCTCCAAGGTGAATCTTCATCCTTTGAAGGCACACTGGATTTTCTGCCTCAGCTGAGCAGTTCTGAATCGAGAATGGTTTGCTCTTCTCCCCAAGGCTATGGTTCATCAAGCACAGGAGGCCAAGGGGCTGCCTGCAGTTCAGAATTCGAACGATGCCTGGTCTGAGGGATAGCAGAGAGATGGGAAGAGGAGAAGGGTCCCTGCAGACGTGCAGCCCAGACTCACTGGAGAGGCTCTTCCCAGACAGAGTCGAAGCCTGGGCAAAGGCAAGGACAGCGCCGCCCCCGCCCACCCCCTGGGGCAGGGCCAGAGTGGGGAAGGGCTGCTCTCAGGGCAGGTTTCTCCACCTCCACGTGGCTGACACTTAAGCAGAGCGGTCAGTAGCATCCTTGGCCCCCGCCCACTAGGTGACAAACGTCCCCCAATGCAAAACTGCCTGTGATTGAGATGCACCACTCCAGGGAAACCTGTTAGAACAGGGCTGGGCGGCTAGAAAGAACCCCGCCTGCACACTCGGAACCTCTGGGCCGGGGGCAGCACCACGAGGCTGCAGCTGTTGGGGACACAAAACCACACCATCCAGACAGAGAAGGTTCCAAGCTGGGCTTCCCAGATCTTGGGGTGCTTTAGCCAGATTCAACTGGCCTTTTGCAAGTTGGGTTACACGTACCAAACCTACGTAGGTTCCACTCCACAGTGACATGAAACTGTACTTAAAGCTACGCCAGAATTCACGGGGCAAGAAAGCAAGCATGCTGACTTGTGGGAGCAAACCCCTAACAGGAGCGTAGGCCACTCTGCAGACCACCTGGAGCCCCCCGGGACACTGACAAAACAAGATCCCGTGTTACCGGCTTGCTGGCCCTGGCCAACCTTGGAGTGAAGGCATCGAGAGGCCTGGAACTGGACCCTTGGGTGACAAGGGGCTGTCCTGCCACCCCCGCCCCGCATTCCCATGCTGGGAACAGTGGGGGAACCTGCCCATCACACTGCTGGTGGGTCAGACACCCAGGCCTACGACGGGCGCAGAGTTTTCTTTTTCTTTTATTTGTCTACATTCAGCTTAATTCAGATGTACTGCCTGAATGATCCAGACATACAAAAAAAACCCCACTCTTTCCCACTGGTTTTTAAAATAAAATCTTCACTTATAAAACTGAAACACTAAAGCATTAAAATACAGAAAGCTCGTTTAACTCACTTCACAAAAGCATTAACAGATGATGTATCCCTTCTGGAGCTATTTAAAGACAAACTGAGTTAACGCTAACACCAATTGTAAATAGACAGAGGGATACTTAACTGTAAGAACTCAAACCCTACTCAGACAAAGTTGTAATGGCAACTAACAAACCATCGAAGACACGGAAGTCCCAAACACAGCTAAATAAGGGTCACAGGACGGGTCACGGGAGTGACCAGCTGCACCGCACAACACAGCAATGTGGACAGGTTGGGGCGAGGGGGCCTGGAGGGGCCAGCTGACATGTTAACTGTGATGCATAAAACTGAATCTTACGACGAGGGGGAAGTGCAGAAGGTACACATCTTCACCCCTCGGGGGGCTTTATCTATACTGGTAGTTCATGCTGTGGTCTGCGTTTCTGCCGTAGCCGCCCTGTGAGGACTGGTAGGAGCTGGGAGGGCCGCTGTAATTCTGGCCGGACCCGGGGGAGTTGTAGTTGGACTGTGACGAGTAGCCTCCTAGGGAAGAGAGGGGTGAGTTAGAGCCAAGGGGCGCGGGGCTTGCCCCGCAGTCAGAGCTCCGGACCACAGCCAACAAACACCCAAGCCACGTGTGCCCACGTGGTGTCCGCGGGTGAGGCCACAGGCGGGGGGGGGCCCACCCCCACCCGTGGGGGGGGGGGGGGGTGCAGGCACTGCCTTTCCTGCGCTGTCTGGTCTGGTCGTCACTACCACCCTGTGATGTGGTGGACCCACGGACCCCGGTTTGTCAGGGGTGCGGGTGGGCCCGTATGGACAGCAGCAGTGGGAGCTGTATCTGGGGGCTGCCTGAACACAAGGCCGAGCCCAAAGCCCCTGGCCGGAGGACACACGCCAGACTGGGCCTCAGCCCTGTCAGCGTTTTTCCACATAGGTGCCAGCATCTTAAGAGCGGGGCAGCATCTGTATGTCTGCTTCTGAAAAGCCGAGAAGCTGGAGGTGTGCCCGCAGCCACGTGCCACGTCTCCGTCTCCTTGTCCCCGTCCCCACCCCACATGGAAGCCAGATGGCACGTGCCGCTGCAGCCCTGCCTACGGTGCCCGCCTGCCCGCGCCGGGCATACGATACCCCTCACCGCCGGACCCCTCCCGAGCCGTGCTGTGCCACCTGCCGATCCAGGCCCACCTTGTTTGCCTTGGTATGAGGAGCCGCCCCCAGAACCTCCGCCGTAGCCCCCGTGTGACCCTGGGTTGTAGGACGACCCGCCTGAGCCGTAGCTGTTCCCGCCGCTCCGGCCTCCACTACCACTGTAGTCTGGGGGAGAGAAGACAGTGCAGTTAAGGGGCCTCGGTGAAGACACAGCTGGGGTGGTCTGGGATCCTTGTGGCCCCGGAAGGGGCAGGCCCCAGGCTGAGACCACGGGCCTTTGCGTATCCCCCTCGTCCTGGCTGCTTAAATCTGGCACATGTCAGTTCAACTGAGGAGTGCTAGGGGCTGGCCGGTCACCAAGTTCTGAGGCCCTGTTCCACGCTGTCTTCCCACCCACTCCTCCAACCCAAGCTTCCCCCCACCTCGGGAAGCACACAGCAGCTTCTCCTCCCACCCACCTGTCACCAGGCACCCAGTGCCCTCCGCCCACACACAGAACAGCTTCTTTAAAGTCCCTGCCCCACCCTGGGGGGGTGCCTGGGAGGCTCACTCAGTTAAGCGTCAAGAGTGCTTGATTTCAACTCAGGTCATGATCTCATGGTTCATGAGGTCAAGCCCCACGTGGAGCTCTACGCTAACAGTATGGAGCCTGCTTGGGATTCTCACTCTGTACCTCTCCTGCTTGCGCACTCTCTCTCTCTCAAAATACACATTTAAGGTCCCCGGCCTTCTCGCTGACCAACGTCCCTTCACAGGAAACAAGTGCACATCTACGCTTTCCTACTCCGCTGCCAGCGCAGCTGCAGCCTGCTGGGTTTGTGCATGAGGTGGAGGGACAGGTGGAGGGAGAGGTGGAGTGGAGAAGTAGCTCACGCGCCCTCAGGGGCCTGATACAACACTGTCGCCTGAGCCCTGGAGGTCACTTCACGGCAGCCGGCCCAGACTCAGACTCCACCCTTGTGCCCCAGCCTCAACCCACAGGCCTCCTTGGCATAGGAGCCTCCGCTAGGCCTGCCTTCGGAGGAGGAGATGGATGGGAAGGGAAAGGCACGGATCTGGGCCAAGGGAACCCTGCCTCCAGGGTTTCCCTACAGCCCACCCAACAGCCAGCACCGCCCGGCTTCCTTCCAGTCCCTCGGCAAGAGGTCAGGGCAATGCTGAGCTTCCGCCACTCCACGGGATGCGCCGCTGGCCTGGACCCCGGCCAGGCCTCGGGGCCCTGGAAGCCAACTCACTGAATTTGCTCTCGTAGCTGTAGTCTGATCCGCCCCCGCCCCCGGGGGAGCTGTAGGAGTTTGAGTAGGAGGAGTAGTTGCCTTGTCCATGATTATAGCCCTTCTGCTTTCCCTGTGGGGGGCCGTAGTTGCTGTATTGGCCCTGGTTGTAGGACTGCTGCTGGCCTTGGTGGGACTGGTAGCCTGAGCCGTACGAGGGCTTCTGCTGGCCCCCGTGGGGCTGCTTCTTCCCAGCGTGTTTCGGGGGCACTGGTGAGTTGTAGCTGTCGCCTTGGTAGTAGGAGCCGTAGCCAGAGGAGCCACCACCGCCCCCGCCGCCGCCACCACCGGCATTCCCAGAATGCCCTCCGTTGCTGTAGAACTGACCTAAACAGGAAGGCAGCGGGTCAGGCATAGGATGGGGGAGCCGGGGGAGGGGAAAGACAGGGAAGGTCGTGGCTGTGGGTCCTGAAGGCTGACCCGCAAGCCCACTGCCCAGGCCAGGGCAGAGGAATGGAGGTGGGAGGGCGAGGAGCAGTGGCTCCGGTCCTTAAAGCAGCCTGGTTTGGACTGGTCCAGCCTTCAGCTCCACTCACCCATCAGCTGATGACAACAATGGATCTTTGCCAAGCAGCGGCAGGACAGCACGCCAACAGCAGCTTTTGCAGCGGATGTCAACATTACAATGAGATGAGATCCGAGCGCGAGATGACATTCACGACTGTTACCCAGATGTCCCCAACGGTGACAGGGAAAAAAGCAAAGCCCCAGAGAAGCAGCCGGCCCCCCCCACCTCCCCCCCGCTGTGCTGGGAAGAGGCTCTGCAGTCACAGGCCTGGGTGACCCCCAGACATTTAATGAGGCCCCTAAACCTGGTTTCATTCCTGGAACAACTAGTCTGACATGGTTGTTGGAGGAACAAACGGAGACTTGGCCAAATGACCTGGGGCGTCTCTCTGGTGTGACTCGTGCAAACGTGGGGGAAAGGAGACTGGCTAAAAAGGCAGGATCAGAACATCCAGGCTGGGCCTCAAGCTACAGCCTCAGACGGCCCCCCAGAGGGCCCCTCCTTGTTCCCAGCACAGCTGCCGGGGGCAGGCGGACCGAGCAGGATTGACAAGCGTGCAGGGAGGCCGCCACATTCTCAGACCCTGAAGCTGAGAATGTCACAGTAAGACTCTCCTTTGGTCACCAGGTGTAGATCCCACGAGACAGGTATGTCCACACCCCACCCCCACCAGACACTCAGGTGGGCCGATGGGGGATGGGTGGGCTAAAGTGCGGTGGGAGGAAGGGGAGGCCGGGGCGTGTGGGTGGCTCTTGAGCCCAGCAGGGCAATCCCCAGCGCTCACGTGGGGGCAGCGGAGCTCCTGGCTCCCGGGGCAGGGGTGCCTGCGGGCACGCCTTTGCTGGTCGGTGCTGCCCATCTACAGACAGCCTGGTGCCCCTCCACCCCGCACCGTGCCCAGGGTGAGAGGGAGGGGGAGGGACACTCCCACACAGCCTAGCCTTCCTTCCCACTTAACATCAAGGGTTCCCCGCCTTTTGGGTAGAGTTCTAATCTGGGAGTCATCACGTGCCTTCCACCCACTGGAGATGTGCACCCCACACTGCCATGTCTTGGATTGTTTGAACAAGAATTTGGATAAAACTGACCTGTGACATCAGTTTATTTTCTTCAGGCGGCCTCCTCCACCCCTCCACCCGCCCCCATCACAAAGCCAAAACACCAAGAAGGACATGGCCCACGATGCAAGGGAACAAACATGCGGAGGCCTGGCCAGGAGGCTGGAGGACAGGAGGTCCTCTTCAGACCCCTTCTCAGAACCCCGCCACCTCGGCTGCCCCACAGCCTAAACTGAACACCTCCTCGTCCCTCCTCAGGCACAGGAATGAATGAAGACGCCAAGTACTGAGGACTTGTTACTTTAACATGTATTGATTAAAAAAAAAAAAAATAATAAAGGGGGGGGGGGAGTAGTTTTCAACGTCATTTCAGGATAACTATTTCCTGGTATAAAAAGACATTATTCTCAAACAATAACTTTCTAAAAAAAAAAATACATCATGCAAAGTTTTAAAAAGTTTCACTGAATGTTTCAAACCTCTGGGAACAAACTGTATAGTAACCATTTTGACCAGTTTTTGCCGAAGAAACGCAAAATCTTGCAAGTCAACTCAAAGACAGGCTTTGTGGCAAAGGCCTGCTGACCAGAGCCCAACCATGCCCTTTCCAAGAAGGACTTCCACTAGGAAATGGGGGTCTCAGCAAAGAATCCCACTGCCTCCGTGTGCCTCTGCACACAGGGAGAAGTCAGAAACTCCAGCCTGCACCCTAAGGTGAGAGGGCAGAAGATTCCAGATCTTCTGGAATCCATCATGGCTGCACACCCAGCAGCACAGGCCCCGCTGAGGCCGGTTCTTCACTGGAGAATTGGGCTACGTATTAAGTCTTTCTGCTTAATTCTTTTTAAAGCCCCGTTAAAACAAAAAACAAACTCTAGAATCCCATGCATTTGCAGCTGTGATTAGGACTTGCAAAATTCCACGTTCTCTCTCCCTCAGAGCCTGTCTGTTTCCTGCACTAATAATGGAAGCACAGTTTTGATACCTTTGAGAGTTCACCTCTAACTAAACCAGCCACGAAATACCGCATTCCCAAACAAGAACCCACCAGAGCATTTACAAAAGGCGGGAGAGGTTAACTTAGCACAATGTACAATTCCCGATGTTCCCCACGTTTTACAAGATTTAAAAAAAAAAAAAAAAAAAGGAAAAAAAAAAGGCAGTTGCTCTGGATTCAGATGTGATAAAATCGTTTTCATTACTGTCAAAGGCATCAACCAGATTTGGGAATTTGTTAAAATGTTAAAAATTCATACAAAACCTGCTGTAAATTAAGACAAAGGTAGATTAAAATGCATTATTATCTGTCTCTTAAATAAAGTAATGCTTTCCATAAAAAGCAAAGGTGGGCTTTTGCCTTGATGCTGACCAACGCTGGCTCTAGAATTCTGTGCAATTCTGCACAAAAATGCATTCTCTGAAAATTGTTTTCCACTTATTGTGAACTTCAATATGACCAAGTTCAAAGGCAAATCACGATAAAAACTGCCATTGTCTTAAATTCTGCAGGCTAAGAGTTTCAGACAAGCTGCGGTGACAAGCCACGGTTGAGAAACCCAGTGAAGCACAGGGGCACAGCACGGACACTTTGGGTTTTGGAGTTCGAGAAAATTGGAGTAAAAAGTTGATTTTGTGTGCAATACTTTTAGATGCTCTAGGAAGACCCAAAATCATGATAGCCGTAGCAGTCTGTGAAAAAGTCACCTACAAAAGGGGGAGACAGAGCAGAGAAAAAAAATTAGAATTCTTTTGAAAAATGGCACAGAGCGCCACATTTGAAATTCATGTTTTAGATTTCTCTGCTCCTGTAACCCCCCAGTGAAGGCTCCTTCTCAAGACAAGAGCTGTGCACTGTCAGGAAAAGCATAATCACAGGACTGGTGTTTCGCATGGCTTAAAGCAGAGAAATTTAAAATTCTGACTTTTAAGAAATTTTCAAGTCACACAAATACATGTGTTAACATTTAAAGAACACACTACACTCTTGCAGAATAGGGGCTTGAGGACTGTCTGCCCTAATCACTGGGAAAAGGTGCGAGCCGCTCTTAAATCTCAAGGCGGCTGCTGCTGGTGGGCCGCCCCGTCCTAACTCCGGCGTGGGAGCTCCGCTGTAGCTTCCCCCCAAACCGCAGACAAAGAGAAACACACACTTACTGTAGCCTGCCGTTGCCGAGCTGCCTCCGTACCCATAGCTGCCATATCCGGCGCCTGGAAAGGAACAGACAGGGTTACGGGGTGGAAGGCGGGGCCGCCCTGCCCCCGCCTCTCCCAGAGTCTCCCGCCGGTCACCCGATCCCAGGGGACCCACACGCTCCCAGGAGCAAGCAGGGCCCGTGGGGACGACACGGGATGAGAGTCCTTACCAGCGTTCATGTAGCCTCCGTGGTTGGCGCCACCAAATCCTCTCCCTCTCCCTCGACCTCGGATGTTCCCTCCTCTCCCCCGCCCTCGGAGGTTGGGGGGCGGGGGCACTTCATTATGCATGGGGCCTCCCATGCCGAAGCCAGGGTTATGTGGCTGCACGGGGAAAGAACGGAGACCAGTTACGTTCACCTCACACCCCAACCACGGGTGAGCTCGTGCCACGGCCGGAGACCACGGGGGCACCGCTTACCTTAGCAGCAAATTTCGGTCCACCTCTCACAGGCACGGGGGCTCTCTTCTTCTTGTTGGCTTCCAGGGCGAGAGGGGCATCGGGGAACAGCTTTTCTAGTGCAGCGAGAGCAGCATATGCTTTTGCCACCTTTTTGTTTGAGCCAGCACCCTGAAACTTCTGTCCATCCACCTCGACCTGGGAAGAACAGACGTGTGTCGGTGTGGCCCGACGCCACCCTCTCCTGTGGCAGGGGGACTCTCCTGGGGGAGCTGGCCGCTCACCTCCATGACGAAGCGCTTGTCGTGGCTGCCCCCAGTCTCGGAGATGAGCTCGTACTTGAGGCCGCGCCTCTTCTCATTGAGTTCCATAACAGGGTTCTTGCCGTGCTTGGTCAGGATCGGCCCCTGCTGTTTTACGTTCTCAGGGAAAACAGAAAAGAAAACCAAAAAACTCAGCTAAGGGCTTTCCAGCACGTATAGGAAGGCAGCCACCCCTGAATCATGAAAAGACGCCCTCCACGCTATCTCCCCTGCTATCTCTCACCACCCTCGCCCCCCCGGCCTCTGGGAGTCATCTGAGGGCCTCCCAGCAACGGGACTGCCTCCACCTGCATCCGACTTCTGGGGAATGACTTGACTTTGACCCAGGGCTGCCCCACTGCAGCCCTGGGCACTGGGTCAACATCAGCAGGGCCCTCTTGGTCGTGGCTCAAAGGCTCACGCCCAGCTCCCTGTATAGGTTCCTGGACTGGAAGTTACTCTTTTTGGGGAAAATGAGCAGGACCAGTAACCACCCTGATTTCATAGAACACAGAACTGCCTGCTGCATCCTGCCGGGCACTCCGGCACCCACCACGTGCTCACCTCGGCAGTGGGATCTGAGGGGAAGGTGGCGCTGGGGGTCGAAGCGGCTTCCACCACAGGTGGAGGGGCCACCACTGCCGGCTTCGCTTCCGTTTCCTCGGCCGAGTCCTCCCCCTTGCTGGAGTCTCTGCCTTCAGCGCCGGTAGGGAGGCCCATGTCCTGTAACACCTGCAGGCGGGACACCCGCAGGGCCCCCAGTTAGGGAGGGCTTCGTACCAGAACCAACCACGCAGCTCTCCCCCCACCCCCTGGATCCTGAATCAGAAGCTTCTAGGGTGGCATCCAGCAATCCAGAGGGTGTTTTCTCCACTAGCCATCCCGCTCCCTTTCCAGCACGAAACTCTGATGCCCAGCCACATCTGGGGACTCTCTGTCAGCCACAACGACAAAGCTATTCTTCCACGTAGGATTTGGCACACATTCAAAAATCGACTCCTCCCAATTTTCACGCACCCTCTCTAAGCCTCACGCTGTCCACACTGGGGGTTTCGAGACCGTGTAATGGTTCTGAAGGAGCCCGACACACAGAACCGCTTCTGTTGTCCTCAGAACAAGCACACGGTGCACAACACTGCTCACCACACTTACCTTAACGGCCACATGAAGCTTGGCAGTCTTTTTGGACGGTCCAGAGGCCTCGAATGAGTTGCCATCTACCTCCACAGACATGGTAAAGATGGGGGCGTGGACTGGACCGGTCTGGGAAACCAGCTTATACTGCAGTCCTGGCTTCAGCTGGTTTAGTCTCATGAGAGCATTCATAGCCTGAGGCGGCTCTGCCTTCTCCTCTAGAGAGAGAACACCAACATCATTCTGGACTATCAGCCAACGCTCAACTGGGGAGGAGGAACCGCTGCTGGTGGCCTCCTATGGCACGGCACAGCGGCCCAGGCGCCGGCACAGGCCAAGGCCTCATCTGTGTCGTTCCCGAGTACGTTCACCCCACTTTTTGTTCTACGTCTACGTTACGGTTAGTCATTTCAGAAAAGATCACATCTGAGAAAACTAAAGCCAAAGCGAGCATCTCGTCACTCTGGGATGACTCTTAATTGAGCCAGATGGAAGATACACTAAGGGCTAGAAGTGAATGCTGGTACCTTTCTTCTGAATCTTCTTCTTCTTTTTGCTGGGAGACTTTTCCTCCCCGTCTTCCTCCATCGGGCGTTTCATGGGTGTAATGGCATAGGTGGTGCTGGGGGGGATTTGAACTGAAGGAAGAGACCACGAGAGAAACAGCTGAGAATCCCTCCTGTGCTCTGCGAGGAGTCCGTGCTGCCGCCACCCAGCCTGGGGCCCAGGCCCCACGGCATGCTTACCTGTGTAGTCCACTGGGTTTTCATTCTTTGGTTTCTTGGGCATCTTAGAAGGCAGAGGGTCCATACCCAGAACTTTATGGAGCTGGCCAAACGCAGCAAGCCGCAGAGCATGCTGGAGAAGGGGAAGAGGACCTGACTTAGCCGCCCTGTGCTCCTCGCCAAAGTGTGTGCGCTTGCTAATACCTTCTGGAAGGGGTGGGAGCTGAGGGGGTTGCTAAGGGTCTCCCCTACAACAGCAAGGGGTCCCCCAACAGCCAGGGGAAGGCCTGTCAGGGCCCAGCCTTGCTGTGGGGGAAGGCCAGCCTGTGACCACCCCCCTCAACAGGAATACAGGAGACCCCAACCTGGGGACTGGTTGCCACACGGAGCCACGTGGTGGGCCTGCAAGGGAAGGACCCTGGAGCAGTCCACACAGCAAATACATCTCCCCGCTGAACTCGGTGTCCAAAAACAGCACTCGAGCAGGCCGAGGGGATAGGCGACAAGCACGCGTGGCGCCAGGGGAAAGAAGCAGCCCAGATTGGGGCGCCCTGTATCAGGCACGATCCCTTCACCTTCGATCCCCAACCTGAGCCTACGAGTCCAGTGGCTACCCTGAAAATACCCAGTAATGGAACTGGAAGCCAGTGATTACAGACTGGGTAAGGGCTCACGTTGGCAATGGCGATGACTATACCTGCGCACTCTGTGTGATATCTTCCCGTTGCTGTCTGTCTAGATGCCCAATAGCATCAGTGGCTTCTTTTTCACAAGGGTCATAAATGCCAGAACCATCTGAAGGCAGGAAACAAGGAAGATATGCAGAGGATTATCTTTTAGCATCTCGGAAGAGTTGTGTTGGCTGAGGGAACCAGGTGCGTTACCCCCCACGCCCCATCCACACCCAGCTCTGGAAAACACGCTGAGCTCGGTGACCCACTCGGCATCCAGCCCATGAGAGAAATAATCCACGTGTCTCAGAGCAAGGAGCTCGCGTGGGAGTGGGTCACCACTGCCCCGGATCCGCCCTGAGTCACAGCTGCGGAGCCGGCACAGGGCTGGATATGATGGTGCAAGAGGGTAGTCACATGCTTCAGTCCTAGGGGGGACACGGGGCTGCTGCTGCCCTAACCCGGTCAAGGGACCCGCCAGGAAGTGGCCTCAGGGCCTCAATCCCTGTCCTTTCCCTGCAACTTGCAAAGCACAAGGCCCCAACCTGGCATCACGATGCCCGACGCCAGGCACTCCAGCACTCTCCGCAGGGCCTCGCCGGCACCCATGGGTCTGTTGGCTGTGCCGATGGACTTCTCACAAAGAAGCTCGAGGGGCTGAAAGGCAAGACGGACAGTTAACTCCACTGTCCAGAAGGTGGTTGGCCTGTATCGAGGAGCTGTCACTGTGTGTGTGTTTAGGGGGAGGGGGATATCAGAGCACTCCAAGTTCACAAGTTGAGGCTAAACCAAAGACAGGACAACTAGAGCCCAGCTGGGTAACTTTTCCTTAAAGAGATAACCGTTAAATCTTTCAGACTGTAGAAGCCAGAAGCCAAGAAGCCAAGACGTGGCCTTTATGTAGGTGCTTGTATTTATTATGTAGCCACTTAAAAATATAAAACCCACTCTCAACTATGGGCTGTAGACAAACAGGCAGCTGGCCAGACTGGCTTATGGGCCCCAGAGTTTGCTGAACCCTTTCCAAGAGCAGCTACAAAAATGCTTCTTCTTGGAGTAGAGCATATCACAGGAAGTGCTACCTGGCCAGCCCTCTCCTTAGGCCAAGCTCTGTGCCCACCACGGGGTGGGGCGGGAGGGGGGGTTCTGGTCTAGCTCTCATCCCCCACCCAGGGTGTGGCACAAAGTGCTCGCTCAATATATGGCTAGCACAGGGGTGCCTCGGCCACACCCCGAAGCGCCACTCGGGCCCAGTTACCATAACGTACTACTGGGATATGGGAGAAAGTCTCTGTGCCCACGAACCCCAGATGGCCACGGCTACGAGGTCCTTACCCATCCTCTGAGGGGACCCCAGGTGGGCACGCGGGTACACAGGTCCCTCAGGACCCGGATGACAATGACACACGACTTCAGCCCGTTGGCTCTGGCCTAGAGAACAAAGTACAGGCTCTTTACACCAAGGAACCTCCCTCAACACAAGGCAAACATGAAAAACACGAGTCTCAAGGCGCTACTTTGTCAAGGGTAAACGGTGAACGTTCAAGACCATCAAGTGCGTGGTCAGTGGCAACTTCACCAGGTGGACGAGAACAAGGTTACTCTTGGCACAAAGCAGCAGCAGCCCACCTACTCAGTCACAAGCCTCCTCTGGGGGTGTCAAATTTGTCTGTGCGCGCTCCTTTAGCAACTGCACGCCTGCAGGTACTAAGTGCGGCACGGCGATCTTCAATGTTACCGAAACTTTATGGTGAAAGTTAGCCAAGCTAAAACTTAGGAATTCTCTACCAAAAGACAAATAGAAGAACAAAATGCAAACCTGGAACCACTTGGCGTGTCGGAGGGACGCCAAGGCAGCAAGGCATTTCTGCCTGTCCAGAACGTCCGGGGGATCGTTGACTGATAGCGTTTCTATTCATGGATGGAATAAGAAGACAAGGCACAGTTTGACCAAGGGGTTTCTGTCAGGTGGAAAGGGGATGTGGCAGCTTCCTAAAGGGCAGCTGAGGCTCCCAGAATCTCAAGTCCTCTCCACCCTAGACCAGGGAAGGAGAAGCTAGAGTGTGTTTAACTCTGCCCTGAGGAGATCATAAAAATCGGAGGCCCCTCCAAAAAAACAAAAACAAAAAACAGTAACAAAAACAAAAGTGGGAAATTACTCTAAAAGGAATAATCCCATGGGGGAGGGGGACAGATAGGTGGATCCTATCTTCTAATAGACAATTACCTTGCTTCCTCCCCATGATCTCCCAATAAATTAGCTATGCTAAAAATTTCAATAGCAAAAAAAACGCAAAAGCAAAAAAAAAAAAAAAAAAAAAACACAAAAAAACCACCAAAAAACAAAAAAGAAACAACCCTCCCTCCAAAAAAAACAAAAAAAACAAAAAAAGAACCCAAAAATAAAAACAACCAAAATAGGTGGGGGGAGTGGAAATAAACTCCCTCTCTGCTTCCCACAACGGCCATCCCCTGAGGCATCTGCAGCAAAGGGGACCACCTCCGCCCACCAGGCGGGACTGCCCTAGCCCCAGCCCTTGACAGAGAGAGTCCTGTTGGTCAAAGGTCCAGCGTCCCTAAATCGATAATTGGAATCAGGTATCAGAACCAAAGGTAATCAAATAGCAACAAGGGCGCAGAGTGTGAGCCTCTGCTGCAGCAGAACCGGGGCACTGTCACTGCTGCCAGTTGCGTGTCAGGGATTTGGATAAGGCCTGTTACCTTCACTCTGCGGTGTGAGATCTGTGATTAAAAAACATCCGCATGGAAGAGACGCGTGAGGGGCCCTTGGTGGCCTTTCAATGGTGAAAGCATTAGAAGTCTCTGAGGTTTTGGTTTGAAAATCACACAATTGTTGAAAACTTTATCCAAAACTCTGTATCAACTCTTTGCATTTCCATCACGGCAGCTGATAAAAGCAGCCAATGGAAGAGGACAAACCAAGAAGCCCTCGGTTCTGCTGCAACACAAGCTGTTTGCACAACTCCATCGTGATGTTCATGCAGAAACCATCTGGTTGTCTTCCGTAATTTAAAAGCCATAAAATCACCAGGGACACCCTTTTTCAAGGCCAAAGAACGCTCGACAGAAAAACCAAGTTTAACACTGATGAGAACATTGAAGGATTAAGATAAAAATGGTGCAATCCTCTATGAAAAGTGCTACTCACTTTTAGTGCAACCGTTTTGTCAAACTCCCAAGCACTGAAACTGAACGGGAGGTGTGACCTCAGAGTAAAGGTGGTCAAAGCTACACCGATATCCTTTTATCAAAGCAGTCTAAAACTGAATAGCACATTTGGCTGGCGAGGGAACACCAAGTTTCCAAAGTCCTGCTGGCCTTTCTCAGCCTCCCTACCTCCGGCTAATACTTTCTCCATTTCTTCTCTGACAACAGGGGAGGTCAGGTGGATGGTCAGGGACAATGGAGGCTCTTTTGTGTTTTTTATCACAATCGCAGCATCATCGACAGACTGGAGTATTTCGTACTTGTCTTCTGTAACAGCCTACAAAAGAAAATGCAACTTTCAAAACATACTTCTTCCTCAAGGCTGGCAATCAACAGCTGTATCTGTCTCTGCTGGTTACCACAGCACACATGTCAACTTCTTGGGGTGTGACATGAGAGCAGTGCCTTCATCTAGGGTATCAGGACCTCCCTCTTACTGACTGGGTCTTTAGCCACTTTCTGTGTACTCCAGAGTGGAGGTCTCTACGCAGAGAAACTTTCACGGGGAGCTTTGCAAAACAAAGCTTTAGGTTCTGGGCCAAGGAGACCAAGGGTACGAATCTTTACTTTGTCGCTGGCTAGTTGTGTAACTTTGGGCACATCACTTAATCTCATTAAGATGCTGGTGTCTAATTTCTAACATGGACTTAGTGACACGACCCACACCAGGAGGCCGCAGGAGGCTTACACGGACACCACACGGAAAGCACAACACCCAGCAGAGCGGGCATCCACCACCCGTATTTCCATACTGAGATGAGCAGCCATCAGTGTGGGAAAAAAAACTGTGTAGTAAGAGAATTTGTGTCACATTATGCGTTAAGAAAAAAAGCATATATTTGCTGCAAATGCACGTATCTACAAAAGGGTATGACAACACCCTGGCTTCCACTTTCTCCTTTGTACTAGTTTATGAGCCCTGATGAAGAGAATTCAAACTTCTATGATTTCTGTTAGGGAAAACATAAAGGAGGAGGACAGATGCACTCTGGAAAGCCTAAAATGGGGTTTCTCCACCTCAGCACTACGGACGTTCTGGGCCAGAGCATTCTGGGCTGTGGGGCCATCCTCTGCACTGCAGGCCATTTGGGCAGACGTCTCCAGCCTCCTCCACCCGGCAGACGCCAGCAGCACCCCACGCCCCACTGCTGGGACAACCCAAATGGTCTCCAGCTCGCTAAAGGTCCTCTGTGGGGACCAAACTGCCCCAGTCAGAAAACACTAATCTCAGTCAGTAAAAATACACTTTGTTTGTACCTTTCTTTAAAGATTGGCTTTTTACAAAAGGCGTCTTTCTTTTAGAAACATTCACAACAATGTAATTTTCATCAATGAGTACGCTTTTTACAGACGCGAGTTAAAATTAACTTAAGAATTACCACTGGAACAGAAAAGTTTCGGGCTTCATTTCCCTGAAACAGCCTTCCAGAAGTGTCTGCTGTACTGCACTAGCTCTACTTTTCAATTCTGACCACCATCCGAAATCCCAAATTATCAGTCACAGGCAAAGAAAATGCATGTTTACATATGAAAATGAACAGGGTGTTTCCTCAAGGAATGAGATTTCTTAGTTTTTTCACTTGCTTCTTTTGCTTATCCTGTTGCTAAGTGGGGTGAATGTGTCCCAGGGGGGCAGCATAGGGTGGCGGCACATGGAGGTTCTAAAGCCCCAGAACTCACCAACCAGGGATGCTGAGGTCAACTACTCAGCTCCCTGCATCCCAGTCACATCTTCTAATATACTCAGATGATAAAGTCCTGTTTCAAAGTGTTGTTACGAGGACGAAGAAATAACATAAACAGCACATGTGGCCTAGGCTCTGGTGTAGTAAATGTTCCAGAAATGTCAGAAGCAATTATTTATGCAACACTTCTGTAACAAGATGAAGAAGCTGGTTTTATGTTTTAAGTAGGCTCCACACCCAGCGTGGAGCCCAATGTGGGGCTTGAACTCATCACTCTGAGCTGAGATCAAGACCTGAGGTGAGATCAAAAGTCAGAGGCTTAATGGACCGAGCCACCTAGGTGCCCCCAAAAAGTTTGTTTTTAAAAAGTTCTTGTGCCCAGTTTTGGATCAGTGGGGAAGAGTTAATAATTGCACCTTCTATTCAACCATCGACACCCATCGACTCAATTGGCTCCGGATGTAAAGTTCCAGCCCAGTGCAGCCCGGAGCACAGCAGACACGGAGTCTTTCCCAGATGAAAGAGCTCGGGGCCTATCACATGCAGCCAGGCACTGTCCGTAGAGCCTTAAGAGTTCTGTGGCATCCACCCACGCGTGCAAGTGTGGGTCTGGAGCCATCTCTTGGTGCACAGCACGAACGGGCCGCTCTTCCCCTGCCCTGCACCCTCAACATGCGCAGTCTGACCCCACCCAGTGGAGACGGTCACACTCACAGCGAGCTGGATGGCCAGGTTGTCGGCCACCTTGTCCAGGAGGGCAGTCGTGGGCTTCTCCTTACATAGCAGCACCAGCTCCAAATCCAAGTCCCCCTTGAGCAGCAGGCCCTTTGCCACGAGGCCAACACGCATCACGCCCCGCAGGGTTCTGGTCATGTGCTCCGTTTTCTGCTCCCTGAGGGACAGACCGAAGGATGCTCAGTGAGGGATTCAGCATAGTCAGAACCCAGAGGCCACGGAAAGGCTG
Source organism: Acinonyx jubatus (assembly GCF_027475565.1). Taxonomy (NCBI): domain Eukaryota; kingdom Metazoa; phylum Chordata; class Mammalia; order Carnivora; family Felidae; genus Acinonyx; species Acinonyx jubatus. The sequence goes on from NC_069383.1 coordinate 157,765,144, forward strand.
GAGTTTCTTAGAAAAGGAGACATTCACCCCTACGCTGGCCAGTCTCTCTACGAAAGATCCCCCACCGCCCCAAAACGTCAAACTTACCCAGCCCCTTCTTTGGTCTCGTCCTCTGGGGGCACATCCACGTTCTCAGACTCGGCGTGCTCACCGCTTCCTTTCTCTTGCTCATCTATCCAGTCAGACACAGCTTTGAGAGCCCTCTCTGTGTGGGACACCATGTTCTGGACGGCCTCCAGTTCCTCTTGGGTTGGATAAACAGAAGAATGCTTTGCCATCACGTGGCGATCATCATTCACAAAAATTCGCATTGGACGCTGGAAATGTGGAAACTCAGTTAAAAACAATGCAGAGACCACACAAGCGTCCACTCCTCTTCCAAGCCGCCCAACGCAGAATCAAGCTTCGTCATTTGTGTGCAAGTAAACGCTCCTGAAGGTGTGGGGAGCAGGACAACTGAATGAAAACGGCTGTTCATTCTCGAGGCAGCTGAGAGGAAGGGGGCACTTCAGGCATTTATGTATATACGTATATACATGTACGTATGTGTGTGAATTCTTACACTGTGCAACAGTATTTTATAATTCAAAAAAGCTAATGAAAAAATAGGAGAATCAAATGCTTTAGGGAAATGCTACATCTTCGAATATGAATACAGAAATAACATTTACAATTTTTAAAAACTTACCATTTTTACTTCTTTTTTCTGTAGTGTCTGGAAATCAAATGTTTGCTTATCTTTTCAAACTGTGACAGATTTCCTTGGTGTTATCAATACTTCAACTATCTATAAGATCAGAAAATCATTTTAGTTTCAAGTATTTCATACACGGATGAATTGTAGCAGTCAGATACTGAGTAGGATGAAAGACAGTGGTGCTGCCACGTGAGGGGCCCTGTTAACACAGCAGGACACATCCTTATTTCCAGGTAACCGCTGGTAAGCCGAGGCACAAACTAATTATAAAATTCCCTAAAAATGAAAACAGCTGGTTTCAGAATCCAACTCCACCCACATCTAGAGGATTTCTATTTCATCTTCTTTCATCTTTTACTTTTATTTTTTAATGTAAAGTATGCTAGATTTTGTCAAAGTTCATTTATTTATTTTGAAAGAGAGAGAAAGGGAGCACACGTGCACAAGCGGGGGTGGGGGTGGGGGTGGTGGGCAGAGAGATGGGGGACTGAGGATCCAAACCTGGCTCCTTGCTGACAGCAGAGAGCCCACTGCGGGGCTCAAATCCACAAACTGCAAGATCATGACCCAATCCGAGCTGTACTCAGACACTTAACCAACTGAGCCATCTAGGTGCCCCAGTATGCCCGATTTTTTTTAACGTTTTATTTATTTTTGAGACAGAGAGAGACAGAGCATGAACGGGGGAGGGGCAGAGAGAGAGGGAGACACAGAATCGGAAGCAGGCTCCAGGCTCTGAGCCGTCAGCCCAGAGCCCGACACGGGGCTCGAACTCACGGACCGCAAGATCGTGACCTGAGCTGAAGTCGGCCGCTTAACCGACTGAGCCACCCAGGCGCCCCTGCCCGATTTTTTTTAAACGTTTATTTATTTTGAAAGGGGGGGAGCAGTCAGTTAAGCACCCGATTTTGGCTCGGGTCATGATATTGCAGAGTTCATGGGTTCGAGCCCCACAACAGGCTCTCTGGTGTCAGCATGGAGCCCGCTTCAGATCCTCGGTCTCCCTCTCCCTCTGTCTCTCCCTGGCTTGCGGGCAGCACACTCTCCTCTCTCGAAAAATAAGTATTACAAAAATATTAAAAAGAGCGAGATCATGAGCGGGATGGGGGGGCAAACAGAGAGGGAATCCCAAGCTGGCTACATGCTGTCGGCGAGGAGCCCACCATAGGACTCGATCCCGCAAACCGCAAGATCATGACCTGAACCAAAATCAAGAGTCAGATGCTCACCTGACTGAGCCACCCAGGCACCCCTAAAGTATGTCACTTTTCACAAATATAAAAAATAAAAGCTTAACACGCCTCCAATAAATGGTAACAATACACATACTCAGCAAAATCCTGGTGTTTGGAGAAGGAAAAGAGAGGGAAGGAGCTCTGGTCTTTGAGGGTCATGAAGAAATGGAAGGAAAGCAGGGGACTAAGAGCCCCAAAAGGTGTCTGTCAACCAGAAAGGCAAGAACCTTCTGAAACATCAGGTGGATGTGACCACTGCACCATGTGCCCCCCTCCGTGGGTTAAATTTTGAAGAGACCAAGAGAACTCAAGTGCACAACAGGAGTCTTTAGAACAGGCGTAGCTGTAATTACCATTTGGGTCTCTAAATAACATGCTGACGACAACCTACTCATTCCTACTCTGTGCAAACAGTCTGGTCCACACTGACATCTTCCAAGTGAGTGAACAACACAGAAAATCCATCACAATGATACACAACAGATGAATCCACCCATCCCATCCAACCACAAAACAGCCAGCCCCTTCAATCGAAGCCAGTTACCAGCCAGGGCAGCAGTCTCCACCTTGTGGAAAGGCACACGCTTCAAGGATAAACTTGGACATGACTGGCCAAAACAAGAATTTCCCACAACACTTCAGGACTACCTAACGATCTAATTGCAAATTTGTGGTTTCAAAGTGGAACTATAAAATCGAAGGGTGGAATGAGAGCTATGCAAGAGGACAAGTGGGGGTCAAGGGCTTCTTTGGGGGGCAGGGGAGGAGTGGAGGCCAGTTTCCACGATGCCCTTGGTAAATCACTCAGTCACCACCAAGTGGGAGCTCCCACACAGACCTGGACTTAAAACCCTGCCCGCCCAGCCACTAGCCGCAAGGCCCTGAAGTTTCCCCTGGACCTGGATGCGGCCCCTGCACCTCCGAAGGGCGGTAAACATGCAACAAGTCAACCTACAGAAAACATGCAGCACAAACGCCATGGACCCTTCAAAATGGCACCAACTTTCTCTACCAACAGGATCTCTGTTTGCCAGGCTGCTGTGGGGCTAAGTGATGAGTGACATACAGTCGGAAGTGCATCCTACATGAAGGAATTATCATTCGTTCAGTGAGGAACAAATGGTATCAAGGTCGTGCTCAAAAAGAATGCTTTACTAATGTTAGATACATATTTAAGACAAATTGATGGTTGAAAGTACATGCCTGATATTCGCCCTAAAATACTCCAGTAAGGCAGACAGTGGTGATGGGGAGAAAAATAAAACAAGACGGCAAAATGCTAATAGCTGTCGAAGCTGGGGGATGGGTATGCCTGGATTCATTCACCTATGAGGTCTGAAAACTTCCATAACAGTTTTCTTTAACTGCAGAATGTACTTAAGTCCTCCCACAAAAGTACAGCCATGGAAGGTCATCTAAAAATTCAACCGGAGCGCCTGGGTGGCTCAGTCAGCTGAGCGTCCTACTTCAGCTCAGGTCATGATCTCATGGCTCAGTGAGTTCGAGCCCCACGTCGGGCTGTGCTGACAGCTCAGAGCCTGGAGCCTGCTTCAGATTCTGTCTCTTCCTCTTTCTCTCTGCCCCTCCCTCGCTCCCACTCTCTCTCTCTCTCTCAAAAATAAACATTAAAAAAAAAATTTTTTTAACACAAAAATTCAACCAAAGCTCTAGAAACCTAGTTCTTTTTAATTTTTTTCTTATTTATTGGTTTAAAAAAATTTTTTATTTTTGAGAGAGAGAGAGAGAGAGAGAGAGAGGGAGAGAGACAGAGCATGAGCAGGGGAGGGGCAGAGAGAGAGAGGGAGACACAGAATCTAAAGCAGGCTCCAGGCTCTGAGCTGTCAGCACAGAGCCCGACGTGGGGCTCAACCCCACAAACTGCGAGATCATGACCTGAGCTGAAGTCGGATGCTTAACCGACTAAGCCACCCAGGCACCGTTATTGATTTCTGAGAGAGAGAGAAAGAGAGCATGAGCAGGGGAGGGGCAGAGAGAGAATCGGAATCAGAATCAGAAGCAGGTTCCCGGCTCTGAGCTGTTGGCACAGAACCCGACACAGGGCCTGAACTCAGGAACCTCGAGATCGTGACCTGAGCCAAAGTCAAACACTTAACCAACTGAGCCACCCAGGCGCTCCCAGAAACTCAGTTCTAAACCGAGAAGCAGACCATTAGAGAGCTCACAGCCTGATGGCAAAATGGCCATGTCGAACGGCCCCCACTCCTGGCCATACCTATGCTGGAACCTCATTGACCTCACAATGACGGCTGGTAGGTTTAAAACCTGATTTATTTACTCAACAAGTACTCAGTGTGCACCTCCACGCTAGAATTGTGACAGGCATGGCAGACAAATGCCTTGCCCCTCTGGGCCCAGTGGGCGATGCAAGGTAAAGAATCGCCTTCCTTCCAAGCCCAGCCAGGTGCCAGGAGCCGAGGCTTCACTCCACACAGACTATCTCTTCACGGTACACTCCTCCTCCATCACAAAAACATCAAATGCAGAAACTTAAAAAGTAACAACTTAAACCATGGTTTCAGGTGGCTGTGACCCTTTTATTTAGGGTTTTGTAGGACCGACAGTGTCTACCTTACTAAAAAGAGCTCCCCAGAGAAATGGTTGGCCTGCACCTAACACAGAAACTGCGTGAGCCGGGGTCATTTGCAGCGTCAGAAAGCAAAGAGGCACTCAGACACTAATGCAGGTCATCCAAAGAACAAGGAGCTGACTTGTGAAGGCTCCCACTGGCCACATCTGGGGCAATGGATTACAAAAAACAAAACAAACATAAAATGCTTCCACCTGCACGAAGTTCTAGAACAGGCAAAACTATTCAGCAGCTGCATTAGGCAGATGGTGGCAGGCACACCTGGGATGGGCGCTTTCGGGGTGATGATCACGGTCTATCTTGGTAGGAGTTAGTATATTCAGTGGTCAAAACTACTTGAATGGTAGTCTCAAGACGTGTACGTTACTTCAAAAGAAAAAAAAGGGGGCTGTAAATAAATACTGGACTCTAGTTAATATTCAGATGGAGGACTGTAATTTTTTGCTACTTTGAAATGCATCATAAAAGTAAAGTGGATTGGACATCAAAGAAACTCGATAAATGCATAAATAAATGTGGGCTGAAGGATGACCAGAACAAAGGAAGAGATGTGTGAAACAAAAGTATAGTCAAACGTCAACGGCAGAACCTGAGCTTTATATACAGGTGGCTGTTCACTGTAAAACCATGTCACCTTCGGTATATGTTTGAGAATTTTCATGAGATATTAAAAATAAACAATCTAAGGGGCGCCTGGATGGCTCAGTTGGTTAAGCATCCGACTTTGGCTCAGGTCATGATCTCGCAGTTCGTGAGTTCGGGCTCTGTGCTGACAGCTCAGATCCTGAAGCCTGCCTCGGATTCTGTGTCTCCCTCTCTCTCTCAAAAATAAATAAACGTTCAAAAAAATTAAAAAACAAAAACAAAAACAAAAAACAAAACTAAAAACAACAAAAAAAACCCCTAAATTGATTCAGCACATTAAATGCATGGAAAAGCTTGAGTCCGTAACGATACTTAAAAAAAAAACAACAAAACCAAACCCTACTTTGCCACCAGTGCAGAGGTGTATATCCCAACTTCCTACTCGGAAAATGGTGATTTTCCACAGTGGATGTAGGGAATCGCTGTAAGAACAAATGCCACCTGATAGACACTGGGAGTAGAAAAATCATTCTTGTACCCCTGGGTAAAAAGATGTTGTGACAAAAAACAGAAAAAAACAAACGAAAAAACCCAGCCCGTCAAAAGTACCTCAAGGACAGGCGTACGCCCCCAAATGCACCCGCTTTCATCGACTGTCCCGCAGGTAGGTCTCCATCCGCTGCCTTCACTGTTAAAACTAAGAACGTGGGTGTGCCTCTGTCGCAAGCGGCTTCATCTCTTAATCTTCCTCTGCTCCAAGAGGCAGGCCCCAGAATGAATCCCTGAAGAGACTCACTGGGCTGTGTGGCTGGCCCTGAGCACCCCACCTGGCCCATCTGTGGAACACTCACCCCCAGGCCCTCCTCCCTTAGACCAGACCTTGGTGGTGATGCCTCCTGAACCAGGGGGACAAAGAAGGTAAGAGCACTAATTATGTGAACGAAAACAAATGCTGAAAAACTGGAGACAATGTTCCTTTGCAGGCCAACAAATCTGGCCTCCCTGGTCTCTATGCGAACCCAGACCTGTCATCCAAGCCAGCTTTTCAGAAGCTAGCCGCTCTAGTCTTGAATACCAGGGAACCCCTCTCTTTAACAGACAGAGAGGTCTTCTGGGTGAACAAAAACCTCCTTTTCAAGATTTTTAGCAAAGAACACTGTTGGCAAGAGGTCCACAACACCCACCTGCTTGCCTACAGCCAACACTCCACTGGCCCCTGCCAACCAAACTTTAAACAGAAGCTGCTCCTGCAACCACCTTTATGATTCAACAGCAAGGCACAAGGAAGCCTGGCTTTTTACCAGCCCAGCTCCTCTGAAAAGAAACCCAAGCGAGGAACAGGTGGAGTGGAGAATCAGGATTTTAAACATGAACTCTGGGTAGCTGGGGATGTTCTAACACGAAGGGATCAGGGTTTTTTTCCTTCTCAAATCCAGCCCACTCACAGCATGCAGAGTTACAGAAGTTTAAACCACAAAACCTTTGGCTTGCAACGTGCTGACCTCTTGCTAATTAGAATTCGACGCACGGCACTTGCTGCTGAAAAAGACACATGCCCAATTTAGTCTGTAAAATGAATGAACAGGTGCAGTGGCAACACCGCAACAGGTATAGATAGCCCCAACTATCTATTTCACAAAATCCTACAGCTATTCCAGCAACTCCGGGGAATTGTCCTGAAGCGGATGCTCATCTAAAAGACTGAATGGATTAAGCTTTGAAAGGATCCAAACCCCAGCTCCTGGTTTCCCCATCTCCAGAGCTATCCTATCCTGGAGCATGAAGTGAAATGACATACACATGCTACTCTTTAGGGACTCTGCAAACCTTTACAGATTGACATCATCAAGGACACGTGAAAAATAATTTTAACAAAGCAATCCAGCCAAAAGATGCCAACCTAAAACCTGGTTATGGATGCCACTCGGAGAAATTTGAAAATCCAACACAGATCCGAACGCTGGTGCAGTGGTTCCCAATTCTGTCTGCAACAGTGTTTTTTACTGGTCCACAGGGAGGTGTAAAGTCAGGGATAATGATTTCCACAAATAGTTTCAATTTTTAAAAAATGTCCTTTTCTCTCATGAAAAAAAGGAGATGTTGTATGCTAATTAAAAACATATTTTTTGGGTGCCTGGGTAGCTTAGTCAGTTGAGCATCTGACTCTTGATTTCGGCTCAGGTCATGATCTTGCAGTTCGTGAGATCGAGGGCAGAGCCTGCTTAGGATTCTCTCTCTGCCCCCCCCACCCCCACCCCACACCTCCCGCTCACGCTCTCTCTCAAAATAAACAGAAACAAAAAGAAAGGGAAAAAAAGATACTTTCCTTGACTAAATATAAAGCTGACAAACACAAATTTTTCTCCAAAATGTTTCTGAAACTCCACTGGCCTCCCATGAGACCCAGGAGTCCAGGCTCACTGGTACTGTAGAGCATTCATGGGTCTTGGGAGACAGAAGCCCCACGTTTGCATCCAACTGGGCTCCTCAACCTCGCAGCTGTGGGATCCTCCGGTAAATTATCTACCTGTTCAGAGCTGTTATCAAAAAGGAAATGGCAACACTAGCTATGCCCAAGAGCTGCAAACAGTAAGGATAAAAGGTGACTTTGTGGGAAGATGCTTCATCAACTGAAAAACCACAAATGTAATATATTAAAGGAGGAATTTCACCAACTCTTGGATGAACCGATAGAAAGGTTTTAAAATCTGCCTGTGAGAAGACATAACAGTTAAGCGTGTTATCATGACTCCAGGTGGGAATTACCAAACCCTCTTCCCAACATGCTCTTCAGGCAACAAGCAGGAGAGGAAGTAAGCTTAGGAAATCTTCCACACCTGGTTGGGGCAGGGGCAGGAGGGGTGACCCTCCCACATATCCCCATGGAGAAGCCCTGGATTTTTTTTTTTTCTTAACTTAGCGTGCAGTATGTTTCCTTCTCCCAAAAGCATTCTTTTCCCCTCCCCAGTTACAAAGAAAAAAAGATGGTCTCTCAAAGGATGTGAATCCACAGACATGTGAATTATTTTGGTGGGTAAGGGTGGCACTCTTTTCAATAAAACTACTGCAAGATAACTATAGCTTCACATGCAGTATACAAGAAATAACAGAGATCACGTGTACTCTTTAAAGCAGTTTCCCACAATGGCCACATCTTGCAAACTACAGTACAATTCATAACCACAACACTCATGGTGATACAGACAGACAGACCACTGCCATCCCAAGGATCCCTCCTGTTGCCCTTGATTGGTCATACTCACCCTTCGACCACTCCTCATATGCCTAACCCTACCAACCACTAATCCATTCACCATCCCTACAGTTCTGACACTCCAAGAATGTTATGTATATGGAATTCCAGAGTATGTAACCTTTCAGCACTGGCTTGTTTCATGCAATGTAACTGCCTCAAGATTCATCCAAGGTGTTATCAACAGCTTGCTTCTTTTGATCGCTAAGCAGTACTCCGTGGTATGGACGTATCTTGGTTTAACCATTCACCTACTGAAGGACATCTACGTGGCTTCCAGTTCTTGGCTATCAAGGATAAAGCTGCTATGAGCATTTGTGTATAGATTTTTATGTAAACATAAATGTTCCTTTCTTTGGGAGAAATGCCCAAGGGTGAAATTGCTGGGTCATTTGGCAGTTGCCTATTTACTTTCTAAGAACCCACCAAAGAGTTTTTACAGAGCTGATTAAAAAAAGAAAAAAAAAAGGCTCTAAATAAATAAATTACATTAAATTAAATACAAACTCAAGTAACTTCATCAAAATTGACTCAGTTCATCTTCCCTCCACTCGTCAGTTCACACACCTGCTCTGTGGGATGTGAGAAGCCCACAGACCTCCATTGACTGGACAGCTGTTACTCCCCCCTGCTAGGACTCTGCACAGGTCACCCACAGGACAAATGTTTATTAAGCGCCACTATGAGCCATGGGGCTGGGCTGGTTATTTCCACATTGTTGACATCTGGACTGTTTTCTTGAATTATGAATGCATAGCAAGGATTATTAACCCGCAAAAAATCTAGAAGTACCACTGAGAAGCAAACCTAACCCGCAACATTTTATTCTTTAAACACACACAGATTCAGGTAAGAGGAAAAAAGCAGTCCAAAGGAAGCAGCAGCAAAGCAGGTGGCCTGCAAAATTATCCCAGTAAGACTGAGCTCAAACCACAATCCTAATGAAAGTAAGAAGAAAGAGGACTGTTTGGAATGTCAAGGAAAATTACAATGGATCCCAAGTTGTCCATAGCACCAATTCTCACTAACTGCCCAAGATTATAAAAATAATTTGGAGCAAATGTACATACTCTAATAAAAGTTACTTCGTAACTAAATGGTCCTTAGTGTTCATATATAGCACACAAGAAAATGGTCCTTGGACAATAAAGTCATCTTCCTGCTAAAAACTAGTGGCTACATGGGCGCCTGGGTGGCTCAGTTGGTTGAGCGTCCCACTCTGGATTTCGGCTGGGGTCATAATCTCATGGTTCATGGGATTGAGCCCCATGTCCAGCTCTGTGACTACATTTTTCTTCATTCCATAAGCACTCAATGAGAAAAAAAAATTAAATTTCAACAGGACATCGTTTTCCCAAGACATCTGAAAACAGTAGATGTTAAAAGTCATTCTGAACTTCCAATCACAATTTATAATGGGATCACCTATAAAGCGCAACCTTGGAAAAATCTCACAGGGATTCAACAAAGCATAAAATGGCAAGGAACAATTTTTAAAAGTCAGTACACTGACAAGGCTCCGTAACAAACACCTGTCCACCATGCTCTCACTATTATTTCGATAACAATGCTAGCACCACAAAGAATCAGCACTGACTTACCCTAAAACACAGAGCAGAGAGGGAAGCTAGTGGTTTCAGACAAAACCGTCAAGTGCTGCAGCTGGAATCTGAAGGAATCTCATCCCTTCAGGGCCCCAACCTGCTTCACTGTATGTAGACTCTTGTCAAACCAATGTCTGCCTTTAACCTGAAACCCCTTCACTAAAAACAGAAATCAAATCCTTTTTTCCCCAGGACTTGGGTAAGATAGAAAGCATCCAATATATACAGCCTAGAAAATCGTAATTCCCATGAAAGTTCAATCAAAGCAACATTCAGATAAAATGGCATGCAGATACGTGCATGTAATGTTAGATGGTGTGATTTACACATCCTTCAAAACTGCACAAAGTTAACCAACTTACTGACAGGAGGGCAAGTCCAAGGAGGTATAAACCCAAGTTTCTTGGGGAAAGGAATTATTCCTCTGAGCCATGAAAGGTGAAATCAGGAGAAACTGGGAAGGAGGGTGAGAGAGGTAAATAAGAGGGACCTGATCCAGCCCAAAGAAAACTTCTAAAGCCTTTTTTCAGAGGAACATTTCCTCTGTAGGCTGAGGCCTACAGACAAGATGCTGCCTACTGTTTACCCAAAGAGAAGAGGCTTACAGACTTACAGAAAGCTCTTTCCTCATCACGGACTCCACCTGTTCCTACCTGGAGACGTGAAGCAGGGGAACATGAAAAAGAGCAACCATGAAAGTGACATCAATGTATTAACAGCGGCTCTTGCCAATGTAGTTTTTTAACAAGAAGAATTAAAAAAAAAAAACTAAGAAACAGCCTTAGATTCTTCACTCCCGGCATTACGGACCTCGAAAAGAAAAAAAAAAGCCCTCTTAAATATACTAGAAGCAGCTAAAGAAAAGAATTTTTGCCTATAGACACTAGCCAAGTTCAATCGGGAAAAAACAAACAAAAACTGCAATTACCCACCAGTGTTCCAAAAAGAGTATGATTCCCAGACTTGTCCAAGCTCTAGGAGTAGGGAAACTGATGAACCCACACTCGGAGCCGGCAAGGCCACGTCTGGCAGTAACTGCCAGCCTCCAATCAACTCCAAACACCAGGGCCTGCAGAGATTCCATTCACAAATCCCAGGGACCACGATCAACTCACACGGTCAACCAAGAGCTCAGGGGCAAAGACTGCAGGACTAGGGACAAGGATAGTAACGCCTGTACCCAGGGGCCTTTTATTTATTTATTTCCCTTTTCTAGCTGTTAATGAGCTTCTGGTTCCCACACTTCATTCACAATCTGAGTGGCTGCTGTTACCTACATCCCACGAGACCACACACAAAGCATCACACACAAAGCACAGTGGCAGCAGGGTGAGCAATCCAAGGAGACTCCCAGCCACAAACACCTGTGAAAGAGTCTGAAGCCCTCAATTTGAGTCCCAACTCTGAGTGGCACCTTGGGTTTCCCCTGGAACCCAAATATGCCAAAGGCCACCCACTTTAAAGAGGAGATCATCCTAACCAATCAGAAAAAGATTCAAAACCACTGAAATACCGGAGTCCAGAAAAGAAAGGCTTATCAGGGAAACTGGTACTCCCTTATTGATCCATCACGTCCCCTGAGCAGAATCCCAAGCAACAATCAATCAACTCTGGAAATACTAAGAAATGGTTTAGCTCCCCAAGTCTAGACAATGAACTGGGGGAGAGCATGCTGATCACTGTACAACCCAGATAATTCATCCAGGCTCAGGATTAACTGTGGCAGAACTTCAACTCAGTCACTCAACTACTTAATACGGTAGAAAACTGTTTTAAATTCTCATGTTTGGGTCACAATCTTGCAAGTTTCAGTGTACCCAAATATCGCACCACATTACCATTTTGAGGGAGGATGCAAATCCTAAGCAATCTGGATAAAATTCAACATCAATGAAACACCTAAACTAATGAAAGGGAAAGCTTAAACCCTACGCCAATTTTGGGTCCTGATCTGAGGCAGGCCTGGCTGATCACAGATTGGAGAACCCCATACAACCGACAAAGGCCTCCTCTGCAATCAGCGTGGGAACAGGGTCCCAAGGAGGAGGTCCGCATCTCCACGCCATGTAAGGACAAAGGCGGCGACATTTCCCGCCTCGGGAACCTGGGACTCTCCTGGAACCCGGGACGGGACAGGGACAAAGACTAAGAAGGAATGAGGAGGGGGTCGACCCTGCTGCGCCGGCCAGGACTCTACCGGCCAAGGGGGGTGTGTGCTCCCGGCACGTGCGCGCGTGCGCGCGGGACGCAGCAACAGACAAAGCCGGGCCCGGGGGACTCGGCGGCCGGGGGCCCGGTGCGCGCGCACCCCCCCGTGCGAGGCGCCGCCGCCGGCCGAGGGGCCGCGAAGGGGGGGGGGGCGGATGCGCGCGCACCGGGCCCTCGCCGCCGCCGCCGCCATTTTGTTTCCTCGGCACAATGGGGGAGAGTAACGGCCGAGCGCGGGAGCGAGACTGGAGAGGGAGGAATGAGCCCGGCCCTGGGGCGAGAGAACCGGGCGTAGGAGAAGAGCGCGGGGCGCCTCAGGCCTTGTCACCGCGACCCCTCAGCCGGGCCCGCGCTGAGTGGGAGGACTGGCGGGGGGAGGGGCAGAGGCGGGAGCGGGCCCAGCCGCCGCCACATTGACGCTTACCTTGTCGGCGTTCCCTTCCCCGACCGCAACCGCCGCCGCCGCCCTCCTACCACAGCCCGCCGGGGTCTCCCCCCAAAAGCCACGCGGTGCGCACCGGGCTGCTGAGTCCAACTGCAATGGCGAGACGAGGAGGAGGAGGAGCCGGGGCCGGGGGCGAGCGGGCGGGCGGGCGCGCGCCGGGGAGGTGCGGGCCACGTGATCGGCTGGAGCCCCGCCCCCTGCCGCCGCGTTGCCGCTTGACGCAGGCCCAGCCCAGGAGGGAGGGAGCAACGAAAAGAGATAAGGAGGTGGGCTTTAGTCACGTGGCAAGAGCGTAGCCGTTGCGTTCTGGTCACGTGGGGTCGAAACGTTTACCTCCCTTTTCGAGTCCTTGATCATGTGACAGTGGCCAATACAGAGTCTTGGCCACGTGACAAGGACTTTGGCGCTTTCCTTTGGTATTGGTAGGTCTCCATCATGTGATATGGTCGCCGTTCTTTTTTTCAATGGCGGTTTTAAGCGGCATCACCACGTGGTTCAGGGCGAGAGGCGGAGTCTCCCCCTGCTGCTAGTTTATGCGCCTGCGTGGCTGCCATCTTACACCCGTCTCTCGCGTGTACGTTGGCGGAAACCTCTTTGAGAGGCTGTCACAAGAGTATACTTGTAGTGGCCGAATCTTGGTCCGGGAGCTTCAACCTCCATCCGAGGCTACCTGGCGGAGCTTCCTCCATCTCCCTGTGTCTCTCGCTAGAGGCCTAGAAGACCCGAGATGCAGGTGTCGGGAACGGCCGGACAGATCTTGCTGCCCCGGGACCGGCGTCGGCGAGCGCTCCAGTTCTCAAGTCCTGCAATCAAACCCCCCAATGTAGTGTCCGGCTGCCCTGCCGGGCCCAGGCCTCCGAAGGGCAGAGCCGAACTACTCGAGATCTTCCAGTCGCCCTTTGACAAATGGAGAAACTGAGGCCCGACTAGAGGATTCACAGACTGCTCGTGGGAGAGCCGGGTCTGCAAGTCAGACGCTCGGCCAACCACAGCTCGGGGTTCATAAGTAAAGGCCTCAGAGCGTCTTCTATTTTAAAGGCTAATGTTGAATTCTCCGGGGCGCTTCGTGAGATCCCCGATGTACAAACAGTATGTACAGTAAGCCCGGCGCCGCTTCAGTGTCAGAATCAAGCTAGCGCTTGACAGGCGTTACTAGGCATGTTGGCAGGTGCGATGCTGTTCAGAAGCTGCTGGGATTCGGAACAAGGAATCATTGGAAAGGTTTCCTACCTGAAAGAAGTCGTTCAAGACTTAAGGAGGCATAACGTGGGACACGTGGGTGTCTCAGTTGGATTTTGGCTCAGGTCGTGATCTCATGGTTCGTGAGAACGAACCTGGTTGGGATTCGCTCTCTCTGCCCCTCCCCTACGCGCACCCGTGCTCTCACTCAAAATCTATAAATAAACTTAAAAAGATTTAAGGCATAATAACGATTTTCCTAGCAAAAATGTAGGGACGGTGCAGCTCCTTTGTTAATGACACAAGACCCATCGTGTGTTCCAGATTTGAGTCCCCTGTGTGACCAAAAACTCTAACCTCTCTGAGCCTCCATTTCCTTTCTACAAAACGTTGGTTAAAAAAAACTAATGTTTGTTTATTTCTGAGAGAGATCGAGTGCAAGCGGGGGAGGGGCAGAGAAAGAGAGAGGGAGACACAGAGTCTGAAGCAGGCTGCAGGCCCTGAGCTGTCAGCACAGAGCCAGACGCGGGGCTTGAACCCACGAGCGAACCGTGAGATCATGATGACCTGAGCCGAAAGTCGGGTGCTTAACTGACTGAGCCACCCAGGCACCCTAATGGTGATTTTTTTAAAAACACTTGGCACATTTCTGTGTCGCGAATAAATGTCTCAGTTATTTAAAAGGTAAGGTGTAAAAAATGTTACTAAAATGGATGCACGCTGTACCTACTGCCTCTCTGTTTACACTTTACTGAGGGTTTTGAACAGATAATGTATTCGCCTGATGCAAGCTATCAAATATGCAAGAGTGTGAAAGGACAAAACCCATCCGCCTCCTCCCTACTTCTTGGCAGCCATTGTGAAGTTTTTTGTTTTACTCCCAGAGAGGCTTAATTATGTGTGTGTATTTTTTTTTCTGTTTTTCACGCAAATACTCAGCATCTTGCCCCCCCCCCCCCACACACACACACTTGGAGAGCTTTCCTAAATAGAGCTTAAGAGTGAAGAAAGGTATGGTAAATTTAATGGTCCATGTATTCAGGTAAAATTGGTTAAAGGAAGTTTGGATTGTGTAAGGTCACCCTGACGAGGTGATAACCGGCTGTTAACAAGTTAGAGACCGGCAATTACGGACACCAGGGAACTGGCTCCGAGGGGTGCGACTCCACTGAGCTAACAGCGCTACCAAGTGGCAAAACAGGGAAGGTGTCTGGTTTTCTGACTCCCAAGTCCATGGCTGGTTAGATTTCTGAAGAACTTGCTTTTGAGGCTCTCAAGGCAGCCCCTGTAAAAGGGGCTCCATACGCATAAAGGGGTAGGTAGGATCGTGGTTACAAGCAAAGCCTTTAGATCAAACTACAGTCTCCACAGAGTAGCCCAGGACAGGTTTGGAGAGTTCTTTGAATCTCAAGAGTTTGCTGAGGCTCTGTGAAGTGAGTGCTAGGGAACCTGTTATGGTTCCGATTGTTACCTGCTGGGACTGGTGCCTCGCACAACCTGGGTTTTGTAGGAAGAGACACTGGGCTGCAGTGGAAGCCCTTAACAAACAAGTGCATTATGTTGGGGCCACCCACCAGGAGCTGCGGGATAAGAGGTTTTCAGCCCAATCTTTTTAATTTTCCTTCATGTTTATACATTTTTTGAGAGAGACAGTGCAAAAGTGGGAGGGGCAGAAAGAGAGAGGGAGACGCAGAATCTGAAGCAGGCTCCAGGCTCAGAGCTGCCAGCACAGCCCAACGCGGTGCTCAGACTCACGAACCGCGAGATCGTGACCTGAGCCGTGACCTGACCCGAAGTCAGACGTTTAACCGACTGAGCCACCCAGGCACCCCTCAGCCCAATCTTTGGACAAGCTACATCCATCCTGCTCCTGGTCTGTGTTCTCTCCTTGGTCATCATGTGCAAGACTGAAGCCCCAAGGTGCCAGCTGCCCTCTCTTGCCCCTTCTCCACCCTGACCCAGCCTTCCACTACCACCCTTGCCTTTCCACTGCTTCCTGTTTAACAACCCCAGTATGCACTGTCTCTCACCTCCCTGCCCTGACCGATGGGTGCTGTCATCTGGCTGTGCACCCCCTCTCCCCGTTACAGCCTCTTTCTCAGTGGCTGAAGAGTAAGGTCTGTCCCCTCCCCTCGCATTCCCTCTGTCTAGACAGGCTCTGTCATCATTAGGGACTGAAGTGTTCTCACGGACGTGCTCTCCTTTCTTTGCCTTCCTCCTCATCAGAGATTTCTCCTACTCCAGCCTCCTACCCCCAGTCCCACTGAGGAACTTTTCCTCCTGAAACCTTTTGGACCCGTGTCTCCTCCCTTCCTCCCCCTTCAGTGGGGTGGACGTGGGTTCACCACAGTGCTGTGGGGAACTTCATTTGATGAGTCCCTGGTGTCATATTCTGAAACTAAGCCCATGGCTTGACTGCAGTGATTGGCTTAGGAGTGAGTGACCGAAATCCAGCCAGTCAGAGCCCGTGAGCACCAGGCTGCGGACTTTAGAGGCAGGAGAAGCCCTTGTTTCTCTGATCTTGAAGCCAGGGAAATACAAGGTGTGGCAGGGTGGGGGGGGTGGGGGCAGGGAGTATGCTTTGATGAAAGAGAATGAAACCAACAAGGAAGAAAACTCAGTTAAAAGATGGAGCAAGAAAACAACATGATGTTTGCTCCCAAAATTAAGCAAAGTGAACGTTCCCAGCACTTCCATTTCTGCATATATGCCCACAAGAAATGAAAGCAGGTACTCCAGATACTTCCACACCCCTGTTCACAGCCTGATTCACAATAGCCAAAATGTGGAATTAACCCAAGTGTCTGTCGATGGATGAATGCATCAACAAACCGTGATGTATGCAGACAATGGAATGTTAAATATTATTCAGCCTTAAAAGAGAACGAGGAGCACCTGGGTGGCTCAGTCGGTTAAGCATCCAGCGTCAGCTCGGGTCATGATCTCGCGGTTCATGAGTTCAGGCCCCACATCGGGCTCTGTGCTGACAGCTCAGAGCCTGGAGCCTGCTTCGGATTCTGTGTCTCCCTCTCTCTGCCCGCCCCCTCAAAAATAAAGATTTTTTAAAATTAAAAAAAAAAAAAAAAGAAACCGTGACATATTCTACAACGTGGATGAACCTAGAGGATGTTATGTTAAATAAGCCAGACCCAAAAGGCTAAATACTGTACGATTCCATTCATATGCAGTGTCTAGAATAGATCCATAGAGGCAGAAAGTAGAACGATGGGTGCCTGCAGGAGGGGGAATTTGCGTTTAATGGGGACAGAGTTTTCGTTTGGGAAGAAGAAAAAGTTCTGGACATGGAGGTGGTGATGGTCGCACAAAACTGTGAATGTGCTTAATGTCACCAAGCTGCACACTTAAAAACGGTTTGGGGGGTAATTTTTATGTGTATTTTATGGCAATATTTGAAAGATTTTATTTTGGCTCCATGCCCAACGTGGCTTGAACTCACGCCCCTGAGATCGAGAGTTGCATGCTGTATGGACTGAGCCAGCAAGGGCCCCAGCAATACTTTAAAAGCAAAAGATGCAGTGGAGTCAAATCATGGCCACATCAGTTGGAGCCCCGGGATGCTGAGACTTGGGGGGAAACATTGGCATGGCCACACAGTGACGCTGTCATGTGGGCCAAGCGGATGTAGGACCCCAACCACATGGAGTTCATCGTCTTCACCCTCCAGGACCCGCTTGGCCATCCTGAAGTTCCTGCTGGTCTAGTTCTTGCTCTTGCTGCCGTCTCACAGAGCAGCCGGCCACCTGGGACTTTGGCCTGCTGGGTCTCCATTTCCCACTTTGTTCTGAGAACCACGATTTCCCTTAGGGAACCACCTCTCTGCCATTTGTTCTCCCACCGCCCAGCCTCTGCCCTGGATCTGGTTGATCAGAGCCCCACTTCTTACCTGGCCCAAGAATGGTTCAGACGTGGTGTTTTTGGCAAAACCGGCCAGGGCATAGGCAGTTCTGGGACTTGCCTCCAGTCTTCTGAGAAAGAAAAGGTCTGGGGCGCCTGGGTGGCTCAGTTGGTTGAGCATCAACTTCGGCTCAGGTCATGATCTCACGGTTTGTGAGTTCGAGCTCCGCGTCGGGCTCTGCTGACAGCTTGGAGCCTGGAACCTGCTTTGGATTCTGTGTCTCCCTCTCTGCCCCTCCTCCGCTTTCGCGCGCTCTCTCTCTCTCTCTCTGAAGAATAAATAAACATGGAAGGAAGGAAGAAAAAGAAAGAGAAAGAGAGAAAGGAAGAGAGGGAGGGAGAAAGAAAGAGAAAGAGAGGAAGAAGGAAGGAAGGAAGGAAGGAAGGAAGGAAGGAAGGAAGGAAGGAAGGAAGAGGCCTTTCTGACCTGGCAGCTGGGCTGGGAGGGTGTGAGCCTGGAATACAGTTTGATGAGCCTTTCCACACCTTCCTCCAAGCATCCTGTCACCTCAGGGCCTTTGCTCTGCTACACACTCTGCCTGAAATACTCTCTTCCCTTGGGCATTCAGAGCCCTCTCCCTCTCTTCTCTGAGTCTGCTCCAGTGTCCCACCTCAGAGACGCCCAGCTGCCCTAACCACCATTTCTTAAACAGCACTGCCAGATTATCCTGCTTTGTGTTACTTCAAAGTGTTTATCATCACCCGTTATATAGTTATTATCTGTTTCTCTTTAGCTAGAGAGGAAACTCTTGAGACCAGGGAACATGATTCTTGTTCACCCTGGCTTAGAACAGTCAAAACAGGGAAGAAGTGAGTGAGTGGGTCACCCACCATGCCTGGCCCCCACTGCACCCAAGTCAGCCCAACCTCATGGACAGGAGCCAAATAGGAAACTCCCATTTCCCGTAAGCCGCTTTTTTTTTTCTTTTAAACTGCACTATTAGTTTTTTTTAAGTTTGTTTATTTTGAGAGAGAGAGAGAGAGAGAGAGAATTCCAAGCAGGTTCCACACTGTTAGTGCAGAGCCCGATATGGGGCTCGAACCCATGAACCGTGGGGTCGTGACCTGAGCTGAAACCAAGAGTCAGATGCCCAACAGCTGAGACGCCCAGGCACCCTAAGCCACTTTTTTTTTTTTTTCAGTGAAGGTGTAATATACACAATCATTTAAGTGTACGTCTTGGTAAATGTTTACATACACACGCCTGTGTAAGCACCACCCCAATCAAGATAAGGGGCATTGGCACCCACCCTCCCCCAGGAAGTTCCCTCCTGCTATCCTAGCCAATCCCTGTCCCTATTACATCACCAGATTAGTTTTACCTGTTCCAGAATGTTATAGGACTGGAAGACATCTTTGTATCTGTTAGCTGCCTGAGCCACTTTTGAGATTTCTGCCACCCTGTAACTGGCCAGCACACCTGTGCCTGTGTGCCTCGCTTCTAACAGGGCAGTGGTCTCCGTCCCCCTGGCCCGGCCTCATCGCTCCAAGAATTCCAAATCTCTACCTCTCAGAGTTGCAAACCACAGAAATGAACGCTGGCCAACCCAAGCAGAAAGGAGCTTGAGTCTAGCCTGCTGGTAACAGACCATCTGAGAGGGTCGGAGAAGCTGGCATTGAGGCTGTGCAGCCAGGAGCTGCTGCTGGGGACACAGTAAACAAACCACCCCATGGCCCTCCCCTCGCGGAGCTGACTGCGATGGGGAGGCAGGTGCTAAACAATAGGCAAAGTATGTAATATGTCCCATGGTGGCAAGTGCAGTGGGCAAAATACAGCCGGGGGGTGGGGGGGTGGGGTGCGGGACTGGGGCAGGTGCAATTGTAAGTTAGGCAGCGCACAAGAAAGTCCTTATGGGGAGCTGAGGGACTGAGACCAAGCAGACTGCCGGGAGATGAATGTTCCAGGCAGAGGGAACAGCCGGTACAAAGTCCCGGAGGTTGATAGCGCTTGTGGAAGGAGCAGCAGAGGCCTGAGGGGCTGGAATGGGGCCAGTGTGGGAGGAGTTGGGGAGGGCCGTCCAAGAAAGGGTGGATAGGTCCTGCAGGTCCCCGGAGACCCACACGGAGACCTCGGCTTTCACCCCAAGTGCTTTGAAAGCTGTGGGTGGAGAGCTAGCATCCGTCCCTCCTGTGTCTGCCCCTGCACATACCCACAAGCCCCAGCTCCTCCAACGAAATCCACTCTGTTCCTATACCTCACACCTCGGTAAGTCTGGGAAAGAAAAAGAAGACACTCACAATGCTAGCATTGCTCATTCACGCAGTGGTTTCCCAATTTTTCACACCTAGTTATGGCTCCCAGCATCTCCCCGCGCTCTGCTCTCAGCTGATGACCTTCCTCCTTCCTGCACTAGAAAATAGTCGCTCCCGTTCATTTGCACCCACACTAAAGCCAGGAGCGATTGTGTCCACACTTCCTGCCTTTCACTTGGCTCCAGACGCCGCCACTCTCTGGCTCTCCCCCGAGTCCGTCCGCTTTTTCTTTTTCCCTCTCCCCAGAGCTCTGCCTCGCCTCTCTCTACACTCACTCCCCAGGTGATCTCAGCCAGCCCCTGACTTGAAAGACAAATGCTGAGCGTTCCCTCTTAAATGCCTCCAGCCTAGAATTCCTTTGTGAGGTCCTGACACACACATCCAACCATCTATGTGCAAATCCAAAACGAACCTACCTGCCCAGATCCCTTCAGCTCTGCTTTATTTTCTCTTTGCCCAGGCTCTGTGTGCTTTTGCACGACTGCCTGTACACCAACTCTTCCCCAGAGAACTGCTCCGGGTTCTGGACAACATTGCCAACACACTCAAGAGGATCAGACCAGGGGCCCCTGGGTGGCTCAGTCGGTTAAGTGCCTGACTCTTGCTTTTGGCTCAGGCCATGATCTCATGGTTTGTGAGTTCGAGCCCTGTGTCGGGCTCTGCGCTGACTGTGTGGAGCCTGCTTGGCATTCTCTCTCTCTCCCTCTCTCCCTGCCCTTCCCCCACTTGCTCACACATGCTCTCCCTCCCTCTCTCTCTCTCTCAAAATAAATAAACATTTTTTTAAAATTAAAAAAAAAATAGAGGATGGACTGGGTCACACTGGACACTTTGCCTGCACACTCAAGAGAACCAGAAGTGCCTGGGATTGTAGGTGCCCGGGGCCACCTTTAGTCAGTGACCTACCAGTTCAGGACAGCCCCGGGATGTGACCTCCTCCCAAGCTCCCTGCAGGATCAGGCCACAAGTGCCCTCTCAGGACTCTTGTCTGAGCTTGCCCCCTCTCAGCCCTGCTTCCTCCTGCTTCTCTGACTCCTCTCTTTCTTGCACAGGCAATCAATCAGGTGAGCTCTGTCTTCAGATTACATCCAAAATCTGCAGGCTTTTCCTCACCTTCACCAAGACCACCTGAGTCCAGTCCCGCCATCGGCACGTGCCCAGATTAGTGCAGGTTACTCCTTTTTTTAATCTTTTTTTTTTTTTTTTATAAGTAGGCTCCACATCCAGCATGGGGCTCAAACTCATGACCCTGAGACCAAGAATTGCATGGTCCACCCGCTGAGCCAGCCAGGCACCCCCGCAGTAACGTAACTTCATTGGTTTTCCTGTTTCTGCTTCTGTGTGGTACAGTCTCAGAACACAGCAGCCAGGGAGTTTGGAGCATGTGTAAGAGACTGGAAACTTACATGCTGGCGTGTACTAATATACTAATAACAACGGGTAACGCTGTGTACTTCCCCCAGACCAGGCACTATGCTAAGCCCCTTGTAGTCATTCAGCTGTTCTGTGCCTGTATAGTGAGTACCTGCTGTATACCACACACCCTGCCTGACTCTAGTTTAAGGTGGTAAAAAAGGGGCAAGATCGGTGTCCCCTTACAGCTGACATTCTGGGTGGGGAGGCTAACAATTATTAAGTGAAAATACAAATAGATAATTGCAGATTGTGACAAATGCCATGAAAAAGAAAGAGAAAGAGGGTGATGTGTGGTCACCAAGATAAGCCAACCTCAGACAAGCACAGAAGGCTTCCCGGAGGAGGTGACCCCTGAGCTGAAAGCCAAAGGATGAGGAGCTGGCCACACAAAGGGCCAAGTGGGGAGCATTTCAGGCACAAGCCCTGGGGCCAGTGTGTCCGGAAGGGTCAGCAAGGCAGGGGTGATGGGGAAGGTGGAGCAGCGCCTCGTGGGCTGGAGGGAAGACTCGGGCTTTTCACTTTTATTTTTATTTGTGAACATTTATTTATTTTTGAGAGACAGAGCATGAGCTGGGGAGATGCAGAGAGAGAGAGGGAGATACAGAATCCGAAGCAGGCTCCAGGCTCTGAGCTGTCAGCACAGAGCCCGACGTGGGGCTCGAACCCACAAACCACAAGATCATGACCCGAGCTGAAGTTGGATGCTAAACCGACTGAACCACCCAGGCGCCCCTTTGACTTTTCACTTTTTAAAAAAAAAAATTTTTTTTTTAACGTTTATTTATTTTTGAGACAGAGACAGAGCATGAATGGGGGGAGGGTCAGAGAGAGGGAGAGGGAGACACAGAATCAGAAGCAGGTTCCAGGCTCCAAGCTGTCAGCAGAGAGCCCGACGCGGGGCTTGAACTCGTGAACCACAAGATCGTGACCTGAGCCGAAGTCGGACACTTAACCGACTGAGCCACCCAGGCGCCCCTTGACTTTTCACTTTGAATAAGGAGGAAGCCATGCAGGGTTCTTAAGCAAAGAAGGGGTGTGAACTCACTAGGGTGTTCACAAGCATCCTTCTGCACCTGTGTGGGGAACTGTGGAGAAGGGGGGGTGGTGATGGCAGGAATCAGGGACCAGGGCAGGGGACGGCATTGGTTCAGGTGATGATAACAGGGCCTGGGAGCTGAAGATAATGGACAGAAGTGAGCAGATTTAGGGGATATTTTGGAGGCGGGGCTAACAGGAACTGGGGACAGGGAAAAGACCAAACTCAGACAATCCAGGTGAACAGGGGACCCCACAAAGTGTCTGTATGGAGTAGCGGGAAGGTCTGGGGTCAAGGAGACCGGGGTTGAATTGCCTTCTAAGCCACTTTCCCACTATGCCACCTTTAGAAATGGAGCCCATCCACCTGGGTGGCTCAGTTGGTTAAGCGTCCGACTTCAGCTCATGATCTCGTGGTTTGTGAGTTCAAGCCCCGCGTCGGGCTCTGTGCTGACAGCTCAGAGCCCGGACCCTGCTTCGGATTCTGTGTCTCCCTCTCTCTCTGCCCTTGCCCTGTTTGCACTCTGTCTCTGTTTCTCAAAAAGTGAAGAAACATTAAAAAGAAATATTAAAAAAAAAGAAATGTAGCCCATTCTCCAGGTCTTAATTATTGAGGAGAATGATAAAAGTGGTCCGTCCATGGGGACGCCCCGGTGGCTCAGTCAATTAAGCGTCTTACTCTTGATTTTGGCTCAGGTCATGATCTCATAGTCCGGTTTTTGAGTTTGAGCCCCTCCTCAGGCTCTGTGCTGATGCAGAACCCGCTTAGAATTTTCTCTCCCTCTCTCTGCCCCTCTCCCCCTTACAGAAGTTCCCTCTCTCAAAATAAATCAACTTTAAGAAAAAACGTGGCATATGGTACGCAGGTAGGAAGTACTCAAAAAATGGTGGCTGTTTAAGAAAAAATTACAAGGGCAGGGATATAGAGAAAGGCGGCAATGCGGGACAATGTGGGACAGAGGGCCCAGAGGTGGGCAGATAGCTTGCACCAGGGGGCAGCAGTGAGCCCCTAGGCAGCAGGACAGGGTTCAGTTCTTTGCAGTTCTGCGGGTCCAAAGGGGCTGGACTAGACTGTGGGTGCCTCAGGTGCCTGGACCTGGGGACAAAGGCCATGTGACTGAGGGGGGGTGGGGGAGACAGGCCATCGTCGCCTTCTGGAGTGTAGGGATGAGAACCTAATAAGGGCTATTTGTTCAGAAGAAACCTGAGCTACCCGCAGGGTACCATTCGGGCTGACTCGGGGCCAGCAGACAGAAGGCTTCCTGCCCTCCTCCCTCCTTCCCCTGAGAGCCTCGCCCCAGCTCAGAGAATGAATCCCAGGACAGTCAAAGCTGGGGTTCCCCCTACCAGCCTCCTACTCACTCCACAAACACTCCAGGCCCGGGCTCTGTACAATAGGCACTTTATTAGTGGTTGGAATGCAGTTAACACGCAAGAGTGTGCAGACAGAACGAGGGGGCCTGAGGGATGGTGGGCAGACACAAGAGACTGGGACCCCAGGCCTGGGTTTCTCCCTCTCCCGGACCCTAGCACGGTGCTGATGAAGTCAGGGGCCTGGGACGTGGCGAAGGGGGAACCAGGAGACCAGGTCCACAGAGTTCCGCAAATTTGGCAAAAGAATCCTCAAGGCGAGGTGCCTGGGCAGAGGCGGCCCGGTTTGCTCACGGCATCTGCCCCCACCCAGCCCTTCCCCTGAAATCGCCCCTTGGGGGATTCAGGTTCTTTCTCTCGTACAAAGAGAGCTGTGTCAGTAGCTGGCAGGAGAAGGGGGGGAATCAGGCCCAACTCCTCCAGCCAGCCAGCCAGCAGGTTCCCATTAAACGGCCATTAGCGGCCTCCTCCCTCCTGCACCGGGTCTGCTCCCAGCTGCCCTCCCCCAACAGACTAGCTCCCTCTCCTTCCGTGACACCCCTGCTGTGGCCTCCCATGCCAGGAGACACCCCCACCTGGCCACCCCACTCCCACCCCAGCCACGTTCGGCGGGGAGGGGACAACAGAAGGCACTCCTCAGCTGGCCCCGGCTCAGCCGTTGAGACAGACAGGAAAAAGCTAACAGACCCTTTAATGCACGTCCAGGTTAAAAAAAAAAAAGAAAGAAAGAAACGCATGTGGCAGCCTGTGAGTCAGCCGTTCAGCCACGGAGAAGGGGCTTGGTCCTGGCCGGAGCAGACACGAGAGAACGGGGGCCTGAGGAACCGCAGCCCACTTCGGCCACCACTCTCGCAGACGCAGACACTGCCCCGTTGGAAGGCAGCGACAGGAAGTGGGCGGCGGCCCACAGAGGTTGGGCCCCACTGCAGGTCGGACGTCGGAGGCCTCAACGGACTTCTCCCCGTCTAGGCCAGCGAGCGCTGGCGTGACTCGTGCCGTCTCGGGGCGCCACCAGGAAAACTCCGAAGGCCCCTCGGCACAGGGGAGGAGATGCCCCGAATCCTTCAGGTCCCTGGGGTCCAGTGATGACCGGACAGGTGGGGGCGGGGCGGGGGGGGGGCGGCAGTGACAGGACTTCACGTGAGCCCAGCGGGCCAAGGGTTCTGGCCCAGCTGCCGAGCACCCGGTGTGAGATTTCTGGAGAGGTGTGTGGGGCGTTGGGGAGCGGGGCCTTTAGGACTCCGCCAGCTTCTTGTTGGTCTTGTTCAAGAGCCTCTTGAGGTTGGGAGACATGAAGTAAGGCCTCTCGGCTGAGCCATCATTCCTCTCCAGGTCCTCCACTGCGGAGAGAGGCCCCAGAGACGGTGGCATGAGGGGAGCCCCGGGCAGGGGCCTCCGGGGACGGGGGTGGGGTGGGGGGGGACAGGACGAGGGCCACAGAGAAGCCTCAGAGGATTAGGAAGCAAGACACGCCGGGACAGGAGAGGGGCAAGCCGTGGAAGGCTCGGGAACGGGACACACACACGCTCCCCACGCTCCCAGGCAGGGGAAGTCCCGCATGCACCCCCAGTCTACGGGGAGGAAAGGAGGAGGCCTGTGTGGCCCCCACGCCTCCCTCCCTCTCTACTCCTCGACTTCTGCCCGCTTCCCCTCCTCCGCACTCCCCTTCAACAGGATGTCTCTCAGCTCGGGCGACATGAAGTAGGGTCGCTCCTGAGAGCCGTCATTTCTTTCCAGGTCCTCACCTGGGCTCCCCCCAGGAACCGGCAGGGGGAAAATGGGGTGGTCAGGAAGGGAGGGAAAGAGGGAGGCAGGGAAGAACAGGGAAGCCAGCAGGCATGGAGTAGAGGAAGAGAAGAGAAAAAAAAAACAAAACAAAAAACAGACAGATGGAGAGACCAAAGTTAGTAGCAGCCACAGATCCCCCCCAACAAAGCCAGAAACCCCAAAGCCGAGGGCCCAGGGGCAGAGCGTTCTAGCTGCAGGCCGGACCAGGGCACAACGGGATGGAGCAGCTCCGAGCGCAGGGAGGAAGCCGAGAAGGCATGCCAGGGCCCTCGGACGCCCGGGGAAGCTGGGGGCACCTGGCCGTTGGATGCATAGCCCCATCAGAAGATGTTATGCCCAGAGGGGAGAAGGCGGTCAGGGCCTGGCAAGGGTTTGGGTGAGGGGTCACTCACAGAAGCAGAGGAACAACGTGTCCACACACATGCCGTAGACACTGAAGAAGCCATGGGCAATCAGGTAGGAGCCGATGATCACCGTCTAGGCAAGGGGAGCCAAGATGTTTCCACCCCAGCTCCCAGGGCAACTCCCACCCGCCACACCCTCCCAGGCTGGGATCAGGTCATTTCCCTGCTGATAAGCCCTCCTTAGAGTAACATCCAAAGTACTGCCATTCACTCCTTGCTCTCTTCAACCCCAGGGCCTTTGCACATGCTGTTGTCCCAACTTAATCTAGTTTAAGGCCTCCTTATCTTTCTGCTTCCAGCTCAAACGTGGAGTCCTCAGATACCACTTCCTCTACGAAGCTGCTTCTGACAGCTAGACCCTGGCTGCAATGTTATGCATGTTTAGGGTACTACAGACATAACGCCCTCATCTCCATCAGACTGTATCTGTCCCACTTACTGCTACACCCCCAGCAATTTGGAGGCTCACAGGGCCTTGGCAGGTATCTGATAAACATTTATGGATTGTAAGGAAGCGGGCCATGGAGAGATTAAATACCTTGCTCAAAGTTACCATCTTAGAACGAGCAAACAGAGAGTCAGATAAAATTCTAGGTCACTGGGCTCCAAGGCCTGCACTGCTCTTAGGGTGCATGACATTACCTCCACGGCCCCATCACCTCCCTGCCCCTATTATCTCCACCTCCTTCCCCCCACACCGGTTTCTTCATTTCCTGGCACAGTCCCAGCTCACGGCCCCCGAACTTGTTCCCTCTGCCTGGATGTGGCCTGTTATCTCCTTCAGATCTTAGATCTGACATCGCTTCCACAGTGAAGACACCGGGCCTCCCAGACCTGCCCAAATCCTCCCGCACAGGCTCTAACGGTTCCCCGTAAGCCTCGCCGGTGGCACGAGTCAGTGTGCAATCGTGCAGCCACCCGTATCGTTCCTGACTGATGTCTATTTGCCTCTGAACTGGAAGGCCCCCTGGAGGGAAGCCCTTCCTCCCCCCGTGTCTGGCACACAGTAGGTACTTACTACGTGTTTGTGGGACTGAATACATAATCAATCCCCCACCTCTGACCTCCCTCCGCATCTGTCTAGTTAAAAGAGACCAGGAGGACCCCAGCGCCTCCTTCTCCCTGGATCCCCACCCGTCCCCAAAGGTCCGTACCAGTATGGGGACCCAGTAATAATTGAGGGGCGGTGCTGTGTCCTGCACAATCCTGATACGGTGGGTGAAGAAAAAGAATGCCAGGATCCCTGGAGAGAGGGAGGTAACGGAGATGGTTGAGGGTTCTGACTAAAGGAAGCGGCCCCTCCCCCCAAGAAGACCTCAGACACCGCGGCAGGCGTCACAAAAGAAGACGCGGGGCCCGACAGCACTTCACAAGTCACCCCAACCACAGCCCCCCCGGTAGGCTGACCAGCGGCACTCACCCACACTACCCACGATCAGAAGTTTGCCCAACAGGAAAAGGAAGTCGGTAACCTTGTCTAAGACAGCCACTCTGCAGGGGACAGTGAGGAGCAGGCATGAATAGGGGCTCAGGGACCGGGGGGAGGAGGGAGGCAGCCAGAGGATGGTGCTTTCCCTGACCTGATGATGTTTCTCATGAGCAGGAAGAAGGCATTCCTGGCCGAGGTGCAGAAGTTGGTGCCGTAGATGGCAATCTGGAAGGAGAAGGAGGAGGAGGAGGAGGAGGAGGAGGAGGAGGAGGAGGGATCAGGCCCACCGGCTGGGAACGAGGGCTGCTCTCACCCGGCAGGAGTTGGCGGGTTGGTTCGGGGTCCCAGGTCTACTCACCATGATGTAGGCATTCCTGTTGAGGAATCTGATGAACTTCTCCAGGCACCAGAAGCAGCATTTGAGACAGGTCATGAGGAACTTGGCAAACCTGTTCTCTGCAGCTAAGAGAGAAGAGAAGGACGCAGAGGTGAGGGGAGACCCCCGGTAGGGACCACCCTCCACCCTCATAACATGCATACAATCCAGATTTCCGGAGCCTGCCTTCTCAAAGAGACAGGGAAAGGAAACTTGGTCCAGAACCCTCAGGGGGCCTGGCCCTCACCCAAGTAAGAACCAACCGGGCCAGGGGCTCGGACCCCTACGAGGGGCCCAATCTTGAAGCCTTTCAACCCAGCTTCTAGGATAGGGACCAATCACAACCCACACACCTGCCCCAGCCCCGGCTCCCAAGCAGAAGCCAATCCTTGCCGCCTCCTTGGCCCCACCCCAAAGAATAACCAATCCAAGCTCCACCACAGCAAAAAACAAAAAATAAGCCTTAGCCCCGCTCTTCTCCTCACACACAAATCCTAGTCTCTTCAGGAACCAATGGTGCCCCAGGCCTCCTGGTCCCGCATCCGCTACCCCAGGGTTAAGAACTCCACCCATTGGACTCCCTCAGCCATTCTTCCACCTTAGGAACTGCTCAAGCTCCCTACAAGCAGAAACCAATCACAGTCCCATTGCCTTAACCCCGCCCCCCAGCCCCACCTCCCACTGGCCATCGTGAGCCACTGGTGGGCCGCACCTTTGAGGCGCTGATCCAAGTATTCGAGCATCACTCGGATGATCTGCACAATGGCCAGAATGAGGGCGCCAAAGGCCAGGGAGCCTGTGTGGTACCTGAGGGCCAAGGGGGTGGTCAGCGGCCAGGCCAAGGCTCCTCCAGCCCATCTCGCCCCCAGCCCCAGACCACCCAGCATCCCACCTGAGCGCCCGGCCAAAGGCAGAGAAGAGTGGGAAGGCAGGCAGGTCGTCTGGCTTGTGCAGGGCCCAGTAGTAGGAGGCGAAGGCCCCAGCCAGCGTGACCTGGCCCAGGGCCAGCACGAAGTTGGCCAGCCAGAAGAACATGAAGGCATTGAAAATCTGCAGGCCCAGCAGGGCCCGGTGGTAGCCGGATTCACCACCATAGAAGGCGAACTGGCAGTGGGCACCGGGGCACAGGCGAGATTCATTGGAGGAGGCGAAGGTCTGCGGGAAGGATGGGGAGCCGGGTCACAACATAGGGGCCAGGGGCTCAGAGGGGGTTCTGGGCATCAGGCCCGGGTCAGGTAGCTCATGGAGTGGGACAGGAGTCATGGGAGTCAGAGTTAAGTCAAGGGATTGGGGGTTCCGTATAGGGGCTTTTAATAGGGGTTCTAGAAGCAAGACGGGATTGTTGACTCCACAGGTGTTGATGAGGCAGGATAACCTATCCTGGGGATCAGAGTGGGGTCATGCATCCGTTGAGTGGTCACGTGGACAGGACAAGAGTGGTAGAGATCAGTATGAGGACCACAGGGGTCAGGACAGGGGCTTATGAAAGGCAAGGAAGGGGTTCTAGAAACAAGAACTGGCTATCATTAGATTAAGGGCGGGGTGTGGGGCAGGAAATGAAGTCAAGGGGAGAAAGGTGGGTGTGGCCCAGCATTTAGGGTGGGGTGGGGCTGCCCAGTTGGAGCTCTTCCCCTCCAAGCTCCCCACATCCAGCACAGGGCATACAGCAGGCACTGAATGTTTGCTGAATGGTCCCCAAGCGGGGAGATGGCAGGTTTCAGATAGCCTGTGGGCTGCTGGGGAAATAGCCGACCCCCACCTCAGGGTTGCAGGTTTTCCCGGCAACTTGGCAGGTGCCGTCATCAAAGATCTTATAGACAGCTTCGTTGGAAGTGGACAGGAAGCTGGAGGTTCATTAAGGAACCCAACATGTGGGACTAGGGACCCCAGAAAGGCTCCATTCCCCCCACCCCCTGCCACCAGGTTCCGGCCCTGCCCCCAAGCTGCAGGTCACTTCCAGGCAAGTTTGGCCCTTAGCCACCCGCCCCACCCCGGGGGGGTCAGGGATCCGGGTCTGACGGTGGATACACAGCAGTGCTGGCCCAGTAGGCGATGCAAAGACACAGCAGGAGGAAGGTGACCAGTGGGTAGAGCAGAGAGCACATCACGTATCCCACGGCCCTGGGGAGGAGCAGACACAGGCATCAGGGCCCCAGCAGCCCCGGGGCAAACCCCAGCCCAACCCCGGGCACCCTGGCACCCACCTGCTGGCTTCTTTGATGAGTGCGATGGCGATGAGAATTCTCTTCCGCAGAAAGATGAGCAGTAAGATGATAACAGCCTCAAGGATGCTCAGAATGATCACTGCGGGAGGCAGAGGGTAGCAGAGGCTGCCAGCTGCCTGTCCCCGCTCCCTCCCAGGCCTCACCGGAGGGCAGGATGGGGGGGCTGGGACTCACTGAAGGCCATCCAGGTCTGCCGCAAGTGCAGGTACACGCGGAGGTCTGTCTGGAAGCCGAGGTCCACCAGGGAGATGTCGGAGCCGGCCTCGCCACGCAGTCGCGTGTACTCCATGTAGCAGTGAAATATTCCTGCACAGGGGACCGACCTCAGCCCACGGAATGCTCCCCCGACGTTGCAAAGCAGGGGGAAACACCCCCATTTAGCAGAAGCAGAAACCAGAGCGGACAGAGGCTGCCAGGGCTTGCTCCTGCCTCAGAGCCTTTGCACTTGCTATGCCCACTGCCTGGTCCCAGACTCCTCACACCCTCCTTGTCTCTATTCCAATGGCACCTTCCAACGAGACCTTCCCAAACCCCTTCTCCTGTTTCAAATCACACACCCTCACACTCGACTTCTTATCCCCTCTCTCTGCTTGGACCTGCTAGAGGGTTTTCTAGTTTATTAGTATTATTCTTTTTTAAGATTATATTTTTATGTAATCTCTACACCCAACCTGGAGCTCAAACTCACGACTCCGAGATCAAGAGTTGCACACAGCTGGTTTATTATTTCTGGTCCATCTTTCCCCGCATCCCCCAGGACCTAGAAAACTTCCTAGGACACATAGGCGCTCAATACGTGTTTGACGCACGCATGCCTGTAGGAATGAGTGAGTGACTGAATAGGTATCAGACTGGTGTGTGACTTGAGGTTTTCCTTGCCACCTTATAACAATGATTCGTGGGTGGGGAGGAAGGATATGGGTGTTAACATTCAGTGGGGCCGTATTAGGGACTTTTAATGTTCCCCTTTGCTCTTTGAAGAATAAAATTGTAAAATCCAGATAAAGTAAAAAAAAAAAAATGGGGGCGCCTGGGTGACTAGGTTAAGCGTCCAACTTCGGGCCAGGTCATGATCTCACGGTCTGTGAGTTCGAGCCCCGTGTCGGGCTCTGTACTGACAGCTCGGAGCCTGGAGCCTGTTTCGGATTCTGTGTCTCCCTCTCTCTCTGCCCCTCCCCTGCTCATGCTGTGTCTCTCTCTGTCTCACAAATAAATTCAAAAAAATTAAAAAAAAAATTTGCCTAAGATGCCAGCACCCAGCCAGAAACCAGTGATTAACGTGAGTGTTTTAATATCTGTATCCTCACACTGGATTGCCTATCAGGCATCTTTCCCCTGGAAAGTTTGTCTAAATAATCAAAATACAAACCACTGAATTCTGAGCATGACCTCTGGGTTCCACGGGCCTGAAATCTGCAGCCCCCCCCCCCCCCCCCGCATCTCATCTGCACACTTTTTCTCATTAAGCCTCCTAACTAGTAAATACTAATTATCCTCACTTTATAGAGGAAGAAATTGAGGCACGGGGAGGGTGAGTCACTTGCCCACGGTCACGGAGGAAGGAATTGGCAAGGCCAGCATTTAATGCCCAGCTGTCTGGTGCCAGAGCTCGCATCTTTAATCACTGTGTTAAGCAGTCTGCTTGAGAATGCTTTTTGATGTAGATAAAATACAGCTCCAGGTCCCAGCCTGGAAGGCTACGAGTTAACCCATCCCCCCCATCGATAAACACTGAGGTTGTTTCCAAGCGCCTGCTCCCATAAACAACACTGAGATGAACATCTTCACAAACACACCAAGTAGAAGAATGGAGAATGTCTCACGGCTTAGGACAAGATTCTTGCCGGCCACTGTCGGGTCAAAGGGTACAGGCATTTTGCAGACTGGGGGGTGGGGAGGGTGCCGGGAGGGGGGACGCACCGTAGCCCAGCACCAGAATCACCATGATGATCATCACCCAGACCATAATGCCAGCCAGGAAGCGGAGCAGGACAATGAACAGGAGGCTCATCACCATGGCGATGACCAGGCCTCTGGGGATAAAATGGGGGCATGAGCACAGCGATCGTCTCACCAGCCCCAGGACACACAGACAGGAAGGGCCACCTTCCCTCCCGACTTACATGACGATCCAGTACCAGGAAACTGTGTAATCTTCAAATATCCGCATGGCCAGCTGCCGCGCCTCCAGGACCCCATTGGCCTTCCTGGGGAAGGGCAAACAAGGCTGGTGTCAGAGCCCCTCCCTGATCGGGCCAGCCCCAGGGGATGCCCTGTCCCACCCAGGAAAGGGGGACACCGCTGTGATGGGCGGCGGCGGTCCTCACTTGGCGCCCTCCACCAGCTCTGTGATGTTTTTTCGAGAGCCGTGCCCGTCCTCATAGGTTGTCTCGTTGCCCACCATGAGGACCCCCTTGTGGGCGTGGATGGCTGGGAAGCATCGCCGGGCCACTGCATGGAGCAGGGAAAGGGACCAGTCAGGCTGAGCCCCCGAAACCTCTCCCCGGCCCACCCAAGCTTATGGAACCCCAGACTCACAGGGCTTGCTGGGGATGAGGACAGCAGGGCAGTCGCCATCTCGAAGCACTTCAGCCACACCCTGCCAAGAAAGCGGGGGGTGGGGGGGCGGTTAAAGCCCCAGGCCAGCACTCTGTCCCCTGCCCCCACCTGGGCTCCCCTCACCTTGTTGCCCTGGAAGCCAGGCACGCAGAACTGCTTGTAGTATTCAAAGTCCTGGGATCTGTGAGCGTTCAGGTAGGTGAGGTAACGGTCGGGGCATTTCTCCACGCAGATCTTGGGGGGGCAGGAGGCAGGGGTTGGGTGGGATCAAGACAGACACCCGATCCCCACTCAGGACAGAGGTCCCACTTCCCATTCACCAGGGAAAAGAAGGGGCTGAGAGAGAGAAGCTGGCGCTATAGGGAGAAGAGGCCCCGGTGACAGAAAGCAGGGACAGCAAAGAAGATGGGGAGAGGCCACATTACCTGGGGGGTGGGGCACTGGAATTCTAGCAGGACCAGGGGGCTGGCACACTTCACAATGTTGAAATAAAACAGGTAGGGTTTGTTCCTGGGGTTGGGGAAGGGAGATGGAAACTGTCACGATGGCATATAAAATGCCTCATGAAAACCACAACCTTAGCAGCGGCCACTCCACACCAGGCGCCGTTCTAAGCTCTGCCTTTTGGCCCATCTAACCATCACCACAGCCTGTTATTGTCCCCATTTCAGAGCTGAGGAAAGTGAGGCCCAGAGAGGTTGAGACACTCGCCCTGGGTGACACAGCCAGGGAGTGGCACAGCCTGGATTGAACTCGCTTTTGGCTCATCTGTTCATCACCATGTGACACCAGATCCAGGACTGTCTCCTCTCTGTCCCTCGCCTAAAGTGTGAGCGACCACACAAGACTCTTAATGTCTCACTTAGTGCTGTGTCCTCCAGGCCTAGAATAGTAGCTGGAGAAAGTGGGAGCTTTAGAAATACTTGTTGACTAAACTAATGGATGGATGGAGGTGGGGGAAGCCTAGAACCTTCTCCCCCGTGCTCACGAAGCCTTCCCGCCCATGCCTCCCCAGTCCCACCAGGCCCCAAGGAACCAGACTCACGCATTTTTTGTGCCCTTCTGCCCGCAGAACTCGCCTCGGCTATCGGTGGGGTAGATCACCTTTCGAGGGTCCCCATGGGTCCAGGCTGTGGAGGGATCCAGGGACACTGAGGCACGGCCATCCCTGAGCATCATCCCCGCTCCTGCCCTAGAGGCTGTGGCTTGCCCCCCCCCCCCACCTTGGAACCCCAACCCTGTGCCCTCCTCCACTCACCTATGATGCCTACGGCCACATAGCCCACAATGGCCAGGAGGAGGAACACACAGCAAATGATGTCTGTGCAGCCCCTGGGGAACAAAGAACAGCATCTGGGTGGGAACCTTGGGGACTGTGTATCATGGACCCTATGCTGCCCGGAACACATAACGCACATCCACGCATTCCTTACTGGTGTGAATGCTGTACCAAAGGGCATGTACATTTCGCCTTTTTTTTTTTTTTTTTTTTTAAAGCAACCTCTACGCCCAACAAGGAGCTGGAACTCACATCCCAAAATCAGGAGTCCCATGCTCTACCCAGACAGCCCGGCACCCTTACATTTTGATACCTAATGCTACACTGTTTTTGAAGTGGTTGGCCACAGTGTTCAGCTCTCTTCTGATTCAGAGTGCCCATGTCCCCACACCTCTAATAGCAATTGGCAGTAATGTTTTTTAAAATGTAAACTATTTTGGGGCGCCTGGGTGGCTCAGTCGGTGAAGTGTCTGACTTCGGCTCAGGTCATGATCTCATGGCTCATGAGTCCCAGCCCCGGGTCAGGCTCTGTGCTGACAGCTCAGACCCTGGAGCCTGCTTCCAATGATGTCTCTGTCTCTCTCTGCCCCTCCCCCGCTCACACGCTGTCTCTCTCTCTCTCTCTCTCTCTCTCAAATATAAATAAACACTAAATTATGCAGGAATGCATGCAATGAAAAAAGAAGTCACCCACATGGCCCCTCTCCCTGTAAGTAAACTTTGTTAATGATTTTTCTCATTTTCAATTTATTTATTTACTTTTTTAGTAATCTTTACGCCCAACGGGGGGCTGGAACTCCAGACCCTGAGATCGAGAATCACATGCTCTTCTGACTGAGCCAGCCAGGTGCCCCTCTCCTGAGTCTTTTGGGTTATTTATTGGATACAAATGTTCAAAAACCATTTTTTGTTGTTGTTAACTCAAGTGACTGTGATACACCCACTGTCCTGTGTCTTGCTGTTTTTCACTTAATATTTTGTCAGTGATCCACGTCACCACTTACACGGGTATTTGTACGTTTTAACAGTTGCGGAACAGTAGGACCCAAAGATCCACTGTAACTTATCAACTAGTTCCAGTTCCCAAAGATGCACATTCAGATTGCTGGGTCTTGTCATTTTCAAAAAAGCAGCTACATCATCCCTTTTTGTCCAGGTGTACAAGGTTGATGGAGAATTTTTTTTCCCTAGAATTTTACTCTTTGGAACAAAGAGCTGCACAATTATTACTTTTTTTTATTAAAAAATTTTTTTTCAACATTTATTTATTATTGAGAGACAGAGAGACACAGAGCATGAGCAGGGGAGGGGCCAAGAGATGGAGAGACACAGAATCGGAAGTAGGCTCCAGGCTCCCAGCTGTCAGCACAGAGCCTGACGCTGGGCTCGCTGGGCTCGAACTCACGGACCGTGAGATCATGACCTGAGCAGAAGTCGGAAGCTTGCCAGACTGAGCCACCCAGGCGCCCTTAGAGCTGCACATTTAAAAATTCGTATTTCCGAATTCCCTCCAAGAAGACACTGTGCGGGTTAGATTCAGAGCAGCCTAAGTGCCAATCTTTTTCATCTTTGCTAATCCATGGTGGCGAAATTCTATTTGGTTATTGTTTTATCCATTCCTTTACCTATCAGTGAGTTTGAGTACTTTCCCATAACTTCACTGCCTATGGTATTTCTTGTTCTAGAAATTATCTCTTCCAGTATTTTGCCTGAGCTTAAAAATGCATTTGTAAAGACTCTTTGTATATTAAGGAAATTAGTTCTTTAATTGTCAAGTTGCAAATATCTATCACCAGTTTGTTGGAGAGCAGATGGGGGGGGGGGGAGTAAAGAAATGGGTAGAGGCAATTCCAGCAGAGACCCCACCCCTCCCAGGAACCCAGAGCCCTTACCTGTGGTAAATGGGTCCTTTGAAGGTAGGGTCATACTTCTGTGGTGTTCCTGAAAATCAGGAAGATTGAGCAGGGTGACCAAGAAGGGGATGGGAGCCCCCCCCCCGGAGAAGCCCCTAGGGGTACCCTTTGGCCCAGGGAAGAGTAACTTCCAGAGAGCCAGCGAGTTTTTTCTGCCTCACCCCACTTCCAGGCGACCACGCCCGAGCCCCCAGTGCTGGCAGGCCAAGGCAGGGGGAGCAGTCGCCCACCGAGAACAGCCCCGAGTTATCCCCTGGAGGCTACCCATTGGGGAGGGCGCTGGACTAGGGGGTTGGGAGCCAGGTAGGGAGGGGAGGGTCCAAGGTGGGATCTGGAGAAGGTTCCGGCAGGAGTACCGGGGAGGGGGCTACGAAGACAGGCTCTTCAGGTGAGGGGGGCTGGAGGGACCTCTGAGAGGCAGCTTCCGGGCAGGAACAGGGCGAGGGGTGCAGGCACGTGAGCATGAGGCGCTACAGGCAGAGATCGGCACGTCTGCTCCCCACTCTTGCTCCCCGCGGGGTCCTCCCGCTGCCCCCTCCAACAGGCCAGGCGCAAGAGGGGCGCTGCCTACCGTGCTTCCCGTAGTAATGCGGCCGCTCGCCCCCCATCCCCGCGGGCGCCCAGCACCGGCGCCGCCCGCCTGCTCCGAGGCCCCTCGGCACTGGGTCCCGACGCGCGGGCGTCCCGAAGGCGGGACCGATGGACCCACTGGCGGCGGCTCCTCCCAGCAGAGAGCCAGGCGGGGCGGCCCAAACCGGTCTGACCGGCCCTAGCGGAGCAGTTGCCTCGGGACGGACTGGCCGACGGACGGAGGGAGGGGGGAGAGGCCCGGGCGGGGCCGCAGCTGCTCCCGCCACTCACCCGCCACCCCCGATTTAGCCCACTCCGCCCCCCCCCCCCGCCGCTCCCCCTCCTGCCCAGCCCCCACCCGGGGGACTCTGGCTTCACCCAGCGGCCTCGGCGCGCCCCCCGCGTCCCAACCGGACGCCGCCGCCTGGAACACCTCTCAACCCTGGAAGGGCGCCTGAGATTGCCCCATTCTCCAGGTACGGAAACTGAGGCGTAGGGAGGTAACTCGAGATACGCGCCGCAAAGCAGGCAGATGGCTGCACCCAAACTCCCAAATATAGAGTATTTGAGCTGAAAATTCTCAAACCAGTTTTTATTTTGGTCTGCATAAAAAAAGAAAAAAAAAAAAAAAAAAGAAAGAAATGCCAACAGTTAAACGTTTGGGAAACTCCATATAAAAATCCATATCGCCGGTCTTCTGAAGACTGGCAAAATGGGACCTGCAGCCCAGATGCCACATCCCTGCCTGGCACTGCCCTTTGTGGCCCCCAGGGCTATACATCTGAGCTCACCATCCCAGCACACATCCCGACTGTGAATCCTGAAGCCAGTGTTCGGTAGAACAAGTATTTATTCAGCGCCTACTGGGTGCAGGCCCAGGGCTGGGTGCTGAGTATATACAATAGCAAATGGGAGCCCAGTCTTGTGCGTCTGTTCTTGTGAAGCTCCCCTTCTAACCCCATGGCCCTAGATTCAAATGCTCCTTCTGCCCCATCCAAGCCGCAGGGCAGTTCAGCCAGTATCTTGCCTGCCCTGAGCAGCCTCAACTGTGAATTGGGGCTGAAAGTATAAAACCAAAACCGGTCAAAGACCAATCACAGGATACCAGGAGGTATACAGTTGGCATGGACGTACTACAGTTAGCGTAAGGGTGTTTAACTGATGTGGAGATATACAGTAGGTATGGAGGGACCGCCAGTAGGGGGCATACAGCCTGGCGTTATACAGTTGGTGTGGAAGCATACAGCCAACAAAGAGGTATACAGTTGCCATTGGGGTATTTGATCAGTGTGGGGTACACAGCAGGGGTGGGGGTATACAGCTGGTGCAAGGAATATAGTCAGCAAAGGGTTGTGCAGCCAGTATGGGGTGTACAGTCAGCTGGCTATATTATACACCCCCACACCAACCATCCACTCCCCAAGCCAACTGTATACTCCCTCAGTCATGTGCCTGTTCTCTCTGTACCCGCCCCCCCCCCCCGCCCTGCCCAAGAGCTCTCTTTGAGGCCAGCTGTACACTTTACAGTATAGTGGATTATACGTTTGGTGCAGTAGATTAGCAGGAACACACATTCAGTATGAGGCATACAGTCAGCAACGGGGTTATATAGTGTGGTCATATGCAGTTGGTGCTCGATAATTGTAGCTGCTACCTCAGAGCCAAGCATTCCCTGGCAGGGCTCTGGTCACTAACTCAGCTTGTCCCTAAAGGAATGTACCTTCCCCCCAGGGGCCTCCAGCTGTGGAAGCCCCACCTGACCCCTGGCCCACAGGCTTCAGCAAACAGGAGAGGTTCAAGGCTCCAAGCCATGCCCTTGGGTGACCAGGCCTCCCAGAGAAATGCTGTGGTTCCTGTGGTTCCTGCCAACCCCAAGGCTGGCTGGTCCCACCCACCCAGTCCAAGCAGTGGACAAAAAAAGGCTCCAGCCTCTTCCCAGCTATGCTAGGTCCCTTGGGGACACTCCTGCAGACTCAGGACTTCAACCACCAGCTCCACCCTGATGATTCCCAAATGTCGGTCCCCTGAACTGCAAGCCCCTGTGTGTGACACCTGTCTCTTGGGGGTCTCACGGGCGTCTCACACTCAGCATAGTCACACCCAAGCCCCTGATGGTCCCCGACCAGCCCCGGCTCAGAAAAGGCAGCTTCATCTTCCCAAGTGCTCAGACCAGAAGCCTGGGACACCTCTCTTTCCTTCACACCAGCTCTGCCATCAGAATCTTCAGAATCCAACCACTTCTTACCCCCACCCTTGTCACCAGTGCAGGCATCTCCACCCAACTCTCCCAGCTCCCAGCCTTCCCCTCACCCTCCTGTCTGTTCCGCCCATAGCAACCAGAGGAGTCTGTGAACATCTGAGTCAGGGTATGTCTCTCTCTCTGAGTCAGGGTATGTCTCTCTCTCTCTGTCCAGAACCTTCCATGGCTCCTGCCTCACTCGGAGGAAAACCCCAACTCTTCACCATCATCTAAAAGGCCCTCTGTGCTCAGCCCCGCCTCCTTGTTCTCTCCCCTTCACTTGTTTGTTTCAGCCTCCCTGGCCTCACTAGCTATACACAAACTCACCAGGCATGGTCTCATCTCAGGACCTTTGCACTGGCTGTTCCCTCCGCCTAGAAATCTCTTCCCAGAGATGTCCATGTGGCTCTACTTCACGCAGGCCTCTGCTCAGTCATCCCCTCCTCAGAGAGGCTTTCTCTGACCATCCTATCCAAAACAGCATCCCTTTTCCCTCTGTCCCATCACCCTGTTTTATTTTGTTTTTTATCACTACTTGGCACGTCGCACATTTACATATTGCTTGTTTATTGTCTGCTCCCTTGCTGTTCACAGCACAAGGGCAGGGGTTTGTATCTGTTCTGTTCATAACTGTATCTAGGGCCCAAAGTAGCACCTGGCACTCAGTTAGTGTTTGTTGAATGAACAAACCATGTATAGGTAGCTAAGACTGAAAGTAGAAATGTAGCTTAGAGTTTTCTAGTATTTAAAAAGTTAACTTGCGGGGGCGCCTGGGTGGTTCAGTTGGTTGAGTGTCCAACTTCAGCTCAGGTCACGATCTCGTGGTTCGTGAGCTTGAGCCCCGCGTTGGGCTCTGTGCTGACCGCTGGGAGCCTGGAGCCTGCTTCAGATTCTGGGTCGCCCTCTCTCTCTGCCCCTCCCCTGCTCATGTTCTGTCTCTCAAAAATGAATAAACATTAAAAAATTTTTAAGTTGATTTGTGAATTTTATGCATCAAGAATTTAATACTTGATAAATGTGGAATTTTCAGTGGGCAGGGAGAGGATAAGTCAGGTCGTGGCCTCAATTGCATTCGGAAGAAAAAAGTTAACTCCACTCCCAACACATAGCAAAACAAATTCCACATGGATTAATCATGCAAGAGAGATAAAGACTCAAAACTATTGGGGCCTCTGGCTGGCGTGTGACTCTTGATCTCGGGGTCATGAGTTCGAGCCCCACATTGGGTGCAGAGATTACTCAAATAAGTAAAAGTGCTTAAAAGAGAAAAAGAAAACACCTCAAAACTATTACAAGAATGAAGGGAAAAACACAGGAACATATTTCTACATCTGATAAAAGGTGAGACTGGTAAGGGTGGAGAAGGGATAAGGGGAGCGCTGGAAGTTTCTCCATGTTAGCTGAATGCCAGCCAGACTGGCAGAGTGGAAGGAACCATATAAGAGTGGGTGGTGCTGACTACGGAGTGTCTTTCTGACTCGAGCTCTGTCCTCATTATAGTGGAAGTCCTATCATCAACCCATTTTACAGTGGAGAAAACCAAGGCCCAAGGAGAAGTGGCTCGCCCAGTCATCTACCAACCAGTAGGAGATCCTTACTCCAGGTCCGATGGGTGAGTGGGAGCCACTGAGAGTGTCTGAGCGGGAGCATAACCTGGCCAGGTTGGGCAGGGGAAGACACACAGAGAGGTTTCAGCTCTCAGAGAAATTGGTGGCTGTGGATGAGACAGTAGGGCCATGACCTTGCTGTGTGAACTTGAGTTATCTCTGTAAGATGGAACTAAAGATGCACAGCGGTGCCTGGCATTGGCTTGGCCTAGGGCCTGGCCTTGTTGGTTCTTGAGAAATACAGGAGGGAAGCTTGATGTGAGCATGTTACGGTTCCATTAGCTCTCATTAACTTTAGCAGGTGGGAATAGGGGGAGGGGCAAGTTGAATACTCCTGGATTCCTTTTTTTTTTTTTTAAGTTTATTTATTTATTTTGAGAGAGGGAGTGAGAGAGAGAGAGAGAGAGAGAGAGAGAGAGCAGGTGGGGGAGAGGCAGAGAGAGAGGGGAACAGAGGATCTGAAGTGGGTTCTGTGCTGACAGCTGACAGTCCTAACACAGGGCTGGAACTGATGAACTGAGAGATCATGACCTGAGCTCAAGTCAGATGCTTAACCCACTGAGCCACCCAGGTGCCCCAAATACTCCTGGATTCTGATCATCGAGCCTGATCCAAACCCTGCAGGATGAGAACTCGCTGAATCTTTGCAACAATCCTGCGAGACGATAACAGTGCAAATGCCCCAATGCCTCCATTTTACTGACCG
This sequence comes from Acinonyx jubatus, assembly GCF_027475565.1. Taxonomy (NCBI): domain Eukaryota; kingdom Metazoa; phylum Chordata; class Mammalia; order Carnivora; family Felidae; genus Acinonyx; species Acinonyx jubatus. The sequence goes on from NC_069383.1 coordinate 157,806,043, forward strand.
CTTCACCATGTGCCAGGCGCTTTTCCAACACGGTGCATGCTTTTCCCTCAGTTCATCCTTACAACAGCTTTGTGAGATTGATCCCATCGTGACCTCCGCTTGAAAGATGCAGAAACTGAGGCCCAGAGAGAAATGACATACCTGTGGTGAGCAGTAGAGCCGGGGGGGGCTGCCCAGCTCATGAGTTAGGACCTGTATGAATTTCCTGTGCCTGCTGTATCAAAGTGCCACCGAATGGGTGGCTTAAAACGGCACAAATGCATTATCTTACAGTTCTAGAGGTCAGACATCCCAAGAGCATCTCCCTAGGCTAAAATCAAGGCACTGGCAGGGCTGTTCTTTCGGCTGGTTCTGTGGGAGAATCTGTTTCCTTACCTGTTCCAGCTTCTAGAGGCTGCCAGCGCCCCCACATTCCTTGGCCTATGGCCCCTTCTCCATCCTCAAAGCCAACACACCCGTCAAGCCCACGTCCACCACATCTCCCTCTCTGACTTGTTACTGCCTCCCTCTTCCCTTTATAAGGGTCCTCCCTTGTCCTTGGGTCCACCTGGATAATCCAGGATAATCTCTCCATCATAAGATCCCAAATTTAGGGGTGCCTGGGTAGCTCAGTCAATTAAGCATCCGACTTCAGCTCAGGTCATGATCTCACGGTTCATGAGTTTGAACCCCGCGTCGGGCTCTGTGCTGACAGCTCGGGGCCGGGAGCTTGCTTCGGATTCTGTGTCTCCCTCTCTCTCTGCCCCTCTCCCGGTCGCACTCTCTCTCTCTCTCAAAACAAAATAAACATTAAAAAATGGAAAAAAAAAAACCCCTAAATTTAATCTCATCTGCTAATTCCCTTTTGGCCTGTAAGCTAACATAGTCACAGGTTCCAGGAATTAGGATGTGGGTATGTTTGCGGGGGTGGGGGTGGGGGGAACCATGATTCTGCCGATCACAGTGTGTAACCATCTAGGCCAGGGGTTGACAAACTGTCATGGGGCGGGGGTGGGGTGAGGGGGCAGGGTGGAAGAAATCACCCACTGCCGGTTCTCACATGATCTAGAACAAAGAATGGTCTTTTTTTTTTTCTTTTTAAGTTTTATTTATTTATTTTGAGAGGAGGCAGAGTCAGAGAGAGGCAGAGAGAGAATCCCAGGCAGGCTCTGTGCTGCCAGTGCAGAGACCGACTAGGGGGCTCGAACCCACAGACGGTGAGACCATGACAGCCGAAACCAAAAGTCGGATGCTCAACCGACTGAGCCACCCAGGTGCCCCTGGTCTTTACATTTGTAAATGGCTAATGGCTGTAAAACGTCCAAAGAGGAAGACTATTTTGTCATGTGAAAATTACGTGACATTGAAATGTCAGTGGCTGTAAGTCAAGTTTTCTTGGTACGTAGCTATGTTCGTTCCTGTTCACGTTGTTTGTGACTTGCTCTCGGGCCACAACGGCAGAGCGGGGTTCGCGAGATAGACTATACGTGGCCCGCAGAGCTGATAATACTTACTCTCTGGCCTCTCTGTAGAAAAAGTTTGCCGCCCCTTGGTCTCTAGGCCATGAACCAGCAAGTGTTGAGCCGGGTTCTGTGCCAGCAGGTTTCCTGTGCTCTCTTTGTAACAATCAGGAGTGGTATTATTGCCCACAAAAGGGCTGGGTGAATGGACAAGCCCTTTCCCTCTCCAGGCTGCCATTTTCCTGCCCGGAGAATGGAATTGATAGCTGTATTTGCTTCGTGGGTGTTGTCAGGATTCAATGCTCAAAAAGCACTTAGCAAAGTCTGGGGTTCAACAAACACTAACTAGGAGCATGGTCCCATTTGATAGAGAGGGCCAAATGAGGCTCAGACCGCACAGCTGGTGAGGGATAGAGCTATGTGAATCAAACCAAGGCCCCTCTGGCTCCAACCCAGGCCTTTTCTGTGGCAGATACGGACAGAGGCAGAACTAAAGATGTAACAGTATGGGGGGAAGGTGTGGAAAAGCTGGGCCAATAGACCAGGCTGGGTGGGGGACTCTTGGGTCCTGGGCTTGCTGGGCACAAAGGCCTTCCCAGCCGGTGCAGTGGGTGTAGGAGATAAGGAAACTGATACAGGCTGCCCAGTCACAATGCTGGAGCCAGGACATCAAGTGCCACCCAGCCCCTGTGGCTTCCAGATAATTGGCCAAGTCCCCAAGGCCTGCAGCAGCCCAGGGCCTCACCCACACAGCCAGGCTGGCTCACTCAGCCTTCCCAGAAATCTGTGCCTGCCTGGGCAATGGGATCCCAGCCACCCAGATGAGTCCCGTTGACCAAGAGTTTGGGGAAGAAAGAGTCTGAATACAAAAGGTGACAGTCACAGTCCTGGACACAATGCTAAGAGCAAAAACAAACAAACAAACAAACAAACAAACAAACAAAACAACAGAGCACCTACTGTGTGCTGGGCACCAAACCAGACATTTATTTCTATAAGCTCATGCCATCCTCGCAAGGCTCTCAGTGTACAGGACTCAGTACAGAAACCAAGGCACGCGGATGCTTCCTGACTTGCCCCAAATCACACAGCCAGTTGGAGCTGGGATTTGAACTCTGCCCCTGACAACCATGCCCTTGAACTCTATGCCCTGTGAATAACCCCCACAGACTGAGCATTTACCATGGACCAAGCGCTCAGCTAAGGGCTGAACCCGCATCAGTTCACTGAACCCTGAAGACAGCCCCAAGAAGGAGCCAATGCTGTTGTTAACCCCATTTTATGGATGGAAACACTGAGGTTCAGGTATATGAAAGGTTCAGGGACACAAAAGGTGCAGGTGCTAAAGGGCTAGGAAGAAGGCGGCCAGACTGGAGCAGAGGCGAGGCTGGATTCCGGGACCTGGCAGAGTCAGAACTCTGTGCTTAGCTCTTCTGTAGATGTGCTCATTTACTTAGCACCTGGTACCAGGTGATTCATGCCTCTGGATAAGTGCTGTCGCCTCTGTCCTGGTCTGGCTTCTGCCATTGCGCCTCACAGGGGCCGGAGGGTGCCTGTGGGCACCCGACTCAGGCCGGTTCCCTCTTCTGCTCAGAATTCTCAATGGCTCCCACCTCTCTCAGAACAAAAGCCCAAGTCCTCTCCGCGGCCCACAGACCCTGTACCCTGAGCACAGGCCACGCCCTCTCCCTGAAACATTCTTCACAGCTCCCTCCTTCCTGCCTCTGATCACCTTAGGATGGTCTTAAAATTTTTAACTCCGCCTCAAGGCCCTAGAGATTACTCCCACTCCTCTTCCCTGCATGATTTTTCTCCTGAGCCCATCTCTGACATTCCAAGAATTTCCCTCATTTATCTCAGCATCTCGCCTGTTTCCCCCTCTCTTAGCATGTCCGCTCCGCCACGGCAGCACCTGCCCAAAAAGTGACTTCGTTGATATTAAGTAAACGGTGTGCTTATCGAGGTAAAAACGCCGCAACCAGAAACAACCCTTCAGACTAAGAAGAATCACTCTCCCTCTCACCCTTGGCCCAGAGCCCAAACTTCCTCTCCCTGGTTTCCCTTTCCTCCTTCCAGACAGTCTAAATACACATGCAGAAGCAAATTTGTAGCTGTTTACCCCCCACGCCCTGTTTTGCTACACATATTCTTTCCTACTTTGCTATTTCACATGCTAACATAAGGAGGTTAGATCTACTTCAGCTGTTTACAGGACAACATAGTATCTCACCCTGGGAACAGGACCATTTTTCATTAAGCCGGCCAGAGGAGCCTTAAAAAAATACCGTAAAGATGCCACATACACACACAGAAACAGGCTAAGCTTGTGCAAAAGCTTCTGCTACCTCTGCGATGAGGGCAATTAGTCGAGGGTATGTAAAGGGCTCTTTCACTAGGAAGACTAAAATATTCTGTGTGGTTGAGGGCTTATTTTTGTTTAGCCCCTCCCCTCTGCCCCCATGAGAATATATTTATTTTATTATGTAAGAGACTAAAATCCTATTTAAAATGAGGGGGGCGCCTGGGCGGCTCACTCGGCTAAGTGTCCGACTTCGGCTCAGGTCATGATCCCGCAGTCGGTGAGTTCAAGCCCCGTGTCAGGCTCTGTGCTGACCGCTCGGAGCCTGGAGCCTGCTTAGATTCCGTGTCTCTCTTTCTTTCTGTTCCTCCCCCTCTCGTGCTCTGTCTCTCTGTCTCTCAAAAATAAATAAATGTTAAAAAAAAAATTAAATCCTATTTAAAAACAACTTTCCCTTTGGGGATTGACTGGGACAGAGCATAAGGGAACTTTCTGGGGTAATGGGAAGGTCCTTACTGGAGATGTGCAAATTTTCTTCTGTTAAAGGGGAGATAGTTAAGATTTGAAGCTTTGGGTTTCACATATCATGTCTGTCGCATATTCCTTTTTATTTTTTAATTTAAATTTATTTATTTATTTATTTTTTTAGAGAGAGAGAGAGAGAGAGAGGATGGATCCTGAATAGGCTCTGTGCTGTCATCATGAGGCAGGAACTGGACGCAGGGATCGATCTCACTGAGATTTGTGACCTGAGCGGAAATCAAGAGTCCGAGGCCCAACTGACTGAGCCACAGAGGCGCTCCTTTTTTTTTTTTTAACAACAATTTACAAACAATGGAGCCATTCTTAGTCCATTGGCCTTACAAAAACAGGCCACAGCACAACAATGTGAATATACTTAACACTATTGAAACATACAAATAAAAATGAGTAAGATGGTAAATTTTAGGTTTTTTTTATGTTTTTTCTTTTCTTTTTTTTTTTTTTTTTACCACAAAAGATTAAAATAATAATACGGATTGGCCCTCCTTAGGCATGAGGGGCTTGTGGGGTGCTGGGAATTTTTTTTTTTTTCCCCTCCAGGTCTGGGCACTGATTCCATGGGTGTGTTCACCATGTGAAAACTTCTGGAGCCTGATGCATTTAGGATTTGTTTCCTTTTACGTATGAACTGTCTGCTTCAATACAAAGTCTCAAATATTCTTCCGGAGGGACGCCTGGGTGGCTCAGTCGGTTAAGCTTCTGACTTCGGCTTGGGTCTGATCTCACCATTCAAGAGTTCGAGTCCCGCATCGGGCTCTGTGCTGATAGTTCGGAGCCTGGAGCCTGCTTCAGATTCTGTGTCTCCCTCCCTCTCTGACTCTCTACCGCTCACACTCTGTGTGTGTCTCTCTCTCCCTCAAAAATAAACGTTAAAAAAAATTTTTTTTAATATTCCTCTTGATTGGTTAAATATAAGATTGGGTAAATATAAACTATTCCATCCACACATATATTACTTTATGCAACTGTCAGAAAAACACCGAGGAAGCTTTCCAGGCACGGACATGAGCGATGTCTCCAAGATACATTACACGAAGAAACAAAAAGCGACAAACAAACAAACAAAAAGCAACATGTGAGGGGCCCCTGAGTGGCTCAGCCGGTGGAGTTCCCAACTCTTGGTTTTGGCTCAAGTCATGATCTCACAGCTGGTGTGTTTGAGCCCATTATTGGGCTCTGCACTGACTATGCGGAGCCCACTTGGGATTCTCCCTCTCCCTCTCCTTCTGCTACTCCCCTGCTTGCCCTCGCACATTCTCTCTCAAAATAAATAAACTTTGAAAAAAAAAAAAAAAGAAGCAACAGGTGAAACAAACACCCTTTCATTCGGTAAATAGCTGTTGAGTACCTACTATGTGCCAGGCACTGCGGATCCACCTTCAAACTGAACACACACAATCTTGCCTCAGAGTTCGCACACTAGGGATTTGCTGACATTTTTGCAAAAGGGGGAAAAAACAGCCACTAGGTAAGGAATATGTATATAATTGCACGCGAGGTTCTAAGGCCTAGACTCCATTTGGAACAAAGCACTAGGTGCTGGAACACTGACGCACTTTGCCAAGAAGGTTGTGTCATGCTGAGAGACGGAGCGCACGGGAGACCCTTCATGATAAAGCCACACAGTCTTTGTATCTTTTGGATTTTGAAGCATGTGAATGTATCACCCCTTTTGGAAAAAAATAAACGTTCAATGAACAAGCAAATGTCCTCTCCCAACAATATATTTTAATGTTTATTTATTTTTGACAGAGAGAGAGAGAGAGAGAGAGAGAGAGACAGAGCATGAGCGGGGGAGGGGCAGAGAGAGAGGGGAGACACAGAATCCGAAACAGGCTCCGGGCTCTGAGCCGTCAGTACAGAGACTGACGCGGGGCTTGAACTCACAAACCACGAGATCATGACCTGAGCTGAAGTCAGACGCTCAACCGACTGAGCCATCCAGGCACCCCTCCCAACAATATATTTTAAAAATCAAATGCCAGATCCTTGCTGTCAGCTGAGCTGGACTCTAGCAAATGGGGCCAGGGAATCTGTTGTTGTTTTTTTAAATGTTTATTTATTTTTGAGAGAGAGAGAATGGGGGAGGGGCAGAGAGAGAGAGAGAGGATCTGAAGCAGGCTCCGCACTGACAGCAGAGAGCCCAACGCGGGGCTGGAACTCATGAACCATGAGATCATGACCTGAGCCGAAGTCAGATGCTTAACTGACTGAGTCACCCAGGTGCCCCTGGAATCTGCTTTTTACACAAGCACCATTACTTTTTTCCCACCTTCCCCCCACCCCCTATCAGAGTGTATTGTTTTAAGTTCTAGAATCTTTTTCCATGCTCATGCCTGGGTGGGTGGGAAGGATGGCAGTACCCATTGATGTCATCCGTCAGGGCCAGGAGCCATTTCCCAGTTTCCTCATATCATCTAAATATGGTGTCTGCAGAGGAGGGAGCTTCCTGCCCTGCCCAGTCCCGCCAAGTCTATGCCTAGACAGAGAGGGCTGCTTTTCCATCAGCTCTGGAAAATCCATGTCTCCGACATTATGGGCCCCAGAGGCCTCTTGGCATGTAGACAGCCTACCAGCCACTGTGCAAAATGCTGCCCAGCAGTGAGTATGGTCTGCCTAGACCTGCAGACAAGGATAGAGTCTCAGAGAGGTCGCCAACTCTCCCATGGTGACACAGCTCCTAAGTGTCAGAATCAGGATTTGAACCTGAGTCTGTCTGACTTCACCCCCTGAGGTCATGAAAGTTGATGGATGGGAAGGCATTGGGATACAAGGGCTGTGTGAGGGCTGGGATATGGTTTTTTAATGTTCTTTAATGTTTATTTATTTTTGAGAGAGAGACGGACAGCGTGCAAGTGGGGGAGGGGCAGAGAGCGACAGAGACAGAGAATCCGAAGGAGGCTCCAGGCTCCGAGCAGACGGCACAGAGCTCTGATGCAGGGCTCGAACCCATAAACCGTGAGATCATGACCTGAGCCGAAGTTGGACGCTTAACCCACTGAGCCACCCAGGCGTGCCCCTGTGAGCACTGGGATCTGTGAGCAACCCTTGCGACACTGTTCCCAAAGGAAAGCCCCTCATTTCCTGGCAGTGACTTCATGGGGCAGCCTGAGGGCTCCAGGTTTTTGGTTCTGATGAGAATGAACTATTATTTACAAACTACGTGAGATCCCCCACTTCAAGGAGTCAAGGGGGGGGGGGCCCTGGAGGAGGTGATGGCCTGGCTTGCAAGACATAGCTGCAGTCTCCACCTCAGGCTTCCTTGGGCGTCATAGAGAAAAATAATTAAGCAACTGGCTGATTTATTTGCTGTTCCTTCTGCCTAGAACACACTTCTCCCAAATCTTCCCATGGCTATTGGCTCAAACTCCAGCCCTGGGTCACCTAAAATAATCCTAGATGATTCTCCCACACACATGCTGTCCTGTTCTCTGCTCCACAACACTTAACAACAACCTAAAATCATACATTTATTCAAGAATTTTTCTGCTTTGTTCACTGCTGTGTTCTCAGTGTCTAGACCGTGCCTGTAAGATGCTCAAAAAATACTTGTTGATGGAATGGGCTCCCGGCGCCCAGCGTAACCTCCATTGGGCACAGAGGTCCCCTGTCTGGAGTGCGGGTCTGGCAGGGCCTGGGAGGGTTTGCTCAGGCCCATCTATGGCTGGTTCCCTTTGGCCAAATTCAAGGCTTGATGAATCACATCCTTGTCCACTCTGACTGCCATCCCCCACCCCAGCTCCTTAAAGACATCAAAGGTCCCTCAGGTGCTGCCCACAGGCAGGCAGGGCCTGACCAGGGCTCCAATCTGAGATTCCCAGTTCAGAGACAGCCAGCCACACATACCCAAGGGACGCACAGCACCCACAGATACAGGGTCTGGGGTTTGAGCCAAACCCGAGAGCAAGGAGGCCCCTCAGGACATTGGCTGGCAGGGAGGGGAGTGGCTGGGTGGTGGCCAGGTCCCTGTGTTTCCCTCTTGGCTGGGCTGGGCAGGGAGGGTCCCAGCCTCCCCCATCTGTTTGTCTCTACAACCTGCTGAGGCCACTGTGGAGGCAGTGGGGAGGGAGGTACGTCTCCAGTCAGCTTGTTTTTCTTGATTATTTTGAGTGGTTTCCTGCCCCCTCCCCAAAGCCTCTGTCTCACAGTTTCCAGGAAGTTCCTGTCACACAAGGAGGGGCAGCAGCGCCCCTTTGCCCCAGGGGAGAGCTGCGTGGGACATGTGCCCAGCTCAGCCCTGGGACCCAAAATGGAGAAGAGAAAGGAGAAACTGAGGATGGCAACCCCCCTCCGTGGGAACCCTGGGAAAGGCGGCACTGCAGGGCGTGGGTAGGGAGGGGCCTCATCTTGGCCCCAACCTCAGGGCCCGGAGGCGAAGGCCACCCACCCCGGGAGGGGGGGTCCGCGTCGCAGGGACTTTGCGAAACGGTAGCGGGCACCCCCCAGCCCCTTGTACACGGCCAGGAAAGTTTCTCAATGGTTTCCTCTTCCTTACAGCGACCTCACCGAGGGCGCCCTTCTTTCTGTCCTTCCAGGCCGCTAGCAAGAACCGATGGCCTTCCACCCCAGCATTCGGTCTGCCCAGGCTTGCCTCAGTTTCCCCATCTGGCCAGAAGCCCGAGATGGCTACTTCCAGGGGGGTGTGGGCAGCAGAAAGAAGCGGACTAAGGCGACCAGAAGAGGAGGGGGATTTGGGGAAGTCGGGGCCCTGTCCCTTTTCCGAGCCCCGGTCGCCAAGCCTCCCCTCCCCCGCCTGGCATCTGAGCCGCCCAGATAACGGGACCTCCCCGGGTGGAGCATGCGCCGTGCGTCCTGGCCCATCAGCCGGAGGGGGTGCGGGGGCTCCCGGGAGAGGGGACGCAGGGCGACCCGGCGGGAGCAGGGGGGCGTGGGGTCGGCGCAGAGAGGAATGCTGGGCCGAGAAGCCGGAGGGGGGCCCCCAGCTGCAGCGCGGGTGTTTGAGATCTCCGATGTCCCCCTCCCCCAAAGCCCCCCAACTCAGCAGAGGCGGTCGCGGGCCAGAGGCGGCTCCTACCGTAGGCTCCGTCCTTCCGCTCGTCCTCCATGGCCGCGTCGGGCGAGGAGGGGAGTCCGAGCCGGAGCGACCCCAGCCCGCGCGGGCGGGAGGCTCCGCGGGCTGCAGCGCCCCGCCCCGGCCCGGTCCGGCCCCGCCCCGCCCGCCAGTTCAGCCCCGCACGCTGCGTCCAATGGGAGCCCGGAGCGGGCCGGGGCGGGGCGGGGGGCGGGGCCGGGCTCGGGAGAGGGTGGGGCCCCAACCTTTGTTTCCCATCTGGGCTCTCGGGAGACTCTCCAGCTTGGCGTGTTTGGTGGGCTAGGAGCAGTGGTCACCCATTCATTCGTCCGCCCACCCATTCACTCATCAAATAGGTATTGAGCGCTGACTGTGTGCCAGTGAAACAGACAAAAAGATGCCTTTTTTTTTTTTTTTTTTATTCATCAGATCGGCAAGAATTTTAGTCTGGTAACAACCAGCGGGGTGAGCACAGGCTGTGGGACAAAATGTTACCCGGCAGAAAGATTATATCCAACCGTGTTCACCCTGTGCGATTCATCTCTGCCATCGACCCTGGAGAAGCCATCGGAGGCGCGTGAGCATGGGGAGCACCTGTCAAAGGTTGCTACCTGCTGCTGCTTTGATAGTCATTGTAAAACACGGGGGAGGCTTGCACGCGCGCGGACAAAGGCGCGCACGCAACTCGCTGAGAGGGAGGGAATACTATGCAGTGAACAAAAAGAATGACGCCGTCAAGGAAATGCAAATTAAAATTCAGAGAGATGCCACCACACACCCACCAGAAGAGCTACAAGTAAGAAGGTGAAGGGTACCAAGTATTGCTTAAAGAGCTGGAGCAAATGAGACTCTCCTGCACTGCTGGTGGGAATGTAGACTGACACAACCACTTGGGGGGAGGGTCTCTTGGGGCGCCGGGGCGGCTCAATTGACTAAACGTCGGACTCTTGATTTCGGCTCAGGTCCTCATCTCACCGGTTGGTGAGTTCCAGCCCTGTGGACCGGCTCTGCACTGACAGCACGGAGTCTGCTTAGGATTCTTTCTCTACCTTTCTCTCTGACCCTCCCCTGTTCACCTTCTCTCCTCTCTCTCTCTCTTTCTGTCACCTCTCTGTCTCAAAAATAAACAAAAATAAATAAGTGTTATAAAAAAGAAAAAGTTTTTTTAGTTTCTTATAAAGTTTAACAGGTGCCTACCATATGATCCAACCATTTTACTCGTAGGTGTTTATCACAGAAAAATAAAACCATAAGATTAGGAAAGAGAAAGAAAGAAAGAAAGAAAGAAAGAAAGAAAGAAAGAAAGAAAGAAAGAAAGAAAGAAAGAAAGAAAGAAAAGAAAGAAAAGAAAGAAAAGAAAGAAAAAAAGAAAAGAAAGAAAGAAAGAAAAGAAAGAAAGAGAAAGAAAGAAGATACAAAGTCTTGTATACGAATGTTCACAGCAACTTTATACAGCTTTGTTCATAACGGCCAGAAATTGATAGGAACCCAAATGTCCATAAATGGGTGAAGTCACACTTCAACAGCTGTGAATTCACAGTTCAACACACTGTGGTCCCACCCATACCATAGAATAGTCTTCAGCAATCAAAAGGCATCGATTACCGGTAAGTTCAATAGCGTGGATGAGTATCAAAGAAAGTATTGTGTCAAGTGACAAAGACCAGGTACTTTTGAATGAAATTCTAAGACAGACATAGTTCATCAACCTATGGTAACTAAGCATGGGTTCAGTTGCCTTTGTGGGTGGCAGCACCTCTGAGGCAGCTTCCGGGGTGACAGGAACCAGGGCTGTGGTCACACAGGTGGGTTCAGTTTGTGGCAAGTATTTGACATCTGCCCCTTCCTAACACGTTTCGTTTTAAAAGTGGAAAAAATTTAAATACCCTAAGAAGGAAGGAGGTGACCCTGCAGGTTATAACAAGAGTGAATGTTTATAGGGAGCTTAGTCAGCATCAGAAGAGGTATTAAATGCTTTATATTAAATCTTTACAAGCATTTTCCAGTGGGGGAAAGTGACACAAAGAGGCTAAGCCACTCATTAAGTGCTTTGTCTTAAATCCTTGCAACCATTTTCCAGCTGGAGAGAGGGGTTAAGTAATTTCTCCACAGTCACCCAGTTAGTGAGTGTGGGGCTCTACAAGGATTTGAACTCATGGAGCCTGACTTCACCATTCACAGATAATCCATAACCCTGCCAGAGTAGCCCAGCTAGATTGCCAGGTCCTGTTGGTGAGTAGAAATCATAAGTTGTATTTAGTTGGTAGTTGTGGATGGTATGGGGGAATAGAGAGATATGACCACACACACACACACACACACACACACACACACACACACACACACACACCTGCCTGTACCTTAATAGAAAAAGATCTGAACGAATCAGTGGTTGTCAGAAAGACCAAGATGGGGGGTGGGCACAGGGGACCTTTTCCCAGTCTACAATGTTCTCTCTTTCTTCCTCTTTCTTTAATAGGAGAACATATTCATGCGTTTTTTGGGTGATTAAAATTTTGTTTTAAAAAAGACTGAATGTGGAGGAAAAAGGGACCCTGGTGCCCTGTTGGTAAAAAATAGATTTAGGGGCACCTGGGTGTCTCAGTTGGTTGAGTGTCCGACTGGATTTCGGCTCAGGTCATGATCTCGAGGTTGGTGAGACGGAGCCCTGTATCCGACTCTACAGTGACAGTGTAGACCCTGGTTTGGGATTCTCTCTCTCTCTCTCTCTCTCTCTGCCCCTCCCCTGCTGTCTCTCTCTCAAAATAAATAAATAAACATTAGAAATTAAAAAAAAATTTTTTTTCAACATTTATTTATTTTTGGGACAGAGAGAGACAGAGCATGAACGGGCGAGGGGCAGAGAGAGAGGGAGACACAGAATCGGAAACAGGCTCCAGGCTCTGAGCCATCAGCCCAGAGCCCGACGCGGGGCTCGAACTCACGGACCGCGAGATCGTGACCTGGCTAAAGTCGGACGCTTAACCAACTGTGCCACCCAGGTGCCCCAACATTAGAAATTTTTAAAAATAGATTTAAACAGGCCAGTCACAAAAGGATAAATGCTGTATGATTCCATTTATTTGAGGTCCCCAAAGGAGTCAAATTCATGGAGAAAGAAAGGAGACGGTGGGCACCAGGGGCTAGGGAGGGGCCCAAGGGGCTGGGAGGTTAGGGTTTCATGGGACAGAGTCTCAGTTTTGCAAGGTGAAAGGAGTTTTGTTTTGTTTTTTAATTTATTTTTGAGAGAGAGAGAGAGAGAGACAAAGCGTGAGTGGGGGAGGGGCAGAGAAAGAGACAGACAGACACACAGAACCGGAAGCAGGCTCCAGGCTCTGAGCTGTGAGCACAGAGCCTGACAAGGACCTCTCAAACCGCGAGGTCATGACCTGAATCAAGTCGGATGCGCAACCGACTGAGCCCCAGGCGCCCCGCAAGGTGAAAGGAGTCCTGGAGATAAATGGTGAGGGTGGTTACATAATGGTGTGCATGTGCTTGATGTTCCTGGACTGTACATTTGAAATGGATAAAATGGTAGTTTATGCCATATGTATAAATACAGCGATGATAATAAAAGGGTTTTTTTTTTTAATAGATTTTTAAAAACACGGTGCAACACAGCTGTGACAGGGAAGCATGGGACATTTGAGAGAGCCCAGAGAACAGACGTGACCTAGACGTGGATTGGAAGGTCAGAGAGGACTCCTTGAAGAGGAGACCTTCTTGCTGCTTGAGAAAGAGGCTGAGAAAGCACAAAGGGGCAGGCGTTGTATCCTGCGCGGTTAGGTGCCTGAGGAAAGAGAGAAAGAGAGAGAGGAACTGAAATTAAGGAAGTCAGTTTCGTCTGGGGTAGTGGGTTCAAGCAGTGGCTCGTGGGAGGGGTCAGCAGGGGTTGATCCTGACTGTACCAGGTCAGGCAACTCCAGGGCAATGGGAGCCATGGGGGATGTGAGAGTGAGGGAGTTTTGAGTTTCAGATGGATCCCTTTAGTAAAGTGTGGAGAAGGGATTGAAGGGGGAGCCTAGAGGCAGAGTCCCAGAGGGGAGGCTGGGGCAGGCTGTAGGCATCTCGGAGGAACTGGGACAAGGCCACAGCCCCTGGGGATAGGAGAGGTTGCAGCTGAGGCGGGGCCTCTGGGCACACAGAGCTGCTCTGTTCTCTGACCCCACAGAAGCTTTTGGGTTCATGAATTTTTCAGCCAAACAGGCCTTGAGTTTCAGATTCCAGGGCTCTGGGCCCAGGCTTTTGGGTTCTATTTACTGCCTGAAAACATCTCAGGGACCCAGGAGAAGGGCTCTTGAGAGGTTCGGTGGTGATGGGCTGGGGCAAGGGCCCGACGGTGTCTGCAACCCCCGTGGCCACCTTCTGAGCAGGGGACAGGTAGGAGAGGGTCAGGAATCCCCCTCATAAAACCTTGGGTTTTCCATTGCTGACTGGGTGACTTGTCCAAGTCAGCAGATGCTCTCCTCACCTCAGCTTTCCCATCTGTGGAATGGAATAGGCCTCCAGAGCTCAAGGCATTGTTTCTAATTGTTGCTAGGAGGATTCCCACTTGGAGGACATGGAGGGCAGGGCCTGGGTATAACGAGCACCACACAAGCGAGAGCTGTTGTTAGTAGTGGCAATACCTGTTTGTTTGTTTTAAGTTTATTTACTTATTTTGAGAGAGAGTGGGGGAGAGGCAGAGAGAGAGAGAGAGAGAGAGAGAGAGAGAGAGAATCCCAAGCAGGCTCCTAGAGGTCAGCACAGAGCGCAACGCGGGGCTTGAACTCACGAACCGTGAGATCATGACTGGAGCCAGGATCAAGAGTCGAACACTCAACCGACTGAGCCACACAGGCGCCCCATTTAGTAGCAATGCTTGTATCTGGCAATATGGCGGAGCCGTTGGGAGTGGGTTGGGATTGGGCTCTTGAATGCCAGGACTCAGGTTCAAATTCTGGTTCAGCTGCTTCACAGCTGTGTGACGTTGGGCAAGTGGCTTCACCTCTCTGTGCCTCTGCTTCTTCCAATGTGAGAAGGCAGGAAATGTCTTCCCCCTCAGCTCCTGAATTTTCAGGAAAACCAAAGATGGGAAGGCCAAAGTCAAACAGCGAAAAAATAACGAACTTGAAAAAATAATTGAGGAAGACACAAAGAAGTGTCAGGAGTGGGGCCTGGGTGGCTCAGTCGGTTCAACGTCTGACTCTTAGTTTTGGCTCACATCGCGATCTTGTGTCTGTGGGTTCGAGCCCCACATCAAGCTCTGCACTGACAGCGCGCAGCCTGCTTGGGATTCTCTCGCTCTCCTTCTCTCTCTGCCCCTCTCCTGCTCGCTCTCTCTTGCAAAATAAATAAACTTAAAAAAAGCGTTAGGAGCGTTCAATGAACGTGCACGTCAGCTCTCGGTGCCGTGATATTATGCACGTTCGACACCAGCAGAGAGGGGAGTGGTGCTCTCCTATCTGCAGCTCTCACCGCCCTGCCTCAAGTCCCCTTGTGGGGACGCCCACCCCACCCCACCCCCAGCAGCTGATAAAGGTGTGGGGCTGGGTTTGCAGAAGGATGAAGCCTGGGAGAGCTGAGTGCCCTCTCCCCTCCACCAGGCCCTTCGGGACCCTCCCCACCCCTCCCAGCAGGATCAGTTCCAGCCAGGCTGAAAGCTAGTTTTCCCTTTCCTGCCCCAGCTCGTCCCGCTAGGAGGGCAGACAGTATGGGGTCCACGACAGTTAATGGGCAGACATCGAGGTATGCCCGGCAGGCCAGCGAGCAAAGTCTGAAGAGGAGGCACCAAGACTCTTACGCCCATTTAACAGAAGGAGAGACTGAGGCCCAGGAGGGACCATCCCCACTACACAGTAAATAATAGTAATAATAAGAATAATAATAACAACAGCAACAATAATAGCACCAACAATAGCCAATACTAATAATTTACTGGGGGCTGGCTCCGTCCCAGGCCTGCTCCAAGAGTCCCATTGGGGGTGATAACCCATGCCTGTGCACAATAGCCTAATGAGGAGAGTGTAGTTAACTCTATCTCACAGATGTGCAGACCGGAATCCAGGGAGGGGAGGGCAGGTGCCCAAGGCCACCCAGCTGGCTGGTGGCAGGGCCAGGACTTGAGCTCAAGCAGCTGGTTCCAGTTGCCTTGCCGGGCTCTGCACGAGGACTCTTTCTGCTGGCTTATTCCTACTCCTAAGGTCATGGTAGGGAATTTCCAAATGTCAGTCCCTTCCCTGATCTGTCTCACAGCCCAGCATTCCTTCTCTAACAGCCCCCAACCCCGCCACCACTTTACTGGCCTTCAGGGGTCCTGTCATGATCAGAGATCATCTTATGTTATGTGCCTCTCACCCTCCCTTCAAGAGAGCAGTGGAGTGGCTTTGTCCATTTGCCACCTATAGTGCCACAGAGGGTACCCAATAAATATTTACTCACTCCGCGAATCATCATCAACAGCATCAGCATTATCACCATAACGAAAGCAGCTTCTGTATGTTCAGTCCAGCACCCAGTAGGTGCTCAATAAATGTTCGTTGAGTGAATAATTTTCTAATATAATCACAATAATACCGATCATTTACCTTGTCTGCATTATTTTTTCTAAACAACGTTTATTTATATATTTTGAGAGATAGAGAGAGTGGGGGAGGGACAGAAAGAGAGAGAGAGGGAGAGAGTGAATCCCAAGTAGGCTTCACTCTGTTAGTGCAGATCCTGATGCAGGGCTTGAACTCATGAACTGTGAGATCATGACTTGGGCAGAAATCAAGAGTCGGATGCTGAACCGACTGAGCCACCCAGGCACCCCTATCTTTTCAACATTCTATCAACATCTTTCTAAAAAAATTTAAAAAAAAATTTTTTTTAATGTTTATTTATTATTGAGAGACAGAGAGAGACAGAGCATGAGCATGGGACAGGCAGAGAGAGGGGGAGACATAGGATCCAAAGCAGGGTCCAGGCTCTGTGCACAGAGCCTGATGTGGGATTCAAACCCAGAAACCACGAGATCATGACCTGAGCCAAAGTCAGATGCCCAACCAACTGAGCCACCCAGGTGCCCCTCTAAAAAACTTTTTAAGTTTATTTATTGAGAGAGAGAGAGAGAGAGAGAGAGAGATTGAGAATGGGGTAGGGACAGAGAGAGAAAGAGAGAGAGAGAATCCCAAGTAGGCTCTGCACTGTCAATACAGAGCCTTACTCAGGGCTCAAACCCATGAACAGCGAGATAACGACCTGAGCCAAAGTCAAGAGTCAGACGCTTAACCAGCTAAGCCACCCAGGTACCCCTCTATCAACATCTTCGTGTCACACAGTAGGAGCTTATAAATATTTTTGGTATCAGTAAGACTAACTTTAATAATAATAATAAAGGCAGCTACATGTCTTCTGCTCACAGTGCTACCCACAGTTCCTCAGTGAAGGAATTTACTAGTCGGTAAATATTTGAGTGAAAGAATAAATTAATTAGTCGATAGTTATTGTACGAATGAATGAATGATCTGGACAAATAATATTGAGTACCCAGTATGGGGCACTGGGGACACAGAGATGAACAGGACAAAATCTCTGCCCTAATGGGGCTGATATGCATGGGGGTGATAACAAGATGGAGGAGAAACAAGATGAATGAATAAATGGGTGGATGGGTGGGTGGATGGATAGATGGGTGGGCGGGTGAATGGGTGGATGAGTAGGTGGGTAGATGGATGGGTGGATGAGGATGAATGTGTGGGTTGAGTGAAGGGATGTGTGAGTAGGTGGATGGATGGGTGGGTGGATGGATGGGCGGATGGTGGGTGGGGGTGGGTGGATGGGTGGGTTGAGTGGATGGACGGATGGGTGGGTGGGTGGATGGACGGATGGGTGGATGAATGAGTAGGGGGGTAGATGGACAGGTGAGTGGGCAGATGGCTGGCTGGCTTGCTGGCTGGGTGGACGAATGGATGGATGGTTGGTCTGGAGACTCCTCCCATCAGCACTCCTGGGTGCAGAGGGAAAGTGAGGCGGGGCAGCGCTCCCCTCCAAAGCTCCGCCCTGCAGCAGCCTTCGCGTCGGCCAACCGCGCCGCTCACCTGGAGGCCTCCCCTTTAAGACGCACTCACCTGGGCTCTCACCTGCGCGCCGGCGCTTCCGCAGGAAGAAGGAAGCGGCGCCGCCGTCGCCTCCCGGCGCTCCCTCCCCGCCTCCCAGGTCCGCCGGCCGCCACAATGTCCGCCTCGGCTGTCTTCATCCTCGACGTCAAGGGCAAGGTAAGGCCGGGAGCTGGGGATACGGGGGAAGGACAGGTGAGGCTGCGCCCCCCTGGAGCCAGGGGCGGCCCCTCCTCGCAGGCCGGGAGGCTCCAGAAAGCTCCGGGAGAGCGGGTACACCCCTCCCCCAATCCCTGGAAGTTGCGGGTCGAATCCCACCTCCACTGTTTCCCAACCAGGTGCCGGGGCTAGGGGCTTTGCCTCTCCGAGCCTCAGTCTCCCTACCCGTAAAAATGGGAATAACAGGTCCCCACCCAATAGGAATTAATATAACCCGATGAATGTAAACTACTTAGCACAGTAGCCCTGCTCCAAACATTAGGCGTTCAGTCGATTGAAATTATTTCTGTCACCTTCATCATCCACATTATTCATATTTGGGGAAGATGGCAGGGGCAGGAGGCCCTCATTCCCTTTTGGGGTTCTCCCTTTCTGGAGCCCCCTCTCATTCGTCTTGTCATTTAATATCAGCAAAAACGGTGGTGGTGAAGCCTAGGGTGTTTGAGGACCAGCCCTGTGCCATCCTGGTTCTAAACACTGGACTAAACCACCTTAGGAAGTAGGTACTGTTATTATTGACTGCTTATTTCCTGCCAGACAGAGGTATATGAGCTAACAGGAACTATATAATCTATCTTTCTTCCTATAAGCTTTCTTTTTTCCTGCCTTCCTGCCTTCCCGCCTTCCCGCCCTTCCCTTCCTCCTTCCCCCTTCCCTCCTGTCATCCCTACCTCACCAATTTGGTGCCTCTGAAGCCCTGGGCAAGAGCGGGAATTCTGGATCCAGGGTGCCTTGGTTCAATTCCCAGTCTCCCCAGCTGTTACACACCTGGTTCACACCTCAGTTTCCCCATCCTTCAAATGAAGAGGGTGATGGCACACCCCTCGCAGATTGTAGTGAGAACAAAATCAGTTAGCAAACATCCAGTCTTTAGTAGGACACGGCCTGGTCCTCCTGGAGGACTCCAGACATGTTTGCTGTTGTTATCGTGCACCCATTTTACAGAATAGGAAACTGAGGCACAGAGTAGCAGAGTCTTGCCCCTGCCCTTCACTCAGGAATTAGGGTCAGAACCAGGCACTCTGATGCCCCCGGATGAAGGGTCCCAGATCCCAGCAGTGACCGGGCCTTCTCTGCTCACGCTTAGCCCCTGATCAGCCGCAACTACAAGGGCGATGTGGCCATGAGTGAGATTGAGAACTTCATGCCTCTGCTCATGCAGCGGGAGGAGGAGGGTGCCTTGGCCCCACTGCTGAGCCATGGCCGGGTCCACTTTTTGTGGATCAAACACAGCAACCTCTATTGTATCCAGACTCTGGCTGGGTCCCTGGAGGCCTGGGGTGTTGGCAGCTCAGGTCCAGAGAAGGTGGACTGAGGACAGAAGTTGCACAGCACATCAGTGGTTCAGGTTGGGGGCAGAGGGTGGGTGGACAGAGGTGAGATGAGGGTGGGAGGACAGGGTGAGGTTTTAGGGTCCGTGCTCCATTTGAGACCTCCAAAATGGCACCTTTTCCTTAACCTTGCTGCCCATAGTGGTAGCCACCACGCTGAAGAACGCCAATGCCTCCCTCGTGTACTCCTTCCTCTACAAGACGGTGGAGGTAAGTTCTGGCTTCCCATTGGCCGGCTGGTTTGTCTGTCTACCTGTCTCGCCCTTGTCTTTCAGGATCCATCTTTCCTAGGAAGTTTTCCCTGACCTCGCCCCATGGAAGCCCCATCTATCTCTGTGTTCTCATTAGCTGCTGTGGGATTATCTCTCCCTATAGGGTGAGGACCAAAGAGGTCCCAAGAGGGTATACTACTCAAATCTGAGCCAGAGAAAACTGGGTTCCAATCCCAGTGCCCCCTTTCCCTAAAAAAAAGTTTTGTTAATGTTTATTCATTTTTGAGAGAGACAGAGACAGAGCATGAATGGGGGAGGGGCAGAGGGAGGGAGACACCGAATCTGAAGCAGGCTCCAGGCTCTGAGCTGTCAGCACAGACCCAGATGTGGGGCTTGGACCCATGAGCTGGGAGATCACGACCTGAGCTGAAGTTGGAAGCTCAACCAACTGAGCCACCCAGGCACCCCTATGCCATTTTCAATGACTGAGAAGGTGCTTGGTAAATACTTTCCAACCAACAAGAAATATGTATTGACTTGCCTCCTGCCAGGCAGAGAGGGGAGCAGCTCTGCATAAGAGAGGCACAGTCCCTGCCTGTCCTGAGGAGTTAAAGGACATGAAGGTGATTCAACAGGACATTAGGAGAACCAGTGACGAGGGTGCTAGACTCACCTTGATACTCAAGGGGGCAGGAGGGATGGTGGTGTCTTCACTGAGGAGGTGATATTGGAGCTGAGGCCTGAATGGCAAGAATGTCCCGGGCAGAGGGGACAGCATATGCGAAGGCTCTGAGGTGAGAACAGAAAGAAGGCCAACGGGGCTGGAACAGAGTGAGACACGGAGGGTTTTTCAAATGTCAGATGACTGACAGGCTCTCTGCTGAGGTCACGCCTCCTAATCCCCAGAGGCTCTGGACTTGGGGTCCCCAAACCCCTAAAGCCCTGTGGATAGAATTCAGGGAATCCACAAGCTTACATGTATTTCTATATAATGGGTTTCCCTTGTCATCTTGTATATTTTATGTATTGGAAACCTTACTCCATAAACAGCACCAGATACACAGTGTTTCATGTACACACACACACACACACACACACACACAAAATAGTTCTGAGCCCTTCCAATCCCTCCTCCAGGAAGGCTTCCTGGACCTCCATGCCTCAGGGTTCCCACTTTGTGGTTTCCTCATTTTTTGCACTCAGCACGTTGTATCGTGTTGGTTCTGTTACCAGTCCATTTCCCTCGCTAGACTGTTCCACGAAGGCACGGACATTGTTGACTCCGTTCACCATTAATGTTCCAGCACTGATATATGGCAGACACCCAACAGCTGCTTGTTGAATTGATGGCTGGATGAGTGGGGCCGCAGCCCACGGCCCCAGCTACACCACAGCCACGCCTCTCTTGGTGTCTGTTTCCCCACACCGCCAGGTATTCTCTGAATACTTCAAGGAGCTGGAGGAGGAGAGCATCCGAGACAACTTCGTCATCGTCTACGAGCTGCTGGACGAGCTCATGGACTTCGGCTTCCCACAGACCACCGACAGCAAGATCCTGCAGGAGTGAGTGGGCCACGGGGGCGGCCACGGAGTGAGCCACTAATGGAAGGACGTCGGGGAGGGTCAGGGAAGTGTCCCTGGGTCCAGCTGCTTGTCGCCCCTGCCTTCCTGACAGGTACATCACACAGCAGGGCAACAAGCTGGAGACCGGCAAATCTCGAGTGCCACCCACTGTCACCAATGCTGTGTCCTGGCGCTCTGAGGGCATCAAGTACAAGAAGAACGAGGTGTTCATTGATGTCATAGAGTCTGTCAACCTGCTGGTGAGCCCCCCACACCTCTACCCCTCTCCTTGCATGGCCTGGGGGCAGGAGAGGAGGCTCTATGCCCGTTGACACCCCGTCCTGTGTCATGTGCACCCTCAGGTCAATGCCAACGGCAGCGTCCTGCTGAGCGAGATCGTGGGTACCATCAAGCTCAAGGTGTTTCTGTCGGGAATGCCAGAGCTGCGGCTTGGCCTCAACGACCGTGTGCTCTTTGAGCTCACTGGCCGTAAGCATCTGGAAGGGGGGCGCGCGAGGGAGCTGACCCTACCCCATCTGGGGACCCAGAGAATCGCAACCGGCTCTGAAATAAGCACTCGCGTGCCCTCTGCTGGTCACAGCCGGTGCTGCGGCTGCTGGTTCACTGGTGCCAAAAGTGGATACTGCTTGGCACAAATACAATGGAGAAAAAGACCAATCCCTGCCCTTGGCGCTGACATTTCAGTGGGAGTAGGAGACAGAAGAACATCATATTGAAAAACCTGATAGCAGGGCGCCTGGGTGGCTCAGTTGGTTGAGTGTCCGACTCTTGGTTTTGGCTCAGGTCATGATCTCACGGTACGGGAGTTCAAGCCCCGCATCGGGCTCCACGTTGACAGTGTTTAGCCTGCTGGGGATTCTCTCTCCCTCTCTCTGCCCCTCCCCTGCTCACTCTCTCTCTCTCAAAACAAACTTAAATTAAAAACAAACAAAAAAAACCTGACAGCAAGAGCCAGATTCCCTGGGTTCAGATCCTAGCTCTGCCCCTGGCCAGCTCGGTGACCCTGGGCAAATTCCTTGTCCTCTCTGGGCCTCAGTTTCCTTATCTCTAAAACAGAAGTAATGGTAAGTGGTAGGCAGGGAAGATAGGGCTAAAGACCCTGTCCCAGACCCCCAGGGTCACCTGCCTGCTTGGCTCCGAGTTTCAGGAAGCAAGAACAAGTCTGTGGAACTGGAAGACGTCAAATTCCACCAGTGTGTGCGGCTGTCTCGCTTTGACAATGACCGCACTATCTCCTTCATCCCACCCGACGGCGACTTTGAGCTCATGTCCTACCGCCTCAGCACCCAGGTGAAGCAGGGGAGAGGCCCCCTGGAGGGGGTGAGAGGTGACCCCAGAACCTCCAACAGCCCCCTCTTCTGCCGCCTGTAGGTCAAGCCGTTGATCTGGATTGAGTCCGTCATTGAGAAGTTCTCCCACAGCCGTGTGGAGATCATGGTCAAGGTAGGCCCAGGGGAACAATTACTTACTTACGGTGTTTGATCTGCCCCTCCCCACAATCTCCACCGTAACCTTCTCTCTCACCCTCCCTGGCTCCTCACTCCCCTCCGGCCACAAGGGGCTCCCGGCTGGTTCTCAGACATGTCAGGCACAGTTCCCTGTGGGGGTTTTGCACTGGCTGTTCCTCCTACTTGGGCTGCTGTTCCAGCAGCCGGGCCCACGGTGTCGGCTCCCCACCCTCTCACCTCCTCTGGCCTCTGCTCTACTGACCTGCGTCAGTACTGCATCTACTCCAGTGTGGATTTCTTTTCCCCAGTAAGAACATAGTAAGTTCCCAATAACGTCTAAATGACGCACAAATCTCAACTATTCACATTGTGGTTTTAACTGAGCCTCTACTTTGTAAGGGAACTAAGGGACAAGAGGGAAGAAATAAAAGATATGCTGCCCTCAGGGAGCTTGCTACCTGGGGGACACAGACAAACCATCAGCAAATACTGTCAGAATAGATCCCTCATCTGCCCACTTTGCACTCCCTCCACCATATCTACCCTGGTCTCCCAGCTCCTGCCCTTGCCCCCCACTGTTCCTCTAAAGGACACCCGTGAGCACTTGAGTCTGGCTGCGTGTCTCTCTTCTGCCCAGAACCTTCCATGGCTCCCACTTCACTGAGAGGAAAAGCCAAAGTCCTGGCAGCCCACTAGACCCTACGACCATCTGCTGTCACCTTTGTGTCCTTCCACGGTCTCCCTCTCTCACTCCATTCCAGCTATATCGGCTTCCCCTTTGTTCACACCAAGCAAGGTCCTACCTCAGGGCCTTTACACTGGTTGTTCCCTTTCCTTGGATCACACCCCCTCCCCGCCCCAGATGTCCACGTGGCTCCTTCCCTGATCTCCCTCAATTTTTTGCTAAATGTCACCTCTTCAGAGGCCTTTCCTGATTTCCTTATTTAAAATTTCAACTCCTTGGGACACCTGGCTGCCTCAGTTGGTGGAGAATATGACTCTCGATCTCAGGGTTGTGGGTTCATCTTTGGGGCACCTGGGTGGCTCAGTTAAGTGTCCGATTCTTGATGTCGGCTCAGGTCATGGCCTCACAGTTCGTGAGATGGGGCCCCGCGTCAGGCTCTGTGCTGACAGTGCTGAGCCTGCTTGGGATTCTCTCTCTCTGCCCCTCCTCAGCTTGTGGGTGAGCTCCCAGGTGTCCATGCACACAGATGCTCTGTCTGTCTCAAATAAATTTAAAAAAAAATTATTTTAAAAATAAAAATAAATAGGAGCGCCTGGGTGGCTCAGTCGGTTAAGTGTCTGACTTCGGCTCAGGTCATGATCTCGCGGTTCGTGAGTTCGAGCCCCGCGTCAGGCTTTGTGCTGACGGCTCAGAGACTGGAGCCTGCTTCGGATTCTGGGTCTCCCTCTTTCTCTCTCAAAAATAAATAAACATTAAACAATTAAAAAAAAAATAAATGCTAGCTATCAAATGAAAACTCCTGTGTGATGGTCTAAGGGGCATCATTTTAGACCAGCGAAAGGTCTGAATGGAAGGCACCAAGAACGGGGTTTCTGGAGTCTCATGTGGGTGTGAATCCCGGCTCTGCCACTTGTTGGCTGTGTGTCTGCGAGCAACTGCCGCAGCTTCCCCGCGTCTCTGTTTTCTCGCCTGTGAAATGGGCAGGATGGTCGTTCGTATCCACCTCGGGGTTGGGGAGGCTCTCTGAGGTACTGTGGGGAAAGGGCTTGCTGAACATTGGCAGAATGCAGGAGTGAGTTCTTCACGCCCCGCCCTCTCCCCTGACAGGCCAAGGGGCAGTTTAAGAAGCAGTCGGTGGCCAACGGCGTGGAGATATCCGTGCCCGTGCCCAGTGATGCCGACTCCCCGCGCTTCAAGACCAGTGTAGGCAGTGCCAAGTACGTGCCCGAAAAGAATGTCGTTATTTGGAGTATTAAGTCCTTCCCGGTGAGTACTGGGTACTGAGTACGGGGTGGGGCCTGAGGCGCCTGCCCCTGCTGCTCGTGAGAGGCCGAGAATAAACTGGAGACCCATGTATGCATGCACATGGTTATCCTTTAGGGGTAATAAAGCTGGAAACCAGGCTGGCAGGTCCCTGCCTCCCAGGTCTTGAGGACACCAGCCCTGGGTTCAAGTT
This sequence comes from Acinonyx jubatus, assembly GCF_027475565.1. Lineage (NCBI taxonomy): Eukaryota > Metazoa > Chordata > Mammalia > Carnivora > Felidae > Acinonyx > Acinonyx jubatus. Next base: position 157,830,369 of record NC_069383.1, read on the forward strand.
CTCCACCCTTGCCTCCCTGAGCTAGACAGCTTTTGGAAACCCACTTCCCTCCACGGAGCCTCTGTTTGCTCATCTGTGAAATAGACAGGATCACGATACCCCATCCTGGGGCTGCTGGAGGATTTGATCAGTCCCTGGGGATCTAGTGGGCGGGGGTGGGGGGGGTGGTGAGGGCTCATCAGGGGACTGGAAAATGGGATATGGTCATGAGAAGCACTCTGACCAGGCTGTGTCGTTAGAAACTTCAGTTGTGAGGGGCACCTGGCCGGCTAAGTCGGTTAAGCGTCCAACTCTTGATTTCAGCTCAGGGCATGATCTCACAGTCTGTGGGTTCAAGCTCTGAGCTGACCTTGGAGCCTGGTTGGGATTCTCTGTCTCTCCCTGCCCCTCCCCTGTTCGTGTGTGCTCTCTCTCTCCTCCCCCCGCCAAAATAAATAAACATTTAAAAAAAAAAAAAAAAAAAACCTTCAGCTGTGAATCTTGGCCAGGAGCTTTTACTGTCTTGTCAGAAATGGACCGAGAGCAGAGCCTGCTTGGGGGCCACTGTGAGGATAGTGTGGGGCGTGTAGAGGCCTCTTGGTGTATCTGACGCCCCCATGTGCCCTCAGGGGGGCAAGGAGTACCTGATGCGCGCCCACTTTGGCCTCCCCAGCGTGGAGAAGGAGGAGGTGGAGGGCCGGCCCCCTATTGGGGTCAAGTTTGAGATCCCCTACTTCACTGTCTCCGGGATCCAGGTGAGTGCAGTGGGCTCCCCATTCTCCTACCCCTTGGCTCCTTCCCTAGCCGGTATCACCTCACCTCCACAGCCGGTCTGTGCCATCTTGTTCCCCACTAGTATGTTCACTGTGTCTTCACCCACCCGCAAACCATACCGTTCCCTTGGCCTGTGTCGCCTCGTCCCCCCAAAACCACATCGTGTCTGTTCCCTTACACCGTGCTCTTTCCCACTCTCCTGTGCCGCCTCCCCCTTCCCCTACTCCCACTGCACGTGCCAAACTTTTGACACAAGCCATGTCCCCTCATGACTCCCCAACCGTGCCAGCATAATCCCCCAAGTTGTGTTCCACACGGTACCCTCGCCACAGCCAGCCTGTCCCCACCACCTGGGCCACCTCTTTCTATTCCGTTTCAGGTCCGATACATGAAGATCATTGAGAAAAGCGGTTACCAGGCCCTGCCATGGGTTCGCTACATCACCCAGAGTGGCGGTAAGGCAGCCGGGCTCCCTGGGACGCTGGGGTCAAGGAGATCAAAAGGATGGTCTTGGGGCTTTGACTACGCTCTGGCTTGGAGGGCACCAAAATTCAACAGGCCTGACCCCAGGCCTGTCCTGTCTTTATCCCTGTGCCACCCTGGGCTTCAGTTTGGCCCATCTTTAAAATGGGGACAGCTGCAGTTCTAGGGCACTGATCAGGTTTGGGCAAGGGAGTGAACGCATAGTACCCCCATCTGCACCTGGAAACAAGCTTGTTGCTATGGTTACTGTCCCTGTGTTACAACCCCATTCTTGTCCTTGTTACATATCCATGGGTTGATCATGAGCACTGGGGTGGGGGATAGGTTGTGGGGAGGGCTTTCTGTTTCCTTTCCCCAATTCTGAGATGGTCTCTGCTCATTGTTTCCCTGCAGATTATCAACTTCGTACCAGCTAGGAGAGAGAAGAGGTGGGGCCTAGACGTGGGGCCTTCCCTCTCCCCAGGCTGGGACTGTAGACTTCCTGGGAGGAAGATGGGGGATGTGTGTGAGGGAAGGCCCCTGACTTAGCCGTTTCTTGCTCCCAGCACCCGGCATCCTCCCTGCCTTTCTCTCTACCCACAGGCTAGGAGGAACAGTCTCCCCACCTCCCTCTGCCTCCGGGCTCCCCACTCCTCCAATTTTATATGAAGAATAGAGGAGGGTCTTGAAGCCCCCCTCATGAGTGCCTTCTTGCAGTGACCTGCCTTAGGGGTGTCGGGGCCCCTCCTTCACAGCTGCTGAGCCCAGAGGCCACCCTGGCCCACCCTGAGTTTTAGGATGGTATTAAAAAGAATGAATCTGGCTGCTGTGTATATTACTGACTGGGGACTGGGAATGCCAGGGACACCCCCTCCCCCCCCGAAGTGCCGGGATGGGGATGGGCAACACACATCCACTCCCTAGCCCCCGTCGTGACATCTGCCCAACTCTCTCCTTGGGCCCAGGCTCCAACCCAGCTCCCACACCACCGTCAGTTCCTCTTGCGGCCGCCAGAGGGCGCCTGTTAACTTCTAAGTCAGCTCGTGGATCTCAGAACCTTCCCACAAGCTTCCTGTGTTAAAAGTAAAAGTCAAGCGCTCGCCGCAGTACCCGAGCCTGATCTGCGCTACCCCTCCTCCTCACTTAGCTGCCTTCACCTTCTCCCACTCTCCTCCTCTAGACCTCACGCTTCCTGTGCACAAGTGCGCTCCCACCTGGGCCTTTGTGGCTCTAATGCCCTTCACCTGGCATGCTTTTCCCCAGATAGTCACATGGCTCCTTCCCTTTCAGGTCGCACACGTCACCTCAGGGAGGCCCTCCCTGACCTATTTCAACGGCCTTCTTTTCCCAAGAGACTATAACTTACCCGTTTTATCACCTCCACGGAGTTTACCATTCTGAAAAGATTTAATTCCTGTCTTCTCCCAGCCTAAATGGTGGGGGTCCCGCAGCAGGAACCACCTGGCTGGCCCACTCTCCAGCTGGGCGCCTAGTACACAGAGGGTGCTCAGTAAATGTTTCAACGCAAGCATTTGCAAGAGTCGCCTCCGACCTCAGCTCTCTCGCCTCCCTGGCTCGTCCACGTGGCGGCCGCGGCTGCAGCGTGAATTTGCCTTCGCCCCGGCCTTTGCTGTGCCGGGTTTGGCTCACTCTGAGCCAGAACGTGAGTCCTTCTCACCCACCCCATTTCCCCGTTTTATTTTCTTGGAGGTGCTTAACGCTCTTTAAAATTATGTAGTTGCCAGAGTGTACGCTCCCCAGCGCCGAAAACGGTACCGGCACACACTGGGTGAGTGAATGAAATAAAACACTCTGAACATAGTAAGGGGTAATAAATGCTTATCGCGTGACTGAACGGTGGAACCCCGAACTGGGCTGCCCCAGCCTTGCCTCCCTTCCTCCCCGAGGTGCCGAGGTCCCGAAGCAACCCGCGCTACCCTGCCCCTGACCTTTCTCCCGCGGGTCAGTTAAACCGGCTGGTCTTTCCCGCCCGCCTGGCGAGTTTGAAAACCGAAAACCCCGCCATTGCCGGCGGTCCACCGGTCGCCGAGGCTCAGCCAATCAGGATAGGCACCGCCCAGGCCGGAGCGTAAATCTCCCGCCGGCGACGCGTTGCCATTGGTTGCCCTGGCCGCATGGGCGGGGCGCTGCCGGGTCGCGCGCCGGGCAACGCGGCTGGGCTACAGTGTAGCGAGTTCGTAAGAAAACAAATCCGCAGCGTTCGGGGAGGGGCCTCAAGCGCGCTATCTCCGCCCCCTGGCGGCCAGCTCAGCGGCGGCAGCGGCGGCGGCTCAGAACAGACCCCGCCCGTCGAGGAGGAGGAGGGAGGGTGAGTTGGGGGGAGACCCGGCCCCCAAGGGGCGGGGGCCGGGCCGGGCCCAGCGAGCCGCGGAGGGTTGGGCCCGGCTCCCAGCCCCTGGCGACCCGCTGGCCGACAGGGGGAGGAGCCCGCCGGCAGGGCGGGGGTCGCGCAGAGGGCCGACTCGTGTGCTGGGCTGGGAGCGTCGCGCAGGCCAGGTGCACCTCGGGGGAGATCTTAGGGCCAGCGCCAGTGGATTTCCCCACACTGACCGCGCCGGCGTGGGGCGGGGGGCTTCGCAGGCTGCCAGCGTCGACATGCTGCTGGAGGAGGTCCGCGCAGGCGACAGGCTAAGCGGGGCCGCGGCCCGAGGCGACGTGCAGGAGGTGCGCCGCCTTCTGCACCGTGAGCTGGTGCACCCCGATGCCCTGAACCGCTTCGGCAAGACGGCGCTGCAGGTGAGGCCCGGTTGGCCGGGAGCGACGGCGAGGCTGGGACCCCAGACCCTTTCCCTCAAGTCTCCTTGACCGCGGTGGTGGCTGACTGGGGGGGGGGGGGGGGAGGGGGGGCTCGGTCCTTTCCCCTGGGGCGCTGTTGCTCCTTGATGTCTACTTTCGTGGGTGGGTGGTGGATGGAGTTAGGTTGGGGGAGGGGAGGACTTTCCATCTTCTCTGGAAGATTTCTTGTTTTCTGGGTGCAGAGGATTAATTTTCCCTGGGGAGGTTCTTATTCCGCGATGTGAGAGCAGCTTCTTTGGATCCCGGCTTCATAGGACTGGCTCTTGTTTCTTGGAACTTCTGTGGGGGGATCCAATCACTGGAAGGAGGGATTCATGTTTCCAGGGGTTCCCTATTTTCTGGAGGGTTCTCTGAGATGTATCCAGTTATTTGGGTAACTCTCCATTCCTGTTTTGGGTTTTTTGTGTGTGTGTGTGTGTTTGTTTGTTTCCAGATTCCTAGTATATTAAGGGAAGTCCTAAGTGGGGCACAGTTACACGTTGCATGGGCATCCTTATTCCCTGGGGGGCATTTTACAGGGGGAACCCTATTTCTTCAGGGCAAGTACCCTGGGGTTTCAAATTCCCTGGGCATCTTCCCTTGAGTTTGCTATCCAAGTTCTTTGGAACAGTTCTCATTCTAAGAGGCCTATTTCTGGGGGTGGGGGAGGGGTCATATTTCCTAGCGATTTCCCATATGGGATGGGGCATATCTCTGCTTCCTTGGGGAGGGTCTTAGGTTTCTCGAACGTTTCCTTGGAGGCTATTCCCTACGTGGTTTTCTTATCCTTAGGGGGGTGACCAGTTTCTTCGGGGTCCCTATTCCAAGGAGACGTCTTTCTCTGGGGTATCAAACAACCGCCTGAGAGCTTGTGTTCCCTGGTGTGTCCCCATTCTTTAGAAAAGCTCTAGTGTTCCCTATTCTTGAATGACCCCTCTCTACAGTGACCCCTTTTCCTGGAACCTCTCCCTTGAGGACCCCTCACTCTCTGCCCCCACACAGGTCATGATGTTTGGAAGCTCCACCATTGCGTTGGAACTTCTCAAGCAAGGTGCCAGCCCCAATGTCCAGGACACCTCCGGCACCACTCCAGCCCATGATGCGGCACGCACTGGATTCCTGGACACCCTGAAGGTTTTGGTAGAGCATGGTGCTGATGTCAACGTGCCTGACGGCACCGGGGCACTCCCCATCCATTTGGCGGTGCGAGAGGGCCACACCGCTGTGGTCAGCTTCCTGGCTTCTGAGTCTGATCTCCATCACAGGGACGCCAGGGGGCTCACGCCCCTGGAGCTGGCACAGGGGATAGGGGCCCAGGATCTCATGGACATACTGCAGGGGCACTCGGTGGTACTGCTGTGACCCGGGGCCCCCACTGCAGCAACCGGACCCAACAGGGTTCTGTGTCAAAAGAGGAGGAAAGAAACACTTTCTCCCCTCACTCCTTCTGCCCCCTGTCAAAAGGGGAGGGGCACCAGTTTGTGGCTTGTTGGTGTTGATTTGTGGGGTGTGTGTGTTTGAGGGACATTTCTCATTTGTTTTTCTCACCCCTTTTGATGTGTTGGGCAGAGAAGGGCTCCTGCAGGCAACAGCCGTCTAAACGGTTCAGTTTTCTCTGCGCCTCAGATTGCTGGGGCTGCAGACGCCCAAGGGCAGAGCGTTTAAAGCCCCAGCCCGAGTGAGGTCATCGCTTCCAGGGCTCCTGGAACCTGGCGACCTTGGCTAGCTGTACCCAGAGACAGACCTCAAATGTGCACACTGCTTTCAAGCATGGGGGGAGGGGGGAGTGTTTAAAATCAATAGAAGGGTAGTATGAGTTCATATTTTGTTGGAAACTTGTTTTTCAGTCTCTTGTACAGCGTGAAAAAAAGATTCTATTTATTAAGCTTTATGGAAAAATGTTGTGTGATAATTTAATGTTTTTACCCATTAAATTAAGACTTGTGCATGATCACAGAGCTGGTGGCTTCTGATTTTTGAGTCTGCGATGGAGAGTCGCACGTCCAGTATGTTTGTGGGGGGTGGGCACGGGGGTCGCATATCGTGGATACTTTGGGGGAGGGGAGAGAGTGGTAATTCCCAGGGTGACAGAGGTGAGTGTGCTGGGTGGGGCAGCGGTTTACGCTGTCGGAACGGAAGGGAGGCAGGAAACCGCGAGTGGAGAAAGGGCCCCCAGATGTCAGCTGGGTGCCGGGAGCCCCGGAGTGGTGGGGGGGGGGGGGGCGATGGCTGTAGTCTGACCCACAGAGGCGTGACCCGCGGGCGGGGACTGCGGTCGGGTGGCGTAAGGGATCCCGGAAAGACTGGGGGAGGGATTAGGGGCGGCCTGCGAGGCTCCGCCTCCTTTAGGGCCTGCCGAGGCTGGGGCTGAGGGTAGCCCCACCCCCTTGGGACACTCGCCACACGCGTGCGCAGTGGGTCGCAGAGCCGCCATGCCGGAACCGTGCGGGTCGTCACCCCTTCGGGTAAACGCGGCGTTTGCCGCGCGGTACGGCCGCTACCGGGAGCGCGAGGAGCTGCAGCGGCGTGAGTGCGGGGCGCATGCGCGCAGGGCGGCGGCGCGGACAGGGTCGTCGGGAAGCGGGGATTGATCTGGTCTTCCAAGCTGATCTGTGAGGGGCTCTCATCTGCCCCGCAGTTAAAGATCGCTACGGGGACCGAGACAGCGGCGGCGACTCCAGCTCTGAGTCCGACTCTGGCGACGAGCGCGTGGTGAGCTTTCTCACTTCGGCCCCGTACTTTCGGGAAGATCCAAGCTCCCCACCGCACCCCTATCCTGATATGCAGAGGGTGGCTAGTCTCCAGCCCCCTTCCACCCTACGGGAGCGTCCAACCTCCTTTTTCTAATCCCATGGACGACACACAGCGCCCTCCCCATCCCCACGGGGTGGCCCAATGCCCCCCTACTTCCTCTTTCTCGCTACGCACGATCCACCTGCCCATCCTGATGTGAGGAGCGACGGCTGTGTCCATTTCCTCATCCCCAAGAATTTAACCATTTGTCAGTCCCCGAAGTGGGACATCTCTTTGCCACATGGGACGCTCGGCCTCTCACATCAGCCCTGATCTTCGGGGCCTCGCTGTGCAACCCAGCCCCTGCTTGCTGTCCCACACATGCGCCCTCTCTGCTCACCTGCCCCGCTGTCAATCCTTTGTCCTCAGGAAGTATCCTCCCCTTGCCCGCCCCCTTCCCCTGTTTCAGATCCTGTACCTGTGTGGCCTGCCCCTGCCCACCCCCAAAAGGCGCCCTCTTCCTCCTCCACCTCTTTGCTGTCTTCCGACCTCCCCTCATACCCACCCTGGAGCCCCCTACCTGCCTCTGTCCAGCTGGATCCCTTCTCCAGCCTCCTAATGTATACCCCTCCCTCCACCCTAATTTCCACAGGCTCACAGCCCACCTGCCCCTCTTACTTAGTGTCCCCTAGCCTCCACCAAGGCTCTCCCCATCTCCTTTCTGAAGTCTGTTCCTGATCCTTTTCATGCCTTAGGAATTTGATCCCCAGCAAGAACGTGACTTTTACAGGACTCTCTCCCTGTTGAAGAAGAAGGACCCCCGCATTTACCAGAAAGATGCCACCTTCTATCAGAGAACAGGTCTGGGGCTGCTCATCCCTACGGCCCAGGCTCCCCACTGCCTTACTGGCTTTTGTGACTACTTAATGAACCCTTCCTTATATGTTATATGTTCTAGGTCTACAGTGCATAGCAGAGTGTTTTAGGTTATTACTTGCTGTTAATAACAACTGTGTGCTTAGCACTGTTCAGAGCATGAATTACTCACTGAATGAGCGTAGCCAGCTCCTACTGATGTAGTATAAGTGTGATACCTGTCTCACAGCTGGGAACTGGTGGCTCGGGGATTTGAAACCTTGGGGGTGTCCTGGCCCAAGGCCTGTGAGATTCTCTGCCTGGGAAAGGAAGGGGGCTGTGAGTGATGGCAGATGTCTCTGGCAACCCGATAGTATCCTCCTCGGAGAGTGAGGAAGCGCCAGCAGCCAAGGAGAAGCAAAAGAAGATGCGGCCCATGTACCTGAAGGACTACGAAAGGAAGGTTATCTTGGAGAAAGAAGGGTGAGGAGAGACCTTGACTCCCCACCGTCCCCCCACAGTCTTCCCAGGGCAGGCAGACAGGCACATGGGAGTCTTAGAAGCAAGGGTGGAAAGAAGCTGGCGGAGACTCGCCAGGATTGAGGGAACCCCAGAGAACAGCATCGTCAGTGACTCACCTGTACCCCACTGCCCCCCAACTGCTGCTCTAACAGCTGCCCGCCCCATAGGGACAGACGAGCCATGGGGAGTCTGTTCTGAAAGCCCCATTCTTCCTTGCCGCAGCAAATATATCGATGAGGAAAATTCAGATGAGGAGACCTCCAATCAGAGATTCCAGGTAGGTGGGGTGGAGGCCTGGTCGGGGGCTGAGGGGCTTGGGGCTGGGCCTGAGGCCTGTGTCACTCTCTCTGCAGCAGATCTCGTCAAAAAGTTACGCAGAAGAGCAGAAACAGCTCAAGGAAAGGTGAGCCTGGGCAGATTGAGTGGCCAAATGGATAGGACTGAGGCCACAGGATCGGACAGGCCTGGGTTCAAATCCAGCTGTGGTACTTCATGGCTGTGTGCCCTTGGGCACGTCACTTAGTCTTTCCGTGCCTCCATTTCTCCATCTGTTAAATGGGGTTGACGATGCTCCCTGGGTCACAGTACTGCTCTGAGCTTGTTGTGGAGGGCTCAGGACTCCGTAAATGGGGTTAATGCTGGGACTGTGGGCAGAGACCAGCCTGCATATCCTGAGGCTTATTCTCTCACGTGGGCAGCTTCCGGGCTTTTGTGGAAGACAGCGAGAGTGAGGACAGTGCCGGGGAGGGTGGCTCCGGGTTGCTGCAGAAACGCGCTAAAACCAGGGAGGAGAAGGTAAGTGCTGGGGCCTGGATGGACCGAGGTGTGGGGGGGTGCTGCTGACAGGAAGGGGTCCCCAGACCCTCCGTGCTGGCCTACCCTCAGGCCCAGGAGGATGCGGACTACGTGGAGTGGCTGAAGGGGCAGAAGGAGATTCACAACACTGATACCCTGCAAGAACTGGTGAGTTCTCGTGTCTATACCGTTTCCAGCCTTTTTCTGGAAACGAATCCTTGAGGGAGTAGTCAAGAGGACCTAGTCTGAAGGTGGGGTGTGCCCCTCTCTGGGCACCAGTTTCTATTTCTATAAAATGGGGATTATCCCCTCGAGTTTACAGGCTGGCCGTGAAGTGTCAGTTACTTAAATCTACATGGTGTCCATGCCTACCTCCTTCCCGGCCCACAAGTCCCTGACCTGTGTCCTGTCTGCCCCCCACCCCCCCTCAGACCCACCTCAAAGAATATTGGAACGACCCAGAGCTAGATGAAGGCGAGCGGTTCCTGCGAGATTATATTCTTAACAAACACTATGAGGAGGAGGAGGAGGGCGAGGAGGAAGAAGAGGAGGAGGAGGAAGCGTGAGTAACCATGTCCCCCAGGGGCCTGGAGCCAAGCCAGCCAGAAAGCAAAGGGCACCGGCTGTTTACTTTTTTGCACAGATGGTAGCAGAGGTCTTGTTCTGTGAGGAAGAGCGGTGGGGCGAGGGGCATGGGGTCTGGAGCTAGGTGGCCTTGTTGTTAGACATTGTCCCCGGGTTCCCCATCTGTCAAATGGGGGTGCCTCGAAAGTAGGGATCTTTTTTTAAGTTGGTTTATTTATTTTGAGAGAGGAGAGGGAGAGGGAGAGAGTGTGCACACAGGCAGCAGAGAGGCAGACAGAGGGATTGAGAGAGGTTCCTAAGCCGGTTCTGTGCTGTCAGCACAGAGCCCAATGTGGGGCTCGAACTCACGAACCGTAAGATCATGACCTGAGCCGAAATCAAGAGTCGGACGCTTAACCAACCAAACCACGCTGGTGCCCCAAAAGTAGTATTCTTAGGAGAAGGCAATGAGTTCACACAGCTAGTACACAGGAGTGCAGGGGCTCGGCTGACCCCCAGCCCTGCCCCATCTCGTCCCTCAGGGGCCCCAGCCTCCCCGTCCAGCTGGCCGTGGAGGATTCCTCGGATGAGGGGGAGCTGTTTCTGAAGAAGCAGGAGGACTTTGAGCACAAGTACAACTTCCGCTTCGAGGAGCCGGACTCGGCCTTGGTGCGTGGCCAGGGCGGGCGCCGAGCAGGACCCGGACCTTGGGGCCCAGGCCGGGAGAGCCCAGAATCATCTCTGTGGCCCTTTCTGGGCTCCCTTGCTGCCCACAGGTCAAGACCTACCCTCGAAGCATCGCGTCCTCTGTGCGCCGCAAGGACGAGCGCAGGAAGGAGCGGAGAGAGGAGACGAGGGAGCGAAAGAAGAGGGTGAGTGTGGGGCTGTCAGGCTGGGCAGGGCTGCCAGCCCTGCGGGGAGAGCCCACGCCCTCCCTCTCTCCCTGGCCTGTCACCCGCAGGAGAAAGCGAAGAAGCAGGAGGAGCTCAAGCAGCTGAAGAACCTGAAGAGGAAGGAGATCCTGGCCAAGCTGGAGAGGCTGCGGCAGGTCACAGGCAATGAGACACTGGGCTTCGAGGAGAAGGACCTGGAGGACGACTTTGATCCTACCCAGCATGACCAGCTCATGCAGGTGCGGCCCCTGCACCCCACCCCCGCCACGCAGTGCTTGGGACAGGGCTCTGGAATCAGTGGTTGTTTCCCGGCTGTGTGACCTCTGAGAAGTGACTCGATCTCTCTGAGCGTGTCCCTGTCTGCAAAGTGAGCTCAGCCATACCGTCTACCTCAGGGCTGTTGTAACGACAGCCTAAGAGGAGTACGTGTAAACACTGGTAATGCTCAAGGAACGGGGTAGCTGTGTTTCCTTTCGTCTTGTTGCCATTGATGTTTATTGTTGGGTTAGAGGGGACATAGTGTCTGTCAGGCCATGGAAACAGGCGATAGGGCCTCATGAGGAAAGCAGCGGGGACCCCGGGAGCCCCAAAGAGGCCCCCGACCAAGCCTCGGAGGCCAGGGAAGGAGACTGAGGACACGTAGGCTTCAGTTTCCTCAGTAGAATGGAGGTAGTTTCTGTCTCTTGGGGTGTTTGTGAGAATGCAGCAAGATGCAGCCCAGCATTGGGCATACAGTAGGGGCTTAATAAGTGACACCGTAAGCAATGCCTGCCTTTGCCAGGTGCCCACTGGGTACTGGGGTTCCAGCAAGGGCCCAACGGCCTCGGAGCTCATGTAACGGCGAGAGCCAGTCTGATGGTCACTGAGCATCAGGCGACATAGTGGTCGCTGCTCTCCCAGAGCTCCCAGTCTGATGGCAGGCACTTAACTGTACAGTGAGTGTCCCCAGGGATCAGAGTGGTGATGGGCGGTATGCAGGGGGAGGTGGGGTATTCAGGGAGTCCCTGATCGGCTTTGGCAGGTGTGGTGGTGAGCGGGTTGAAGGCAGGCAGCGGAGACCGGAGGCCTGAGCAGCAGTTAGGCAGCCGGAGAGGGGGTAATGCAGGCGCAAAGGCCTGTGGGAGGGAAAGAACCGCGGCTCGTTGGAACAGAATCAGGGGGATTGGGGCCTGGAGGGGCCTGGGCACACAGGCAGCAGCTAGGCCTTGAGGGTGCTGGGAGCCATGTAAGGTGCAGGAATGAAACTGTCTGGGGGGAGAGGCCTTACTGATCCCTCCTGGCTCTGACCCCACAGAGATGTTTTGGGGACGAGTACTATGGCACCACGGAGGAGGAGAAGCCGCAATTTGAGGAAGAGGAAGGGCTTGAAGGTGAGGTCATGGCGGGGGGGGCACCAGCTGGGGGAGTGGCTGGGTCTCAAGTCCAAAGTCCCACCCTGACCCCCCCCTACCCTGTCTCCTTTGGAAGCAGATGACTGGAACTGGGACACGTGGGCTGGGCCCGAGCAGGGTGGAGCTTGGAGCCAGCAGGAACCGCACTGCGAGGACCCCGACTTCAATGTAGGTGCCCAGGGTGGAGGGGGACCTGGGGGTGTGTGGGCTCCCCCCGGGGGCTGGCCTGACTTTTGCATCTTGGCAGATGGATGCTGACTACGACCCCAGCCAGCCGCGGAAAAAGCGGCGCGAGGCCCCCTTGACAGGCAAGAAGAAGCGCAAGTCGCCCTTCGCCACGGCGGTGGGGCAGGAAAAGCCCGTGTTCAACCCTGGTGAGGCCCGGGCTGCTGGCGGGGGGGCGGGCAGGGGCTCCGCGGGGCCCGGCACACCCTGGCAGCCTGGCTCCCTCCCCTCACAGGAGACAAGACGTTCGAGGAGTACCTGGATGAGTATTACCGGTTGGACTACGAGGACATCATTGATGATCTGCCCTGTCGCTTTAAGTACCGCACCGTGGTTCCCTGCGACTTCGGGCTGAGCACCGAGGAGGTGAGGCCCCAGAGGGGTGCCCCGGGGGCAAGAGGGAGTGTGGACCCCGCAGAGGTTGCAACACCCCTGCTCCCTCACCTTGAAAACAAGAGGCGTGTTAGCGCTAACAACACGAGTAATGTCACCTGCCTCCAGCGGCTGTGCCCACAGACACCCCTGTAAATAGTACTTTCCATTCTGTCACCGTATGTCTGCAGTTGGGTGGCCCTGGAAACAGATGGCCTGGATTCAAATCTTGCTTTGGTCACTCACCAGCTGCGTGACCTAGAACGCCGTGCCTCAGTTTCCCCACTTAAAACGGGCCTAATAACAGCCCCACCTTGTGGCTACGGAGGTGAAATGAACGTGTGTGGCTCTCGGAATGGCATTTGTCCCTCAGCCATGTGGCTGTGGGTGCTTGACTGTGCATGGCCCGCAAAGCCAACGTTTATGGAGCTCATACCATCTGCATTTACTCAATCTGAATAGTTTCTAAGGGGCTTGCCCACCTTGTAGATGAGGAAACCGAGGCCTGGAGCTGGGAGGCTGGGCCTCATCTATAATTTGCACACCCAGTCATTAGCAGAGACCCTTGCCCTGTTCTGAGGCTGCTGGGACCCCTGGACCCCCAAACTGGGATCTTAAGTCAGCCACTCTGTGGCCGTGTGACTACGGCAAGGATCTCCTTGATGGGCCTCAGTTTCCCCATCTGATGTCCCCTGCCAAAGACCTCTGGTGGCCTCCGCAGAAATCAGTCCTCTCCCGCTATGGTGACATCCTGCTGAACTTGGGAGGAGCGTTACCCTGCTTTGAACAGTGAGGTGGCTAAGGCTCCGAGAGAGCCAGGCCGCCTACACCCCCCGACCAGGGCTCAAACAGCAGGACCCCACCCTCCCTCCCTGTGTAGATCCTCGCTGCTGATGACAAAGAGCTGAACCGGTGGTGCTCCCTGAAGAAGACCTGCATGTACAGGTGACAGGTCGGGGCTGGGCCGGGTGTCCTGGGGGGGGGGGGAGGGGGCGGCGGGCAGGCAGGTGAGCAGGCACGGGTCCCTCCCAGAGCGTCGGGCAATAGGCCTGTCTGCTGGGCATCCGCAGGTCAGAGCAAGAGGAGTTGCAGGACAAGAGGGCATACAGCCAGAAGGCCCAGAACTCCTGGAAGAAGAGGCAGATCTTCAAGTCACTTTGCCCAGAGGGGTGAGTGTCACTGGCTGGAGGAGGGCGGGCTCAGGAGCCAGCTGGGCCTGGGTTCGAGTCTTGCTCCGTCAGCCATTTTGCTGCATGGCCCTGGGAATGGGGCTTCCTTTCTCTGATACCTGGGTTCAAATTCTGACTGGGCCACAGCTCTGTGACCTTGGGCAAGGCACTTGCCTTTTCTGGGCCTGTTTCCTCATTTTTAAAATGGGGGTAAACATGGCTCATTTCTTATTGGGTTTTTGAGGATTAAGTGAATTCATTCATTTGAAGCGTTTAAAACAGAGTAAGTGCTATGTAGGTAGTGGTAGTATTAAGACCGTTATTTCCTGATCTATAAAGCAGGGGTGATAGGACCTCACAGAGTTGATTTAAAGCTGAAATAAGCCCAGGTACCAGAATTATCAGCAATACAATCCAGCCTCCAACTTCAGTAGAAAAGCCCTAGTTTTGGTGTCAGACTTGGGTTTGAATCTGAGGCAGGCCTCTGATTTGCTGCCTTGCTTCTCTGAACCTCTCCTTTCCTCATCTGTAAAACGGGAGATGTGTGCTCAGGAACAGGCCTGCCAGGCTTGGGCTGAGCCCCTGCTTTTCTCCTCAGGATGGAGACACTCACGGAAGCCACAGGGAAGCCACAGAGAGACAAAGCCGACCCTCCAGGGCAGCTGCTAGCACCTGATGGGGCCTGTGGGCAGCAGCCCCAGCCTGGGAGCCCCCCAGCACAGGAAGAGGCGGGTCCTGTGTCTCCCACCCAGAAGCCAGTCCCCCACAGGCGGAGGAGGGGCAAGAAGGCGCGTCTCCTGGGCCCCACCGTGACCCTGGGTGGCCGTGAGTTTAGCCGCCAGAGACTGCAGGCCTTTGGCCTCAACCCCAAACGGCTGCACTTCCGGCAGCTGGGCTGGCAGCGGAGGAAGCAACAGGGTCCCAAGAGCGGCCCCTGAGCTCCGGGGAGCAGGCAGGGGCCCTGGGGTTCCTCCCCTCCAATCAAGCTTGGGGACTGTGTAGACCCTGGTGTCTGCCTGTGGCCGAAGAAGTTGTGGAAGTGAGGCCTACCTAACACGCTTCCCCCAGCATCTCACCTTGAGACACGCCTTGGACCCCTTGGACCCCATCCCTTAAATGCTGGGCCCAGCCATAGCCACAGTCAAATTAAACGGCTTTATTAGCCCCCAGTGGCCACAGTTCCCCCCCTCCCCTACCCCCCCCCCCCCCCCCCGTCCTTAGCAGGGTAGGGGCTTTGGGACCAGTGAGGGGCATGGGTGGTCCAGTGCAAACTACAGTACTTGAGTCAGGCCCTGAGTGGGTGTCCGGAAGCTCTCCCTCCCTGCCCTGTGAGGAGGGCCCAGCTGGCGGGAGGCCCATTGTCTGAATGGCCCCAGTTCAGAGCTTTCCTGGACTGGTCTCAGCTGCGCTTGTCAAGGGAGTGAGAAGGGGAAGACCCATCACCTCCCGATGTCAAGCTCCCACACCCAGCATGACATAAATAAAAAAATAAATAGTGCACATCTTCTCCCCCAACCCCACCCGTCATAAAAACACAAAGTCGTCAGAACTTGGGCGTTTGGCCTTGAGGAGCCGCCCCGTGCGAGGGAGCCGCAGCGTCGGCTGGGAGAGCTGGGAGCAGAGGTCATCCAGGCTGTGGTCCTGAGCATGGCCCTCGGCCAGGGTGAACATGGGGTACCGCTCTGTGGCTGAGGAGCAACTGAGGACCTGGAGGGAAGAGAGAGAGAGAGTGGCTTAGCTCCAAACCATGTTAATTATCCTATAATTATCCCAATAGGTATATTTATCAGGTGCTTCCTGAGCTCAGCTCCCATCCCTCCGGGCAATGACCCAGGCCAGCCAATCAGCACCATCCATTCCCTGGCCCTAGTGATTGGCCCAGTGATGGATATATGGCCCAGTGTAACCAATGAACAGTAACCCTGCGATTTTTGCTGCATCTGCTGGGAAAGTGAGGCTTCCTTTCCACTGAACTGGGAGGTGGGTGCCCAGGAAGGCTGGTGGCTACCTTTTGACACTATTATAAGGGTAAAGCCCTGATGGGGCTGTAGAGCCAGGGGATGGGGAGAGGCCCCACCACTTGAGCTCACGGGGGCAGCTCAAGCAACAATGCTCCTCACTTTTTATGCCCTTCTTTTGTCTAATTGGTCATAGCTGGGCGTTAGTAGCTTGGGGACAGGATAACAATCTTGACAACACAGCCTGCAAGCAGCACCCCCTGCCCCGCCCGTGTCTGCTGGACTCAAGATCTCTGTTCCTCTTCCACTCCCTCCTTGCCCCTTGCCCCCCACCCTCCCCTCCTCGCTCACCCTGGTCAGCTCTGAGCAGAGCGTCTCAAACTCCTTCCGGTCTCCAGCATAGAACCCCACCGTACAGCTTGGGTCCATCTTGGCAAAGGCCATCTTTCGGGGTGAGGTGCAGTGGAAGGACTGGGGCATAAGACGTGGGAAGCTTAGGGCCCCGGCTCCCTCCACGTTCCCCAGCCCCACCCCAGGGATCCCAGCCTCCTCACCTCCAGGGGGAAGTCAGCCTGACTGACATCCACAGTGGGCTGGCAGTAGTGGGGGTCCAGGTAGAGCAGGAAGTCATCTGCAAGGGTGGAGGCATGAGAGGGGCTGGGGAGGGGTAAGGTGGGGCAGGATGGAGTGGGAAGGGGTGGGCCTACCCTGGTAGCCGATGAAGTACAGTGAATGCCGTGGTTTGCCCCCCATGATGCCCAGGCACAGCTCTGAACGCAGGAGCTCCTGCAGGGAGGAAAGGGGGTGGAGGAGTGTGCTTTGGGCAGGTGCTGTCAGAGACAGTCCCTTGAGAAACACTTAGCAAAAGCCCCAGCCTGTTCTCATGGAGCAGACCTTCTACTGTAGGAGACGAACAAGGAACAAGATGAGTAAGTTCTGTCGCCTCAGTGGGCAGTAACACTGGGAGAATAAAGGATGAAAGAGGGCTTTGCAATTTGAAATAAGGGGAATCAGAACGGCCTCACTAAAAGATGCCGTTTCAGCAAAGACCTGAATGAAGTAAGAGAGGGAGTTAGGAGTGTATCTCTACACAAAGAGCACTCCAAGCAGATGGACGTGAGTGCAAAGGCCCTGAGGCAGGTGTGTTCTGAGAACAGTGGGGAAGGCCTGTGTGGTTGGGGCAGAGTGAACTGAGAAGGAGAGTGGGGGCAGATGAGGTCAAGGAACAGGGACACAGTGCAAAGCCTTGCAGACTGTAGGGACAATTCTGGCCTTCATTCTGAGTGAAAACACCAGGGTTTTTCCGGCCTTGCCATTCCTTTTGCCTAGAGCACGCCTCTGCCTCCTCTCCTGCCCTGGCTGGAGAGGGGCTTTCCTAGGCTGCAGCCACCCCCGTCTACCCTTCAGTGTTAGTTTTAGTCCCTCTAGAATCTAGAATAAATAACGGCGTAATGCCACAGCTGTCAGTGTGGTTTCAGATCCACTGTCTGACCTTCCCCACTCCCAGAGGGCACGAACGTTTGCCTGTTGGCCTCCAAGTCCCCAGCAGCTGGGACGATGCTCGGCACATAGTAGGTGCTCGCAACCACTGAAGCAACAGATAGAGATGGGGGAAGCAGAAACACCCAAGCCGAGCTAACGAAGCCAGGGCAGTTCCCAGGGGAGGCTCGGTGGAACCTACCTTCACGCAGGGCACATACACAGGGTTGAGCGTCTCGCCACCCAGCCGCACCGGCACCAAGATGACCACAGACTTCCACTCAGCTGTGGGGTCCGGCCTGGCCACCAGGCGTGCCACATCTGCCTTGTACACTGGAAGGACGGTGCGGCAAGTCACGTTCTCGCCCACCCTTCAAGCCTCAGAGTGCGGCCCTCCCGAAGCCTATGCGGCCTCTCAGGGTCCTACTCCCATCACCGGCAGAAAAGGATGTCTTTCTGGCGCCCCACCCACCCCAAATTCCCCCAGACAATCCCAGGGCCTCCAGGTAGGTGTCAACATCCCCATTTACAGACAGGGCAATTGAGGCCCTGAGGTTTCGATGAAGAACAGAAAACCAGGAGGAGGCAGAGCACCTCCCCAGTTCCAGGCCTGGTTAGTCTTTACTTACTCAGAGCATGGGTTTGCCCAAATGGAAATGGCAACACCGAGCAGACTGCCCCTCAGCTGAATGTCCCTGTGTGTCCCTCCTCCTCGAGTCCAATCCGCTGGCCCCCATTCTCCCACTTCCTCCCTTACTGCTAAGTAAGCCCCTGCCTGGCTCCCAGAAAAGTGGATTCGACCCTTCTGGAAACGCAGCTGCTGTGGTCTGAATGCTTGTGTCTCCCCCCTCCAAAATTCAGATGTTGAAATTCTAATCCCCAGAGCACCTGGGTGGCTCAGTCGGTTGAGCGTCCAGCTCTTGATTTCAGCTCGGGTCATGATCTTGCAGTCATGGGATAGAGTCATGCATCAGGTTCCGTGCTGACACGGTGAGCCTGCTTGGGATTCTCTCTCTAGTCTCTCTGCCCCTCCCCCACTCGCACACACACACGCATTCTCTGTCAAAAATAAACATTAAAAAAAGTTGGGGGGGGTGCCTGGGTGGCTCAGTGGGTTAAGCATCTGACTTCAACCCGGGTCATGATCTTACGGCTCGTGGGTTTGAGCCCCGCATCG
The DNA here is from genome assembly GCF_027475565.1 of Acinonyx jubatus. Classification (NCBI taxonomy): domain Eukaryota; kingdom Metazoa; phylum Chordata; class Mammalia; order Carnivora; family Felidae; genus Acinonyx; species Acinonyx jubatus. The sequence goes on from NC_069383.1 coordinate 157,848,513, forward strand.
GGCTTTGTGCTGTCAGCTCAGAGCCTGGAGCCTGCTTCCGATTCTGTGTCTCCCTCTCTCTCTGCCCCTCCCCTGCTTGCGCTCTGTCTCTCTCTCTTAAAAAATAAAATAAACATTAAAAAAAAGAAGAAGAAGACAAAGACGGAGAAGAAATTCTAATCCCTAAGGCGGTGGTATTAAGAGGTGGGGCCTTTGGGAGGCGACTAGGTCATGAAGGTGGAATCCTCATGAATGGGATTAGTGTCTTTATAAAAAAAGACCTGAGAGAGCCCCTTCCACCATGTGGACACAGCAAAATGAACCAGGAAGTGGGTGCCCACCAGACACTGAATCTGCTGATGTCCTGATCTTGGACTTCCCAGCCCCCAGAACTATGAAAATAAATTCCCGTTATTTAGAAGCCTCTATAGTCTGTGGCACTTCTGTTATAACAGCCCAAACAGAGTAAGATCGGGGTTGTCCGTGAAAATCAAACGTTGCCCAAATCTCTACAATTCTGCATAAAAACGTATAGGTTTTGTAGATTCCCTGATACCAATCCACTGAGGCTCCAATTAATAAAAACCCTATCTAAACTGATTTGGAGGAGGGCGCCTGGGCGGCTCAGTCAATTAAGTGGCTAACTTCAGCTCAGGTCAGATTGGTGAGTTAGAGCCCCACGTCAGGCTGTGTGCTGACAGCTCAGAGCCTGGAGCCTGCTCAGATTCTGTGTCTGCCTCTCTCTCTGCCCCTCTCCCACTTGCACTCTGTCTCTCAAAAATAAATAAACATTAAAAAATTAATTAAAAAAAATAATTCTTTAAGAATTATTTACAGAGTAGGAGTAAATTGGACCTGATGGAGGGAAGTCCTTATGTCCTTTATTCTATCACTTGTAGAGAAGCCCCTAAAGTTTCCTCTCCTGGTTTCAGAGGGAGTGGAGGGATCCTGAAGACCTTCCACTGTGTGGGCCTTGAATCCTTTCCAAGGGTCCCTCTGCCCCAGAACTGGTTTCAGCCTCTGAGGCAGGTTAAGTCCTAGCGACTGGCTCAGGGTGAGAACTCTGTGACCGTGGTTTCCGGTCTCTTACCTGTGCAGTCCTGAGAAACATACACCACCAGGCGGGTGACCTCTGAGCAGCTCTCCACAGCTTTCCTGGGGGTGAGAGGGAAGGCCTGAGTTCCTGGGGGAAACCCAGTGGTTCCCGTGTCCCCTGCAGCGGCCCTCACCTGAGTATGTGTGCCACCAGAGATGGCCCATACCAGTCACCCGCCTTCTTGCCTGAGCTCTGCCCAAGCTCCACCAGCCGGTGTAGACCAAAGGGGGCCTGGGGGTGGTCGGCGAACCAGGACACTATCTGCCGGTGCCGACGTTCCTGCTCCAGCTCGGGGGTGCCCTGGGCCCAGCGGGGGGGCATCCAGCGTGCAGGCCCGCGGTAACGGTTGGGAGAGGCCAACCCTGATGGCTCAGAGGGGCCCAGGCCTGAGGCCTCGGACCACGTCCAGTCTGGTGGGGATGGAGTACACAGTCAGACGGGGCCAGTGGGGGCCAGAGGGGGGCAAGCTTCCCATCAGCTCATGCTTTACGTACAATTCTAAGGCTCCCGAGACGCCACGTTTCCCAACAATTTTCCCATTCCTGCAACTTATTTGATAAACTCTCACACCCCCCTCAAAACTTACTCGGCACACAATCTAACTTAACTGTAAACTTGTTTACAAACAAGCCCAACACCGCTGCCCTGTGCCGCCCTGTGCCCTTGGCGCTGCACTCTGAGGGGGCCCTTCCCTTCCCCCACTCACCTCTGGGCAGGAAGTGCAGCAGCAGGCCCTGGGCCAGCATCATCTGCCCGCTGCGAAGCATGCATCCCCAGCCACAGTCCGAGGTCAGGCAGCCTCCAGCGAGGGGCGGGAAGTCCCGGCGGTAGGTGAGCCACAGGCGGGACATGAAATCCCGCTGGAAACGCTGGATGTCACCTGCGAGAGCAGGCTTGTCAGCTGCCGTCAGGAACAGCCTTGGGGGCCTCCCTCAACCGCGGACCGGGGCCACCAGCTCACCCTCGCTCTCGAAGCGGTAGCGGCGGCCACAGAGGTGGACGCTGGAGATCTTGCTAAAGCTGGTCCGGCTTTTGACTGCCCAGCCTGGGGGGAGACGTGGGTGGGGCAGCACCCAGCGACTTGAAGCACCTGCTTCACAGCAACAGCGCTTCTACTCCCCGGTCTGTGAAACGGAGACCATCCTAGGTCCTATCTCAGGGCTGGCACGGGGAAATCCATGCCACACTCCTCTCGGAGGGAGGCAGGGACCGTAGTAACGGCCACGTGAGTGTTTGCCATTAATTCGGGACGAATAAAGCAGTTCTGATTATTGTATCCGTTTTACAGAGGGGAAAAATGAAGGCATAGCAGAGCAAAGAAACCTTGCCCAAGGTCACACGGGAATGGAGACTTGAAAACACATTCCTTTTGGACCTGCTGCAGGTCCGCCCGGGGCAGGGCAGGACAGGACAGGGCGGGGGACCCACAGGTGACTCACAAGAGGCGAGCAAAGGGTGGAACACTCGGAGGGCCAGCTTCTGGTTCTCCTGGACTCCCACCGACCTCGAGCACCCCCCCCTCCCCCGCCAAGCCCAACCCCCGGCTGGCTCCTGTCTCAGAACACAACCCCCGGGCCCGCCCCCTCCTCACCGTACTTGACGTTGTTCCAGGCCGTCAGGAACTTCGCCTTAAACTTGTCCACCTCGTCCGGCTCCCCAGGGGCGGTCCCGGGCGAGCCAAGAGCCGGGCCGCTGGCTCCAGAGGGCCCCAGGCCGTTGGGGTCCGGGACTCGGGGGCCCCGCGGCCTGCGGCCCTCGGGGCGGCGCGCGTCCTCCGGGCTCCCGCTCCGGTATTGCGCGGCGGCCGGCGACACGGAGTTCATGGGCGCGCCGGGAGGGCGGACGGAGGGCCCAGGTGGGGGCCGGGCCGCGGCGCCCAGGAAGGCGCTAGTCGGCCCCCGACGCGGCGACCAGGCCCCCGGGCCCGGCGCGGGACGCTGTCACCTCCGCCGCCGCCGCCGCCATTTTAGCGGCCCTGGCCCCGGGAGCCGGGCGGGCGCGACACGGCCGGACGCCCCGCCCCGCCCGGCCCCGGTTCCGGGTGGCCGCACCGGGACCTCGGGCCGCGGCGCCTCCCCGCGGCGCCCCACTAGCACGCCCCGCCACCCTATCGCAGCGCCCAGGCGCGTCCGAGCCCCCCGCAGGCCCTTATCGGAGGCTCCAGAGTCGGGAAGCCCCGCCCCGGGCCCGCCCCGGCCCCGCCCCGGGCCCGCCCCGGCCCCGCCCCCGACGGCGCGCCGGGAAAGGCGGTCCAGGCGCGGCCGCCGCGCGTGTGTGCACCTGCCCGCGTCCCACCCGCCAGAGCGCCCCTCCGCGGCCTGCGCATCCGAGACCCGCCTTGCTATGGGGCCAAACCCGTGTGCGCCTCCTCCTCACTCCCCCAAACTACACCTCTGTGTGCCTCAGTTTCCTTAGGAGCAAAAGAGGGCCTCAAATACACACAACATTGGCGAATCTTCGTGATAATCCTGCGGAGGGAGAGAAGCCAGATAAAAAAAGAAGATATATACTCTCTGGTCCCATGTATATAAAACTCCAGAAAATGCAACTTCATCTCTAGTAGCCGAAAGCAGATCAGTTTCGGGGTGTCTGGGGTCTGGGGTTGGGTGGCGAGAGGCTAGAGGGAGGGACCAAAAAGGGCCAGAATATACTTCTTGAGGTGGTGGATGTGTTTAGTATCTTGATCCCGGTGCTGGTTTTCAGGATGTGAAACTCATCGGATTGAACACTTGAAAGGTGTGTGGTATGATGTATGTCAGTTATACCTCAATAAAGTTGTAAAAAAAATGTCAATGCGTCTGACTCAGGAGTGTTACGAGGATCAGCTGAGTTCATCCGTGTAAAGCACTTTAGCTTGACATTTGAGGCACAGTCAGGGCTCAGGGAAAACCCGATCGCGACCTCAAAGGCAGATGACAGTGGAGTGACCCTGTGAACCGCAGGGAGGGTGGCCTCTAGTGGCCAGTCCAAGGGCCCTGTCCCCAGCAGGCTGAAGGAAGTACGATGAAGATTTGGCTGAGGGCGTGGGACATAAACAGCACGAAAAAAGACAGTCCCCTCCCTGACTTTCCCTTCCCTCTTCCGTAACTACACCTGCCTTCAGTCACACCTGCCTCCTTTCTCAAACATGTGCAGTCCCACCCCAGGACCTTTGCTCTTGCCATTCCCCCTGCCCGCCTAGTTCTCTCATCCTGGGTATCTGCATGGCTCCTCCTGGACCTCTTTCAGGAATTTATTCAGATGTCATCCCAGCAGGCTGACTGTGCTCAAAATCTACCCCACGCCCACCTTTAGGCTCTTTTCCCATTCTCCATTCTATTTTTTTCCAGAGCAGCTACCACAACCTGACTGAGTCAGCTCAGGCTGCTGTAACAAATGCTGCAGACTGGGTGGCTTAAACAATAAACATTCCTTTCTCACGATTCTGGAGGATGGAAATGTGAGATCATGGTGCTGTGCAGAGAGACAGAGAGAGAGAGACAGAGAGAGAGAGAGAGAGAGAGAGAGATCTTGTCTCTTCTACGTTTGTATAAGAGTATTAATCCCATCATGGAGTCTCCACCCTCAAGACCTCATCTAACCCCTGATCACCTCCCAAAGGCCCCACCTCCCAATGCCATCCCACTGGGGGTTAGAGTTTCAATCTATGCATTGGGCGGAGGGGCACAAACATTCAGCCCATAGCACTGATGATATAGATATAGATATAGATATAGATAAAGATATAGATATAGATATAGTATATTTATGACTTCTGTCCCCACCGTGCCACAAGGCCATGGGTCTCTGTCCATCTTGTTCACTGCTGGCCCCTCAACACTCAGCATGTGGCCTGGTACACAACAGGGCTCAACAACACAGAAAGTGCAACAAATAACGTGGAATGGAAAGAACTTGTTGTGGGGGACAGCTGGGTTGTGGGGCTACAGGTGACCCCCTTCTGTTTGATCTGGTGCCTGACCACCCCCAAGCCGGTTCCTTGGAGGAGGGGGGTGTTTTATGGTGTGGCCCTCGATTCCTTGCCCTCATCCCCCTTCCTAATGAGTACCACCACATCATCTCCCTGCCTGGGTCTCTGTCCCCATCCTGGGGCCAGCCTCCACATCTGTGCCCCTTGGAATGTCTCTCAGGCTCCCCAGGTTCTGTGTGTCCCTAATTGACCCTGCATTTCACTCACACTGGCTTTTCCTCCCATACCCTTGCCCCACCCCCACCCGCAGCCTCCATCACCTCCCTTACCAGGATCCGTCAGTCCACTTCATAATCTGTCTTCAGTTGTCCTCATACTCCCAAAGCAACACAATAGTCATGGCCACCTAGGCAGATGCTGCAGTGTGACCTCGCCTCTCAACACCTCAGTTTCCTCATCTGCCAAATGGGCTAGTAATAGTCCCTAATTCCTAGGGTATTGGAGAAGGATGAAATGAATATGCAGAATGCTAGGAACTGGCTCACAGCAGGAGCACCTGGGTGGCTCAGTCCTTTAAGCATCCGAGTTCAGCCCAGGTCATGAAACCCCCTTTGTGGGTTCGAGCCCCGCGTCTGGCTCTGTGCTGACAGCTCGGAGCCTGGAGCCTGCTTCCAATTCTCTCTCTCCCTCTGCCCCTCCCCTGCTTGCACTCTGTCTCTCTGTCTCCCCCAAATAAATAAATATTAAAAAAAAAAAAAAACGAAAAGAACTGGCTCACAGCAGCCACCACTTCAGTGTGAACTGTTGCTATTGTCCTTTTTTTTTTTTTTTTTTTTAGCAGGGAAAGGGCAGGGGAAAAAGAGGAAATCTCAAGCAGGCTCCACACTCAGCGCACTCAGGGCTGGGTCACGCGGCCCTGGGATCATGACCAGAGCTGAAATCAAGAGTCAGACACTCAACCAACCGAGCCACCCAGGGGCCTCCGCTATTGTCATTCTTATTCATCACTGCCCTCCCACGTCTGGCCCCCATCACCAAGTGTCCACAGGCCAATTCTGACTCCTCTAGTCTCCACAACAGCTAGAAGAACCTATCTATTTATCAAGTTATTTTTTAAATGTTTTGTTTATTTTTTGACAGAGAGCAAGCAGGGGAGGGGCAGAGAGAAAGGGGGACAGAGGATCCGAAGCAGGCTCCAGGCGGACAGCAGTGAGCGCATGTGGGGCTCGAACTCACACACCAGGAGATCATGACTTTGGCCGAAGTTGGACACCCATCCGATTGAGCCACTCAGGTGTCCCAAGATATTTTTCTTAAGTTTATTTATTTTGAGAGAGAGACAGATCACAAGCAGGGGAAGGGCAGAGAGAGAGAGAGAGAGAGAGAGAGAGAGAGAGAGAGCTTGAGAGATTGGAAGAGAGAATCCCAAGCAGGCTGTGCTGTCAGGGTAGAGCCCGACACAGGGCTCCATCTGATGAACCATGAGATCATGACCTGAGCCAAAATCAAGAGTTGGATGCTTGGGGCATCTGGGTAGCTAGTCGGTTAAGCGGCCAACTCCAGCTCAGGTCATGATCTCATGTTTCTCGTGAGTTCAAGCCCCACGTCCGGCTCTGCTGACAGCTCAGAGCCTGGAGCCTGCTTTGGATTCTGTGTCTCCCTCTCTCTCTTCCCCTCTCCCGCTCACACTCTCTCTCTTAAAATAATAAATAAACATTAAAAAAAATAATAAAAATGGACACAGGATCTCAATAGATATTTTTCCAAAGAAGACATACAAATGGCCAACAGGTACATGAAAATGCACCCAACACCATTAATCGTAAGGGAAACGCAAATCAAAACCACAATGAGATATCACCTCACACTTGTTAGAATGGCTATTATAGGGGCACCCGGCTGGCTCAGTCAGTAGAGCACGCGACTCTTGATCTCAGGGCTGTGAGTTCGAGCCCCACATTGGGTGTAGACATTACTTAAAGTATAAAATCTTATTAAAAACAATAATGGCTATTATAAAAAGGATAACAAAGGGCGCTCGGATGGCTCGGTCAGTTAAGTGGCTGACTTTGGCTCAGGTCACGGTCTCGCGGTTCATGAGTTCGAGCCCCTCATCAGGCTCTGTGCTGACAGCTCAGATTCTGTGTCTCGCTCTCTCTGCCCCTCCCCTGCTCACACTCTGTCTCTGTCTCTCTTTCTGTCTCTCTCAAAAATAAACATTAAAAAAAAAAAAGGTAACAAGGGTTGGTGAGGTTGTAGATAAAAGGGAACCCTCACGCACTGTGGGTGGGAATGTTAAGTTGGGGCAGCCGCTCGGGAAACCAATATTGAGGATCCTCAAAAAATTAAGACGTAAGCTACCAGCTGACCCAGCAATCCCACTTCTGGGTATTTATCCAAAGGAAATGCGAACAAGATCTCGAAGAGATCTCTGCACTCCCTGTCACTGCGGGATTATTTATAGTAGTCAAGACCTGGAAACAATCTAACTGTCCCTTCGTGGTTGAAGAGAGAAGAAAAATGTGGTGTTTCTACACAAATAATGGAACATTACTCAGCCTTAATCCTGCCTTTCGAAACAACATGGATAGACCCTGAGGGCATTATGCTAAGTGAACTAAATCAGACCAAGAAAAACAAATACTGCATATGATCTCCCTTATATGGGGAATCTGAAAAAAGACCAAACATGGGGCACCTGGCGGGCTCAGTCATTGGAGCATGAGACTCTTGATCTTGGGGTTGTAAGTTTGAGCCCCATGTGGGTATACAGATTGCTTAAAAATAAAAAAAAATCTGGGGCGCCTGGGTGGCTCAGTCGGTTAAGCGGCCGACTTTGGCTCAGGTCATGATCTCGCAGTCCGTGAGTTCAAGCCCCGCGTCGGGCTCTGTGCTGACAGCTCAGAACCCGGAGCCTGTTTCAGATTCTGTGTCTCCCTCTCTCTGACCCTCCCCCGTTCATGCTCTGTCTCTCTCTGTCTCAAAAATAAAATAAACGTTAAAAATTTTTTTTTTAATAAAAAATAAGTAAATAAATAAATAAATAAAAATCTTAAAAAAAAAAAAAAAAGCCTTAAGGGTGGCTGGGTGGCTCAGTCAGTTGAGCGTTCGATTCTTGTTGATTGTGGCTCAGGTCATGATCCAGGGGTTGTGAGACTGAGCTAGCTTGAGATTCTCTCTCTCTCCCGCTCTGCCCCTCTCCCCCACTAATGCTCTCTCTCTCTCTAAAGAAAATTTAAAACAATAAAAAACAAAAGCCTGAACAACAAAGAAAGAAACAACAACAAAATGAGATCATAGATACAGAAAACAGACTGGTAATTGCCGGAGGCAAAGGGTAGGGGTGAGGAAATGTGTGAAGGGAGTCAAATGGTACAAACTTCCAGTTATAAGACAAATAATTTCCTGGGGGATGTAATGTACAGCATGGTGAATACAGTTAACAATACTGTAGGGGCGCCTGGCTGGCTCAGTCAGTTAAGCAACCAACTCTTGATTTCGGCTCAGGTCGTGAACTCACAGTTCGTGGGATCGAGCCCCATGTCGGGCTCTGTACTGACAGCTCGGAGCCTGCTTGGGATTCTCTCTCTCTGTCCCTCCCCACTCACATCTGTCTCTCTCTCTCTGTCTCTCTTAAAAGTAAACAACCTTAAAAAATAAAAAAACAATACTATATTATCTATTTGTAAGTTGCTATCTTAAAAGTTGTCATCATAACAAAAAGAATTTGTAACTATGTGAGGTGAAGGATATTAAGTAAATTTAGTGTGCTAATGACTTGGCAATACATACAAATATCAATTCATTATGTTGTACACTTGCAACTAATACAATGTTATATGTCCATTATATCTCAATAAAAACAAATAAAAAGAAACAGATAAAATTAGTTTTTTTATTGAGAGACAGAGGGCGCAAGTGAGCAAGGGCGAGGTGAGAGAGAGAGAGGCAGGGTTCACCCGATGAGGGGCTTGGGCTCACCCAATGCAGGATTCAAATTCACCAACCGTGAGATCATGACCTGAGCCGAAGTCAGATGCTTAACTGACTGAGCCACCCAGGTGCCTCCAAATTATTATTTTTAAAATTTTATTTTTAAGCAATCTCTATACCCAGTGTGGGGCTCAAACTCACAACCCCAAGATCAAGAGCCATGTGCTCTACTGACTGAGCCAGTTGGGTGCCCCAGGTAAAATTAATTTTAATAATACATTTTAGAGGCGCTTGGTGGACTTTGGCTCAGGTCATGATCTCGCGGTTTGTGGGTTCGAGCCCCGCATCGGGCTCTGTGCTGACAGCTCGGAGCCTGGAGCCTGCTTCAGATTCTGTGTCTCCCTCTCTCTCTCTGCCCCTCTGCTGCTCGCGCTCTGTCTCCCTCTCTCTCTCAAAATTAAATAAACATTTAAACAACTGTCTTAAATAATAATACTTTTTATTTTACCCGGTATACACAAAATATTATCATAAAAAAATATTATTGAGCTATTTTACCTTTTTTGGTACTGCCTTCAAAATCCGCTGTGTATTTTACACCCTTAGCACATCTCAGTACGGACTGGCCATATTTCAGGTGTTCACCAGCCCCATGTGGCCGGTCGCTACTGTACTGGACAGTGAAGGAACTATAACCAGTTGGTCTCCTGGGTCCTTCCCTCGTGTCCACGGATCACCTCTGCCTGATTCAGGGATGACCACATCGAGCTGTTCCGCGCCCACTCTGTATCTCCATCCGTGCTGGCCCTGCTCTTTGAACTCCTTCTTCTCCTCTCTGCCTCTGCCCTCCTCCCGCAAGCTCCCATCCCCTTAAGTCAGTCGCCAGGCACCCGAACCCCAGGAACCCTCCACTGGGCCACCCCAGACTAGTCTGGTTCCAACTGTGGCCACCGCCTCAGACTCCAAATGCTAGCATTGTCAGAGGCCAGTCTGCCTTCTGGGCCGTATTGTCTCTCCCAGAAAGATATTTTGAAATCCTAAACCCAGGCACCTGTGGCTATGACTTTATTTGGAACGAGGGTCTTGGCAGGTGTAATTAGTGAAGATACAGTCATACTGGATTAGGGCGGGCCCTGAATGCAAGACAACCAGTGTCCCTATAAGAAGAGGAGACACAGGGGCGCCTGGTGGGGGGGCGGGGCTCAGTTGGTTGAGTGTCTGACTTTGGCTCAGGTCGCGATCTCACGGTTTGTGGGTTTGAGCCCCATGTTGGGCTTTGCACTGATAGCATGGAGTCTGCTTCAGATTCTCTGTCTCCCTCTCCCTCTCAAAAATAAATACGCGTTGAAAAAAAGAAGATGATGAGACAGACAGACATAGACACCAGGGAGAAGGTCATGTGACCATAGAGGCGGCCATTGGAGTTATTCACCTACAAACCAAACAATGCCAGCAACAGCCAGATGCTAGGGAAGAGGCAAGGAACGAGTCTCTCCTCTCCCCTGGGGCCTTCTGAGAGAGCACGGCCCTGCTGACACCTTGGCTTTGAACTCCTAGCTCCCAGAACTGTGGGAGGAGCCATTTCCATTTCAAGCCACCCTGTTTGTTATTTATTACAGTGGCCATGGGAAACTAATACAGCCTGTTGGTACCTCTCCCCTTCAGGCCTCAATTTGCACATCATCTGTTCTGAGGCCTGTCCTCACCTCCACTGGTCTAGGGCCCTTTATGTGTTCTCAGTCCCCCCTTGACCACAACTGTAATCATTCCTCATTGGCTGTGTCGTTGCTCATTAATTCTGGTGCCCTGTGAAAGCAAAAGCCCCCCGGAGACAGGAGCTATGACTGTCCTGACTCTTCTTTCAAGAATATCCATCATCCCTTGCCACGTGCCTGCCCCCAGAGCTAGCAAGGACAACGAGAGAAAACCAGACAACCCCACTCCCTCGTGTCTCTAGTGTTGGGACACGACTGATTCACAGTAACTATTTGTTGAACGACTAAACGATCACAGAACTTAGCCATCCTCAAAGCCTCCTCCCAGCTGTTTCTGAGTCTGCAGAGCTGGCTTCTCCAAGGTTCCAGATCAATTCCATACTGACTTTACCTGTCTTAACTTACTTAACACTCAGTGCTACCCTATGAAGCAGGTACACTTATTATCCCCCTTTTGCAGATGAGGAAATAGAGGCTCTTGGGAATAGAGGTCATACAGATTATCCCCAGGGATAATCTTCATAGTCCCCAGGCATTGACAATTTAGAAAGCAGCCCAATAAATACACTGGCAAAAGATTTCAACAGGCTCTTCACAAAAGCAGATAAATGGATGCCAATAAGCACACAGAAGCATCTCAATGTCATTGGCCATCAGGTAAACGCAAAACAACATGACAGCCAGATAACACTACAAACCCATCAGAAGGGTGCAAATGAAAGAGACTGCCCAGACCCAGTGCTGGAGAAGACGCAGGGGAGCAGGAACATGTAACTTACATGCTGCGTGTTGTATGTCACTGACATCTCAGTAAAGTCGAAGGAACAAATCAGTATGGTCACATTAGGGCACAAGATGGCCCCTGAGTGGAATTCAGTAAGGTAGGATTGTCTTCCGGTGACTGTATTTTGGTGTCAGTGCATGAATCTTATCGTGGGTCTCTCAGCAATTCCAAGGATGCCTCCGTGCCTCTCCACCCCGTTCCCATGCCCCTTCGTGAAATACATCATGCCCCGGAAATCCCTCCCAGGCTGAGCAGTTGCTAGAATAAATTACACACTCTTGAAGAAAACTAAATCTGCGGATAGATGCTTTCTCACCATAGATCACTCTCCTTTGTCAAACATCCCTGCTTCCTTGTACTGTGCCGTGCTTCCTGTGCTGCCTCTCATGCCACTGCTACTGTCCGGAGTTGTGTGAGAAAATGCTCTAGAAAGCTCTGCTCGTTGCTGCCTTTTCGGCTGAAAGGAAGTAACATTCTTCTTTCATTCAACAAATGTATCCCAAACATCTACTACGGGCCAGGCTCTGTCCCGGGGTCTCGGAGGTGGGATGCGGGAGATTGGTGATGAACTCATTGCACAAAGAACTTCACAGTTATGATTGCAGTAAGGGTCATGTAGGAAAATACAAGCTTACAATCTGGGAAAGGAAGTGATCTAGTTATCTGGTTTAGGGGCTATGATCCAGGAGGACCTCTCTGAGGAAGACACATTTAAGTCGGGCTTTATATTAGTATAGGTCAAATTTCGTTGCAGTAACAAAGAAGTCCAAAGCACAGTAGTTTAAGGAAACCAAAGTTTATCTCTCCCTCATGTTACTCGTTCTATATCAGCTGGCAGGGGCTCGGCTCCACATGGTCATGCAGGGACTCGAGCTGAGGAGGCACCCACCATCCTGTGGCCGCACCATGTTGAACTCACTGCCTCAGCTGCTACAGGGACAAGAGGGAGACTGGAGAAGTGGGGGGCGGGGGGCTTTCCAATGCCGCTGGTCAGCAGTGACCGACGTATAGAAGTGATGTATTTCGTTTACTTATTTTTTATTTTTAAGACAATTTTTAAATATATATATATATATTTAGTTTATTTTTATTTTGAGACAGAGAGAGAGAGCAAGCAAGACAGGGGTAGAGAGAGAGAAGGAAACAGAATCTCAGGCAGGCTCCACGCTGTCAGCTCAGAGCCCTATGTGGAACTCAAACTCACAAACCATGCGATCGTGACCTGAGCCGAAGTCAAGACTCTGACACTTAACTGACTGAGCTGCCCATGAACCCCTTAATTTTTATTTTATTTTGTTTTATTTTACTATTAAAAAAAATTTTTAATGTTAACTTATTTTTTTGAGACAGAGAGAGACAGAGTGTGAGCGGAAGGGGAGGGGCAGAGAGAGAGGGAGACACAGAATCCTAAGCAGGTTCCAGGCTCTGAGCTGTCGGCATAGAGCCTGATGCAGGGCTCAAACTCATGAACCAGGAGATCACGACCTGAGCCAAAGTTGGCCGCTCAACCGACTGAGCCACCCAGGTGCCCCTTTATTATTATATAAAAAAAATTTTTTTTTAAACATTTATTTGTTTTCAAGCGACAGAGACAGAGCATGAGCAGGGGAGGGACAGAGACAGAGGGAGACAGAATCCGAAACGGGCTCCAGGCTCTGAGTTGTCGGCACAGTGCCTGACATGGGGCTCGAACCCACTAACCGTGAGACCATGACCTGAGTTAAAGTCAGATGCTTAACCTACTGAGCCACCCAGGCGCCCCTATTATTATTTTTTAATGTTTATTTTTGAGAGAGAGAGAGAGAGAGAGAGAGAGAGAGAGAGAGAGCAAGCAGTGGAGGAACAGAGAGACAGAGGGAGACACAGAATCTGAAGCAGGCTTCAGGCTCCAAGCTTTCAGTGCAGAGCCACATGTGGGGCTTGAACTCACGAACTGTGAGATCATGACCTGAGCCAAAGTCAGACGATTAACTGACTTGAGCCACCCAGGTGCCCCTAAAATTTTTTTTAATGTTTTATTTTATTTGGGGGGGGGGGGCGGGCAGAGTATGAGCAGGGGAGGGGCAGAGAGAGGGAGACACAATCTGAAGCAGATCCAGACTCTGAACTGTCAGCACAGAGCCTGATGCGGAACTCGAACTCACAGATTATGAGATAATGACCGGAGCCAAAGTCTGACGCTTAGCCGACTGAGCCATCCAGACTCCCCGGAAGTGATGTATTTCATTTCCACTTGCATTTCAGTGGCCAAAATTAGTCAATGCAGTCACTGAATTGAATGGACGTTCTCAGTCAATTGTTATTGGTTTACCCTACAAAAGTCCATCATGGGATGTAAAGGATGTGGAGGAATTAGCCAGAAAAAAGAAAGGAAGGAAATGCATTCCCCAGCACAAATAGCAAATTCAAAGACACCGGAAATAAAGAGACAGTAGGTCTACAGCTCCAAAATTCCGATAGAGAAGGATTTTTTTACCCAGACCACTATTTCCAGCCAAAACAGTGATCAAGTGTGAGGAGCCAGTAAAGACATTTCAAAACCTGGAAGGGTTCAAAAATGTTATCTCCCACGTTCTTATAGTCTTAGAAAATTATTGCAGGATGCACTCCACCAAAACCAAGAGGGCAAACCAAGAAAAAAAGGAAGACACAAGAGTGAGGAAACGGGTGTCCCAATATAGGACATGAAAATAATTCATGGGACAGGGGCAGGAGAAATTCTCCAGCACAAAGAACCCAGGAAGAAAACAGAATTCTACCTATAGATACATTATCTGGAAGACGCGATCATTTGGAAAGCTGAATTGAGGTGTATTGCCAGAACATCCAAGAAGGAAAAAAAAAAAAAGCAAGAAAGAAATAGGTAATTATCTCCAGATGGATTAATTATACATCACAATAATTACACTTTCCAATTGTATCCTTCAAAGGGAAATGAAATTACATTTCCATAAAAAGCAATAAAAAGAATGTGAGCCACCGAGACACCAGGTGAATGCGTGTCTCGGATCCAGTTGATGACTCAGGGCACCACGTGATGGCTGGGAGGCATCTCGGACTCCACTGGAATAAACTGAACTCCACAAATGTAACTCCCGAGCTTTCTGACGCTCGGGGGCCTTGGCATGTCGGATGCCTGAAACCAACCTACCAAGGCTTGAGGACTCTCAGTGGCTTAAATGGAGGTGTCCATACAAATCTGGGATGACTCCGCCCCTCCAACCTGGCCAATCAGAGCAGTCCATCCCCTAGGCCTGGTGATTGGTTTGGTTGTGTCATGTGATCCTAGCTGGACCTATGAAGGAGAGACATCTCTTTCCAAGGGGCTGCCGTGTGGAAATAACGGATCCAGGGTGCCCGACAGCGTCTCTGCCACCCAAAGGGGAGCCTGATGAGATGAAAACCTAGTTGAGCCAAGAGACAGCAAGTTAGATTCCGACGGACCCTGGAGCTTCTTGATCCAGCTCCGCCTAAAGTCACTGCGACTCCTAGACCCCTAGATTTTCAGTTACAGCAGCCTATTCATTTCTTTCCTTTTCCTCACACGAATATGAGCTGTTTTTTAGTGGAACTCAGTTTTGTTTTGGTTTTTTTTTTTTCCTGGAACTTCCAACTAAGCACATCCTGATAAATATAGCCCCTACTCAATGCTAGACATTGCACTAAAGAGTTGGCATGAACTTTGGGCGCCTAGGTGGCTCGATCTGTTGGGCGTCTTTCTGACTCTGGGTTTCGGCTCAGGTCGTGATCTCGCGGTTTCATGGGTTCAGACTGTGTCAGGCTCCGCATTGGCAGCGTGAAGCCTGCTTGGGATTCTCTCTCTCTCTCTCTCTCTCTCTCTCTCTCTCTCCCTCCCCCTCCCTCCCCTACTCACAATGACTCTGTTTCTCTCAAAATAAATAAACATAAAAAATTATTTAAAAAAAAAGAGTCAAGGGGCGCCTGAGTGGCTCAGTCGGTTGAGGGTCCCACTTCGGCTCAGGTCATGATCTCGCAGTTCGTGAGTTCGAGCCCCATGTCGGGCTCTGTGCTGACAGCTCGGGGCCTGAAGTCTGCTTCGGATTCTGTGTCTCCCTCTGTCTGCCTCTCCACTGCTTGCACTCTGTCCCTTGCAGGAGAAATAAAAATATATATCCACACAAAAAGCCTATACACGAAGATTCGTAGCATTTTTTTCCTAGCTAGCCAAAAAGGCAGAAACAACCCAAGTTCCATGAGTTGAACAGAAAAAATATTGCATATCTATACAACGACATCCTATTCAGCCATAAAAAGGGATGATGTACTGATTCATGCCATGACATGGATGAAACTCAAAAACGTGGGGCGCCTGGGTGGTGCAGTTGGGTAGGTGAACAGCTCTTGATCTCAGCTCAGATCATCATGATCTCACAGTTTGTGAGTTTGAGCCCTGCATCGGGCTGTGCACTGATGGCAAGGAGCATGTTGGGGCTCTGTCTCTCCTCTATGCCCCTTCCCTGTTTGTGCTCTCTCTCTCTCTCTCAAAATAAATACATTTAAAAAATAAAAATAAAGAAACAAAAAAACGTTATGCTGAGTGAAAGAAGCAGCCAGACACAAAATATCAAATAGTGTATGACTCCATGCACATGAAATGCCAAGAAGAGACAAATCCTTGGAGATAGAGAGTAGATTAGTGGTTTCCAGGGGGTGGGAGGAGGGGAGAAATGAGGATATTGGCAATGTGTATGGAGTTTCCTTTTTTAAAAAATTTTTTTAAGTTTATTTTTGAGACAGTGAGAGACAGAGCGCAAGTGAGGGAGGGGCAGAGAGAGAGGGAGACACAGAAACCGAAACAGGCTCCAGGCTCCGAGCTGTCGGCACAGAGCCTGACGCAGGGCTCAAACGCACGAACTGTGAGATCATGACCTGAGCTGAAGTCAGAAGCTCAACTGACTAGCCACCCAGGCGCCCCTGGAGTTTCCTTTTTGAGTGATAAATTATTCTAAAATTGGTTCTAGGGCTGCCTGGGTGGCTCAGTAGGTTAAGCGTCCAGCTCTCGATTTCGGTTCGGGTCATGATGTCACGGGTTCATGGGACTGAACCCCGTGTGGGGCTTGGTGCTGATGGTGCAGAGCCTGTTTGGGATTCTCTCTCCCTCTCTCTCTGCCCCTCACCCATGTGCTCTCTCCCTTTCTCTCTCTCTCAAAATAACGAAATAAACTTTAGGGGCGCCTGGGTGGCTCAGTCGGTTGAGCGTCTGACTTCGGCTCGGGTCATGATCTCACGATCTGTGAGTTCGAGCCCCGCGTCAGGCTCTGTGCCGACAGCTCAGAGCCTGGGGCCTGTTTTGGATTCTGTGTCTCCCTCTCTCTCTGACCCTCCCCCGTTCATTCTCTGTCTCTCTCTGTCTCAAAAAAAAAAATAAAATAAATGTTAAAAAAAAAAAAGAAATAAACTTTAAAAAATAAATAAAAAATAAAATAAAATAAAATTCGTTGTGGTTGTACTTATACACTCTATGATACACCACGAAGCAGAGAAATATACACTTTAAATGGGTGAATTGTACGGCATGCAAATTAGCATCTCAATAAAGCTGTTAAAACATAATATTTGACATTTACAGAGTGGTTTGCTCTGTCAGGTGAGGTGTTAACACTTTGCACCAATGACTGCATTCGTATTCACAAGATGACGGTGAGAAAGTCTCCATTTTACAGATGTAGAAACAGATCAGAGAGAGGTTTGGCAAGTTATATAGTGAGGTGGTGGTCAGATAGCAGAGGCTTGGCATTTCAGGCCACCAGACCTGACCCTTCTCTCACCCCCAACCCACCCCCACCTTCCCTGTACTTTCCTCCTCCTAAGCCAAGCTCCTAACCAACTGACTGATTCTAGTTTCTTTTACCCACCACACTCTTTGCAGCCCCCGGGCCTTTGCATGTGCTGATTGACTCCCTCTGCCCAGCTGTTCTTTCCCCCTTCCCTCCTGCCTAGCCTATAAAATGAATGTCTAAGTGTGAGGGGGCAAGAAAGAGGAGGTGCTGACTCCCAGTTTCCAAGCCTAGGGCTTGGGAAGTGAGAGTTGCAAGGTGTTAGGGCACCTAGGGGGACTGCCTGGAGGGGAAAGATCAGGGCCTGCCTCCTCTGTCTCCTGGGGACTTGGATCCCAACCCTCATTAACCACTTTAGAAGTCCTTGGCCTGAATTTAACCCAAGCTGTAGCTGGGGCCACATGCCAAAAGAGGATGAGGTCAGCTTTTCCCCTGGGCAGTTCGCCAGGCCTGGGGTGAGCAGGTGAGGAGAGAGACGTGTGGCTCTGCCCAAGTCCTGCCCACCATCTTGGCACAAGGTGAGGCCCCACCACCAAGCTCCCTTCTCCTCCCTTTCCCCACCAATTGAAAGTCTCTTCTGGGAACCTTTTAGAACCTTTAATAAGAACTACACGAATGCAGGGGCGCCTGGGCGGCTCAGTTGGTTGAGCGTCCAACTTCAGCTCAGGTCACGATCTCACCTTTCCCAAGTTCAAGCTCCATATTGGGCCGACAGCATGGAACCTGCTTGGGATTCTCTGTCTCCCTCTCTCTGCTCCCCTCCTGCTCACGCTCTCTCTCTCAAAAATAAATAAACATTAAAAGAAAAAAAAAAAAGCCTTAAGGGGCACCTGGGTAGGGCTCAAACCCACAAACCGTGAGATCATGACCTGAGCTGAAATCAAGAGTCAGACTGAGCCACCCAGGCACCCCAATAAATTTCTTTTGTAAGAAATCAAGACCTGGGTGCTGAGTGTACTGGTGCTTTTTCTAGAATGTCAATGCTTCTGAACCTTCAGCAGACAGATCTAGGAAATATGTGAACTAACCCATGGATACACACATTGATATTTATTTTTATATCTATTAAAATAAACATGTCATACTGTTAACCTAACCTCAGCCCAGCACCACATTGCTTGTTTTTTGTTTTTGTTTTTTTTAGATTTTTATTTTCAAGTAATCGCTACACCCAAGGTGGGGCTCAAACCCACAACCCTGCAATCAAGAGTCTTACGCTCCATGAACTGAGCCACATTGCTCATTTGTAACTTCCTTCTGCAGCAGCATGAAACCTGGCTGTCCATATCTACAATGTGAACTTATATGTTCAACCCTAGCACATACAGAGTTCTGGAATTGTTAACCTGGACCCCTGTGACCAACAGATTTGCCAACGAAGGCGCAAACTGTTTAGACAGTTGTTTGGGAAGCCTCTCCACTAAGCAAAACGAGAGTGTGGTTGTGGGACAGAGGTGGTCCTCGAGCCTCCATTTTGAGATCCCCCCAAACCATGACTGCTCTGGTCTCCAGCCACGGGAAAGCTGTCAGTTTGCACCCTCTGCAGCCACATTCACGCCTCAGAATTGGTCTGAAGGGGGTGGAGAGGGCAGAAAGAGAACCCTGCTGTGGTCCTCCTATTCTCTAGGTGGGTGGGGGTCAGAAGGGACTGTGTCAGGGGCACCTGGGTGGCTTCGTCGGTTGAGTGTCCGGCTTCGGCTCAGGTCATGATCTCACGGTTCATGAGTTCGAGCCCCACATCGGGCTCTGCGCTGACAGCTCAGATGCTGGCTTCGGATTCTCTATCTCCCTCTCTCTCTGCCCCTCTCCGGCTTGTGCGCGCACCCTCTCTCAAAAATAAACATTTAAAAAAAGAAGAAGAAGGAGGGACCATATTAGGCATTTTGTCCGTCCCAGGCACTGACTCTGCTTTGAGAGTGGGTGCAGACCAGGGTGGGGTGGCCCCCGTGTGCGAGGGCTCTGGTGGCAGAACCTGCTTGGTGGGTGAGCCCGCCCAGGCATGCATCAGGTGGGCGGGCTGTGGCAGGAGCTGGGAGGCCAGGGATGCCCTTCCCCTGGGAAGAAACCAGCCTTGGCAGGAGTGGGGGAGGGAAGGGTGGGCGCCCTTCCCCAGTGGGAATGGGCTGGGGGTGGTGGTGCCTGAGGCCCATGGGATCTGAACGGAGTCCCCTAATTCCTCCTTGGGGATACAGTGGTGACCAATAATCCCCAACATTTATTGAGCTTTCCCTGTATATCCTTGTTCTGTTCTAAATCATACCTTTCATCCTCAACAATATCCCTTAGAGTGGATACTGTTATTGACTCCATTTCACAGATGAGGCCACCGAGGCTCAGAGAGGATATCCTTTGCCCATAGTCCTAGACTACAAAGTCACTGAGCCTGGCAACAGACTCTGAACCCTTGATCTTTATATGACCTCTGGGCAGAGGAACAGACAAGAGTCTGCCTTCCTGGATCTGGGAATGATAGGCCACATGAATAAATAATCAAGGTAATTTCAGATGGTGCCAAATGCTGTGCGAGCTTGGGGAGGAGAGGGACAGATTAATGGAGGCCTCTCTGAGGAGGTGACCAACTGGGAAGGGTTGGAAGAAGGGAGGTCTCCAGGGAAACCTATCCCCAAGTACAAAGGTCCTAAATTGTGTGAAGAATTGGGAGGAGGCCAGTGGGGCTGGAGGGCAGTAAGGCAGGGAGTAAGTAAGGAGGAGACACCAAGCAGGGCCACGTGGACTGTGGTGAGGACTGGCGTTTCCTCTGAGTGACCTAGGGAGCCATGGGAGAATTTAGAGCAGGAGAGGGACCTGAGCTGAGTGTTAAGAACTGTACCACAGGTGTGGAATGGCGGGTCGAGGTGGACGCACAGAGGCATCCAGTCTCCTGACATCTTCTGGAGAAGTCAGGGTCCCAGTCTATAGAAAAGAGGCACAGGAGGTGGCAGGAGGCAGGGAGGGTTGGAGGCCCTGGAGGGAGGCCGGAAGAGCCTCCCTTCACAGCTTCGAGCCCCAAGGAGGTGAGATTGACGCCTGGGGGTGTGAAGAGGCCACCTTCCCACAGGGGATGTGGCTTCCCCTTTACAGAAAAGGGTCATTCATGTATCCAGGCCTGTGCGGCCCCACAGCTTTTGGGGAATCTTCAGGGCTTGGAGGGCAAGGCTGTGGGGCACCAGCACTAAAGCATTACCCATCCCTTTCCTCTGGCCCCACTGACTGCACTACCTCGCATGTGTCTCTGGCATCTTTGGTTGGAGCTAGAAGGAACTGTTCTGCCTCCCCAAGGAACACGGCCGGCAGAAGCCACCAGGATTCCCAAGGAGCTACCTGGCGACGCAACCAGGCCTGGGTGCCCCTCGAGATCTTTACCCCCAGCCTCTGATTCAGCGCCCCTGGGACGCCCTCACCCCACCCGCTGCTGGCAGAGCCCGAGCAGAGGCCAAGTCAATGGCACCATCCTGGAGAAGGTCCGCGGCCACCCGGCCCAGCCCCTTTCCTGCCTGTAGCCTCTGGTCTGAGGGTGCGGGAGCTGGGCCTGGCCAGGAAGCTCCTGGGAACTGGGAGAGGGGGCGTGGGGCCAGCTGAGACTGGCCCGCTGGAGGCCTGGGAGAGGCGTGGGAGAGTGACACAAAGACACAGCCAACGACTGAAAGAGACCCACCCTGGGAGACCCACTGAAAGAAATACACACACAGAAAGCGAGGGAAACATTCATTCATTCGCTCACTCATCGGTTAATTTATAGGGCCTGGGCTGTGTCCCAGCAGTGCTCACGACAGATGCAAATCCCTGCCTCCATGGGGACTGACAGTCTGATGGGGACACAGCCCAGAAACACGTTAAATGACTAAATCACAGTGTTGGAAGCAATAAGGGGAGGGGGGGGGCAGGAGGGCTTAGGAGCCAGACCTTTCTCATTTGGAGAGATTCAGGTTCCCACCAGAATCCTGCCTTCACCTTCTCCTGAACTCGCTGTAAGCCAGGTGCGGGATAGAAGAAATGGAGAGGGGGCTGCGCCGCGAGTCCCTATCTGCTGGGGAAAGGGGACTGAGGCCACCGCTGCTCTTGCTGAAGACCCCCCTAACCTGCGCTTCCAGGGTCCCTCAACGATGGGGCGTTCTTGGGGTGCAGCCCGGAGGCTCAGCTGGAAGGTAGGCGGGAAACAGGGAGGGGCCAGTGTCCAGGCCCCGGAGGACAGACAGGACCCCTCTGGTGTGGGGCGGGAAGAGGCGCAGGCTGCGACCGCCCCTGCAGAGAACCTCCCCTTCCCGCGATTCCGGGTCCTCCCACCGCGACGGAGCGTCCCTGGGAAAGAAGTTCAGGTCCGGAGGGGGCAGCCAAGGGCTCGCCGGTGCCAGTCGCCGCCGGGGCGCGCTCCGGTGCCGCGGCGGGTGGCACAGGCTGGCAGCCACGGGCTGGGTGCCCGGGCGCCAAGGGGAGGGGGCAACCGCTTGCGACGGCCAGCGGTCCGCGTTGCGGGCCCGCCCCCTCAGCTCCAGCCCCGCTCCCCGCCCCCCCCCCCATTAGCAGCGTCCCCTCACTCTGCTCCTGGCAACGCGACTGCGGGGGGCGCACGACCAGGGCTCAGGGGTGAGTATACAGCACTGGGTCTCCAGGCGCGCGGGGACTCAGCCTGGCCCGCAGGGGGTTACCCTGACCACTACCCCGGTCTCCGTGTCTCCGGTTTCCCCGGAGGCCTGGGGCGGGGGCCAGGGGGAAGCCAGCGACTCCCGGGCTGGATGCGGGGCCGGGGATGGGGGTGGGGACGCCTGGAATTCCCTGGCCTCGCCCTCTCCGGGCCATGCCACTGCAAGTTTCGCTACTTCAGTCCTGGCGCCAGGCAAGCCGAGGCGAGGCGGGAGATGTCCCCATCAGAGCGAGTGTAACCCGTGTCTGCCTGTATTCGATGCCTCCCCCCGCCTTCAGCGTGGCTGAGTCCGTGACTCTCTGTGGATTTGTATTTGCGCTTGTTCCTTGAGTGCAGCCGAGGCCGTCTGGGATGCATTTGTTCCTGCCACGTCCAAATAAGTCGGCTCCCCTTCCCAGGCCTCAGTTTTCTCATCTATTAAGTGGGATTCGCACGACTGTGTGACCGTTTCTGAGTAGCTGTATTTGCGCAGCTGAGTGAGAACCTTTGTGTCTCCTTCTATGCGGGGTACTTCTTTTGAGCCAGTTTCCTGTCTGTAAATTGGGACTAAGGGGAGAGCTGTCCGGGGGCTTAAAGGGTGAAATGGGAAGTATTAGTATTTTTTTTTAAGTTTATTTATTTATTTTGAAGTGGGGTGGGGCAGAGAGAGAGGGAGACACTGAATCCGAAGCAGGCTCCAGGCTCCTTACTGTCAGCACAGAGCCCCACATGAGGCTGGAAGTCCCCAACCGTGAGATCATGACCTGAGCCTAGGCCGAGAGTGCCACCCTTAACCAACTGAGCCACCCAGGCGCCCCTGGGAAGTATTATTATACCCTAATGACACGTGCACCCCTCTGCAAAAGCCTGTCTGTGAGATCTGGATCCTGTCTGCTGCCCTCAGGCTCTGTCTTTGCAAAGTAGGAAGCCGGGGGTTCAGCAGGGAAAGGCACTGGGTGCAGCTGAGGCGGGCAGATTGTAGAGCTGTGGGCTCCGGGCTGGGCCTGGGTGGAGGTTGTGAAATTGTGGCCTATACGAGTGGGCGTGAGAACCTGTGTGAGTGTGGCTGAATTTGGGTCTCCGTACGTGCCTATGTAGCTCTGTTCATGTGTGAATATATTTTCTCGTTTCCCTGATGGGGTGTGACTGTGCACGTTTCCCCTACTTTGTGACTGTGTATACATGTCTTTGTCAGCGTGTCACTGTATTTGTGTGCGTTCCTGTCTGCTTATGATTGAATCCGCCCCTGGATAGCCCAGATTATGGGATTTTTCGTGTCCCTTTCCTGTGGGACTCTGTGTCACCGTGTCCCCTCGTGATATTCCCTGCGTGTCTTTGCGTCGGCCTGTCTCCATGGCCACCTCCTTTTCATCCCGAACTCCCTTTGGGACCCAGCGGAGGTGTGCAGTGGTGGGTAGGGGGTTAAGGCCCCTTTCCCAGAGCTGCGAAACCCCGCCCCACCCTGCCAGCCTCCTCACCTGACACACCACCTTACCTCTCCGCAGCCTTGGGGCGGGCGGCCCATGGAGCCCGGGCTGCTGCGGCCGGCGCCGGTGAGCGAGGTCATCGTCTTGCATTACAACTACACGGGCAAGCTTCGCGGAGCACGCTACCAGCCCGGCGCCGGGCTGCGTGCGGACGCTGTCGTGTTCCTGGCCGTGTGCGCGCTCATCGTGCTGGAGAACTTGGCGGTGCTGATCGTGCTGGGGCGCCACTCGCGCTTCCATGCGCCCATGTTCCTGCTCCTGGGCAGCCTTACGCTGTCCGACCTGCTGGCGGGCGCGGTCTATGCCGCCAACATCCTGCTGTCGGGGCCTCTCACGCTGCGCCTGTCGCCCACGCTCTGGTTCGCGCGTGAAGGGGGCGTCTTCGTGGCGCTCGCCGCGTCCGTGCTGAGCCTCCTGGCCATCGCGCTCGAGCGCCGCCTCACCATGGCCCGCCGAGGACCCGCACCCGCCTCCCGTTGGGGACGCACGCTGGCGCTGGTGGCCGCCGCCTGGGGCGTGTCGGTGCTTCTCGGACTACTGCCCTCGCTCGGCTGGAACTGCCTGGGCCGCCTGGACGCCTGCTCCACCGTCCTGCCGCTCTACGCCAAGGCCTACGTGCTCTTCTGTGTGCTCGCCTTCCTCGGCATCCTGGCCGCCATCTGTGCGCTCTACGCGCGCATCTACTGCCAGGTGCGTGCCAACGCGCGCCGCCTGCGGGAGCGCCCCCGGGCCGCGGGGGGCGCCTCCGCTCGGGCACGCCACACGCCGCGCTCGCTGGCCCTGCTGCGCACGCTCAGCGTGGTGCTCCTGGCCTTCGTGGTGTGCTGGGGCCCTCTCTTCCTGCTGCTCTTACTCGACGTGGCGTGCCCAGCGCGCGCCTGCCCCGTGCTCCTGCAGGCCGACCCCTTCCTGGGTCTGGCCATGGCCAACTCGCTTCTGAACCCGATCATTTACACGCTCACCAACCGCGACCTGCGCAACGCCCTCCTGTGTCTCGGCCGCCGCGGCCGCTGCCCCTGCAGCAGAGGGCACGGCGCCTCCCAGGGGTCCGAGAGCGCTGCTGGGGCTTCGGGACGCTTGAGCCGCTCGCTGCCCCCTGGCTTGGACGGCAGCTCCAGCCGCTCCGAGCGCTCCTCACCCCAGCGGGACGGGCCGGACACTGGCGGCCCGGGTGCGCCCACAGCCGCCCGGACCCTGGTACCGGCACCTGCCGCAGACTGACGCCCTTTGGCCCGCCGTTGCCCTCCCTGTTTTTGCAGACTTTTCTTCTTAAATAAAGGAATTTGTAGGAAAAGCAGCCGAAGGTGGTGGAGACAGAAGAGATGAAGGGAAATGTATTTTATTGGTGCTAAACCCCACAGCAGTGAACAAACAAAACAGACAAGAATCGCGGCCCTTGTGGAATTGACATTCTGATGGGGGGCACGGGCAATATCGGAGTGGGGAAATCATGGAGATAATTCCAGCTGCAATATCGTGATGCGATGGTGGTCAGGGGATGCTTCTCTGCTGGAGTGATGACATATGATGTAAGCTGAGCGGTCATTGCCCTGGGGGCACTTGAAAGAAGAGCATTTCAGGGTGAGGAACAGTAGTGCAAAGGCCCTGAGGCTGGAACATGCCTGCGTGTTCTATGAAAAGCAAAGATCCCCTCACGGCTGGAGCAGCGCTGGAGGGGGTGGATGGTGGGAGAAACAAAGGCAGGGAGATGATGGGACCCACAGTGCAGAGCCTTGTGGGTCCCCTGGAGGACTTTGGTTTTGCTCTGAGTGAGGCGAGAGGCAGAGGGCGGACTTGATGTGCTTCAGCTGTTCACAGATCTCTGTAAGGGTGAAGGTAGAAGCTAGAACAAGGTGAAGGTGCCCGCACTGGTCCAGGGGAGCAGCGATGGGGACTCGGACCATGTGGATTCTGAATAGATCTTGGAGACAGCAGACAGGATTCCCGAGAAATGGAGTGTGAGAGAAAGAAAAAAATCAAGGACAGTTTCCCTCCCCGGTTTAGAGGAGAGGATACCAAAGACAGGGCAGACCTAAAATTTGACTGTGGGAGACTCAGCCAGTTCCTCTCTCGGAAACAGGATTTCTCTGAGCGTGGTGTCAGATCCTTCGTAAAAAAATGAAAATATAATAAAATAAGGAGAACAGTTACAGCTTATTGCGTCTGGCTAGTCATCCCCACAGTGGTAGGCCCAGGACGCCCCTCTCACCCTTACTGCAACCTTGCAAAGTGGGTTTCCTCACCCTGATTTGACAGATGAGGAAATTCCAAGCAGTGAGTACCTTGCCTGGTGTCTGGGCTAGGATAATACTGACCCAGACTGTCAGGCCCCGGGGCCCTAAGAAGCGCAGGCCTGATGTCTGGTTCTGGTGGAGGGGTGTGGCAAAGCCAGACGCTCCCTGCCTCGGTGGTCTGCATTCTTGTCTGGGGGGGGGGGGGCCCTCTTTGTGCCCATAAGAAGCTCCAGGCCTGCTGGCTGTGGCCACAGGATGTCCCTAGATGCATTCCCGACCCTAGTGCCACATTGCTGACCCAGGGGAGGGGCGGGGGGCTTCGGGCTCCAGGAGACCCTACAACTGCAGGCAGCCACAAAGACAGCAGTGTCTTTTGGGGGCCACTGACCCAGCCTGGAGGCCTGAGTGTCCCGCTGACTTCGCTCAGGGCGTCCCTGAAGGCCACACGCACCGGAAATCAACCTATTTCCTGGAACACAAACACACTCAAGGCTGGACACTCCCAGGACTGGACCTAATCCTCCCCCCCCCTCCCACCCAACTCCCGCTGCCCCGGCCTGGCACCCCTAACCCCAGACTCCTTTATCTTCCAGGGGAACCTGAAGCTCGCTCCTTCGTTGGGTTGTTTGATAGTGTGATGGTAGGGGACTTATCCACTCGTTCCAATTTTACAAAATTTGAAAAGCACCAGTTCCCCTTTTCGGACGTGATCACCACGGGGATTCCTTGGAAAGTTCCAGAGCTGTTCTGCGGATAAATGAGCTGACATGTAAACACTTTTCTCTCTTTGTACAACTCTAGCATTGCTTTGCACCTTGCTTTGTTCACTTAATAGTAGATCTTGGGGGGAATTGTCGCCTACCCACAGATTTTGTGCCGTCTTGCTGTTTTCTTCGGCTCAGGCTGCCATGACAAACACGTTTATCTGGGCAGTTTAAACAACAGAAGTTTATTTCTCACAGTTCTGGAGGCTGGAAGTCCAAGATGAGGGTACCGGCATGACCTGGTAACAGTTAACTCCCTGCTGCTGTATCCCCACGGTATAGAGAAATCAAGAAAAGCTCTCTCGTGTCTCTTCTCATTAGGGCCCTAATCCCATCATGGGGCCCCACCTCTAATGACCTCATCCTCCTCAAAGCCCCATCTCTAAATACCATCAGACTGGGGATTAGGGATTTAACATATGATATCTTTTTTGTCAGGAGGGGGGTAACACAATTCAATCCATAGCACTTTTTTAATCTAAACATGAAAAATTTTTAATTTATTTATTTGGGGGGGACACAGAGAAAGAGGGAGAGAACCCCAAGCAGACTCTGCACTGGTGCAGAGCCCAGCTGGGAGCTTGAACTCACAATCCTTGAGATCAAGACCTGAGCCGAGATCAAGAGTTGGATGCTCAACCAGCTGAGCCACCCAGGCGTCCCTTATTTAAACATTTTTAAATAATCAAGGTAAGGGCACCTGGGTGGCTCAGTCGGTTAAGTGTCTCTTAGTTTTGGCTCAGGTTATGATCTTGCAGTTTGTGGGTTCAAGCCCTGCATCGGGCTCTGCCCTGGCAGCGTGGAGCCTGCTTGGGATTTCTCTCTGCCCTTCTCTGGCTTGCTCTCTCGCTCTCTCTCTCTCTCTCAAAATAAGTAGTAACTAACTAAATAAATAAAATTTAACACATTCAGTTCTAAAAATAATCTTAAAAAAAGAAATACTGTATATCTTTGAAAAGACATAATCAAAGATACATTACTTCCAGCTTTCAAAAAAATGGCTTCATAAAAATAAAAAAATTAAAACAAGTGTAAATGTTTATTTATTTATTTTTAATTTTAGTTTTTTAAATTTACAGCCAAATTAGTTAGCATATAGTGCGACAACCTATTTATTTTTGAGAGAGAGAGAGAGAGAGAGAGAACACGAGCAGGGGAGGGGCAGAGAGAGAGGGAGACATAGAATCTGAAGATTGCCCCCCCCAATTTTTTTAAACGAGTATCTCATAGGAATAATTCTTACCATATGTGATATACATGCATTCCTGAAAAGCTAGATGACAAACTGATTCAAATTTCAACCCTACTCGGGAAGTTTGCTTCCTAAGATACTCTATATAAAGTCTTTTATACAAGGAAAAAAAGAGTCCATCTCAATGAAAACTAGGTGAATAATGGAAAGAAATGCCAGGCTAAAAAGATGTTGGTCTAAGAAAAGATTCCGCCAGCCTTAGGAGTGAATTTTCAAGATTCAACATCCCTGCTGTCTAGGATTAAATCCAAGCCAGAGGACGGTAGAAGGGGGTGCTGTTGAGTGAAGCTGCAGTTCTGGACCGCTCCAGAAGGGGCGCTATAGCATAGTCAGCGAATAAACGGAATGGCCCAGGTTACGGGAAACCTCTAGAACGTGGCGGAAGGCAATCTCTCCTATCTCAAAATCAAATCTATGGACCCTGTGAGCCAGTGGTGCCACTTGGAGAGCTTTATCCAAGGTACACTTGCACACGTGCAGGAGGATGCATGAACACGGATGTGTATTGCAGTACTGTGTACGAAGGCAAAGGATTGAACTCAATCCACGTGGCCCTCTACAGGATCCTGGTGTAATAAATTGTGGCACATCCACACTGTGAGATACTATGCAGCCAGTGAAAAGGATTAAGATATTTGCTGAATGTTTACCTCGGTTTTTTTTTAATCGTTCTGTTTTCTTTTTTTTTAATTTTATATATATATATTTTATTTTATTTTGAAATTTACATCCAAGTTAGTTAGCATATAGTGCAACAATGATTTCAGGAGTACATTCCTTAGTGCCCCTGACCCATTTAGCTCATCCTCCCTCCCACAACCCCTCCAGTAAGTTTATTTACTTTGAGAGAGCGCAAATGGGGGAGGAGCAGAGAGAGAGAGAGAGAGAGGAGAAAGAGAGTATTATATTCGTTTCAGGTGTCCAATATAGTGATTCAACAATTCTATACATTACACAGTGCTCATCAGGGTAAGTGCACTCCTTAATCTCCTTCACCTCTTTCACCCATCCCCCCCACCCTACTCCCCTCTGGTAACCACCACTGTGCTCTATAGTTTAGAGTCTGTTTTTTGGGTTGTCTCTTTTGCTTTGTTTGTTTCGTTTCTTAAATTCCACACGAGTGAAATCATATGGTATTTGTCTTTCTCTCACTGGCTTGTTTCGCTTCGCATAATACTTTCTAGATCCATGCATGTTGCTGCAAATGGCAAGATTTTATTCTTTATCTATGGTGAGTAATATCCCATTGTGTGTGTGTGTGTGTGTGTGTGTGTGTGTGCGCGCGCGTGTGTGTGTCTATAGGTATATATATATCACATCTTTATCCATTCATCTATGAATAGACACTTAGGCTCCTTCCATAGTTTGGCTAAGATAGACTCTCTTAAAGTTTATTTATTTTTGAGAGACAGTGAGAGCAGGGGAGGGGCATAGAGAGAGAGAATCCCAAGCAGCCTCTGCACCATCAGGGCTGAGCCCAATATGGGGCCAGAACTCATGAACCATGAACCATTAGCTCATGACCTGAACCGCAGTTGGATGCTTAACCGACTGAGCCACCCAGGCACCCCAAAATGGATTCTTTCAAAAACAAGTACATTTAGGGGTGCCTAGGGCTCAGTCAGTAAAAGCCTCTGTCTTTTGATTTTGGTTGCCCCCTCTCCCCAGGCTCCCTCTTGGGAGCGAAGCCTGCTTAAGATTCTCTCTCCCCCTCTGTCCCTCCCCTGTGCGCACGTGCAAATAAATAAATAAATAAATAAATAAAATACATTTTAAAATTAGCTTTATATCATAATCAGCAAAAATGATGAATCAGCATCCGTTACCATGAAAAATAACAATTGTTCATATCTATTGGGCACCAGCATTCGCATTCGGTCCTCACGTGGCTGCTGGTATTAGTAACCATTTTACAGAGGAAACTGAAGAGTGGGGAAGTTGAGTTATGGAAGTATCCCTACAGAGGTAGAGTGGCGGGGCCGGGCTTCAAACCCCCCGCAGGCGAGCTACACGCGCCTCTAGATTGGAGGTGACTAAAAAATAAAGGCAAGGAAAAGCCAACTAGGTAAATAATTCTAGCAGGATCCTGCGGCCGCTGGACCGTGAGGCCTGGGCTGTGTGGGGCTCGCGAGAGCAGAGCGGGTCGGGGAGAGCAGCCCCGCGCCGCTGAGACGACGAAATCGGACGGATGGAAGGGACAGTGAGAAGCGGGGACGGACCGCGCCCGCCCGGCCGTGTACCCTCGCCCTCGCCCGCTCCTCGCTCAGGGGCGCCGGGCACCTGCGGGAAGGGCGGGGAATCTCGGCTCCTTCCCCGCCGCGCCCTCCCCGCCCTCTCCCCGCCTCCTTCCAGGCCTTCCCGAGGCCGCCCCCCACCCGACGTCCAAGACCCCGCTGGCCTTGCGGCCCCGGAGCCAAGGTCCCCCGACAGCGGAGGCGCCCTCAGGCCCCCCCACAGCGAAAGTTAGGCGGGAGCCGCCCCGGCCGGGCCCCGGACCCTCGGGTTTCCCGGAAGCTCTACGCGCGGGTGGCACCACTGTGCCCGGAGCCGCCGCGGCGCCCCGGGCATCCCCACCTCGCGGCGAGAGCTACGAGGCTACGCGGGGGCCGAGGTGAGCGCGCCGGCCGGGAGGGCTGTCCACCGATCTCCGGTGCAGGCAGGGGCGCTCCGGGCCTCGAACCCGGGGCCGATTCACGGCGGCTCCGACCACGCGGCCGGGTGCGCCGCGCCGTAGTGACGGGCGTAGTGGTCGCCGCGCTGGGGCTGCGCTGCTCCGCCAACGCCCGCGGGAGCGGGGGCGGGGAGAACGGCCCCTCTGCCGTCCCCGCCGCCCGAGGCCCCGGGGCCGCGGGGACTTTTATTCTGACACGGCCGGCGCCCGGCTCTGCTTAGTCATGGTGACCTGCGCGCGCTCCGCGCCTCCCCCCGGCGCGCAGCGATGGAGGCGCCCGGGCCTGGGCGACGGAGGCGGAGCTCGAGCGCGGCCATGGCGGGGTGAGTGAGGCGGCCTGCGCCCTGGCTGCGGGCGCCGCGGGCCGGGAGGGCCCCGGGGGTCGGGGAACAGGGCGCCGCGGGCCCGGTCGCCTTGGGGTTCCCGCGGCCCCGCGGAGGGCGCGGCTCGAGTCCTGGCCTTTTGTTGGACGGCGCGACTCGAGGGGTGGCCCGGGAGCTACGCAAGCCGGGCGAGAGGCCCAGGGAGTGCCCCTCGGACCGGGTGCCGGGGAGCGCGGCGCGTTGGGGAGCTTGGTCTGCGCCCTGGG
Organism: Acinonyx jubatus; assembly: GCF_027475565.1. Taxonomy (NCBI): domain Eukaryota; kingdom Metazoa; phylum Chordata; class Mammalia; order Carnivora; family Felidae; genus Acinonyx; species Acinonyx jubatus. Next base: position 157,879,346 of record NC_069383.1, read on the forward strand.
GTTGGCAGTCGAAAGGCTGCGGCGGGGGTCACTTCCTCCCTTCTCCAGGCCTCGGTGGCGGCTCAGGCAGGGCATGCGCAGTCCCCCACTTATCTGCTTCGTGGGGGGGAAGTGTCCAGTGTCCAAGGGGCACCGTTCACCGACTGGCCAAAGACCAGGAGGCAGGGCAGGGGCCTCAGCCGGGGAGAGGCGGTTAAGCGGCGCCCTGGGCCCCGGTGGAGGAGGGTGCTCTGGCAGGCACAGTGAAGCGGGCAGCCAGCCAGCCACTCGCTTACTGACCCCTGAGCAGTGCCAGGCCCCGGGCAGGCCGTGGGGGAGGCACATGAGAGGGTGGGCACCACCGTGACCTACGCAGGGCTCCCTGCCTTCTGAAGCGCTGGGGCTGAGGGCCCGGGGCTTGGGCCATCCGTCAGAGCAAGCCTCGGAGCTCGGAGCTCATTTCGGTTTCTGACAAGTGCTGCGGTGGAAATAAAACAGGAAGGAGATGACTGTGCGCGGAGCCCGGGAAAGATAAATGGAGAACCTGGGGAGCCTCTTGCAGATTTCCCCGTCTTCTCCCTGAAGGACCTTTCAGAAGGGCAGCTCAATGGCCCGGCCCTCCAGACTCCACAGGTTTCATGGAAACCTTCCCTTTAGTCGTCAGTAGCTCTCATTACCCTCCTCCGAGTCCCCAGATTGTCTCTCTCATTCTGCCTCTGAGCCTTTGCCCTTGCCCTTCCCTGTGCCTGGAACATCCATCCCTTTGGTGTGTACATCCTTCTGGTCTCAGCTCTAACAGAGCCCTGGACTACGTGATTTAAAGTAACTGCCCCAAGTCACACTATCACAGTGCTGTTGTCTTTTTTGTTTGTTTGTTTTTAAATAACCATAATTTATACTCAACTCCTGCTTATTTTACTTATGGCCCATCCCTCATCATCTCCAAGGGGGCACAGTTTATGCCCCTTTCTCACTGCTGTGTTTCCAGTGCTTAGAACAGCGCCTGGCACACAGTAGATACTCAGTAAATGTTGGCGAGGAGAATGAAAGAAGGAGCTAGACACGCTCCATCTGACTGACTTTGGCTCACGTCATGATCTCACTGTCCATGGGTTCAAGCCCCGTGTCGGGCTCTCTGCTGTCAGCACAGAGCCCGCTTCGTATCCTCTGTCCACCCCCTCTCTGCCCCTCCACCGCTCATGCTCTTTCTCTTTCTTTCTTTCAAAAATAAGTAAACATAAAAAAAAAATAGACATGCTCTATCTAGGAAGGGAGGGAAGCTGGAACAGAGTGAGCCAAGGGGAGAGGTGGACGGAGGCTGACTGTGTAGGGCTTACGAGGCCATTGAAGAGTTTGGTTTTACTCTTTGTGCTGTGGGGAGTTGTGGGGGGATTCTGAGCAAGGGAGGGACATCATCTGACCCGTGGTTTTTTGTTTTTTGTTTTTTTTTTTAACGTTTATTTATTTTTGAGACAGAGAGAGACAGAGCATGAACGGGGGAGGGTCAGAGAGAGGGAGACACAGTATCCGAAACAGGCTCCGGGCTCTGAGCTGTCAGCACAGAGCCCGACGCGGGGCTTGAACTCACGGACCGCGAGATCATGACCTGAGCCGAAGTCGGCCGCTTAACCGACTGAGCCACCCAGGCGCCCCTGACCCGTGTTTTTAAGATGGAATCCTGGGCTGGTGGGGCCATGTGGCAGTTAGCACAAACAGACGTTGCTTCACCTGGGCTTGGGAAGGAAAACTGGTCTAGGAGTCGCTTTATCTTATAAAAGGAGGCCCGACCCCAGGCCCTGCCCCAGCCCTGTGCTCTCCCTCCTCCAGGCCTCTGAGTGCCCGTGGTGGTGTTGTCCCTTGTCACCTGGAACCCCATGCAGCCAGAACCGAGGCCTAGCGGGGCTGGGGCCCGCACCCGATTCCTTCCCCTGAGGTCACAGCGCCCCGAGGGGGCAGGGGACGCGGTGATGTACGCCTCCACCGAGTGCAAAGCCGAGGTGACGCCCTCCCAGCACGGCAACCGCACCTTCAGCTACACGCTAGAGGACCACACCAAGCAGGCCTTTGGCATCATGAACGAGCTGCGGCTCAGCCAGCAGCTGTGTGATGTCACACTGCAGGTCAAATACGAGGACGCGCCGGCCGCCCAGTTCATGGCTCACAAGGTGGTGCTGGCCTCATCTAGCCCTGTCTTCAAGGCCATGTTCACCAACGGGCTGCGGGAGCAGGGCATGGAGGTGGTGTCCATTGAGGGCATCCACCCCAAGGTCATGGAGCGCCTAATTGAGTTTGCCTACACGGCCTCCATCTCCATGGGTGAGAAGTGCGTGCTCCACGTGATGAACGGCGCCGTCATGTACCAGATCGACAGTGTCGTCCGCGCCTGCAGCGACTTCCTGGTGCAGCAGCTGGACCCCAGCAACGCCATTGGCATTGCCAACTTCGCCGAACAGATCGGCTGTGCCGAGCTGCACCAGCGAGCCCGCGAGTACATCTACATGCACTTCGGAGAGGTGAGTGGTGGGGGGAGACGTAAGGCAGGGCTTGGGGGCGGTATCAGAAGGACCAGCGACGGATGGACAAGGGTCAGATCAGGGAGCTGGAGAAAAACAGGGTTCTGGGGTCCTAGTCTACACACCTGGGGTGACTCTGGGAAACAGCCGAGGAAGGTGAGCGCTTCATGGGTCCATCTTCGTGGGTCACTGACTTCTCCGGGGTCAAGGGAAGGCAGTGACCCACGAAGATGGACCCATGAAGCTTGTTCCCATGCAGGGAACATGACAGCAGCTCAGCCCTGGGGTGTGCGGAGCAGGGCCCGATGCTTCAGGCCGTCAGCAGATATTTATGGAACACCCGTGACATGCTGCCTACCTCAGATGTGACCCTTAGACGAGTTTTCTTTGGTCGACGCAGTGTCGTCCTTACACTGTTCTTGGTTTCATTTTCGTTTTTGAGTGGAGGAAGTTGTGAGCATAAAACGACAGATTCCTTATAAAATCACAGTGATGAGCCCAAATTCTTGGGTGGCACCCACTGGTGGCTGTGCCCTTGGGATGATGATAATCATAAGTGTTTGTTGAGCGCTGGCTGGGCCAACCCCGGTTCTAAGTGATTTCCATTCTTCAAAGCATTGGATTTTCTCAACTCTCTTAAGAGGAAGTACCACCCCTAGGTCTGGCCCAAGAGGGCTGTACCCCAGGTCCCAAGCCTTGGAGAGTCCCGTGGTTTAGAGTGCCTTCCTGAAAATTTCCTTCCTTCCTTCCTTCCTTCCTTCCTTCCTTCCTTCCTTCCTTCCTTCCTTCCTTCCTTCCTTCCTTTCTCTTTTTCTTTCTTTCTCTCTTTCTCTTTAAAATTTTTTAATATTTATTTATTTTGAGAGAGAGACAGAGTGTGAGCAGGGGAGGGGCAGAAAGAGAGGGAGACACAGAATCCAAAGCAGGCTCCAGGCTCTGAGCCGTCAGCACAGAGCCTGATGCAGGGCTCGAACTCACACACTGTGAGTCATGACCTGAGCCGAAGTCGGAGGCTCAACCAACTGAGCCACCCAGGCGCCCCTTCTTCCTGGAAATGTTCAAAGCCCTCCTCCAGGGGCTAGGATCAGCCGGGGTAGATAGTGCCCTGGTTTCCATTTCTCCCCTTAAGGGACAGATGTTCTCCCTTCTACCACACATGTGGGGTGACCAGATGCCCTGTGGACCTCTGGCACTGGTCCTAGGGCCTATGGCTTCCAGAAAGGTGGTCTGTGAGCAGGGCTTTCCAACAGGCTTGCATAATGTTTCTTTAAAAGGATTGCATGGGCTTGGGGTACCTACCAGAGCATTGGTGGCCTGCTGATATGGGCTGACCGAAATTGCTTTTATAGACTGGTACCTGACAAGAAATACTTGCCTGGGGCCCTGTCTACCCTACTATATAGTTGGCTACCTCGCCCGGCTGTGAGGTAGCTGCTAACACAAACCCCCTTTACAGAGGAAGAAGACCAAGGCCTGGAGCGTTTCAGGTATTTGCCCAAGTCACCTTCTTAGAAAGTAGTGGGCCATATTGTAGCTCAGCCTTCTTCTTTAGAGCCTACACTTTTCTAGAACATTCTAGTGCTGCTACTTTTTCCTTTTTAGCCAATCTACCCTTTTGAAAAAGTAAGGTCGGAGGTGCCTGGATGGCTCAGTCGGTTAAGCGGCTGACTCGTGGTTTCAGCTCAGGTCACGATCTCATGGTTTTGTGAGTTCGAGCCCCGCGTCGGGCTCTGCGCAGACAGTGTTGAGCCTGCTCGGGATTCTCTGTCTCCTTCTCCCTCTCTGCCCCTCCCCCACTTGCACTGTCTGTCTCTCTTAAAATAAAAAAAAGAAACTTAAAAAGAAAAACAAAGAAAAAGTAAGGTTGTTTAAAAAAAAACAACAAACGGGTAAACTTGTAGGTCAAGCACAAAACGAAACAAAACGGTACGTGGTACATCGTCTCTTTGCCCGTTTACCTGAGTGCCTACTTCTGATATGCCTGGCATGTGTGGCACCAGCTCATTTAATCTTCGCCACCTGTGAAGTTTATACCGTTCAAATCCCCGTTTTACCAAACTGGCCACTGAGACTGTCCGAGGCAGGTTGAGAGACGTGTCCCCCAGCTCGCGCCGCCGTGGCGGGCTCAGGGGAGCGGCACGCGGGAATCAGCCTGCCACGGTAATGCCCTCTACAGGTGGCCAAGCAAGAGGAGTTCTTCAACCTGTCCCACTGCCAGCTGGTGACTCTCATCAGCCGAGACGATCTGAACGTGCGCTGCGAGTCCGAGGTCTTCCACGCCTGTATCAACTGGGTCAAGTACGACTGCGAGCAGCGACGGTTCTACGTGCAGGCGCTGCTCAGGGCTGTGCGATGCCACTCGCTGACACCCCGCTTCCTGCAGATGCAGCTGCAGAAGTGCGAGATCTTGCAGGCGGACTCCCGCTGCAAGGACTACCTGGTCAAGATCTTCCAGGAGCTGACCTTGCACAAGCCCACGCAGGTGATGCCCTGTCGGGCGCCCAAAGTGGGCCGGCTCATCTACACCGCCGGCGGCTACTTCCGCCAGTCGCTCAGCTACCTGGAGGCCTACAACCCCAGCGATGGCACTTGGCTCCGACTGGCAGACCTGCAGGTGCCTCGTAGTGGCCTGGCAGGCTGCGTCGTGGGCGGGCTGCTGTATGCCGTGGGTGGCCGGAACAACTCGCCCGACGGCAACACCGACTCCAGTGCCCTGGACTGCTATAACCCCATGACCAACCAGTGGTCACCCTGTGCCCCCATGAGCGTGCCACGCAATCGGATTGGGGTTGGGGTCATCGACGGGCACATCTATGCCGTGGGTGGCTCCCATGGCTGCATCCACCACAACAGTGTGGAGAGGTGAGTGGCAGGGCCCGGAGGGGGTGGACGCTGAGGGTCCCACTGCTACCGGGTCCCAACCCATTGGGATGTGGAGACTTCCCCTGTTGTCAAGTGCCTGTCTCTCTGTGCCCTACCTTCAGGGAGTGGACGCCTCCAGGTGAAGCTAAATTCCTGGGAGATGGTAGGGTCAGGGACCTTGGATGATGTGTCTGGGCCTGGGAATTGCCTACAGGGCTGTCACAAACCCATACAACTCTTTTTCTGCAGGTCTGGAAAGAGTTCTATGATTTTGAAGTTACTGTAAAATGCTAAATTTTATTAAACCACACCTCGCTGCCATCTGCCTCAAAATTGCCATAATAAACAGATGTACGAGGTGTTCTGTGTGGAAGGTGCCCCTGGGATATGGTACCCTTGTACAGTGCACAACCTGCACAACTGCATGGTGACCCTGCGTTTAGAAGCTGAGTATTTTGGTCTTTCTGCTTTTGCACAGCCAGTCCTCTGCCCTCTCCTCTTGCAGAAGTGTGATCCAGGATACAGTTCTCACCTGGAGCACTTGTTAAAACAAACTCCCTAGCCCACTGCTGGAGACCTGGCATCAGTGGTGGGCTCGGAGTGAGGCTGGGCAATGGGAATTTTAAGTAAGCCCCACACTTGGACAAAAACCATCCTGCGTGGTAGCCTAGTTGCTAGAGTTAGGATTCTGGTGTCTTAGAAGGCTGGGTCAAACCCCAGCGCCACGTCCTTGGCGACCCTGGACATGCCATATCATCCCTCTGTGCTTCCATCTTGTCACCGGAGGTGACGGGAGATGGCAGTGGGGACCACCTGCCCAACAGGCTGGGTGCGGTTTGGGTGGGATGACACATAACAGCACGGGGCCTCGCCGTGGGGCAGGGTGTGGCCACCAGCATGCAACACACGTACGCGTGACCTTGAACAGATGATGGCTGTGAGCCTCAGTTTCCCTCAGAGAATAGCTAGAAGGATGAAAGAGCTCGAGTGCCCACAGAACTGGCAGAATATCGGGTCACAGTACGTGTTCCCCCGAGGTCAGCTACGACTGCCATTGTCGCTGTCCTTCCTTTGCAGGTATGAGCCAGAGCGGGACGAGTGGCACCTGGTGGCCCCGATGCTGACTCGAAGGATCGGGGTGGGAGTGGCTGTCCTCAACCGTTTGCTCTATGCCGTCGGGGGCTTTGACGGCACAAACCGCCTCAACTCAGCCGAGTGTTACTACCCAGAGAGAAACGAGTGGCGGATGATCGCACCCATGAACACCATCCGAAGTGGGGCAGGTGGGTGGGGGCTGCGGGAGGGGACGGTGGAGGGACACCCTCCCACTCCTGAGAATGAAACTCGGCCAGGCCTGGGGAAGGCTTCCTGTTTTGATCTTAAACCCTGTGGCACAACACACAAGAGCTAGATTCTGACCGAGTCCAAGCTCTTCTCTTGCGGCTTTGTTTCTAAAGGGTCTCCCGGGAGAGGGGAGCGGGGAGGGCGCCCCCAAGAAGGTGGTGGCTAGGCCCCCAATGCCAGGCCCCGGAGTCACCCTCTCTGCATGGTACGGTTTAGGAGTCTGTGTCTTGCACAACTGTATCTATGCTGCGGGGGGCTACGATGGTCAGGACCAGCTGAACAGCGTGGAGCGCTATGATGTGGAGACAGAAACGTGGACTTTTGTAGCTCCCATGAAGCATCGGCGAAGTGCCCTGGGGATTACTGTGCACCAGGGAAGAATCTACGTTCTGGGTGAGGCCCTGGGGGCGGAAACCTGGGTGGAGAAAACTGATTAGCCCCGTCTCTTGGGGGTGGGCTCAAATCCCAGCAGGAAGGCTTCTTGTGGGTCCTTCCCCCTCTTTCTTTCCTCTGCCCTCAGAGGGGGTGATTGTGTCCTCTGCTGTCCCTGCAGGAGGCTACGACGGTCACACGTTCCTGGACAGTGTGGAGTGTTATGACCCAGACACCGACACCTGGAGCGAGGTGACCCACATGACATCCGGCCGGAGCGGCGTGGGTGTCGCCGTCACCATGGAACCCTGCCGAAAGCAGATCGACCAGCAGAACTGTACCTGTTGAGCCACTTTTGTTTCTTGGGCAAAAACACGGTCCGATTGAGAGTATTGTTGTTTTTGTACAAAAACAGGGGCAAAAGAAAAGGCGCCAGAGCAAATGCTTATCCTCCAAGACGGGAGGCTGAGATGCCTCAGTGTTAAAATGACAAGCAGAGAGAAAAGAAGGCCCGAGTGGGACCCACGAGCCTGTCAGAGTAGTCCCAGGAATGTCCAAGAGAGCCTTTCTGGGCAGGGGAGGCATGAGGGCAGGCTCCCAGGAGAGAGGCCCCTGCACCCACTCCCTGAGAATAGGCCCGGGGCCCATACCAGCAGCCGCCACCTCCCCTCGGGGTGAAAGCAGGTGCCGAGGTCGGCCCCGTTTTTGTTCCTTGTGTCTTTGTGATTGGTTCCTGGAGGCCTGGGAAGGAGCTGACTGAGGCCTCGAGGGGTGAGGCCTCTGCGGAGGTGTGGACCCCAGGGATGGTCCTGTACATAGAAACCACTGGATATCTCTGCCCTGGACAGTCAATTTTGTTGATAAGTAACCATATAACTTTCCAATGAAAATAAAGAACAGACTAACTAGTGTCTTCCACCCGGGCTCTCAGCTGGAGGTCTCGAACCTGGGGACAGAAAGAAGTCTTCTGAGATGTATCCAAGTCTTTGATTTCGACTTTGAATTTGAAACCAGCCCGTTATCTCTGCCCATCAACTTGACATGTAGGGCATCTTTCTCCCCGTAGACAAGCCACACAGGGCTCACTTTGTCACTTTTGGCTGCTCTGAAGGCAATGACCCAGCTCCTTGACACCTCTCTTAGGGCTCCCTGGAGCTCTGTTGTAAGGCAAACCATCCCAACATGCCTTCCAAGTCACTGAAAATCTATCCAGTCATTCTTAGGTGCTTCAGTCACACAGACTGAGCGTTTTGTTTTGGCGCCTGGGTATTAAAAAGACAAAGGGGTTCTTGGGAATGTTCTTAGGCTCCATATAGCCTGGTCTCTTCTGAACAATTCCTGTGAAGGCATTACATGGCCAGGATCGATCGATCGATCAATCTCTCTCTCTCTCTCTCAATCTCTTTTATTTATTTATTTTTCAATTTAGAGCACGCAAGCAGGGAAGAGGGAGACAGAATCTTAAGCGGGCTCCACGCTTGGTGCAGAGCCCAACCAAGGGCTTGATCCCACGACTCTGGGATCACGACCTGAGCCGAAATCGAGAGTTGGACGTTCAACCAACTGAGCCACCCAGGCGTCCCTGGCCTGGATCTCTTAAGCCGATTAACTCTGTTTGTGCTGGGAGAGTGGAGCACAGGAAAGAAGTATGACCTCAACTATGAGGAGTTTCATAGGCTCTCCCAAGTAGCTGAGCCAGGAAACATTTGATTCCTTCCCTTCCAGGGAAAGTCTAACTGCCCATCTGTGCAGCTTCATTCACTCGGTTCACCTGAAGGCTGTCTTGGCTGGGCCGCTTCCTGGAACCAGAAAACAAGTCTGCGTTGGCTGCACTGAGTGGATGGGGGAGAACTAGAAGTTGCAAATGTAACATCTGGATAGCCTCTTAGCATTGGCAGAGTGTTTCTACACATGATTTGATGCTCGAGAGTGCTGGGTTCTAGGAAGGGCAAGCCTGAATTCTTTACAGATCGAGGTTCGGAGAAGCGACTTGCCTGAGGTCACGTGGCCACTAAGTGGTAGAGGTCAGATTCGAGCAGCTCTACCACTGTGATCGTGAGAAGGAATCGAAGGGGCTCCCGTGGGGGTCAGTGTGTAGATCGGTGGTTCTGGAAACAGTGATCGAATCTAGAGTACAGAGGAATTTGCATGTAGTTCAGTGGCCAGAAGCCACACGGCCTGTCCCAGAGTGGCATCTCCTTCCCCCTCTGGAGGTCAGGTTTAGCTGATTCAGTAAAGCAATTCGGGAATCAGCAGTCAGGTGCAGTTTCTTACCCGCAAAAATGGTACTTGGGACACCTACTGGGCAACAGGCCCTGTGTAAGCTGCTGGCCCAACAAAGGTAAGTATTTACGTTCCCTTTCAAACTCCGCAAAAACAGCCATTTAAAAAAGACCTTGCTGTGCTGGGCACTGGGGCAACGGTAGTGAACAGGCCCCAAATGATCCCCGCCCTCATGGAGATTATAGCCTAGCAGCGGAGCAGGGCCTCCAACTCGTTCTGGTTTGCCCAGGACATTCCCGGTCTGAACACTGAAAGCCTGGCGTCCCAGGACCCCTCAGTCCCCAGGAAACCGGGCCAACTCTCCAGGTAAGCCAGAGGCTGCAGAAGCAATATTAAAACCGTGCTAAGTGGCAGGCAGCTGAGGGTCACGGTGAGGTTTGCATTTGTACGTCGATGGCTCTGGAAGCTGTGTGGACGTGGCTGGGACCTGGAGCGCACCGGGGAAGGCCAAGCAGCTATTGCATTAGCCTGGTGAGAGAGGATGGCAGTTTGGATTAGGTTGTGGGAGTGAAGTCGACTCTACTGGTGGAGAGACTGATTAGATAAGAAGGGCAGAGAATTAGGAATGCTCCTGGGTGGCTTCAACCTTAAGCAGCCAGAGGTAGAGAACCTTTGAGGAGGCCGCAGTTCCAGAAGGGAAGTGACAGTGTTTTGGGGTGTGTCGGCTTTTGAGGCCTCAAGATACAACTGTTTTAGGCAAGTACACAGTCCTATTTTTCTAGCCTTTAGGCTTTAATGCTTCCAACCAGTTCTTGAATGGCTACTCTACCAGATGTGAAGTGAGGTGTTCAGACACAGTAAGAAACAAACATGACACTGCCTCTTTCTCATAGAGCTAGAGTTCATAATCACAAAATACGTATGTAATTAAGCTCAAAGGTAAGCTTTCTGAAAGCCAGGAGCTCGACCTAGGTCAGAGGCCCTGAGAAAGCATTGTTGAGCAGTTGGCTTTCTCACAGAAATCCAAAGGAACTGATAGTGTCAACTAGGTGGAGAAAGGAGGGGCAAGATTCTGGACAGAGGAAACATCATGTGCAAAGGTCCTGAGGCACTGGGAAGCAAGTCTGGATGAAGCTCTGAGAGGGAGTAGGAACATGGTGTCAGATGGGGCCCTGTGGGCCATGTTCATTTCTCTTTGTTAAATACCTAAGTATTAACTTAAAAAAATTAGAGCATTATAGATTGAGCTGAAATATTACTATCTCTCCATTCTAGCCCCCTCTAAATTAAACACACGCACACACACACACATAATGCAGTAATGTTCTGTATTTCCTTACAAAAGTGGCACAATGTTGCCTGGATTATTCTTCAACTTGCTTTTCCTCCTCAGACTTCTAGATCTTTCCATGTGTGATGTCACACACATTCCTTTTACCAGCTACCCATGTTGTGTTTTATCTCTTCTACTACTGACAGATGTTTAGGTCTTTTCATTTCTCAGAATTACAGATAAGGACAAAATGCCCACTCTTAACCATGTCTCCTTGGGCACAAATGTGTATATTTCTCCAGGGGGCTAAGAGGTGGAACTTACTAGATTGTAGGCTAAGCACACCTTTCCTTAGATGCTGCCAGATTGTCCTCCAAAATGGTGGTAACAAGCCCTATCCTTACTGTTTCTAGAAGTTCTTTATAAATTTCACACAATCAAATGTATCACTCTCGGTGTTTCTCCCATTTTGTGTCATATTTAAGAAGGACTTTTGGTTCTCGCCATTTTCTGCAGCTTCCTACCCATAAATTGTTTCTGCCTTAGTTAACCAGACTTTGTTTTTGTTGGTTCTGCTAAAATCAAGAATCCTGAATAATAGAGAAATTAAGAAATTTTGGTAATATTTTTCCCTCAGATATTATTGTTTTGTTTTTGGACTATTTTTAAATCCAACAGGAATTGTTGGTATGCATGGTATCAAGTAGGAATTTAGTGGGATTTTTTTTTTTTTTTTGTATGGATAGCTACTGCTGTTCAACCATTTATTTTTCAAACAATTTCTTGACTCGTTACTTCTTTAGGCATAGTTTTGAAATGCTATCCCAATCATATAGAACATTCTCATAAGTGCATGGGGACCTCTCTTCTGTTTTATTGACTCTCTGCTGTTTTACCTAAATATCCATTTTTGCATCAACTTCATTTTAATTACTACAGTTTTATAACATGTCTTAATATATAGAATAACTCCTTTCTCCCTTTTTCTATTAAAAAAGAAAACCTGAGCTATTCTGTTATTGCATTATTTATTCCTGTGATGAATGAAATTCAACGAAAAATCAGAATTTTAATTGGGTTGCATTCAAATTATTGAGTTGGGGAGAAAGAACATTTTTACAACATTAGGTCTCTCAATTCATGAACTTGATTTATCTATTTAGGGAATTTTTCTTTCCTGTCCACAGGAAAGTTTTATACTTACTCCACAAAGGGTTTTTTCTTGGGAGTTTTGTAGGTCTGGTTGCTGTTGTCAATGAGATCTTTACTCTTTGATCCTTTAAAATTGGTATTTCTGGCATATGGGAAACTTGTTGGTATATTGATCTTCTACCTCTCTCTTTCTAGTTTTTTTTTTTTTCTTTTTAAAGCAGGTAACTAAATCACCTGCAAATAATAACAGTGTAATGTCACCTTTCCAATAGTTATACCACTCATTTCCTTTTCTTGCCTTATACCAGTAGCTAAGACCATCTGTGAAATGTTGGTTAGTTGTGGTAATAGTGGGGATAATTGTCTTATTCCTTTTTTAAAAAAAGTTTTATTTAAGTAATCTCTACACCCAATGTGGGGCTCAAACTCATGACCCAGAGATCAAGAGTAACACACTCCTCTGTCTGAACCAGCCATGCACCCTGTCTTCTTCCTAATAATAAAAGGGCCACTTCTAATACGCCACTAGTAAATCTGATGTTTGCCAAAAGATGTTCTGTAATCTGTACCTTAACTTTTGCTGGAACTTTTATCAAGTTCAGGAAACTCTCTTCTATATCCAGTTTGCTACATTGTTGTTGTTGTTTTTAAATCATAAATGGGTGTTGGATTTTCCAGAAGTCTCTCATTCAATTGCATCCCAAGAAATTGCATTTCTGACAAATGCCCAGTTGATGCTGATGCTGTTGTCCAGGGACCACACTGCAACACATACTGGTGTAGAACAACGGGGGCACCTGAGCAGTTCAATCAGTTAAGCGTCCGACTTCGGCTCAGGTCATGATCTCGTGGCCCATGAGTCTGAGCCCCGCGTCGCGCTCTGTGCTGACAGGTCAGAGCCTGGAGCCTGCTTCGGATTCTGTGTGTGTCTCTCTCTGTCCCTCCCCCACTCATGCTCTGTCTCTGTCTCTCTCTCAAAAAAACCAAAAAAAAAACAACAACAAAAAAAAACCAAAAACCATTATAACAAGAACAACAGGTTAAAGGCACATTCCAAGAAACATTAAAGAGTTAATGGAAGAGAAGCTCCAAGAAACATAACAGCAGCAGGAAGTTGTGAGGAAAACTAACAAAAGTGCAACATCACATAAGCTAAGTGGAGAAAAAATTGGGCACAAAAATATTTAAGGAACAACGCTGTGAAATGCAAAGGTGGGGTGGACCTGCGTGGCTCAGAGCGTCTTACTCTTGATTTCAGCTCAGGTCACGATCCCAGGGTCATGGGATCGAGCGATGCATCAGGCTCCACGCTGGGTGTGGAGCCTGCTTAAGATTCTCTCTCTCTGTCCCTTCCCTGCTCATGTGCACAAGAGTGCTCTCTGAAAGGAGGAAAGAAAGAAAGAAAAGAAGGAAGAAAGAAAAGAAGGAAGGAAAGAGAAAGAAAAAGAAAGAAGGAAGGAAAGAAAGAAAGAAAGAGAAGGAAAAAGAAAGAAGGAAAGAAAGGAAGGCAAAGAAGTTGAGAAAGAACCCTTCAAATGCCCACTGGGTTTGTGGACTGGAAAGTAATCTTGCTGAGAACACTTTGGTCGATTTGTGAAGGTAAAGCAATAGATTCCTTCAGTAAGTGTTTATGGGGCGCCTCCTTGGAACTGGTCCTGTTGCTGAGAAGGCAGCACTGAACTGGCGAAGGAAGCTGAGGAAGAGAACATCTCTTTTGAGACACCTGGGTGAGAAGAGGCAGAAGAAAGACTGGATGAAAGCTAGAGAGAACCAAAGCATTCAGGGACGGTTTGGGGCTTTGTTTCTGAGAGTCAGAAGACAGCATGTTTACAAGCTGAGGGGAATTCTCAGTCTAGAAGGCCATGTCAAAGATGAAGGCGAAAGAGGAAGGATTCATAGGGACAGTAAGCAGATAACTTCCCACTCGCGGTCAAGTGGACGACGTTAGTTCTGTGAAGGGCACTGTTCTGGATGTTAGAGTCCCTTGCTTTGTGCAATACAACGTGCCTTCAACGCAGTGAATATCTTCTCCCTTGGGCGTGCGTTCTGGTTTTAAAATATAAACATTAGTGGACATAAATACTGCAGAAGATAGAATGTAAGGGGGGGGGGGGGAGACAATACCCTGGAATCCACAGACTAGGCTCCAGACCCATATCTGGCACTTAGTGCAAATCCTTTCTGTGCCTGGCTCATCTGTAAAATGGGGGTAACAACAGTGTGTAGCACCTGGCACACAGTAAGAGCACAATAAATGTAGTATCACTGATAGGAATGAGGGAAGCACTGGAAACCTGATTAATTAATTACTCAGCTTAACACCACTCAGAATTATCAAGGTGGTTAAAGTCGGCACGATAATGGTAACGTTTCAGGACCTCGGAGCACTTTACCTGCATACCTTAAAATTCCTCACTGGCTCTTGTTACCTGTGAAAAATCGGGGCTTCCACCAACCCATCTGCCTTATTTTGTGATGCTTTTGCAGCTCCCCACAACCCTCAGGCCGGCTCCGGCTCCTGATCAACCGTATCAGGGCTGATGCGGGAGGTGTGGGCTAAAAGGAATGCAGCGCCCTCTTGTGGGCTTCAGACAAAAAGAACTATTTCCAGAGAAGGAGAGCTAGAAAAGATTCGCGGAGCCCAGGGTGTAGAATTACCTGATTTAGGCTTGTTCCTGGTTTTTATCTTTATTTCTATTACTCTTATTTTTTAATATTTATTTATATTTGAGGGAGAGAGTGGGGGGGCCGGCAGAGAGACGGAGACAGAATTCGAAGCAGGCTCCAGGCTCTGAGCTGTCAATACAGAGCCAGACCCGGGGCTCAGACCCACCGTGAGATCATGACCTGAGCCAGAGTCGGACGCTTAACCGACTGAGCCACCCAGGTGCCCCCTATTTTTTTTTTTTTAATTAGCATTCTTCAAAACTCCTGGGCAAATTATATTTATAATAAACGGAACACAATTTACAAAGGCATCCAAAGCTCCCCCTATATAAAGAACTCTCCCTCCTGTGAGCCCCAGCACCTCATCCAGACCTTAAGGTCATGACTTTGTTTTTATCAGGCCACATTTTAAACAGGGCACTCAGGAACATTTTTCAGACTACATATTCCAGGATCCTCCCAGAGATTCAATCAGCTGATTCAGACAACTTTGGTGGGAAATTTTAAATTTTTTACTGTTTCTTTATTTTTGAGAGAGACAGACAGACAGAGTATGAGCAGGGGAGGGGCAGAGAGAGGGGGAGACACAGAATCCGAAACAGGCTCCAGGCCATGCGGGGCTCAAACTCACGAACCCGCAAGAGATCATGACCTGAGCCGAAATCCGAGGCTTCACCGACTGAGCCACCCAGGCGCCCCGTTCAGTGGGAAATTTTAAACCGAACCGCCCCAGGCTGGCTTCTGCTGCCTCTTTGCCTTCACTTGCTGGTAGCTTCACGGTCAGGAAAGACGAAGAACGTTAGCCAAGGAGCTGGTGTTTGAGTCTCAGCCATGGGGGGGGGGGGTGGGGGGGGGTGGGGGGGAGGGGTCTCTTTCATCTGCACTGTGTGCCTTCCCCTTATCACATTTCACCCTCCCTGGTCATCTCTCAGTCCCTCTAAGGATTCACCAAGTGAGGGGTTAGGGCAGGGACAGCAAGCACTTCCGTGCCCACCACGTGCCAGGCACTGTGTAGAGACAACTAGGAGCAGTTTCTGCCCTCCTGCCGCGTATAGTCACCGAGGCGGGACACAGACACACTGTTCCTTAATGAGCCCTGAGGCAAGAGTCGCTTGCGGAAGTCCCCAAGGCCTCTGTTCAGAATCCTTCCATTCTTCCTCCACCGATGCACTGGCACGTATAGGCGGCGCACACACGTTGGAATATCGACCAGACAATTCTTGATCGCCAGTGGACGGACCAGGAATCTTCGCGGGGCTGAATGGGACCGAAAGGCCAGGCCTTCCAGCCTGCGGATTTGGCCAGCTCGGTGCGCTCCGCCTTTTGGGATTTCAGCTCCACCCAGGGAAGCCCTTTTGACCTCCCCCTCTAACCTTACCATCAGATCTCTTGGGACTTCATGGACCCCTAAGTAGTCCCTCTTCCAGGTGACAGTCCCACGCATATCCAATGACTCCGTAAGGTCCTGCTGACCACGGCAGCAATACTGATGTGGAAATATTGATATATATTTCAGGGCACTTTTCGATCCTTCCTGCGGCTCCCATTTTAAGAGAAACAGCCCCAGTTCCTTACACGATTTCTCAGGTGACAGGGTAAGTTCCTGTGTCAGCTGGTGTCCCCCCACCCCCCAACAGGCACACGCCTTGAGGGGGCGCTGGGTCTTGCCTTCCCCCTGTCTCCGGCTGGGGGCGGGGCTTCGCGGTCCGCACCATGCGGGACACCCCAGCCTTGGGTCTGCGCAAATTGCAGAGCAAAGGGGGGCGACGCTCCTTCCGGCTGCGGGGGGCGGGGGTGGGTGACAGGAAGCCCTCAGCCAAGGGGGCGCAGCGCCAGGCCCCTTCTCGGCAAGGAACACTGGGTACACTTGGGGAGGAGGGAATGACATGAGAGGGGACCCCCTCAGGAAGAAGGGATGAGCCTAGATCCCTCGGGAAAGACGATGCCGGGGCCCCGCCGAAGGGAAGGGGACTGACACCTACCTGCGTCCCCTAAGGAAGGGCTGACGAGGTGGGAATGGCTCTGGCGCCCCCCTCAGGAAGGAGGAGGGAGGACCCCGGCGTCTTCCTCCGGTAGAGGGCACGTCTTACGGATCGCGCTCAGGAAAAAGGGTCGGGGCACCTGGGTGGCTCAGTCAGTTAAGCGTCTGACTTAGGCTCAGGTCATGATCTCACGATTCGTGGGTTCGAGCCCCGCACCTGGCTCTGTGCTGACCGCTCGGAGCCTGGAGCCTGCTTCGGATTCTGTGTCTCCCTCTCTCTCTGCCCCTCCCCCGCGCACGCTGCGTCTCTGTCTCTCAAAAATAAAGGTTACCAAAAAATTAAAGGAAAAAAAAAAGGAAAAAGGGTCGAAGTCTAGGAGCCCCCTAGGGAAGGGGGAAATGACGCCAGGGTACTCTCAGGAAAGGAGGATGACATTGGGGTCCCCTTAAGTGGAAACGACGCTGGGGTCACTTTCAGGGAGCGACGCCAGGTCCCCTCACCCTCCTCGGGGTTCGTCGCACCTGCAGCCGCCCGAGAGCCTCCGCTCGCTCAGCCCTCCGGTTCCCCAGGCGAAGCGGCCGCGCCCCTCATTGGCGGCCTTCTCGGCTAATGACAACCACGACAGCCAATAGCACAGGGGGGAATCCCTCGCGTGTCCTCGCCCCGCCTTCCACCCGGTCTGCGCATGCGTGCCTTTCTAATCCCGCTGTCTCTCCCCAGCTCCACTCCGGGAGGCGCTTGGGGGCGGGGAGCTCCCAGTCCCGCCTCCTTCCCAGCCTGTGACCCATTTATAATCGGGCTGTTGTGAGAATTCAGTGCGACAATTTACGTAAAACAAGCAATGCCTGGCACATAGTAATCCGAGCAGTTATTATCTGTATTTTACAGCGAGGGGGAAACGGAGGCACAGAGCGAGGAAGTTACTTGCTTGCTTGACTAACCCAGTCATTAACTGGAGATGTGGGAACTAGAATCCAGGCAGGCTGAATTCAGAGTCTGCGTGCTTATCTACCGTACTTTTGTGCCTGCCAGATAACAAATACCGGTATTTCCTTACCCTGATTATAAAATAGGCTTCCCCTTGATTATAAAATTAATACCTGCTCACTGCTAAAAGTCAGAAAATATCGAAGACTACAGAACAGAAAATACAGATCTCTCTTAATCCTACCACTGGAGACATCATTAATATTTTGATGGACGAACTGCCTTTTCTAGTAGATCCTCTTTTAGTGGGATCATACAATGTAGAACATTTTGAAATCGGCTCTTCTCACTATAAACATGTTGTCATTTCAATAAATTTAAACGCTCATTGGTTTTCCCCACCTCACTGTTTTTAAATTTTTTTAAATGTTTTATTTTTGAGAGAGAGAGCGCAAGTGGGAGAGGTGCAGAGAGAGAGAGAGAGAGAGAGAAAATTCAAAGCAGGCTCCAGGCTCTGAGCTGTCAGCACAGAGCCTGACGCCAGGCTCAAACTCAAGGACCGTGAGATCTTGGCCTGAGCCCAAGTCCGACGCTTAACTGACTAAGCCACCCAGGCGCCCCTCCCACCTCATTGTTTTTAATGGCTGCATATTCTTCTACTGTACAGATGAAGCATAATTTAATGATGCTCTAATGTTGGATATTTTTAATAATAGTTCTTCACTATTCTGACCAACACTAGAATGGGCATTTTATGCCTTCATCTGTAGGGTTTTGTCCAAATGTCTCTTTAGGATAAGTATTTTAAAAATTGCAATGGCTGAGTCAAAATGCATTCAGTTATGTTTTTAATAAATATTGTCAGACCACTCTTGGAAAGCTGTATGTGCCAACTCCCACCAACACTAATGAGCTATGAAAGTGCTTTGTCCACACCAGGATGGTCCATCTTTTCATTCTTTGCCAAGTAGATTAAAAAAACAAATATTTGGGGTGCCTGGGTGGCGCAGTCGGTTAAGCGTCCGACTTCAGTCAGGTCACGATCTCGCGGTCCGTGAGTTCGAGCCCCGCGTCAGGCTCTGGGCTGATGGCTCAGAGCCTGGAGCCTGTTTCCGATTCTGTGTCTCCCTCTCTCTCTGCCCCTCCCCCGTTCATGCTCTGTCTCTCTCTGTCCCAAAAATAAATAAAAACGTGGGAAAAAAAATTAAAAAAACACAAAAACAAATATTTTAGGGGCACCTACCTGTCTCAGTCAGTGGAGCATGTGACTCTTGATCTCCGGGTCATGAGTTTGAGCCCCACATTGGGTGCGGCGCTTACTTAAATAGGTTTAGAGGTGCCTGAGTGGCTCAGTCAGTTGAGCGTCTAACTTCTGATTTCTGCTCAGTTTGTGAGTTCGAGCCCTGCATCAGGTTCTGCGCTGATGGTGCGGAGCCTGCTTGGGATTCTCTCTGTCTCTCTCTGCCCTTCTCCTGCTCTTGCCCGCACGAGCTCTTGCTGTCTCTCAAAATAAATAAACATTTAAAATGTTTAAATAGGGGCGCCTGGGTGGCTCAGTCGTTAAGCGTCCGACTTCAGCTCAGGTCATGATCTCGCGGTCCATGAGTTCGAGCCCCGCGTCGGGCTCTGGGCTGATGGCTCAGAGCCTGGAGCCTGCTTCTGATTCTGTGTCTCCCTCTCTCTCTGACCCTCCCCCGTTCATGCTCTGTCTCTCTCTCTCTCTGTGTCAAAAATAAATAAACGTTAAAAAATGTTTAAATAAGTAAATAAAGAAATGAATGAATAAAATGAATAAATAAATAAGTTTAGGGGCACCTGGGTGACTCAGTCGGTTGAGGGCCTGGTCACGATCTCACGGTTTGTCAGTTTGAGTCCCACATCAGGCTCAGTGCTGTCAGCGCAGAGCCTGCTTTAGATCCGCTGTCTCCCTCTCTCTCTCTGCCCCTCTCCACTTACACTCTCTCTCTCTCACAAAAATGAACATTAAAAAAAAAAATACATTTTAAAAATAAAAATAAGCGTTTTAACTTGAGCTTCCTGTTATTCTGTGAAAGAGGGAGAACTATCATCCAGCTCAGGATTTTGTGCAGGTGAACTAAAGTAGCAATAATAGGGGCACCTGGCTGGCTCCGTCAGTAGAGCATACGACTCCCGATCTCCAGGTCATGAGTTCAAGCCCCACACTGGGGATAAAGCTGACTTAAAAAAAAAAAAGTAGCAATAATAATGAAAGTATCAGGCCGTTATCAGGCAGCTGTCATTGTACAACGGACAATAGGTGAAGTGAGGTCTCTGCCTTATTTCCTCGACAGGGTGAGATCACTTCCAGGCCTCAGTTTCCTCATCTGTAAAAGGGAGCCTGTAACAGTATACCTCCAGGACTGCCGGAGAGCCAATAAGAGAACCCTCCTAATGAGTTTAGCACAGGGCACAGTCCTCTAAAGGCTGGAAGAGGCAGAGCCATTGTGCCGGACCAAGTAGCTTGCAAGTGGCTGATGTCAACTTTGACACCGCCCCTTCCCCAGATCTCCCTTGTCCTATTCAGATTACAAGGCCTTGCTGCTGTGCCCCACTGCCCTTGGTCACTTTGCCTGAGGAAAGATGAACTCCCCACCACGAGGATTTTAAAGAGCCCAGCTGATGGTCACATGCCCACCTCTGCCCTTTGACCCACATCCTCAGACTGTGACAGTGTCCCAACGGAGGAGGCCTTTGGGACATCATGCCTGCACTTGGGGAAACTGAGGTCCAGAGCAAAGAAGTCTCATCGGCCTTCCCCCGCCACCTGGGATTAGTGCTATCGCCTCCTGACCCGCCTCCCGACCCTCAGCCCGACACCCTTTCCCCGACTCTGCCTCCCTTTGAAACACCCTTGGGAAAATGTCTGTGTCTCCTCTGCTTCTTGCACAAGGTTCAGATTCCCTGGAAACTTCTACCTAGTTTTCCAGCTTTGCTTTTCCTCTCTGAGCCCAGGCTGCCCCCCACTCTTCTGGGCCAGGATATCTACACACTGCAAATCTTTAAACCGCAGTGAAGCAGGCAAACCTTTCTACACGCTAAATCCTATATATTCACCCTCCCACTTAAGTTCCAGAACTGTACTGTCTCATATGGTAGACACTGGCCACATGTGGCTACTTAAGGTAAAGGAAAATTAAAACCCCACCTCCTCAGTTGCACTAGCCACATTTCAAGGGCTTGCTAGCCACACGTGGCTAGTGGCTACTGTGTTGGACAGCAGACAGAACATTCCCATCATCGTAGAAAGTTTCACAGCCCTGCTCTAGACTGACTGGGATTTTTGTGATCATGTTATAGATGAGACAACTGAAGGTCAAAGAGATCATGCCCAACGTCACCCAGCCACGGCTGGGATCCAAACTACTCCCATAACTAGAGCTGAATAACAAAGTAAGCAGGTCAACCTTTCCTTAGATCCAAGGAACTGTGCATATATACAGCTACTGATCCCCCTGTGGTTTAAGCACTTAAGCACTGTGTATGTGTATCTTAATTTATTACACCCCAGAGGCAGCCAGTATTCTAAACCAAAAGCTTGAATCACAAACACTTCTGCTATCCATATCTTTAACCACTTGGGAAGTTTTTTGCTCATTAGCATAATGAATGTCAGAAACCTTGGTGAAATCAAGGGTTTGTTAATTAGCCTGATAAAGGTTGGAAAATGGGATCCCTTGAGTGGAATTAACAGTATTCAAATATGTGGATTGGTTAAACTATCTGAGTCGCTCACACCCCAACCTTGAATGAACAGTTTAGCAAAGTAGCTTAAAGCCCAGGCCAGTCTTGTGTGAATTTGGAGGATTCGGCTTGCCTGATACTGACCATAAGGCTTACAGGCTCCAAGCAACACAGAGCCCTGACTTGAAGATATTCAGGTTTGGGGGCACCTGCCTGGCTTAGTCAGTAGAACCTGTGGCTCTTGATGTCAGGGTTGTGAGTTCAAGCCCCACACTGTGTGTAGAGGTTACTTTAAAATCTTTAGGGGCATTTAGGTGGTTTAGTTGGTCTTAGAGATGTGACTCTTGATCCCAGGGTGGTGAGTTCGAGCCCTACTATGGAGGTAGAGATTACATAAAAATATAAAATCTGTATATAAATAAAATCTTAAAAAAAAAAAAGATATTCAAGTTTGTTTTGGATTTTGTTTTAATGCAAGGTGAAGGTTGCAATTCCAAAATGGCCAGGATGCTGGGAATTCATAGAACTTACAGGGTAAGTAAAGTCTCTTGTGGCTGTTTATCAGGTTTAACATCTGCACGGCAGAATTTGACCAGAGACCTTTTATCATGGCCTGGCAGCCCGATGATGGACGCGCTACCAATCAGGCCCCCCCCCCCCCCCCCCCCCCGCTCCCGAGGTTTCTAGGAATGACTGTGAGATTCCAGAAGTACCCAGAGTTGTGTCAGATATGCTGTGTACAAGAAGTGGGGTTTACCTGGGTCGCCTAGCCTCCAAAGACTGGTCTGAACCTCCACTTTACAACCTGAAGTCCTTGAGCCAGCCAGCACCTGGCCCAGGCCAGGGGGCTGCCTCCCGCCACACTTGCTGGACCCCCATCCAGGTCCTAAGCGCTTGGGGAGGGTCAGGGATGGAGCCTCTCTCTCCCCTTATCCGCGTCCCAGGCAGCCGGTGAGGAGAGGCGTGCCTCCCAAAACCAGGGTGGGAAAGGAAGTCACATCAGCCAGGAAGATCAGTGAAATCCTCGGTTTAATTGGAGACGAGATCGAAGGATTGATTATCGATCAACGGACCGACTGATTGATCGTCAGAGGGGACAACACAAGAGCGGCTGAGGGGGCCCTGCGCCCCCCGCTGGGGAGAGGAGCCCTGACTGGGGGTGGGGTTCCATCTCACCAGTCACACCCAGGGACAGGGCAAGGGGCAGGCTCTGCTCAGCCCTCACCCCCCAAGATGACACGACTTCCCATCAAACGGCAGCACTGAACCCACCCTTGCGGGGTCTATGGTACAGTTTGTATAATACAGTGGGAATGGGGACTCTCTCTCTGGGAGACCCCCACCCCTCCTCCTTCCCCTGGCTGGGTCAGCTGGGGAAGGGCAAGTGTATTTTCCCTTTTTGCCTCTGTAGAATAATTTACAAACCAACCTTACAGTATGTACAAAAAAAAGAAAAAGAAAAAAAAAAAAGAGAGAGAGAGAAAGAAGAAAAAAAAAAGAAAGAAAACCCAAAGAAGTCCCACTCCACTCACTGGCTGGGACAGAAACTACTTTTGCTACAAAAATGAACCCTGTACAGCATCACGGGGGTGGGAGCAGGTGGTACTCCCCACAGGGATGGACAGACAGATGGAAGGCTGGGGCAGCCGGGGGGGGGGGGGGGGGGGGGCTACAGTACCGTGTGCTCAGAGTGGGGGGTGGGGGAGGAGAGAGAGGCCCTGCCTTGCCCAGCTGCAGAACTGGGCCAAAGGGCAGAAAGGAGGGGGGAAGAGGGGGTCTTTCCTTCCAAACAGTCCCCCATGGCTTGGAGAAAAATGGCCTTGCATCTGTCTGTCGTATTGCTGCAGGAATAGCTCAGGGGTGTGGCGGGGGGGGGGGGGGGGGCGTGGCCAGATGGGGACAGAGTAGAAAGGACTTTGGTGCCAGGGTGGGAGAGGGTTGCCCAGAAAGGGGATGTGGGTGTACATTGTTATTGCTTCCTCCTAGGGCAAAGGGTCGTGAAGGGGGTCAGGAGGATGCTGCGGGGGGTGCCCAGGATGGGGGCCACTGCGAACCCCTCTCCTATGGCCATGGGAATCATTAAGGCAGAAACAAGAGGAGAAGCAGCTGGAAGGAGGGGTGTGGTTCGGAGCCATCCCCCCCCCAACCCCAATGGAGAAAATTCAAACGGAACCCAAAGTGGAAGGGGAAGAGGGTGGCAGGTGGAGGGGCGGGGGGGGGGGGTGGAATCAGGCCCTCCTCAAACCTCAGACCCCAGGTTGGTGGTATGAATGTCCGTCCAATACCCGCCTCTGCTACATCTTAAAGCACGCAGCTCCCCTCTCCAGGTCCCTATCCCTCGGGTTAGTATTGCCAGGTTTGTGCAAAATGAGGCGGGAGACTTTGGGGGGGGGGGCAGTGCGCCAGAGAGGGGCTGGAGCTGGGGCCTCCCACGGTGGCAGCCCCCACTGAGTCCCCCGCCCAGAATGGCTATTCCTGGTTGGGTTCCGGAGACCCTTCAAAATTCAGAAGAAAAGCCCCGAAGGGAGGCGTTATGCCTGCTTGGGCCCAGGCCAAGAGCCCTAGGAGGCCGGAAGACTGAGCCTGGGGCCTGGGGCAGGGGGAGGTGGCAGGAGATGGGACACAAGGGGTAGTCGGGAACAGGAGATCTACAGTTGCTGTGTTTCATCCTGTTTTTTTTTTTTTTCTTTTTCTAAAAATGTAACAATTAAAATTCCAAAAATAAAATCCCTTCCGGGACCTCCGCCCCTTGTTCCCCAGCCCCCACCTCCAAAAAGAGGCCCCGTGGGTGGGGGTGGGGGGAAAGAGGAAAAAAAGAAAAGAGAAAAAACCCCACTTTTCTGTTTTCTTTTTTCTCTGGAGGCCCAAGAGTCTTTGAGGCAGTGGAGGAGGCGGTCGTGGGGTAATGGTGGTGAAGGGAGCCGGGGAGAGCAGGAGGGTGTCGGGGCCGGGGTTCAGGTAGGGCCTCCAGCTGACCCCCACCCCCCAGGAGCTGGGAGTGGGGGGGGGTCCTCGCCGGACGTTCCTGTGCAGGCACTGCACGCCCTCTTGGCAGCCTGATGCTCTTTTTGGGCCCCCGCCTCGGCCGCCGTGGAGGGGAGGCCCGGGAGGCCCGGGGTGTCCTCTGGAGGGGGCGGGGTCCTCAAGGCGGGCGGAAGGGGGCTCTCGGCAGACAGGGCCAGGGGGCTGCTGCGGCCTACAGCATCCACGGATGCGTCTGGGGACGTGGCCTTGTCCTTGCCCGCAGCCACACTACCGGCCGAGTCTGCTTGCTGCGTGCAGCAAGGTTCCTGTACCTTCACCTCCGTGGGCATATCCTGGCCATCGACCTCCAAGAGTTCCTCAGCTGGGGACGCATCCTGAGCCACGGACAATCCCTGCACCGTAAATGCACCCGGGGCAGTAGACACCTCCTCCTCATCTTCCTCTTCCAGCGTCAGCTCAAACTGGAACTTATCAGGTGGGGGTGGGTGGCCTGGCCCCCTGGGCTCCTCCTCAGGCGGTGGTGATGGGCTCTGGCGAATGGCGCTGTAGTACCAGTCTCTGTTGTCCTCTAACGTGTCCAGGATCTCCTGGGCGTCCGGGTGGACCAGGTCAGCCCACGTCTCCCACAGCGGGTGCACGATATAGTCGATGAAACCCACCTGGGAGAGAAGGGACACCGGCGTCAACAGGTGGCCGGCTGTTGCAGATGGTAGGGCCATGTTGTGGGATCTAGTAAAGTCTAAAAGGCGCTGATAGCATTTAACCTAGTAATCGTGCTCCTCCAGATCCGACCCGGAAAAACTCTTGCACAGGGAAGAAAAAAAAAATCACATACAACATGGAAACAAATACTGGAAACTTCCACACATCTGTCAGTTAGCAATTAGTTGTAAAAAGCCGTGGGGGTGCCTGATGGCTCAGTTGCTTAAGCGACCAACTCTTGGTTTTGGCTAGGCCACGATCGTAAGGATTGTGAGTTCAAGCCCTGCGTCAGGCTCTGTGCTGACAGTGCAGAGCCTGCTTGGGATTCTCTTTCTCTCTTCCTCTCTCTCTGCCTGTCCCCTGCTCATGCTCTCTCTCTCTTTCTTTCTCTCTCTCTCTCTCGAAATAAATAAACTTAAAACATTGAAATAAAACGTTTTAAAACATTGTGGTACACCACAGATACCAACAGTGATATTTTTTGCAACAAAGAAAAACTAGAAATAATTCCACGGCAGAGTATCGGCTAATGCTGATACTATCTTCCCTCTTTCTTATGAACAAAATCTTGAGGGCGCCTGGGTGGTTCAGTCGGTTGAGCGTCCAACTTCAGCTCAGGTCATGATCTCACACTCTGTGAATTTGAGCCCAGCATCAGGCTCTGTGCTGCCAGCTCGGAGCCTGGAGCCTGCTTCGGATTCTGTGTCTGCCTCTCTCTCTGCCCCTCCCCTGCTCATGCTCTGTCTCTGTCTCAAAAATAAATAAAAACATTAAAAAAAAAAAAAAAAAGAAGAAGAATAAAATCTTGATTTTATTCAAGGCAATACTTCCCCAATATAGGTGAAAACTACATTTCCCAGCCTCCTTTGCAAAGAGAGGGTGGCAATGTGACCACATGTAGATGGAAGATCTGGGTTGGGATGGGCACAGGGGGTAGGAGTGCTGCTTCAGCTGGCAGAGACCTTTCCTCCTTAGGATGTGGCCAGAATGGCTAGAGTTTCAACAGCATCCGTGACCATGAGAGGCATCTCTAGGGACAAAGGTCCCATGCTTCGGATGATAGAAGAGAAACACTGAAATCTCCTTAGGTGCCTATTTCATGGAGCCAAAGGGAGCTAAATTCTTTCTCTCGACTTGTTTTTTTAATTAAAAAATTTTTTTTAATGTTTATTTTTGAGAGGGGTGGGGGAGGGGCAGAGAGCGAGGGGGACAGAGGATCTGAAGCAGGCTCTTGGCCGGCAGCAGAGAGTCCGACGTGGGGCTCGAACCCATGAACTATGAGGTCATGACCTGAGCCAAAGATGGACGCTTAACCGACTGAACCACCCAGGTGCCTCTGGACTTTTCTTACATGCGAGAGAATAAAAATGGGGTGTCTGGGTGGCTCAGTCATTAAGCATTTGAATCCAGCTCAGGTCATGACTTCACAGTTAGGGAGTTTGAGTCCCACATTGGGCAAGCAGGAGCCCCACTTTGGGCAAAAACAGGAGCCCCAGGTGAGCCCTGCTTCTCTCTCTCTCTCTCCCTCCTTCTCTCTCTCTCTGCCCCTCATGGGATTCTCTCTCTCTTCTCTGCCCCTCACTCACTTGTACCCTCTCTCTCTCTAAAAAAAAAAAAAGAGAGAGAGAACAAAAATGAAGCCTTATCTCGTTTGAGTCACTGTGAATTTGTAACTCCTCAACACCTAAATGGCCCATCTGCTGTCTAGATCTGTGAGAATACTACAGAGTCGTCAAAAGGGATGAGCTAAATCTATACGCAGTAACACAGACACATCTCCAAGTCATTGTTTGGAAGAAAAGGCAAGCTGTATAAAAATGGGTACGTATTGATAAAATTCATATTTTTTTAACAAAGCAAAACCCCTGAACTATTGCTATGAAGTTGCCCGTAAATGTAACTACGTAATAAAGCCTATGGAACTGGTTTTCCCGGGCGTTGGAGGATGGGGTGATCTGCATGCTCAAAGGGACATTTGGAAGTATCTAGAGACATTTTTGGTTGTTGTAATTGGAAGGGAAGGGGTGGAGGCCAAGGATGCTGCTCAAAATCCTACAAGGCACGGCCCCCGCGACAGAGAATGACCCGGGCCCAAAAGTCAACAGCACCAAGGCTGGGTAACTCAGGTCTGGAAAGGCGTGCACAGTGAGCCAGGAAGAACAGGTCTTGCCAGGGAGGAGACTGGGAGTGGGGAGGGTGAGAAACTTTCACATCCACACTTTACAAACAAGACTGGGTTTCCGTACCTCTTGTCAAGTTAAACAAGCACACGATGATGCGTCATCGCATCTCATTGCAAAATCCCACCAAAAATCAAGGACAAAATCAGCAGCCAGGTTACAGGGATACCGAGAGGCTGGAGCGACATAAGGTCTGTAACCAAGAGCTGGGCAAGTATTATTATGGATGCTAAATGAGAGAGAACTGTTCCACTCAGGTCTACAAGTTTTGAATCCAGAGGCCTGGTTTTGGTTATTCTGTAGAAGAGAAAATGTTGCAAATTTCCCATCAAGGCAGAAAAGACACACACACACACACACACACACAGAAAAACTTGACTTTGTGGAGGGGCAGGTCGGGAACTTCTGGGTCTCGGAGCTCCAGGCCAGCATGGGGTGGGGAGGCCCGCTTAACACCGTACCTGAGACTTCTCCACCGAGGCTGTGTGCTTGTCGCACATGGGGCTGATCTCCATGCCCCGCTCACGTTCACGGTCCCCCTGCTGGAAGAACTCGGCCATAATGCGGTCGGTCCACTGGCGGTACAACTCGAGTGGCTTGGTGGGGTTGCTGAGGTCTGCACAGTGCACCATGTTCCGAAGGACCTGCGTGAGGTGGGGGACCTTCAGAGGCCATGCCCCCGTCCCAGTCTGGGACCTCACGCTTCCTTACCTCCCCCTTTATTGGGAGAGTGAGGTAGGGGGATATGGAGAGAGATAGGGGAAATGGGGAGAGGGGAGAGGATGGCAGGGGGAAAGCAAAGAAAGAGATCGTGGGGAGAGGAGAGAAGGAGGTGTTGGCAAAGGCAGAGGAGACAGGACGGGGTGATGGAGGAAGGGAAGAAGTAAGGAGGGATGGTAGGAGATGGGAGTTGGGATGGAGAGAGGGGAGGGGAGACCAAAAAGAAAGAGACAGGAAGAGGGGCAACATGGGAGCTGCAGGCTGAGGGAGGAGGGCAAATGGGACCCAAAGGGGAGAGAGAAAAGGAGAGAGGGTCCGGTCTCCTTGTATGGTGTGTGTCGGGGGGGGGGGGGCACCTGGATGCGGTCGGAGTAGTTGTCCAGCAGGAGGACCCCCGAGCTGGTCACCTTCTTGGTCTCCACCATGGTCTTCAGGTCTGCCAGGAGGGTCATGTGTTTGGACATGTCCGTGGCCAGCACCTGTGGGTGAGGGGCCACTGAAGCCCTGCCACGGGCTGTACTGACCCGAACTACGCCTCTAAAGCTTTCCCTCAGCACAACCTGTTCCCAGTCCCCACAAAGGACGCCTCTCGCGGGGCTTCCTGGCCTGGACTCAGACCCTGCCTCAACCCCAGTGTCAAAGGCGCCCTTTTCCGTTCTGGCCCCGCCCCCGCCCCGCCCACCATGTCGATGACCATCTTGCGCAGGCTCTGCCGCTGGCGCTTGCTGAGGTTCTGGAAGATATCGCAGTTGTCTTCCTGCAGCAGCTTGAAGCCCACGGCCAGGTGGTGGTTCTCCAGCACCGACTCATCGTTGTACATGAGCGCCAGCTCCGAATCTGCGGCCCAGGCCCAGGCAGGCGGTCAGGGGAGGGTGGGGCCGGCAGGGCCGCCTCGAGGGGTGGGGCAGCGCAGGCCCCGCCTCCAACCCGGCAGGCCCCGCCCCCGTGGGGGCCACTCACTAGTGTTGATGAGGAACTGGTTGGAGACCCCAGGGTGGTCTACGTCATGAATAGCGGCCGCGAAGAGGGCGGCAAGAATCTCCAGGTCCGTGAACACAGCCTAGGGGCAGAGAGGGGGGTGGGAGAGAGGCGGGTTAGAAAGATGGGGGATCTGAGAGACAGGGTGAGAGAGAGATGCGGGTGCCAAAGACGGTCAGGAGGGATGGATGAGGACCGGGAAGGCCAGCGTCAGAGAGACACGGAGGTCAGGAGATGGGCAACGGGCAGTCAGGGAGGGAGACGGGGCTGGGGAGACACAGGGGCCAGGCAGTGCTCACATCTAGCGCGGGTGTGGCCAGCAGCACGTGGGTGGACTGCAGCACATCGGCCGCGTGAAGGCTGTTGTGGTAGGCCACGTCGGGGTGGTAGTGGTCCTCCAGGGTCAGCATATATGTCACCATGGTGTCCACTGGGATGCGGAATTTCTTCAGCAGGTCACGCTCCTGAGGGTAGGTATGGGGAACGGTGACTCCCGAGAGCTCTGCTCTCCGCCCGGCCCCCTTCCGCTCAGCCTGCCCCACTCAGCCCGCCCTACCTGAAATATCGTGTACATGATGCAGCTGAGGGAACGGCCTCCGGCGTATTCGGATACACAGAAGATGTTCAGACCCCACTTGTTCAGGTTCTCCAGTTCCTGGGTGGAGTAGGAAGGAGGCCAGAGCTCAGCAGCCCACAAGACCCAGGGCCCTGCCCCTATCCACGTGGGTAAGAAGTTCCTCTTGGTTGATCATCACCCCTCTCGACTCTTTCCTAACAATTCAGAGCTCTGGTCTGAAAGTAGCACTGTCATTGCCCACCGGGTGGGCTCTGTGCTCAGCACACAGAGTTGACTGTCCACGTCCGACCAGGCCAGAAAATAACAAAGCAACCACAGCGCCTGTGTACTGAGTGACTTTAAAAAAAATTTTTTTTAATGTTTTATTTATTTTTGAGAGCGAGAGACAGAGTGTGCATGGGGGAGGGGCAGAGAGAGAGGGAGACACAGAATCTGAAGCCAGCTCCAGGCTCCGAGCTGTCAGCACAGGGCCCGATGCGGGGCTCAAACCACGGACTGTAAGATCATGGCCTGAGCCGAAGTCTGATGCTTAACCTTAACCGAGGAGCCACCCAGGCGCCCCCTGAGTGACTATTGTCTCCCAGGCATTATGCTAAATGCTTGATCTCATTTGGTTGGTTGGAGAACCAAAGCTCAGAAGTGATGTGACCTACCCAAGCCCTTGCATCTCGCAAGTGGCAACGCTGTGGTGTGAACTCCGTTTGGCTGACCCCAAAAGCACAGTTTGGCTTCGGAGCCAAATAGCTCACCAGCACCAGGGGGAAAGGAACTCGGGCTAATTTTCCATGGCTCTCCAGAATCCGGAACGGTGCCAGCACACAGTAGGTGCTCAGTAAACACCGGGTGACTGACTGGGCACTGGCTAGTGCTGGAGTTCAGGTTACAACAAATGTCAGCTGACTGAGCCAACAAGAGTGCACTGAGTCCGCTGTACAAACCCATGTGGGAGCCCCTTGGCGTTAGGTGTCACGGAGCTGAACCCAGGTCTGGCCTGTAGTGGATGCTGTTAGGGTTCGACCCAGATCCCCTTCACTGACCAGTGCACCTGTCCTCCTGGGTGGGTGCTGGGACTGTTGCTTACAAAGACTCACAGCTGCTCTGTTCTCCAGAAAACTGCTCTTGCCCCTATGGGAGCTACATGGAGGTGGTAATGCTGTCCACTCTGGGGACTGCCCACAGTGGGGTACAAAAGTCCCGCACTCTTGCCTCAAGGTGGGCTCAACTCTGTGGCACTGTTGACACTCCAGAGCTCCCTGTGGAGTCAGGCGGAGGCCAGATTCTGAGGCCACCTCCTTGCTTAGCTTCTTCCTCTCCTGCTTCCTTCACTCTTGCTCTCCTGAGAGTCTCATAAGCCAAGTATGCCTGGATTATCATTTCAGACTGACCCAATGCCCGGTCCTTCTCTGGGCCCCAGGAGACTCCCTCCCCTCTCTAGTCCAGTGTCTGCTGAGACCCTACTCACTTGGGCCAGGAGCTCTTCTTGGTTGGTCTTCACCCCAAAGCGGGGGATGCTAGAGTCACTCAGGCTGCTGCTATGCATCAGCTTCTTCACCCCCGTGATCTGAGACATGGGCTGGAATTGCGGCCCAGGGGGCGGGGGCTGCTGGGAAGGTCTCTGGCGGGGAGCTGGCTGTTTTTCTCGATCCTTCATCGTGGGTGATGGAATCTCCACTTCATTCTGCTTGTCTGGAGCAGATGGAGGAGAGACAAGCATGAGACTCCCACAGAGACCCCCTCATCTGGCCCTCACTTCCCCTGGGCTCCCCACTGTGCCCTGGGAAGGCTCACGCAGGAGGGCAGACCCCTTCAGGATGTCATGCTGTTGGTTCCTTATAGGCTGGAAACCAGAGGGAAGGGAGGAATTCTTCTGGGAGGTGGTGGGCTGGCGCAGGGACCCTGGGACTGGCCTGGAGCATTGGGGTGGCCCCAGTCTGATAGCCAGGTTTGACAAGGCGGTGGCACGGGAAGTCAGGAAGCAGGTTGAGGATGCTGGAGAGAGTAGCTGCCTGTCCTGTATAGGCAGGAGAACTTCTAGGGCAGGGGAGACACCTCCATGGTGACTAAGAGTGCTGATCGGGGTGGACAGCATGGGGAAGAGGGAGGGAAGGGTAGTCTCTGGCTCCATGAGCCCCACCCCCACCCCACCCCTTTAACACCAGCCTGCCTGGGGGGCCAGCCCCAGGATCCCTTTTCCTGAGCTTTCAAGGGCTTCCAGAGCTGAACCTGGGCCACCCATTGTGACCTGGGGCCCTGCCAGTCAATAACGGGGCCTAACAGGGTTTATTTGCATGCCATGCTCCCATTGGCTGGATCTCAGAACTCTGCACGGCCACACCCCCATTGGCGGGAGGATTTGAAACTCTGAACCCTTCTCTTGGGCTTGGCGTAGGGTGGTTCTCCAGAATTTGGAAACCTTTGGTGATAAATTGAGAGGGTAAAATTATCCTGAATTTGGGGGGGGCATATCTTCAGCTTGGGCTCTTGGATAAAGAGATTAGGATGAGTTGGAGGTCCCCATGAGCTTGAGGGTTCTAATGAATTTGAGGTACTCTGTATAACTGTATTAGGTATCAAAAGTCTGTGTGTGTGGGGGGGGGTCCTATGAATCTGAGGGTCATATCAAGTTGGGTGATTCTCCCGAATTTGGGAGACCTTTCAGCTTGGAGGGTTTTGAAACTTTGAGGGGGTCTTTTATGAGTTCTTAAGGACAGCCGTTCCCTTAAGTTTGAGAACCCTACCGAGTTTGAGCATACCTCTTGAGTTTGAGGGGTCTCCTGAATTTGTGGGGGGAAATCCAAGTTTGGATAGTCTACTGAATTTGGGGAGGCCTTTCAGCCTGGAGGCATTTAAAGTTTAGAAATTCTATTTGAGTTTGTGGGGTTTTTGGGGCCTTGAGTTTGAGAGTTCTGTTGTGGTCCCACTGAGTTTGGGGGGGCTTTTCTGCTTGGAGAGATTTTTTTAATGTGGAAGTTCTATAAAAGTTGACATCCCTCTGGGTTTAGGGGCATCGTGAGCATGGGAACGCTTGAGCGTGGTAACCTTGATCTTTAGGGAATTAAGAGTCAGGGTCCCTCGGGCAAATGTGGGCAATGGGACCTGCGGTCTGGGGCAGCCCCCTCCAATTCAGGCGTGCAGCCTCTCCCCGCACATACAAGCGGTGCCTTTCACTCACCCAGGAATGTGGTGGAGATGTACTCAGAGACCTGGTTTCCTGACCTGCTCATCTCTGACAGGTGTGTGAGTTCACGGTTTAACATCCTCTTGAACTAAGGTGAAGGAGGCAAGAAGGAAGGAATGATGGGGAGACAGGGCAGCAGAGGGTGGAGGATGTCAGCCCCTCCCGAGAAACTTCTGAAGACCCCATGAGTCCTTCCAACTTCTCTGCTCAGCCAACAGAGCCCTCAGCAAGCTGCTAGAGGGGAGGGGTCAGCCCTTCCTCCCCTCCCAGGTCTGGAGGGGGGCCCCAGGCTTGGAAGTCAGGACTCAGCATACCCCTCCCTTCCTGAGGAAGGGGGGCACCCCTCCCCAGACTTCCTCTTCCTCCAGCCCAAAGGAGGAGCCAGAGGGGCACCTGTGGAAGGGAGGGCTCCCGCTTAACAGTGAGCCAATAGGGTGTCAGGAGAATCCCGTCGCCATGGCGATGGGAGTCTCCTTAGCAACTCCCCCTCCAACCAGCTGCTGAGCTGGGGGAAAGTGGGGGGGGGGGGCAGGCCGCAGGCCCCTTAACCCTTGCCTTCCCAGAGCTACCCTGGCCCACGTCTTCCCAGATATGGACCCCACTCCCAGGGCGTCCAGGCCCCCAGCTCCCAGCCCAGTTTGGAAGGAGACAATACGGTCTCTCCTTTGCAGGAGAGAATGCAAGTTCTGGGAGAAGAGAAGGTTTGGCAGGGGCAGGGAGAACAGTGAGCTGAGGAAACCTTGTTCGGTCATCCAGGGGAGGGGGGTTCCCATCATAGCCCCCTCTCCCCCAGTCCCAGGAGGGTGGACAGATGCACAGATGAGCAGAGGATACCCCGAACCAGGCTTGGAGGTCCCTCCTGGTCCCCCCAAGCCACCTCACACAAGTGTCTGCTGTGACATTGTGCAGGGAGGAGAAAGGGCATTGGTTCCCCGCCCCCAAGCTCCACTGAAGCACCCCCAAAGCAGGAGCAGACTCCGTCCAGAGAGGCAGGAGGGACACTTGATGGGAAGGGTGAGCCCACGCAGCCCACACCAGGATGGGGCACTTACTCCTCCTAGTGCTGCGA
This sequence comes from Acinonyx jubatus, assembly GCF_027475565.1. Taxonomy (NCBI): domain Eukaryota; kingdom Metazoa; phylum Chordata; class Mammalia; order Carnivora; family Felidae; genus Acinonyx; species Acinonyx jubatus. Next base: position 157,912,731 of record NC_069383.1, read on the forward strand.
GAGACACGTACACAAGAAGGACCCACAAAGTCACACAACCACACACAGAGTCACAGACTACCATCTTACACGGCTCTGCACAGCCACAGACACACAAATCAAGGGACACACACGATAAGGCAGTCACAGACACTTGGGGTCACATGCCCCGGAGAAAACACACAGCTCTGGGTTCACAAACACGTCCCAACATACACCACCACAACCAGAGCCATGTGATCTCAGAAAGGGCCACACCGTGACCCAGGCAAATAAGCATATGGTCAGACAGCCCCGCACCGCTGTAGACACATACACACGTGAGTACCGACACACCCAGCAAGAGACCCACATCCCCAGCCACCCGCTATCCCCACCCAGCCCTGGGCCACACACAGACACAGACAGTCACAAGGCTTCATGTCCAGGCCACACACGTGCACAGCCGCACACACCCGCCCAGGCCAGGGGCTTGAGGATCCAAGGTGGGAGGGCTAGGGCCGAGTCTCCCGCCCATCCTCCACCCCGACTTCCCCTACCTGGTCCCACCAGCCCACCAGCCACGGCTTGGAGCAGGTCTCACAGAAGAAATCCACCAAGGGCATCTTGGAATCTTAGCCCCGCTCGGGGCTGCCGCACACAGAGGCTGGGCTTGGGGAGTCCCGGGGTTAACAGCCACTGTGGGTTTGGTGGCGGGGGGGGGGTTCAGGGCAGGTGGGCAGTGCAAGGGGGAGCCGCGGAGGGGCCTGGGCCGGCCCAGCGGGGCTGGGGGCTCCCCTCCCCTCCGCGCTCCCGATAGCAGCCCTGGTTACATGGTCTGCCAGCCCCTGGCCCTGATGGGCCCCCCCGCGGCAGTAGCTGGAGGTGGCCTGGGACCCCTGCCCATGGGGGGGCAGGGTGAGGGTCCCGGGAGGTGCCTTCGGAGGCTCTGGGCTCCGTGTGCGCGCCTGTGTGTGTGTGCGTGTGCGTGCTCACTGCAGCACTGGCAGGCTGCATGCGACGTCAGGTGGTGCCGGGGGTGGGGGGGGCGTTAAAGGGGCATCGGAATCCACGGGCCTGAGCCAGGACCCAGGTGGGGCTGCCGGGGAAAGGCAGGGAGGCACGCACATCCCCGACAGGACGCGTCCCTTCCAGGGACACACCCAGAGACAAAGACACACGCCCAGACAGTCCACACACTCACACACACTGAGATGCACCTTCTATACCAACACACGCACTAACACACACCACACAGTCACAACTCCGAAGTCCAGCCCTTTCGCAGGTATACAGCTGAGTACACGGAGACAGGAACGCCTTCAGGCACAGCCCTCCCAAGAACACAGACTCACACCCAGACACGGAGACACACACCTGGGGACACACACCCAGATATGCTGCACACACTCCACACACCCACGGGCACACTTTCAGACAAACACAAATACCATGTGGCCTTGGACACAGACATACCCTGAGAAACCCATAAGCAAATGCTCGCATCATACCCACAACCACACACACACATCATTTGCAGGAACACAACGGCAAACCTACATTTAGAGACAGTCACATTCTCAGAGGCTCGGCACACTCTCAGAGACACAATCACCCTCAGACGGGAATGTTCCCAGACAAACCTCCACCCACAGGTATGTGCACCACCCCCAACGCAGACACCTCCACCTGTATACTCATTTCCTGATAGGCATCTTCCCACGCGGGCTACCACCGTGCCGCACAACTCCAGGAAACATCATTCATGCCGCCTGTTTTCCTGGATGGTGTCCTCTGGAGTTGTGCAGTACACAGACCACACAACTGTACATGGAAGCCTTGCACCCTCTCCTGCAGCCCTGCAAGTGCATGCATGTGTCTGTGCACACACGTGGAGTCACAGACACATGGAGATACACACTCAGATTCATACGTAGACCAACTCACACTTGTAAACATACGTACACCTCTGGCACAGCCCCACACACTTACAATCTGGTATAACCGCTTGTGTGCACCCATACATCCTCCATACAGACACATCTGCACACTACTCATGATGTACCCTCTTGGAACATCCCCTCACACCCCGTCTTGTGCTGCAAATGTGTAGCCAACAAATTGACAGCCACACAGACCCACAGTCACACACACACACACCTGTAGACTATACAAGCATTGGACAACCCCCTCAAGAGAGATGGCAGCCTGCATCAGATGCACAACCAGGCACATATACCCCCACGCACTAGGCTTCCCCCACCCCTGGGGGAAGTCAGAATCTGCTAGAACATGCAGCCCTAGGGTTGGCCCTGCTTAGGAATGGGCCGCCACCCCAAAGGCCCCCCGCTTCACACATTGGCCCCGCCCCAAACGTGTCCTCCCCCTCAGGTCCCGCCAGCAGTCAGCCCCACCCCACAGGCCAGGAAAGGGTCCCCTCTCATTGGCCCCATCCAGATGCTGGCCCCGCCCCATGGGTGGACCCGCCCGCAGATCCCACCCAGCGGCTGGCCCCCATCCTCAGGCCCCGCCCAGGGACTAGTTCCGCCCTGCCGGCTGGGGGCCTCCTCACCTTGTGAGATGCCATCTCGCTCACGGAGCGGTAGGTCTGCATGGTCTCCAGCTGCTCCAGGCACCAGTCCAGCTCCTCCAGTGTCTCCCGGGCCAGTTGTTGACATGTCTCTTCTGGAGAAGGGGCAGCATGGGTGGTGACCCAGAGGCCCCAACCCCGAGATGATGGGGGTCCACCGAATGAGTGGGGGAAAGGAGGTAAGACAGCCACCACCACCCCCAGGTGAGGGGTCCCCCACTGGAGCAGCAAGAGGGGCCCTTTCCCACCCCTTGGGCTTTGTTACCTGACAGTGTGGCCTTACAGACGGGGGTTGGGCCGCCCAGCGGGGACCGTCTGCAAAGAAATGGGGCTCCAACACCAGCCTGTGTGCCCCCAGATTCCTGCCTCCCCTCTCTATAATGCCACCTTTCCTTTTTCTGAGCGCTCCCTGTGTCCCACGCATGCCACCACGTGCTCAGCCTGCAGCCTCTCTCAGAGCCCCCGTGAGAACCCATTTTACAGATGAGAAAACGGGCTCAAGGAAGCGAACAGGCTGATCAGCGGCAGGGTCAGGTCCTATGTCTCCAAAGTTCCTGCAACTCCCAGAGGGACTAGCAGCTCTCAGCGAAGCGCCTGCCCCCAAATAATCACTTCTATTTAGTGAGCACTTACTACGTGCTGGGCAAATGTTCTCACACCTTTCTATGTATTATCTTCCAGACTCCTCGCAGCAGCATCTATTGGAGGCGCTATTAAATTCCCATTTTATGGGGGGGGAACAAAAGCACCACAAGACGCTATTTGCCTGGAAAGTTGGCTTTGGGGCCGGGAGTGGCCCCAAGGCTGCGGCGCCTGGCTACCCTCGGCCTCACCACCACGTGTCTGGACCCCTTGGTCTTTATTTTTAAAAGTTTCTGTCTTAGCCATTCAAATTGCAATGGTTTGCTGGCTCAGAGGGAGCTGCTGCCTGAACAGAGGCTCAGAGAGGTCAAGTTCCTGCCTGAGGGCACACAGCAGAGCTAAGAGTTGAACCCAGGTGTGCCTGGCCTCATGATCATGAATGTTGGGGCCCAGCCTTGACTTACTTGTTGCTGGGAATGGGCACATTGGTCAGGAGTGAGAAGTTGCTGCGAACACTCCGGAGACTGGCCAGCACCTGGGACGGAGGGAGAGCCAGCAGTGAGGAGAGGGAGCCACCCGGAGGGGCTGGGGCTAGGTCCCTGTCCCCAAGTGTGGGGGAAGGTTGGAGCCCCTTCCTTTCTTAGGGGAGGGGTCTTACCTGGGCGAAAGGTGTCACAATGAGGTCCTCAGCGTGCCTGCAACCAAGGACAGGGGCAGGTCAGGCATCCTCACTGTGGGACACCCCCGGGCCTGGGTGAAAAGGGGCTGGGGTGCCAGAGAAGCAACTCTCTATGGGGGTTGGGCTGAGGGTAGGCTGGGAGGTTGGGGGGGGGCCTCCAACAGGTGAGGGGAGAGGGCGCTTACACCTCCCAAGGGTAGACACCCTACAGGGGCTGGTCTTGGAGGGAACGGTGGCCGGACAGAGGAGCTCAGGTGGGTGGGCAGGGAGGGGGTGTGCAGAGACAAAGGGGGCTGCCATAAATCCACTGCGGGGGGGGGGGTGCTGGTGAGAGCAGTGGGTAGGAGGGGATGGGGAGCAAGAGGAGTTAGGGGAGCTGAGGTGGGTACCTGGATGGGTAGGGTCAGGGCTGGAGGATCCAGTGAGAGGGGAGGGGGCTGAGCAGGTCTGGGGGTGCTCACACCTTAACAGGTGGTCGTGATAAGGGGGGCTGGTTTAGGGAAGCCTGGAGGGGGGGGGAAGGCAGAGGGGTCAGCCGAGGTGGATGCTCTGTGGGAAGAAGTGGCAGCGGGGACAGGCTGAGGGGGGCCGGGCCCCAGCTGCCGATGGGTAGGAGTGGGCTTGGGCAGGTTGGGTGGGCAGGGACCGCAAGGATGTGGGTGCGGGCTGGGCTGGAGGGAGGGGCTCACCGTAGCTGAGTGGGGGGCAGAGATGGGGTGCACCCTCAGACCTCGCTGGGTGGGCATGCTGTAAAGGGACCGAGCCCTCGATGTGGGCAAGGGGGCTGTTTACTTTTCACTGGGAAGGAGAGGTGGCAGGGGGCTTAGGCGGTGTCCCCATTCCCTGCTGGCAAGGGCAGCTTGTGTTGGGAGCAGGCCTGGAGGGTGAGAGTGGGGTGCTCACGCCTCGCTGGTGACCGACGAGTTCCGGGACATGGTTTTGGGTGACATGTCGTAGTCACTGTCCGAGCGGTACAGGAAGGACTCCCGGCGCTGGCTGATAGCCCCCCCGGCGTGCAGCACGAGGCCCGGGCTCGCCTGCGAGTCCAGGGGGCTGCGGCCAGGAGATGGCGTGGGCCCATTCTCCGCCTCGAAGCTGCAAGGAGGTGGGCGAGAAGAGCGGTCAGGGGGGCTGAGATGGCACTGGGGGGGGTGGCGGAGGAATAAGGGTACCGAGGACACTCCTGGTAGAGACGGGGGACAGGAGGTTGCAGAGATCACAGAGCGATCGAGTGCCTTTGTGAGCCAGGCTCTGTTGAGGTGCCGGGACACAGCAGTGACTGAGACGGACCAGCATCTGTCGCTTACGGAAATGGCATGGGAGGGCCAGACTGTAAACAGGTTAGCCTAGTGGCCGTGCACACCCCCAAAAGTGTGGGGATCTTTTTGGCTCTACTCTTTCCTCACTGCCCACATCTATTCAGAATCCGTCCACTTCTCACCCCCTCCTCGGCTGGCCCCGCTCATTGGTGGCCTGGACCAGCGCCTTTGTCTCTGCCCTGCTCCCTGGTTCCTGTCCTTGCCCCTCAGTCTGTTCCCCTCCACAGCCACCAGAGAGCCACATCCCTCTTCTGCTCAGCCCCTTCTGTGGCTCCCAGCTCACCCAGAGCAAAAGCCAAAGTCCTCACTGAGGCCCAGGTGGTCCCGCCCCAAGACCTCCGGGTCTCCCCCCTCACTCACTCTACTCCGGCCTCCATGGCCTCCTGGCTGCTTCCTAAACATTCCAGATGCCTTCCTGCCTCAGGGTCTCTGCACAGGCTGTTTCCCCTGCCCAGACCTCCAATGGCTCCTCCGGCCGCCTTCAGGCCTCCGCTCAAATGCTGTCTTCCCGGGAGGTCTCACCTGACCAACACATCTAAGATCTGAATCTCTGCCTTACTATTTCGTATTTACCTTTCCTTTCAAAAAATAACCGCTACTTACCTGACATATTCTATATCTTACTTCTTTGCTGTTTGCCTTCCTTTCTAGAACTAAGCTTTACAGAGCAAGGATTTTGGTCTTCTTTGTTCTAGCCCGTGGGCCAAGAACAGGGCCTGGCACACAGTGCGCACCCAATAAAATGTTTACTGGATGAATCATAAAACGTGTGAATGAGTGAATATGTGAACGGGGTTGTGCCACGCGGAGACTGGAAAGGGGAGGCAGGCCTCTCTCAGGAGGTGACCTGCGAGCAGGGCCTGAAAGATGACAAAGAGCAGGCCATTGGCCAGGAGGGAGGAGAAGACACTCCAGGGGGTGGGAAGAGCAAGTGCGAAGGCCCTGTGGCAGGATTCAGGTTTTGTTTGAGGACCAGCAAGGAAGCTGGTGTGTCTGGAGCAGAGAGAGACAGACTGTGACAGAGACCCGGCGACACCGAGGGCAAGAAAGCGAGGCCCCAGCCTGGGGTCACCGGCAAGACGCTCGGGATGACTCAGGGAGATGCTGGCTCTCCTAATTCCCAGAGGTGTGACTGGGGTGAAATGACTGAATTCCAGTTCCCTAATCCACAAAATGGGGACAACCGCCACCTTTCTCAGGTCATCCAGGCGACCAGTGTTGACACAGGTAAAACGCTCAGGAAGCATCGGCCTCACACGCGCCACATTGGCAGGGGACTCAGCAGTTGATATGCAGAACTGGTGGGGAACCGTGTGCCTGCAACTCACTGTGTGGCCTCGGGAAGGCCACTGCCCTCTCTGGTCTGTTACCCCGTCGTCAAAGTGAGGGGGTTAGAAGGGTCAGCAGACGTCAGGCTATGCTCTGGTGGGTGCAAGGGAGTAGGGGAAGGAAATGGAGCCCTCCCCTTTCCAGTCCTACCTAATGAGAGTCAGCGTAAGATTTTATTTGAATGGTCCCTCTGCTAAGAAATAAGTCTGAGGGGCGCCTGGGTGACTCAGTCGGTTGAGCGTCCGACTTCGGCTCAGGTCATGATCTCGCAGTTCGTGAGTTCGAGCCCCATGTCGGGCTCTGTGGTGTCAGCGTAGAGCCCGCTTCACATCTTCTGTCCCCCTCTCTCTCTCTGCCCCCCCCCCCCGCTGCGTTTGCTCAAAAATCAATTAAGAAAGAAAGAAAGAAAGAAAAAGAAAGTCTGAAATCCCCTAGAGTAGCACAGTGAAACCAGCATCTATGGATCTATTAACCTTTTTCTCTGGGCCAGTCTTGGGGTAGGAGTACGGGGAGGGACTTTGTTGACTCCATTTTACAGATGAAGAAACTAAGGTCAGAGAGGAGAATGATTAGCTCTGGGTCACGCAGCAAGAGCGTGGTGGGGCCAGAATTCAGTCCCAAGTCTCGTGACTCCTCAGACGGAAATGTGAGCTGCCGCCCCCTGCCTACTCAGCCCCCATTCGAGCACATTCCTACCATCACAGCAAATGTTCGCAGGGGCCAGGCAGCTGACACCCAGAGCAGAGTGGTGCTGGGGGACCCCCAACAACCAGGTATTCTGATTTTAGGAGAGAAATCAGACATTTTTAACAGTCACAAATTCAAACTTCTTTTAAAAACAAACTTCGGGGGGCGCCTGGGTGGCTCAGTCGGTTAAGCGTCCGACTTCGGCTCAGGTCATGAGCTCACGGTCCGTGAGTTCGAGCCCCGCGTCGGGCTCTGTGCTGACAGCTCAGAGCCTGGAGCCTATTTCGGATTCTGTGTCTCCCTCTCTCTCTGACCCTCCCCTGTTCATGCTCTGTCTCTCTCTGTCTCAAAAATAAATAAACGTTAAAAAAAATTTTTTTTAAATAATAAATAAATAAATAAAAAATAAAAACAAACTTCGGGGCACCTGCGTGGCCTAGTCGTTTGGGCATCCAGCCTCAGCTCAGGTCATGGTCTCATGGTTCGTGGGTTAGAGTCCCACATCGGGATTCTCACTTTCTCTCCCTCCTTCCCTCTCTCCCCCTCCTCCTCTATTCGTACGCTCTCTCTCTCTGTCAAAATAACTAAAACTTAAAAAGAGTAAAATCGTGAAAAAACAAAGGTAAAGTAACCAGTGTTGGTGAGGATGTGGAGAAACGGCAATACTTGTATTGCAGGTGGGAACGTGAAAGGGTGCGGTTACTACAGAAGACGGTCCTTAAAAACTTAAGTATAGAATTACCGTGTGATCCAGGAATTCTACTTCTGGGTACACACGCAGAATTGAAATACTAAACACTAAGAATCGAAAGCAGGACTCAAGCAGATATTTGTACGCCAATGTTCAAAGCAGCGTCATTCAAAAGAGCCAAGAGCTGGAAACAACTCCAGCGTCCTTTCCTTACCTTACTAGGTATAGAGCGGCGGTTTGGGAAGGTGGTGACGTTCTGGAGATGGGTGGTGGTGACAGTTGCACGACAATGTCAGTATACTTAATGACACTGAAATGCACACTCAAGAAATGGTCAAGTGGATAAGTTTATGTTATGTAGATTTTACTACAATAAAAGACACTCATACGATGTAGACAAAAGGAGTGAATTTGGGGCGCCTGGGTGGCTCAGTCGGTTGAGCAACCGACTTCGGCCCAGGTCACAATCTCACGGTTCATGGTGGGTCCGGGCCCGGCATCGGGCTCTGCACTGACAGCTTAGAGCCTGGAGCCTGCTTCGGATTCTCTCTCTCTCTCTCTCTCTCTCTCTCTCTCTCTGCCCCTCCCCCACTTGTGCTCTCTCCCTCTCTCAAAAATATTTTTTTTAAAAGGTGAATTTTACTATATGTTCATTTTTAAAAAGTAAATTTAAAAAAAAAACCCTTAAGACGAAAATTCTTAGACCATGAACTTGGGCCTTTGATGATAATGCTCACTTACTGAGCACCTGCTGTGTACCAGGTACTAGGTTAGATCCTTTTAGGTATATAGCAATATTAACAAGATGCTTCCTGAATATTGGCCGTGTGCCTGGCATTGTCAGAGTGCTTTATACACCCGAACACAGTTGTGTCCCCCACCACCTCTGTAAGTTGTGTTCACATCCCAGCGCAACAGGGGAGAGTGGGGCACAGAGGGATGGTAAGGGATGGGTGGCCTCGCTGCCTGAGAACCACGTCCTGTCTCCCCGGGCACAGCCTGGATTTTTTGGCTCTACTGAGTCCCACGGGGGAGGAGACAGGAACATACTTACGTACTGAGGACCCTACCCTGGCCCCAGACACTGAAGACAGTTTAGGGAAGGTGAGACCCAAGTCCCAGAATGGGCCCGACCGGCATCAGATACTGTAGCCCCAGGGGCTCCCCTCACGTAAGCAGGAGCTCAGAGGCCACGATGGGACGAGCCTCCCTGGGGCCCTGCTGTTTGTGCTTCCAGGAGCTGATGTCCCCCGGGCTTCGGAAGGGCAGAGGGGAGGGCATCGGGCCTGTTGAACTGCAGGCTGAGGGTGGGTGTATGTGGGCGTGGGGTCTCACCTACCCTCCAGGATGGCACGCCGGTGCTATGTGGAGTCACCCTTCCCTTGTCTGCCACTGCTCAGGGTGGCCCAAAGTCAGGCTGGAGGCTGCTCCAATCATGTCCCGGCAGGACCCTAGGCCATTAAGCGGAGTCGAGGGTAGCCAACAGGCCTTGACATCACAGCCACATGCCCAGACACTCCATCATAAGGGAGATAACCTGCCTTTCAGACAGGTGACCACTTGGTGGCCTTCTCCGGTTTAACTTGCCACTTGCCTCCACCCCTCCGGGGCCCCTAGGCCTGCATCACATTGGGCCTCCGGAGGACTGTGCAGCCCAGGGGCAGACCAAGGCTTCAGAGAGTTTCCGCTGCAGGGGCCAATGGGCAACAACAAGCTGGGAGGGGGACGGCAGGGAACGGAGACCGGTCCCAGTTGGTAAAAATCATAACAACAACAAAAGCAGCCAACTGCCATTAAGTGCCATGTGCTAGGCGCTGTGCTCTGCCTGGACGTGTACCAATGCTCCATTTCCAAGAGAAGTAAACTGAGGTGCAGACGGGAAAGAACCGCTTGACTAGTACTAGAAGGACTTAAACCTGAGCCGCCAGGCTACAAACCTGGACGCTCAATCAGCCCGTGTCCGTCGATCTCCCCGGGCAGGCCTGGTGCCTCCCCGGGCTCCCTGCCCCACTGCACCTGACTCCCTCGTAGGAGGCGCCAGGCAGCCTTTATGGAAAGGCCTGGCATTTGCTTTGTGAAGGTCATACGGAGGTTGAGGGCGGGCGCGTGGTGCCAGGTGACATGGCCGTTTGTAGGCCCGGGTGTGCACAGAGGGTCTGTGCATGTGTGGGTCAGGGTGTATGTGTGCTCAGGGCACCTGTGTGTGTATAGATCTCTGCGTGGATTTGTACGTCCGGGTGTGTCTGTGGGGTCTGAGTGTCCACGGTGCCTGCACAGATCTGTGTGTGTGTCTAGGAGTTTGTGTGACCTTGTAAGAGTGTACCTGTGTGCCACACATGTGCCACGACTGTCCCTGCCTCCTGAGTGTGTGCTCCCGCGTGTGGCTGTGTGCAGGTGGGAACCAGGCCTGCGTGTGTGCTGCGGGGAGAGTGCGTTCCTGTAACGCGAGACTGACTGTGCGAAGCCAGGGTTTCTGTGGCCCCATGGGTCAACTGTGAGATTCTCTTTGTGTCCCCACCGCCTCAGAGACCCACGCCTTGCACAGTAAACACAGACTCCCGATTGCCCTGTGCGTGGGTGGGTGGGTGCGTCTGTGTTTGTGTCTTCTGAAGATTTGGTAGAGGGGAGCGAGAACGAGGCGGGCGTACCCTGAGAATTTTCTCTGCTCCAGCACTGTCCAGTTGATTCTAAATAACCCCCAGGAGTTCCAGCAGGAGCTGCCCCCCTCCCCCACCCCAGCTTGGTTTTCAGCCTGGCAGCCCCAGCAAGGAGGGGGTGGGTAAGACTGGAGGCACTGAGCAGAGCAGGGCCAGAGGGACCTGGCTCCAGGCCGGTGGCCTGGGAGTGGAGCCCAGGTGACGCTGGACACCCATAGTTGGTACCAGCATGAGTGCCAGAGACCCAGGCTTAGGGGCACAAAGAGGGTGAAGGGATCCCATCTCAAATAGGAGGGGGGCAGGACCTAGCACTCCTTTTGAGGGCTATCACCTGCAGGAAGCCGACAGCAGCACTAAGAATTTGGGGGCTGGAGAAGGGGGTGGGGCTGCAGGCAGACCCTGGAAGCCACTTTGGGGACTCCCCAAGGCCCACTGGGCACCCTCTACCCACCCCTGCCCCCCCCCCCCCCCCCCCCCCAGCCAGAGCCCTCAGTGGCAAAGGAGGGAACTGGCCCCAGGCCACCCACCTGACAGGTCTGCCTGGAGGGTGCCAACAGGTGTCCTCGTCGCTGAAGGAGAAGTGGGCCAGGGACTCAGGGCCCGCGGGGGGCAGTGTCAGGTCAGGGGGCCGGGGCCTTGCCCGAGGCGCTGTACCCGAGCGCATGGGTGCCAAACGCTGTCGGGGCGAGCATGAGGACAGCGGCACGGTGGTGTGGCGTTCACTGTTCACAGGCCCGAGGTGTCTGTGGCCACCAGCGGCACCGCCTCCACACCCGCCCTCCCGGTGACCCCCCCAGGGACGGGCCCCGGGCGATCGGGTGTCTCCGGGTCCCCAGCGTCTGGGAGGGCTCCGCTCCTGCCTTCTCCTGTGGAACTCTGTGCACACTTCCCACTTGCCCCCCTCCCCCCGGGCCTGCGGTGGAGGGGGGGCAGGCTCCCGATTCCTGGGCTCGGGCCCCGGCCCCCCACCCCCAACCCCCGCCACGCCTTGTCCCTGGCCCCGCCTCCCTCCCGAATGACGTCGAGCTGGGCCCGCTGGAGCCCTCTGAACGCAGCGCGCCCCAGGGGGAAAGAGACTCGCCCGCGCCGGCGGCGGAGTGCGGGGTCCGGTGACAAAAACCCAGGGGAGGGACGACGGATGCGGGGAAGGGGGAGGAACAGAAACAGGAAAGACAGAAGTGGAGACAGAGACACAGAGAGAAACCCGGGGAGAGGCACTGATTTCTCCCCCCAACACACACACCCTCCCGGGCTCCACGCTGGGCTCCCGACCCCTCCTCCTCTCCTCTCCTCTCCCCTCGCCGATCTCTTCCCTGGGTCCAGACGCTGAGCCTGTCCGGGCGGTGTCCTCTCCCACTATGTCTCGGACCTCAGGTCCCAAACAAGTACATGCGGAGAGTAGGGAGGCAAGGGGGTAACCAGGGGACCCTCTCCTGGCTCTGGAAGAGCCCCCAGAGCCAGCCCGTGCCCACCTCTGGGCTGTCAACCTCGGTTTCCAAGTTAAACGGACACTGGGAAGCCAGACCGGATGTGTCTCCGGGCTCCTCGCCCGCAAGCGTCTAGCCCCCCGCATCCCACCCCGAGTCTGGCCAGGAAGAGAAAGTGCATTTGCCCTCTGTGCCCCGTGCACCCGGTAACATCACCGAGCCTCCTGGCAAGGCAACCCCCAGATGGCAGCGCTGGCCCCATTTCACAGGCCTTTACCCTGAGGCTTAGCAGAATCGAACACGTGCCCCCAGATCGCGGTTGGATGGCAGGTTGGCCTCACTCGTCCAAAGCCTGACTGCAGACTGAGGTCTGCCAAGGTAGTGGGAGGAACTTCACGTTTATTGAGAACTGCATGCCCTATCAGATGTCTCCACGGCAACCCTGGAGGGCAGGGATGATTTTTATCGCTGTCCTGGGACGGACGAGGGGAAGTTAGACTGCGGAGAGCCCGCTAGGAACCCCAGACCTGGCCTGCCGGGTGGCCAAGGGAGATTCGAACCCACCGCCGCTGGCGCGCACTTACCCAGCCCACGCCTGGCGGCCAAAATCCTGATGGCTGCGGAGAAGCCGAAGACGCCGGCGCAAAGTTGGGGACGGGTTGGCAAAGAAGACGGGCGACGAGGGCGGCGAACGCGGGCGGCGGGGTGCGCGCGGGGCCGGGGGCTCAGGCAGGAACGCCTCGTCCTCGGCCGCCGCCACCGCCGGGAAGGCCGCCAGCTGCAGCTCGGGGATGCGGCCCAGGCCTTGCGGCCGCGCCATAACCACAGGGGGCGCGGGGCAGCCCCGCCTCAGCGGGCGCTGGGGAGCAGCGCCGCCCGCCTGCCCCGGGCAGCCCACGCAGGCCGGCCGCCCAGCCCTGGGGCCCACGGGCCCCACCCCGCCGGGCCGCCTCGGCCCTTCCGGCTTCGCTCTGGGGCCGCCCCTGGGGCGGGGCGGGCCTGGGGCGCCCACACGGCTGCCTGCCGAGGGACACCCCTCAGACCGCAGGGCCCTCCCCACAGTCCCCTTAAGGTGCTTACAGTCGCCGGAAGCGCCTCTACAAACATCGGGGGTGCCCCCCCGCAAATCCCTGGAGTGTTCTCACAAACCGCTGTGGCCCTCACTAACCTCAGGGGCATCCCCAAGGTCTTTCAGATGTCCCCAAAATTCCAGAGAATGTCCCAACCATCCCTGAGTTGTCCTCACACAATCCAGAGGTACCCCCAAATCCCTGAGTTCCCCCCCAAAAGCCAGAGATGCGCTGAGAGGCCCCATACACCCTGGGACAATCCCATAGCTTCCCAAATGTCCCTTACTGATGTCCTCATTGTTACTGATATATCCCCACAAACTCCAGGGGCACCCTAAGAATCTCAGAACACACCCACAAATGAAACTCCTTCAGATCCTGGGACCATCACCAGGTTTCCTCAGAAGTCTCCAAAGTCTCTTAGAGCACCCCCACCATCCCTGAGTCATGCAGAGGCCCCCAGAGTACCCCTAGAATTTCCCACAGCCACCGAGCATTCCCACAGTCTGCATGAGGGCCCCCCAAATTCTGGGATCCCTCACAGACCCTAAGATGGCTTCCACAGTCTCTCGAATGTCCCCCTCAATCCCTGAGTGGCTCGGCAGCATCCCGGAGATGCCCCCACAAGTTCAGAGACACCAAAATAACCTCAGGGGTGTCTTCAGACTCAAAGAGTGCTCCCATGTAACCATGTAGCTGCCATCAAAATCCATAGACCCCAGGGCCACAACCAGATCCCTCCATAGTTCCTAAGACAGTCCTATATCCCTAGGCTATCTCCCCAAACCAAGATAAACCCACAATCCTTGGGGACACCTCCAGAATGCCCCCCACAGCTTCTGAGACACAGAAGCTGAGTGAGTTTACAAGCCCCTAGAGGCTCCTAAGATCTGCCGCCCCCCCCCCCCCGTCCTCCCACCCCTTCGGATCTCTGAGGCCCCTTAGAACTGGGGCCCTCCACAGCTCACGAGGTGCCCCAAGAAGCCAAACCTCCCCTCGGCAGAGCAGTACAAACAGATAGGAACTTTCTGGAGTCCCTTCGGTGGCTCTGCCTGCCCAACCACTGTGACTCTGTTGGGCACATGTTCGCCCCTTTCACAAATGAGGAAATGGAGACTGAAGATTCTTGAACAAAGTTAGCCAGCTGGTTATAATTCCAGAGACTCCCCCAACCTGTCTGCGGGCCTTTGGGGTTAGGGAAGTGGGAAAGAAAAACAGAATGAATCTCTATTTTAGGGCCATGCCTCTATGAATACCTTTCTCTCTCTACCTTTTGGCTCTGTTGTCATGGGCCCCAGAACTGGCTGACCTAGGCTTGAGTCTGGCCTCTGGCACTTAGTCATTTGACTTTGGGCCAGCCACTTCATTTCACTGAGCCTCAGTTTTCCCAACTGTAAATCGGCATAATAATACTATGCATCTCATGGATGGACAATTAAAAAAAAAAAAAAGCCTCAGAAAAGTGTTTGGACATAGTAAACACTCACTGAATGTCAGCTATGATTATCTGACAAAACATTTACAGAGAGCTTATAATGCACAAGCCACCGTACTAGCAAGATGATACAGGGGTGCCTGGGTGGCTCAGTTGGTTGAGCGCCCGACTTTGGCTCAGGTCATGATCTCTTGATTTGTGGGTTCAAGCCCCGTGTTGGGCTCTGTGCTGACAGCTCAGAGCCTGGAGCCTGCTTCGGATTCTGTGTCTCCCTCTCTCTCCGCCCCTCCCCTGTTCACGCTCTGTCTCTCACATTCGCAAAATAATAAGCGTTTAAAAAAAATAAATTCTTATTTAAAAAAAGAGGATATGGGGGCGCCTGGGTGGCTCAGTCGGTTGAGCATCCGGCTTTGCCTCTGGTCATGATCTCGCAGTTCGTGAGTTCGAGCCCCGCCTCGGGTTGTGCTGACAGCTCGGAGCCTGGATCCAGCTTCGGAGTCTGTGTCTCCTCCTCTCTCTGCCCCTCCCCCGCTCACATTCTGTCTCTCTCCAAAATAAATAAACATTAAAAAATTAAAAAAAAAAAAGAGGATACAGATGATGATGATGATGATGATGATGACGACGACGATAGCAGCTAATCTTCAGAATGCCTCCTGGGCATTTAGTACCTCTAGCTATGATCTTATTTAATCCTCATTAAATACCTGCAAAGTGATATATTGTTGTCCCTATTTTACAGATGGGAAAACTGAGTCTTGGCGAGAAACAACCTGCTCGAGGTCACACAACCAATGAGCGTCTGAGCCAGGCTCGAGACCAGTGTTTGCCACCCTTTATTTCATTATTGCCCCCTCCCCCCAAGGAATAGCCTGCTTAGACAGTCCCAACTCCTAAACTGCCTTCTCTATGAAATATTAAAGCCACCGATACACAGGCATAACTCAAGAGATATTGTGGGTTCGGTTCCAGACCATTGCAATAAAGTGAACATCACAATAAAGCAAGCCAAATGAATTTTGTGGTTTCCCAGTGCGTGTAAAAGTTATGTTTATACTACACTGTAGTCTACTAAGTGTGCGTTACGTCTACAAAAAAATGTACGTACCCTAATTGAAAAATACTTTGTTGCTAAAAAACGCTAACCATCATCCCAGCTTTCAGCGAGTACATCCTTTTGCTGGTGCAGGGTCTTGCCTTGATGTTGATGGCTGCTGACAGATCAGGATGGTTGTGGTAATTTCTTAAAATAAGGAAACAATGAAGTTGCCACATTGATCGAGTCTTCTTTTTAGGAGTCAGTTCTCTGGATCACGTGATGCTGCGCTTTACCCACCGTAGAATGACTTTCTTTTTTTTTTTTTAAGTTTATTTATTTATTTTGAGAGAGAGAGGGGCTAAAAGGGGCAGAGAGGGAGAGAGAGAATCCCAAACAGGCTCTGCAGTGTCAGCATGGAGCCCGATGCAGGGCTCGAACTCACGAAACGTTAAGATCATGACCTGAGCCAAAATCAAGACCTGGTCACTTAACTGACTGAGCCACCCAGGAGCCCCTAGAACTTTTTTCAAAATGGAAGTCAATCCTCTCAAACCCTGATGCTGTTTTATCAACAAACTTTACATAGTATTCTAAAACCTGGTCATTGCAACAACCTTCACAGCATCTTCCCTAGGAGTAGATGCCATCTCAAGAAACCACATTCTTTGCTCATCCAATAAGAAGCGACTCCTCTTCCGTTCAAGTTGGATCATGAGATTGAAGTGAGGCAATCCTATCCTCAGGCTCCATTTCTGATTCCCACCACACCTGCAGTGACTTCCTCCACTGAAGTCTTTTCTTCTTAAAAAAAATTTTTTTTTAATATTTATTTATTCTTGAGAGACAGAGACAAAGCACGAGCAGGGGAAGGGCAGAGAAAGACACAGAATCTGAAGCAGGCTCCAGGCTCTGAGCCATCAGCACAGAGCCTGACGCGGGGCTCAAACCCATGGACCGCGAGATCATGACCTGAGCCGAAGTCAGATGCTTAACCGACTGAGCCACCCAGGCGCTCCCCCCACTGAAGTCTTGAACCCCTCACAGTCATCCACAAGGGTTGGAATCAGCTTCTTTCAGGCTCCTGCACCTGATATTCTGACCTCTTCCCATGAACCAGAATGTTCATAGTGGCATCTAGAATGGTGAAGCCTTTCCAGAAGGCTTTCAATTTATTTTGCCCAGATCTATCAGAGGAGTCACTTTCTGTGGCATCCATAGCTCTACAAAATGGATTTCTTGAATAGGAAGACTTGAAAGTCAAAATTACTCCTCAATCTGTGGGCTGCAGAATGGATGTTGCCTCAGCCAGCATGAAAACAACATTGATCTCATTGTACGTCTCCATCAGAGCTGATGGCTGGCCAGGTGCATGATCAATGAGCAATAATATTTTGAAAGGAAACTTTTTTTTTTTTGAGCAGTAGGTCTCAACAGTGGGTTTAAATTATTCAGTAAAACCACGTTGTAAATAGATGTGCTGTCATCTGGGCTTTGTTGTTCCATTTACAGAGCACAGACAGAGAATCATTGGAATCATTCTTAAGGGCCCTAGGATTTTCAGAATGGTAAATGAGCACCGGTTTTCACTTAAAGTCACCAGCTCCATTTGCCTTTAACAAGAGAGCCCTTTGAAACTTTGAAGCCAGGCATTGACTTCTCCTCTCTAGCTATGAAAGTCCTACATGGCATCTTCCGATAGAAGGCTGCTTTGTCTACACTGAAAATGTGTTGTGGGGGTGCCCGGATGGCTCAGTCGGTTAAGCATTTGACTTCAGCTCAGGTCATGATCTGCCCGATCAGAGTTCGAGCCCCGTGTCAGGCTCTGTGCTGACAGCTCAGAGCCTGGAGCCTGTCTTTCTCTCTCTCTCTCTCTCTCTCTCTCTCTCTCTCTCTCTCTCTCTCTCTTTGTCTGCCCCTCCCTGGCGTGCGCTGTCTGTCTCTCTCTCAAAAACCAATAAATATTTTAAAAAATATATTGAAAAAAAAAAGAGAAAATGTGTTCTTTAGTGTAGCCACCATTGATCAGCTTAGCTAGATCTTTCTGTATGCTTTCTGCAGCTTCTACATCGGCACTTGCGGCCTCACCTCTGTCTTTGATGTTATAGAGACAGCTTATGTCCTTAAACTTCATAAACCAACCTCTGTTAGCTTCAAACTTGCCTTCTGCCGCTTTCTCACCTCTTTCAGCCGCCACAGAACGGAAGAGAGTGAGGGCCTTGCTCTGGATGAGGCTTTGGCTTAAGGGGAATGTTGTGGCTAGTTTGATCTTCTGTCTTGACCCCTAAAACTTGCTCCCAAGTCAGCAATAATGTTGTTTTTCTTTCTTATCATTCCTGTGCTCGCTGGAGTGGCACCTTTAACTTCCTCCAAGAACTTGTCGTTTGCATTCACAATGAGGCTCGCTGTCTGGTACAAGGGGCCTAGCTTTCAGCCTACGTCAGCTTGCAACACTCCTTCCTCACGAAGCTTCATCAGTTCTGGCTTTTGATTTGAAGTGAGAGATAGGTGTGACTGTTTCACTTGAACACTGAAAGGCCATCAGGGTGACTAATTTTGGCCTAATTTCAAAACTGCTATGTCTTAGGGAATAGGGAGGCCCAAGGAAAGGGAGACACTGGGCAACAGTTGGTCGGGGGAGCAGTCAGATCCCACACTGACTTTCATCGAGGAAGTCTGCGGTCTCTTATGGGTGCGGTTCGTGGCGCCCCCAAGTGGTTACTCTAGTAACAGCAGATGGATCACAGAGGACCAGAATAAATCTAATAATAATGATGAAAAAGTTTGGAAACATTGCAAGAACTACCGAAATGGGACACACAGAAAAGAGATACTGCATGCAAAAAATGCAGCATCTCTGTGGAGCTTGGGTGGCTCAGTCGGTTGAGTGTTTGACTCTTGATTTCAGCTCAGGTCATGATCTCGCAGTTCCTGAGTTCGAGTCCCACATCAGGCTCTGCACTGTCAGTGCAGAGCCTGCTTGGGATTCTCTCTCCCTCTTTCTCTGCCCCCTCCTCCAACCTCTCTCTCTCTCTCTCTCTCTCAAAATGAATAACCTGGGGTACCTGGGTGGATCAGTCAGGTAAGCATCTGACTTTGGCTCAGGTCAGTTCATGAGTTCGAGTTAGAGTTCATGAGTTCACGTCAGTTCATGAGTTCGAGCCCTGCATGGGATTCTCACTCTCACTCCCTCTCTCTCTCCACCCCTCTCCCACTTGCATGCATGTTCTCTCTCTCTCTCTCAAAATAAATAAACTTCAATAAATAAACTTTAAAAAGTGCAGTTATAGGGGAGCCTGGGTGGCTCAGTCGGTTAAGCGTCCGACTTCGGCTCAGGTCATGATCTCACAGTCCGTGGGTTCGAGCCCCGCATCGGGCTCTGTGCTGACAGCTCAGACCCTGGAGCCTGCTTCAGATTCTGTGTCTCCCCTCTCTCTGCCCCTTCCCTGCTCATGCTCTGTCTCTCTCTGTCTCAAAATAAATAAAAAACATTAAAAAAATAACAAAAAGTGCGGTAACAAAGCAAGGTATGCCTGTACTGTGTATCTGTTTATGTCCTATGCGAATATTTGGGCTTTGTACATAAATGTAAGATTTATGTATACCCACCCAAGAACCAACTTTCACCCCCTTGGAGGTAATATCACCTCGTTGGGAATGCAGGGTGTCCCAGTCTTGGCACTATTGACATTGGGCACCAGATAATGCCCTGTAGCACCTCTCTCCAGTCATTAAACTAAAATGTCTCCAGCCATTTTCCACATGTCCCCTGGAGGCCAGAATTGCCCTCAGGTGAAAACTCCTGCTCTAAACCCACTAAGACCCTTGTTCTGGCCACTGAGACCTCTTGGTCCAGGCACAAACAGAAAGGAAGAGCATTCTTAGGCACCTGCCCTCAGGTTTTCCTGCACTGTTTTGCTGATTCCTCAGGCCAGACTTTGGAAATAGCGTTCTGAACAGGCCCATTTCAGAGATGGGGAGCCTGAAGCACGGGAAGGGGAAGTGACTCGGCCAGGGTCACCCGGACCCTGTTGTCTGACTCCAGAGACTGGGATTTTAGTCACTAGGCTACACAGGCCCTTCACGGTTCAGTCTGTTTCCAGCTCAGTGAGCTTTGTCCCTTCCTAGCAAGTCAGAGATAAACTGAACCCTAAAGCCAACCTTGACCATAGCCTGTGAAGCCCTACATGAGCTGCCCTGGCACCTCCTTGCCTCATTTCCTTCCACTCACCCTTTGCTCACTCTGCCCAGCCACACCTGCCTCTCTACTTTTCCTAGAACATAACAGACATGCTCCTACCCCAGGACCTTTGAACTGCCTGTTCCCTCTGCTTGTCACCTTCTTCCCTCAGGCTCACCGAGCCTCCTCTGCCACTCCATTTAGGTCTCTGCTCAAATGTGACCTCTTCAGCCAGGCCTTCCCTGACCCCAGGATCCCTCTTCTCTTCACGTCCCACGTGGCATCATCTGGAACTATTATAGGCCTTTATTTGTTATTTCTTCCTCACCCACTAGCCTGAGAACTCCAGGACAACAGGGACAGGGTCTATTTCATTCTTTGCTACTGCCTGAAGATGTGCAGTCAGTGTCTGTGGAATGGATGGCCACATGAGGAAAATGAGGCTCGGACAGGTGAAATCCTGTCCTCGGGTCACACAGCAAGTCAAGGGCGAGCTCTTACTCAGGAGTGAAGACAGTGGGCTCAGTGCCCCCCAAAACTCTGTCCTCGCCTGGTCAGTTTGCAGTCCCCCCAGGCCCAAAGCCCTACCTGTTACTCAGAGCCCGCAGTCATTCTGTGGCTGGTGAAAGAGGGGGTGCCCTTGCAGCCAGGGCCCAGGATTGTACTTAGAGGATGCCCCCCTTTTTCCCTGCAGATGTTGGGAGCCAGTTCTCAAAAGCCCAGCTCCTGGCTGCCCAGCCCCAACGGCGGCCATCTCGGCCTTACCACAGCCCTGGGGACCGGCAGATCTTATCCACAAAGGCTTAGTAAGGAAGAAACTGAGGCGCAGGGAGGCATGATCATGGGCCCCCGTCCCACAGCGAGTCAGTGGGCAGGGCTACAATCCGATTCTTAGCCACCAAGCTGGAGTCCAGGAGTCCTGGGTCTTTTAACCCCAAGTCTGCCCTTCCTCACTGTGTGACCTTGGCCAAGTCACTTCTCTCAGTTTCCTCGGCAGGAATAGAGCGCCAAAGACACCGGGAGTTAACACGCAGGTTGGAGGCCCCAGCCTGGGCCAGCCCGTAGGTGAGCCCGGAGAAGACTCCGCATCTTCAACTTCTCCGCCAAATTCCTCTGCATCCGCCAGGCGGCCGTCTCCACCGCGCTCGGCTGGATGGGGATTGCCGCCTAGTCCCGCCCGGGGAGGGCGAGGACCTCACCCGAAGCCTGCGGTCGGTCGGCCGGCCTGGCGCCCACTCTCTGGGGCGCTCGATAAGCATGATATAATAACCTGGGGCACCCGGTAGTGGCGGCGGCGGCGACTTTGTTCTGCGCGGGGACTGGAGTCCCACAGGCAGGTCCGGACTCGGTAAAGCACACTCAGCCTGTGCCTTTCTCATCATCCAGCAGAGGGCGCACGGAGGGAGGGGCGCGAGGAGGGACCCGCTCCCAGGCCACCGCCAGGGATAAGGGAGAGCCAGAGAGGAGGGCAGGCGAGGACCCAAGTGGAGACAGAGGCCACGGGCTAGAGGGTGACCCCAGTCCAGCTGCTTCAACCTCTCCCAGGGGCGCTGCAGCGCCCTCCCTCGGCGGGGAGAGTTTGAGGGTACAGAAGGGCACGGGGGTGGGGCTAGGGGGTCGGTTTGTTGGCCCCGCCCCCAATTCAGGCAAGTTCCCCCCCCCCTCCGCCCCCACCATCAACAGAGTCTTTCTCTTCCTCCAGCTCCATCTGCCTCTTGACAGATCGTGGTGGTGCCGTGACTCAGCCCCGCAGGGCGCCAGGAGCACAGGCTCATGCATCCCCAGGTCTGGAGGGGGGTTGTGGATGCCATCTCCGATGGGGGGCAGTGCCCTCTCCCTGAGGGTTCCTGTGACTCAAGTCCGGAGGGCTGTCTGGATCCCGTTTTTGGTGGCTGCATGAACTGCAACGTGGGTAGCACTGGAACGCCCTGTGCGCACTCAGGGAACCCCCTTTCTGGAGACACAGGCTGGCAGAAAGCCAATTCTAAGGAGCCAGGTTCCCACTGGCAGCCTCTTAGTTTCCCCTTCCTCCTTCCGCCCAGGGGTGGGGGGAGGACACTGGCACCAAGGCCACAACCACTGCAGGCTACACAGGCCCACAGAGAAACAGAAACCTGTACTTGAGGTTCCTGTTTTTCCTTCCCACCCTGAAGGGGCAAGGTCTACCCAGGCCCCACCTCCTCCCCTGAGTGCAGGTCCCTGAGCGACTATCTACGGAGCACTCACTGTGTGCAGTCCTTTACACACATCCCCATTCGCACAGAACTCTCAAACACCCCCCTCCCACAGAGCAGTGCCAAAGCCCTACTTAACAGACAGGGAAACTGAGGCTCAGAGAGGGCAAGACACTTGTTGTGCCAGGACCCCAGGCATCAGACAGATGGGTGTTGGGATCTCGGCTTTGCCATTTCCTGGTTGTGTGAGCCTGGGCAAGAAGAAGGGACTTTGCCCCTCCGGGCCTCCGTGTGTCCAGCAGGAATACCTGATGAGGCACTGGAGAGGAAGAGATGTGTAGGAAAGTCCCCAGCATGGAGCCCAAGAGTGAGCCATTACAAGATAGAAGCCACTAAGATAATGATGATTATTACCACTCAGCTACTGTCCCCAGAGAGTCAGCAGCCCAGAGACTAGGGTAGGGGGAGTCTCTGGGGCCTTAAAAAGGAATAGGGCCCCCTGCACTCTGCTCCTTCATTCGTCTCTCAGGACAGTGACCTGAGCCAGTTTGGCACACAGCCCTTGGTCTTGGCATTTCCTGTTGATTCCAGTTTTGTTTTCTTTCAGCTTCTCTCTGGTTCCCTTTGGGAAATAGCAGGCTGTGTGTGCTGGGCCCATGACACTCGCTTCCTGCTGGGGGCAGGGGTGCTGGGTCTGGGTATGTCTCCAATGGGGATGGGGGGTGGTTTGGGGGGGGGGCTGTAGGGCCTGCTGGAAGTCCCCAGAGAGAGCGAGAATTGCAGGGTCACAGCCCAGAGGGGCCTCCCTCAGGAACTCCGGCCATAAGAGGCCGGGATTTGACTGTCTTAATGACGTCCCAAGCAGAGGGGCACCCATGGGGGTCAGACAAAGCACACAGTCGAAGCCATCGGTCATACATGTCACCAAAGCACACAGTCAGACCCCGAGCACCACTAGAGCAGGCACAGTAACTGAGAACACCAGGTGGTAGAGGGAGCACACTCGGGAAGTCAGAGGACTCCTGGACACAGGGGACAGAGGCAGCTGAGAGCATGTCACTGTCTCAGTCAATGTCTCTGGGAGCACAGACAGTCCTGTTGACACAGTCACATTGTCCCGGAATGTACACATCACAGTGCCACCATCGCTGCATCCCCGGAGCGCATACACAATCACTGCCTCAAGAGCACACACGGTCATTGTCAAAATCGCTGTCCCAGAAGCACACAGTCACACGATCCTGGTCCTGGGAGCTCACGCAGTCATACTGTCACAGTTACCGTGACTCTTAAGTACACAAGTCACACTGTCACAATCACTGTCCTGGAAGCACACCGTCACTGTGTCACCATCACTGTCTCAGAAGCACACACAGTTCCACTGCCATAATCACTGTCCCCAGAACCCACATAATCCTATGTCACAGTCACAGGGCCCCAGAAGCCCAGGCAGAGCATGGAGCGAAGGCAGACCCAGCTAGTCATACCCCACCAGCTGGAGCCATCCCAGGTCAGTGAGGATACCATTGGAGTCAGCCCAACACCTCCCTCACTAACACTGTCCCCTCTGGGAGGCAGAGACTCCCTTACCCTGGGCCGGGATCGTGCACCCCCTGGGCACTCTTTCCTCCCTCCGGGCAGCTACTGAACCTAACACTCCTGTCCTGAGAGGAAGCTCCAACCCGGCACACAGGCCCCCAACACAGTGCTCCCCCTAAAACCCCCTCTGGATTTCTGACCCCAGCTGCTTCAGGGCGAGTCCCCCGAATGTCCCCCGCACAGTCCTCCACTCCCCAGGATGGCCAGCGCCCCTCAGCCTGGAGGAAACACTGGGATCCTAGGAAGCGGCCCCTTACAGTGCCCTCGAGATCATCCACAAGCGTAGTGAATCTAGCTGCCAGTTCAGTGCCCCCAGTAAAGTCCCTTCAAGTACCCAGCTTAGCCATGTTCTGCACCGTCACCAACTAAGGGTGCAGACTCCAAAGCTGCAGCCCTGAACTGAGGCGTCGTTACTACCACATGCAGCATGGCGCCCCGCAAGTCGACCCCAGGATCAGCTTCAGTAGGAAGGGTATTCGGGTACAGGGCACCACCAGGGTCGGGTCCCGGACGCCCCCACAGTGGAACTCCCCCCCCCACACACACACACCCCCGCTAGTCACTCAGACTCCACCCGCAGCACAGTGCCCCCTGCGGTCGGCGGGGCGAGTGGCGTCTTCTCTGCGCGCCTATCCGCTCCACGCGCGTCCGCCGCCCGGAGTCTTACCGCTTGCAGCTGCCTCCGCTCGCGCCGCCGCTGCCGGTGCCGGTACCGTGGAAGGACGAGGGCCAGGACATGCGAGAAGTGCGCAGGCCGGGCCGGTCGCCGGTGTCCACGGCGTCGGCGCGCTCTATGGGCCGGTGTGGCGGCCGCTCGGGCTCTGCGCGCTCCGCGCTGTCAGAGTAGCCGCGCTGCTGGATACGGATAGGGGTCCGCGGCTGCCGCCACAGGTGCTGTGGGGGCGGCTTCAGGGTGGCCTGGCCCTCCCGGGGCCCGGGCAGAGACAGAGACAGGCTCCTCTCCGAAGGGGCGGCCGGGGGCTCCATGGCGCCGGCCCCTTCCTGTGCCCCGGGGGGCCCCGGCCTCTCCGAGCTTTACCCTGCTCAGCGGCGCGCTAGCCGACGCGCCCGGGGCCCCGCGGGTGCGCCCGGCCTCGCTGGGGCCATGGCGCCCCGGGGACAGACCCGGGGGCGCTACGGGCCGATCGCCCCCGGGCCGGGCGCCGCGGCTTTCGGTCGGCGGCCGGCGCTCTGCTCCGCGCCCGGCAGCGCTCTCCGCGCTCGGTACCCCGCTCCGCGCCAGCCCCGGCTCCCCCGCCCCGTCCCGCCCCTCCCCGCCCCCCGCCCGCCGCTCTGTCAGCGCCGCCCCCCTCCTCCTCCACCGTCCGGGCCTGTGGGGGGCAGCCACCCGAGGAGGGGGGCCCTCCCTCCCCGCCCACGCAGAGCCCCGCTCCCGGAGGGGAGGGGGCGCCGGAACTCGGCTCTCTCCTAAGCGCCCTGCCTAGCCGCGGCGTGCACGGGAAAGAAGGAGTTAAACGGTTAATCCGATCAGGAAGGAGACACCCGACTGGTTGCCGGTGTGTCAGTCAGTCCGTCCATCATGGCGGGGGCGGAGCCCTATGCTGGCGTGTCCTCGCCGCTACCCCTGGTCCGGGGGGAGCGTGTGGGGAGTGGTCCCGGTGCCACCGACGCGGTCCCTGCGGCTGGCAACGGCGATGTTCCGGGATTCTCCTGTTGGTGGGTCGGAAGATGGCAATGGTGTGTGCCCGGTGCGGGATGTGCGTGCACGTGGCCCCTTCCGAGGGTTGTCTGTGTTTTCCGTGTCGGCTGGAAGTGTGTGCGCGCACGTGGTTGGCTGCTGCGGTCGGCCTGTTTCTCTGGATTTCGCTGTGTGTGTATCTGTGTGTCTGTGGGTGAAGGAGGTGTGCGCACGTGTGCCGCTTGTTTGGCGGGTGTGCGCCTCTATGGGGTCTGTTCTGGTGGCCTGGGGCTGTGCATGTGTACCCACGCGTTTGGGTGTGTATTGTTGGTCTGTGCTTGCGGACTTGTGCAGGCAATTCAGCCTCCGTGGTTTGACTGTGGTACGAGGTAGTCTATACGTGTTGGGGTGTGTGTGTGTGTCTGTGGTCGGCCTGCGGGCAGCTCTGGGGTGTTTCTGGGGTGTGTCCCTTTGGTTCCCGTCTGACTCCAGGAGGACACCGCAGCTGCCCGCCCACCGCTCTGTGTATCGCCGCCTCTTGTAAAGCGCTTCTGCAGGAGGTAAACTGAGGCAGGTCCCCGGCAGCCGCGGGATGCATCCCCATGCCCTTTTCAGGCGAGTAAACAGCCGCGCCTCCTCTCCGCGGCCCCCGCCGGCAGAGCCCCCCTTCCGGCACCTAAATCGGGAGTCGCCGTGACTCACGCTCCCGCCTCCCCCAGCGCCGCGCCGAGCGAGCAAGCAGAGAGCGAGCGGGATCTGAGCGCCACCCTCCCCCCACCTCTGCCGCCCTGGCCGCGACGGAGCCCTGGTGGTGGCCGGGCTTTGGGAGCGCATTCGCCCGCGTGCCCCCACCTCCTGTGGCCGACGCGCTCTCGGAGGCTAAACGGTTCTGGTGCGCGTCCCCGGAACCAAGTCCCCACCCCCGCGATCCCCCCCTCGTGGACTCCCCCGGGCAGGCCGTGCCGTCTGCCACCGCCCTCCTCCCCCCCCGCCCCCCCGCCGCACTGTTCTTAAAGGAAAAAAAAAAAAGAAAGAAAAGAAAAGAGCCCGTCTCCAACCCCCACAGCCGCTTTTCTCCCCTCCCGAGGGGGCTCCAGGCGTGGGCGAACGCAGAACAAGAACCCGCCCCGCATTAGCAGCCGCGGGGTATCCCAGAAGCTAGAACTGTGTCTCCCACTTCTCTCAGGGACCCTCCCCCCCGCAGTATACACTCAGAGTGGCTTCTAGGTGATTGGCAAGGGCTGTCAATCCTCCCCAGATCATTCAAGGGTCCTGGGCTGGGCCAAATGCTTTGAGCAGGGGAGTGAGTGGAGACTGTAGCGTTGGCCCGGGCTCTGGGTGGGTATCAGGGATGGGGGTTGGGGGGAGGGCTTGGGCCCCAGTCCGGGGTTGGGAGGGCGGTTTGCAGAAAAGGAGCACAAGGCAGTGGGCCAAGGCTGGTGTTTGGAGCTCTGGTCTGAGTCTGGGATGGATCAGATTGGACCTGAACCTGGTAGAGAGTAGAAGGATTATTTGGGGGGAGGGGGAGGAGGATATATTAGACGGAAGGAGGGGGGGAATGACAGTCATTTCCCTCCCCCAACTGGAAATGAAGCATTTTTACCATGACCCAACCAGAGACCCTGGAGACCTCCAATTGAGAGATAAGAGGACAGGAAGAGGCTGGAGAGAATGGTGGCCTGAGGAGGGCAGTAGGGGCAGGGGCCTGGCCACTTTCAAACTCATCCTCAGCCAAGATGTGGGCTACAGTGCCCTCGGAGGACCCCAGATGAAAAAGAGCAAGAAACTATGTGAAGCCGGGGCTCACATATACCTCTCACATCTACCCAAGAGAAAGAAAAATGTCAGGCCAGCCCTCCTCCAGGGTCTCACCAGCCACTTTAAGACCTGGAAGAAAGTGCATCCTCCCAGGATAGGTAGGAAATAGGGGTGCACAGCTGACTGGTGGGAGACCCACCCCCTAGCCTCTCCCCGCTCTCTCATTGCGGGGGCATCTTTGGGGACTCGAGGGCTGAAACCCTTTCCACAGTCCTGCCTCTGTGCTGACTCAGCCAGCTGCAAAAGGGAAGGGATTCCTAGAGGCCGCAAGGGGAGCCTTTAGGGAAGGGATGTCACAGCCTGATGTACTGGGATCCAGGAGAAGATCCAGCTGGTTTTGTGAAAAGCCAGGGGCCTGAAGCATGGAAAGGGCTGGCGGCTGGACCTAGCCCAGCTTGCCCTAAATCTCCACCCCTCCTCCCAGCCTGGTCCCCTCCTGCCTACCTGTCGGCTTTGGTGATGGAAATCCTTGGAGGGACCAGCAATGGCAGCGTGGTGGGCCTTGGTGGCAGAGGGATCCCAACATCCAAGGGCTCAGTCTCAGCCCAGCCCAGGCCAGGACCTGTGGAAAGGCGACGGCGAGGGCGTCGAAGGTCGGCCCCCAGCATGTTGGCACAGGTGGGCTCGGGAGTCTCCCACAGCCTCTGAGGAAGGACAAGGGCAGAATAAGAGCCAGGCTGCTCTGAGCCCCTCCCTCCAGTAACACCCTTCTCTAGACACCTGAGAGAGTGGCTGATGGGGATATAGGCTCCTCATGTCCCCCTCACGGCTTAGCCACTCGCTGATCCCTCCCTTATGTCTAAGGGGTGCCCCTTCTCAGCCATAATTCTTGTAGGGCTCCCTTTCGATGTTCCGATCCTGGGGCTCTGGGTCCTTATGCCTGTACACGCTGTGCTTCACTGTGAAAACTCTCTAGCACATCCCCACACTCCACGTCTACGAAAGCCCCTCCTGGCCTCACAATCTGTGGCCCCTCCCCCCTTCACATCACAGACCTTTAAGACCTGACCCCCAGCACCCCTCCTCCACCGTACAGTCCTCTCCCCACTTGAGAAGCCCCTTGGAAGCTCCTGCTTTCTGTCCCTGGGCTGAGAGCCTCTTGATCCAGGCAGCAGGAAAATAATGGGATCAAGCGTGTAAACTGAGGCACAAGGCGATGGATGACACTCCTCAGACTTGAGGATATGGAAAAACACTTAGTGAACAACCCATTGGTCACAAGAGGGCGCCCGTCCCCCGCCGCGGCCCAAGTCCCGCCCCTCAGCCCGGGCCCCGCCCCTCGCACCTCGTCCCGGGTCCCAGCCACGGACAGGACACTGCGACTCCTCTTCATCCCGCCAACCTAGCGCGCCGTTGGGGCTGCGGGAGTCATGTTGGCGCGGGCCAGCGCCTCCTGAAGGACCAAGCCGAAGACATCCGCCATTAGTGCCCTGGGGCTCCCCCTGCCGACCGAGCCTGAATCCTACCCCCCCTTGCTAGTTTTCTCTCCCGAGGCGTGACGTCATCGAGTAGCTGACGCACTGGCCGTCGGTGACGTCGCTCGCCCGTTGCCAGAGCGACAGCTGACGCACGGCTGGGGTCTGGACGGCGTCAATGCCCGGGTTGGCCACTGGGGGGCCGGGAGCCTCGAGACCGGGTCGCCCCAGCCCCCACCCGTCCTCCCGCGGGGGCTTTCCCCGGCCTGGGGATCCCGCAGAGAAGACCGGGAGCTCCCAGAGGCGGCCGCGTGCGGCGCGTGGTCCGAGCCGGGGGCCGGAGGAAGCGTCTCCTCCGAGCTGTTGGGATTTTATGCCTAAACCCGAAATAGCTCCGATGTGCGGGGGCCGGGCACAGCGAGACGGCGGCTTGGGCACAGATGGGGGACGCGCAAGCAGAGGCGCGCAGAGACAGACAGGGACGCGTGGAAATAGAAACAGACAGACAGGGACACAGACGCCGCTCCCGATGATGAATGCGCTCTCCTGCCGGCGATCCTGGTCTAAAAGCCTGGATGGAGGGGGAGGCTGGTTCACTCCACCTTCGCACCCAGGTGCCGTGAATTACTGCTCTGTGGCCATGGGCCAATGACTTCAACTCCCTGAGCCTCAGTTTCTCCTCTGTGAAATGGAATGATAAGCCCTGCAAGGTCCGTGTGAGAATGAAATGAAATCAGACCGTGTTGAATTCCCACAGGACAGTGTCTGGCGCTCAGTAAGTGCTTAGTACTGCCAACACCTGAGCCTGCGAGAGCCTGCTAGAACCCATGTCAGATCATGTCCCTCCTCTGGTCGGAGCCCTCCGTGGCTTTCACCTCACTCAGAGGAGAAGTCCTCAAGAGGAAGCCCACACAGTTCTGCAGGATGTGCCCAAGCACCTCCCTGTCCTCACCTCTTACCATTCCCTCTCAGCTCCTGCTCTAGCCACACTGGTTTCTTGGCTGTTTCTGGACCCACCAGGCACGCTCCAGTCTCAGGGCCTTTGCACCTGCTCCTCCTTCTGCTTCCTCTCTTCCCTTATATATCCACTGGACCCTCACATTCTTCAAGTCTTTGTTCATATCTCACCTTTTCAGGTGTTTCTCCCGGAGTTTCTCTCCATCCCACCACGTTTAAAGTTGCTAGCCCCTCAGGACTCCTAATCTCCCTTATCCTGCTCTATTTTTCCCCCGGGACTTATCCCCTCATAACACACCATGTAATTTATCTATTACACTCATGGTCTCTTCCCACACTAGAATATCAGCTGCAGGAGGGCAAGAATATTTTATGTTTTATTCATTACCATATCCCCAGTGCCTAGAACCGAATCTGGAACATAGTAAGTCCTTATAACTATTTGTTCAATGTCCGGTTATTATTTTGAGGGCATAACAGCAGAATTATAAAGTTCCTAGCTGGGCCCATTATGGACCCGCTACTCTGCCCCCTACTTTGGCTGTTATTTCTTTTTCTTGCCTTATTGCACTAAGCAGCACTTCAGTTCAGCGTCAACCAGTAGCAATGAACGTACATATTATCTCCTCAGCCTAGGCGAGCCTGTGACAGACAGTCGTTGAACAAATGGATGAATGTGTAAAGATAGCTTGAAGGTCACCTCCAGTCGGTGTTCTGAGCCCCTACCGCTGCTTATCCTGCCCCCAAGAAAGCACTCATCATTCTGAGTTGTCATTATCTGTACGAATGGTGCCCATTCAACACGGCCCCCCACACGTAGTCTCAATGAATGCGGAATGAACACGACGGACACAGGGAGAAAGAACAACTCCCTCTCTGTGAATGCGGTCAGATACACAGAAAGAGAAAGGGCCATGTAGTAAGGGCCAGGTTCAGGCTCCGAAATTACACTCACAGACCTGCATTCAGATCCTTGCTCTGCCCCTTCTTAACTGTGTACCCTTGGCCAAGTCACTCAGAACCCTACCTGTGCTGCATAGTCGGTGCTCACAAAATTAGCCATTATCCTAGTAATAATAGCAATTAGCATCATGGTGGTTGACGGTGTGGAGCTATAGACAGACATGGAAGACAGCAACACATTCACAGAAACCTCCCATCCTCCCCCTAGACCCACTGGCTGACTCACTGTTCCTCAAACCCTTCACACATATTCAGGCCTCAGGGCCTTTGTACTTGTAGTTTTCCTGACCCAGAAAACCAGACTCAGATATCCTGTGTTCCTCCGACCGCCCAATCTCCTTGACTGCTTTCCTCTTGTCTCTTTTAGACCTATAACATTCTAACAAGATACAGACTCTATTATTTTTATCAGTTATTGCCTGTCCTTTGATTAGGACATGAGGTGGAGACCTTGGTCTGTTTTGTCTCCAGCTGGATCTCCAGTCCTAGGACCATGCTGGCATACAGTAGGTGCTCAACAAATATCTGCTGAATGAATGAATAAGTCCACTTGACCCCCTTACCTCCTCAGGCCTCTGCTCAAAAGCACCTCACTCCAGAGGGTTTGTTTCCCTGACACAGATGCCTCCTTCCATTCCATTGCCCTCACTCGGCTTTACTTTTCTTCTCAGTTCTCCTCACCCCTGACATATCATATATTTACATTTCTGCTTTCAGCAGCCTGAGTTCCACGAGGGCAGGGGATTTTTCAGTCCTGTTTTAGTTATATCGAGACCCAACCTCGCAGACATGTGACCTGTGCCATCGCTCGCAGTCCCACGCTTAGAAGGTTTAATGCACTGCCCTTGTCTTGAAATGCTTCATTCCTTTGCCCGGGACCCCTGCCTTTTCCTCTTGCCCTGGGCTCTTCAAATTCTGTGGCCAGATCCCCAATGCCTGAAACAGCCCATGGGTTTGCAGAATAAAGGAAGGAATGGAGAAGCGGATGGCCAGCAAAAGCCCTGCAGTCCAGGGGAGAGGGACAGAGGCACACAGCGCCGCTGTCCAGACCCCTCTGTACATCTGCGGAAATCGGCCTTGGCAGAAACCCAGGCATGGAAGGCAGGGCCTCACGAACTGGCCTGAGTGCCCGCGGTAGAGGGGTGCCTCTAAGCCTGCTTTCCCTCCCCTGGGCAGCAGGCGGCTGGGAGGGGGGTCCAGATGGCAGAGCAGACTGCTCTGGGCAGCTGGCACCAGGCTCGGGCTGAGTGAGGCTGCTTCCCTCACCCAGCTTGTCAGCGTGATCAGCCAGCAGCCCAGTCCGGGGGGCCCTTGGCCCAGCCTGACAATAAAGCGCTGGCTTCAGCCAAGCCCACCGCCCTCAGAAGGATGGATGGCTGACAAGAGGGAAGGAAGTGAGGATAAATGCCCTTATCCACACCTCGGCCCTCAGCATTCAGGCCTGAGAAGTAACAGTTACTAACTAGCTCTATGCCTGGGGCTAAAGCAGGGCTGGGAAGGACTTTCAGGGACCCCAGGCATGTGTGTATGTGTGTGTGTGTGTGTGTGTGTGTGTGTACATGCACGTGTGTGCATGAGACCATACACGACTGTCGATGTGCAACTGAGCAAATGGAACTTTCGGTGAGTCTGTGACGTTGCACAGCTGAAAGCAGACCATGCCTGCTGGAGTGTGTCTACCTGACAGGCTGAAGCCATACCAGCCTATGTAGGTGTGAGACTGGATGTACCTCTGTGTGATTATGGTATGACTGTGTATGTGGGGAGAGGGGACAGTACGTGCCTGTCGATGCAGTGGGAAGGAGCATTTCACAGCAGTTAGAAATGCAGGTCTGGGTTCAAATTTTTGCTCAGTCACTCCCTGGCTATGTGGCCTCGGGCACATTCTCTGGCTATGTCGGCTCTGGCCTGTATATGGTGTTTGTTAGTGAGATTATGTCTGTCTGGATGTAAGTGTGCGTGTGTTCGAAGAGTAATTCAACTCCTCCAGGAGGTTTTTCTGGATACCCAACCTGAATTGGACCCTTCTATTTTTCTCTCTTGCCAGTCTCCTAATCATCACTGGTTTTTTATAGATTTGTGTTGTTTATTTTTCTGTCTTCTCCATTAAAGGTCACCTCTGTGGGGGGCAGGGAGTTGCATTCTGTTCGCCCCAGCACCTGGCATATAGTAGGGGCTGAATAATACTTGTTGAACAGATATGCATCACAGTAGGGCTGTGTCTGTGTTGGTATAGAGAGAGAGGTGGGAGCTGGCTGGGTATCATGGGTTCCTGGAGGGTCCTGTGCTCAAAGCTGGTGTCTGTTTTCCTCCTTTCCTATCCCTTCAGCCATGCTCACTTTATGAAAACGATGCTAATGCCTCAATTCCCTGTATTGCCTTTGACAACATCTTCCCCCTTTTCTGGGTCTTAGGGACTCACTCCCCTCCTCTGTAAAACAGAAGGATGGATCGGTTCATGATAAGCCTCCTTCCTGATCTAAAGTACTATGAAAATAGTCTTCATCTAATACCCTCTTTAATTCATTCAACATTTATTGAGCACCTATTGGGTGCCAGGCACTGTCCTGGACCCGGCCCTGCCCTCATGGAGCTCCAGGGAATAAGGGAGGCGGATACCCACCAGAAATCTCATTCCCCCCCCTCCCCAACCAGATGTGTCATTTAATCCTAAGCACCCTTACCCCGGTCATTCTCTCTGCCCTATAAGATTTTATGGGTCTGGATTCGCCAGTGGGTATTCCTCTCTTCACACACTGACCTTGCTCCCTCGCCAGGCTCAGGTATAGGCACGGCAAGCATCAGGCTGTTCTTGTTGGTTGCTGTAGCCCCACCACCTGGCTACAGTGCTGTGGAGCATAGTAGGCACTTGGGAAATATTCTGTGAAATGAGCTAAGAAATCAATGACGGAGCAAAGGCAGGCTCCCATGCATGACCTCATGAAATCCTTGGTGTCCTTACCCACTTTGCAGATGAGGAAAGCGAGGCTCAGGGAGGCAGAGCCGATGCTAAGTGGTGTGGGGCTGTGGGATGCAGCAGAGAAAGCCTAGGGAGCTCAGAGGACCACCAGCCGCCCACCCCTACCTCACAGGTACAAGAGACACAGCAGAGGATGCACTGATGGGGGCGGGGGGGGGGGTGGTGGTGTGGGAAACCCAGGGACGGTGCACATCAACTCGGAGGGCTCCGTGTCAGTGCCCAGCTGGAGATGCTTTGCTGGCAGATTAGGAAAGTCTTGGCGCTGATGGGGAAGCTTCCGGCGCCCTGTCCCCAATTCTGGGAGCTGGGGCTCCCAGGACCCCGTTTCACTGGGGCCGGTCGGCTCCAGTCTCCAGAGCCAGGGAGAGACCTCCACGGCTACCCGGGAATCGCTGGCATCTGGGGTCCTCCCCACACACCCACAGCCCGGAGGCCAGCCTGAAGCCCTCAAAGGGCATACGGGTGGGCCCCGGCTTACTTGGGGAGCGGGGAAAGCCCACAGCGTCCTGGTCCCCTCCCTCCGGGGTACCGGGTCCCCTTCCCCACCGCAGCTCGCAGCCCGAAGCTTACCTTGCAGTGGGGCTGGGGAGGGGATGCCCGGCCCTCTCCGGCCTGAGGGGCGGGAGGGGACAGGGGTGTCCAGACCCTTTGTTTGCTGTTGTGTGTGTATGTGTGTGTGCGCGACTGTGAGACCCGCTGGGGTGTGGGTCCGTGCGCGCGCGTGCCCGGGCCTTGACGGCCGCGGAGGTGCTGGACTGCCCCGGCTGGCGGGGAGGCGGGGGGGAAGGGGAGGGGGAGGAGAGGGGGACTCCCCCGCCCCCGCCCGCCCACTCGCGGGTTTGAAAGATGCTCGAGGGGGAGGGGTTGGCAGCGGGCGGGCGCTTTTGTCTGGATGGCCCCTCCCCTTCCCTGGGTAGGGGAATCCCCCCCCTCGGGAGCCCTTCAATCCATTTCCTCTAGTCCCTTCTCTCCAAACACCCTTGGGGTAGTCTGGGAAAAAGCGCCCCTTACCCGAGGGGCTGGAGCTCCTCCCATCTCACCCGCCCCCACGGAACGCCCTTTAATCTGAGATAATCTTGGCCTTAGGCTGCAACACGGCCTTTTATCCCGGTATCAAAACGAGGGTTGGGATGTACGCAAGGGTGCAGCTGGGGTCGCCCAAGCTCACAGTAATGGAGTCTTTAGAGCCCCAGCCGAGGAAGGGGGCCCCAGACCAAAGGGGAGGGGCTACGAACGATTCTAGAGTACCACCACGAGGAAAGCCTCCTTCCGCACCTCCACGATCCCCTTCCCGTCCCCAGTCTGCGCGGGGCCTGGAGCACACAGACCGTTGGCTTGACATTAGCGACACCCAGCGGTCGCACGGGGAGACGCCGCGGACAAGGCTCCGGAGACCGTTAGGGTGATCCGGATGATTTTTAGAGGGGGCGTGTGTGTGCGAATCCCAGCTCAGGAATGGCAGAGGGCTGGGACGCCAGCGGGAGGCTGTGGTCCGAGTCAGGGAAACACAGACCCCTAAGGCAGCGCCACGTCGCCCCCACATCCCCAAAGGCAGGACCGTATTCCTCCTCCGCTTAGACCTTTCCAGGGCAGAGCCCTGTACCCCTCGGTCTGGGAAAGTGCTCTGATCAGACACCTCTTCCCAGCCTTGTGTGTGGTCCTCGTCTCAAGGGGCAGGGGGAGAGGTCTTCCCGCCGAAGCCCGCCCCTGCAGAGGGCTCGGGCTGACGTCACTGCGGCGTGGCTAAGGGGACTCGCTCTCTGCCCCGCCCCTCGCGGCCACCGCAAACGCCCAGCGGGGGGCAGCAGGAGAGCGGAAGGGGGGGATCGAGGTCGGAACGCCAGTCCGTATGCCCCCAGGAGGTGCCCAGTGGAGGCCCGCGCCCAATGAGGCGGGGTCTTTGCGGGGACTCCCGGGGGCCGGAACACGTGCGCAGGACCCTTTAAGGTAAGCCGGGTCGCCAGTGCCGCCACCGCGGTTACTAGGGATATAACGTCATGCGCGGGCGGGGACGTGCGCGCCCGGGCGGAAGCGGAAGGGGCGGGGCTCCGCAGGCCGAGTCTCCAGCGCTGCCGCCGCCAGAGTCAGAGCCGGAGCCCGTGCGGGCTGAGCCGCTGAGGCAAGATGGTGGACTATAGCGTGTGGGACCACATCGAGGTGTCTGACGATGAGGACGAGACGCACCCCAACATCGACACGGCCAGTCTCTTCCGCTGGCGGCACCAGGTAAGGCGCGCGCGCCCATCCCCTTCCTTTCCCCCTCCCCCCTCCCCCGGCCCGGGTCTCCGCTCCAGAGTTCTGACCCCTAGTACTGCCAGGGACCCCGCCATTGCCACCTGGGGTTCCCAACGCATAGTCTGGACTTTTAATATCGCTTAGGGGTTCCTCGATTCAACTCTAGACCCCAGAACTGTCAGGGCGCTGAGTCCCTACCTGAGACCCCAGGCCTCCCCTCCGATTTCTGTATGGAACTCCCTGTTGACCCCTAGGGCACCTTTCTCCGAGTACAAACTGATAAGACAAGCTTTGGGGGTGTCCCCCAATCCCGTCTGGGACCTCCCACTGACTCGCAAACCTCTACCTCAGAGTCCGGACCCTGGTAATATTTGGGGACGCACTTCTGATCTCGGATAGACCATCGGTCCCTCTCCAATCACTAGAGTCCTCAATAGTTTGAATTTATTCTGCGATCTTCCTCCCTAGTTCTTGGCAGAGATTCCCATTCAGATCCAGAGATCCCACTCCTTCTCCAAACAGAATAAGGCTCTCTGTCCTCCCCTGAGATTTCTGTTCCTGGCTTGAGATTCCAACCCAGGACCCCTTCCCTAGAATGCAGACTGGTGCTCCACCAGGGCCTTCGGTCCCATCCAGGCTGGAGTTTTGGAACCCGTTTTCCCTCCGGACTGAACCACCAGCTCCACTCTGATGGAGCCTCCAATTCCAGCCACTCTAGCCTCACCTACTGTGGACCCCATTTCCTACTAGTCCAGGAAGCCCTACCCCGCAGGGCTTCCGGCACAGCCAGAGCCCCTGCCCCTCCTTGCTTTTGCAAGCCCAGGCACCAGCCACCCCCAACAGCTTCCTGTAGGTAGCCTAGGAATGCCTTATACCAACTCAGGTCCAACATCCAAACCCACCTGGCCTCCCTCCTGTCCCCAGCTTGGTCTGCTGCTGTCAGGCACCCCAATTGCCCCTGCTCTCATGAGGGACCCTCCCAATCTGATTCCAAATTTACTGCCCTTTCTTTTATCTATTTGCCCCCCAGTCCAGATCCTGGAGTCCTACCTGGGTGTCCTCCCGCCTCTCCCTGCCCAGCAGTGCTCACAGACCAACAGAACAGGTCTCATAAGACCTAATATTCTAACCTCTTGCTCCCCCAAATCGGAGCTCCTACACCCACATGCTTGTGCATGTTACACTCACACTGAGGGTGTATATTTCTCAGAACCTTCCACTTAGGAATTCCCCACCCCACCCTCGCATATAGCAACTCCCAGTCATTTATCCAGAACCTCCTAGAAGGGCCCTTCCCCATCCTGCAGTGTCTCTAGTCCCTACATCTGGTCCCCAAGCCCATGTCCAGCCCTTACCTTAAAGCAGCAATCTCTTGGGCCTTACCTGCCAGGCAAGCCACTGAGTGTAAGAAGAAAGTTCTAGCACTTTCCTTTACTTGCCGTGTGTAACATTTTATTATGAAATGCTTAAGACCTCCGCAGAGCTCTGAAGACTATTCTTGGGAACACCTATTTCTGTCACATAAAGAGGTTAATCTATACAGCTGTGTGAAGAACAGTTTGGTCCTGCCGGGTGGGAAGGCTCCCACCTGGTGCCCCCTCTCCTGCAGAATCCTGCCCGCCATGCCTTCCTCCCTCTGGGCACAGGACCTTTTCCCCGTCCTGCCGAGGGCCCTGTAGCTATAGCGGAGAGTGTTGGGGCGGGGGAGGGGAGGGAATGATCTTTAGCGCCCCATTCAGTGGCAGGCAAGCTTGGGTTCTAATCCCAGCCCTCCCACTTACTCCTTTACTTTCCCTGCCCCTAGAGACCATCCTAAGACTGAAACGAGATTAGGCCCAGCTGGTACTTGGCTCGGGGGTGGGAGAGAGAGTCCCCACATGGGAGGGGGAGGGGGGATTAGTGTAAAGGTAGCCTGGTGTGCTTCCGAGCGTGGGCCAGCACACCTAAGTTCCAATCCTCGCTTCTCAATCACTGACTTACTGTACGACTTCTAGTGAGTCGTCTCCTCTCTTTGTGCCTATATTTCCCCGGCTGGGAATACTAAACGTGTCCACCCAATAGCGTCATTATGAGGAGTTACCCTATTTTTTTAATGTTTGTATTTTTTTATTTATTTTTATTTATTTTTATTATTTTTTTTTTTGAGAGAGAGAGAGCAAGCGAGCACGCACAGGGGTAGGGGGAAGAGCAGAGAGAAAGGGACAGAGAATCCCAGGCAGGCTGACACGGGGCTCCATCCCATGAACCACGAGATGACAACCTGAGCTGAAATCAGGAGTCAGACGCTTAACTGTGCCACCCAGTCGTCCCTGGGGTTCCCTTCCTTACTTAATGTGTGTAATGTCCTTGAGACAACATCTGATGTGTGATGAGCTGTCTGTAAACTTGAACCGCTCTGTGTCATCATTGTTATTTAGGTAATTTGTGTTCATGGTAAAGAAAAATTCCAGAGGTTCCAGAAGGGGACAAGGGAGTCTCCCGGCCCCAGTTCCCTGGCTTCCTTGTCCAAATACAGCTACTGTTACTGGTTCCTCGTGGCTCCTTCCATTGAACTGTATGGCACTGAGATTCTGTGAGCCTCGGTCTTTCTGTCTGTACGGCAGGAGGGTGGTGAGCCCTGCCGGCCCCTTCTCTCTGCGGTGACTTCTGCCCTGCCCAGCCCGCTGCCCCTGCCAGCTCCGGGATGGCTTTATTTAGCTTCAGCCTCCCTGGCGGCCACTCAGAGGACACTGAGAAGAGCTTGGTGGCCGCCCAGCATAGGCCAGCAGGGTGATAGTTTCCCACCACCACCTGAGGCCAGCTGTAATGCCAACTCCAGAGAGCTCCTCACAAGCCAGCAGGAAGCCTCCAGGGCCCCGCAGGCCCATCGTGGAGGTGGGGGAAGTGATGGAGCCCACGGCTTCTTTCTCTTTCCCCTCCACGAAGCAAGGGCCTCCTCAACCTTTGACCACATGGGGGGAAAGTGAGGCTTGGGATTGATTGTATGGATCCTGTGGGGCATTAGAGGAGGGCCCCGTTTCTTGACCCTCACCCACCAGGTGCCTGGCTCTGTGCTAGAACCTGGAGATACAGCTTCGAATAAGGCACAGAAGTGACTTAGCAGACCTTTCTGGTGGCGGCGGCTGCGACAGTGGTGATAACCGTGGGGTGTGTTCATTACTGAGTATGAACAGTATGCAAGCTGTTTCTTTGGAATAGCTCTTGAGGGCCCATTTCACAACGAGGAATACGAAGGCTGTGAGAGTGGAAGTGACTCAGCCAAGGTCATGTTGCCCGTAAGTGGTGGAGCTGGGTGATGTGACTGTGGCAACAACCACTCCCAGTTATCGGGCATTTGCTCTGGCAAATCCGTCTAAATGCTTGAAGTGCATTTTTCCTTGTTTGAGCCCCAGAACAGTCCCCAAAGAGAAAGGCAGAGAGAGGGAGTGTCCCCTCGGATAGTAAGGACTGTAGCCACCGTGGCTGAGTATCCAGCATGGCTCTGGACCATCTGTCCTAACTTGTAATCTTGGCTTCTCCCGGTGCAACCCCGTGAGGGTGCTGTTGTCTGCATTTGACAGATGAGGAAACTGAGGTCCCTAGAAGTTAGGGGATTGACCCAAGGACATCCAGCCTTTACTTGGTGGCCATGGGGTATGACCCCACATTTGGGGTCCTGTGGCTGTCCTCCAGCATCTTATCCTATGTTCTGATGATCGCGAAGGGGCCTTTGGGGCTCACTGATGCAGATTGGGGGCACTTGCGGAAGGCTCTGTGTAGGTGGAGTGAGGGGAAAAGAGTTCCAGATGGAAGGAACAGCATGTGCAAGGCTAAGAGTCAAGAGAGGGCTGTTGCATTTGGGGAACCTTAAGGGCCAGCATCTGCCTGGGACCCAGAGTTGGGAGAGGAGAGTGGGATCCAGGCCCCTGTGGGGCCTTGGTGCCATCTGGGCAACTTGGGGCAAGGGTCAGGGTTCCCATCTGAACCCAGACAGTTCAGGTTGGGGTATCCGGGAGGACTGAAGACAGATGCACGTATTTCAAAGACTCCGCTGGCAGCCTCTGAGTCTAGATTGGGGGACCAGCGATGGAAGTCACTGGCACTCTTCGGGGCCCCGTCAGTGGCTCTGGATTGAGCAGGCACTGAGATGATGGAGCTGAGCAGGGATGGAGAGCAGACAGGGCCATGCGATGCTACAGGGGGTCCAACGAGGAACTGAGCGAGAGCAGAAATGAGGAGGGGTGCTATCTGAGCTTGGGGTGCAGCAGAAGAGAAGGTCTGGGGAGCAATAGCTGGGGCGGGGGGATGGGAGACTGGGGGGGTACCAAGCTAACGCTCAGGGTGGGGTACTGGCCCGGAGAGAGCTGAAGGGGTTTGGGCAGCGGTCCAGGAGCCGTACTTGGGGTGGAGCAAATTGGAGGGACATCTGGAAGTGAGAGCCATCAGGACTGGGTAGCATAGAAGGAGGGAAAGACAGGGCCAGTGAGCAGGCCTCAGTCAGGGACAGAGATGGCTGGAGGAGGTTGCTGAGCAGGGGAGGGCACCTGAGTGTCCCTGAGGGCGGCTCCAAGGAAGAGGGGGAGCCTGAGACCCCCATTCAGTATTTTATTACTTTATTCACGCAACGAGTATTTCCTGAGCCTTTACTGTGCACTTGTGCGTGCAGACACGAGAGTGAGCAGAGCCCCACCTCCATGGAGCTATTACCCTTAGAGGGGTATGGTGTCTGAAACACAGTAAGTACTGGCGCCTGGGTGGCTCAGTCGGTTGAGCGTCCGACTTCGGCTCAGGTCATGATCTCACGGTTCATGGGCTCAAGCCCCACGTCGGGCTCTGTGCTGACAGCTCAGAGCCTGGAGCCTGTTTCGGATTCTGTGTCTCCCTCTCTCTCTCTGCCCCTCCCCTGCTCGCTGTCTCTTTCAAAAATAAATAAACATTTAAAAAAAAAAAAAAGACTGGTAAGCATGGGAGGGAGTAAGCGGTGGTGGGAGGGAAATCTGGAGAGAGCTTACCAGGTTGAGCTGGCAGCCGGTACAAATGCCCTGAGGTTTGAAGTGGGTTCAAGGAAAGGGGAGGCAGCCGTTGTGACTGGAGGAAGGGGGCAGGGCAGATGGTGCACGGCCTTGTGGGTCAGGGTCAGGGATAGGACTTGGGCTTTTGCTCTGAGTGACGCGGATGCCGAGGAGGGAGGGTTCTCAGCGGTGGGTGGACTCGCACAGGTGTGTGCAGGTGGGGCGGAAGGGAAGCCCCCGGGT
Organism: Acinonyx jubatus; assembly: GCF_027475565.1. Taxonomy (NCBI): domain Eukaryota; kingdom Metazoa; phylum Chordata; class Mammalia; order Carnivora; family Felidae; genus Acinonyx; species Acinonyx jubatus. The sequence goes on from NC_069383.1 coordinate 157,953,385, forward strand.
GTCTGTGGTGCAGAGGGTGGTGCAGACACCCGCCTGGGGCCATCCCCGATGCTGCTGGACAGGATGGGGCGGGGCCTTCCCCAGAGTGAAGGGCTGCCTCTGCCCACAGGCCCGGGTGGAGCGCATGGAGCAGTTCCAGAAGGAGAAGGAGGAGCTGGAGAGGGGCTGCCGCGAGTGCAGGCGCAAGGTGGCCGAGTGCCAGCGGAGGCTGAAGGAGCTGGAGGCGGCGGAGGGCGAGGGCAGCAAGGCGGAGCTAGAGCGGCTGCAGGCTGAGGCTCAGCAGCTGCGCAAGGAGGAGCGGAGCTGGGAGCAGAAGCTGGAGGAGATGCGCAAGAAGGAGAAGAGCATGCCCTGGAACGTGGACACGCTCAGCAAGGACGGCTTCAGCAAGGTGCGGGGGCGGGGCCGGGCAGGGTGCACTGGGTGGCGGGCGGGCAGGTGGAGGGAGGGATGGACTGGCGGGCCCCGGGCAGGGAGGGAAAGGCGTGGGGCTGGGCGGATGGAGCACCCCACTGGTACCCCCCTCTGATCTGCCCGAAGGCCCTAGTGCGAGGCCACACCTGCCACACCCACGCTCCCGCCGCCTCGATGCTCATGGCGCCGTCACCACCTCCGCCGTGGATGGGATGGGCGCTGCGGCCTCGGCCCAGCCGGCCGAGCTGGAGGCGCCGTGCGGCCTCGCCCCAGCCCACTCCCCCTCTCGCCCCATCACAGAGCATGGTCAATACCAAGCCAGAGCAGGCGGAGGAGGAGTCAGAGGAAGTGAGGGAGCAGAAACACAAAACGTTCGTGGAGAAGTACGAGAAACAGATCAAGCACTTTGGTGAGTTGGGCGCGGGGTGGCGGGGGCCCCCTGGTGAGGGGTGCAGATGACAGGGGCTGGCCCCCCGCCTCCTGGGCCCTTCAGCGCCTCACCGATGGTGTCTCGTAGGCATGCTCCGTCGCTGGGACGACAGCCAGAAGTACCTGTCGGACAACGTCCATCTGGTGTGCGAGGAGACCGCCAACTACCTGGTCATCTGGTGCATTGACCTAGAGGTGGAGGAGGTGAGTGGAGCCTGCCCTGCGACTGGGAAAGGCCCTGCCCTGTGAGGCCACCACTTGGTGACACGCTGCTCTCCCTTGGCAGAAATGTGCACTCATGGAGCAGGTGGCCCACCAGACCATCGTCATGCAGTTCATCCTGGAGCTGGCTAAGAGCCTGAAGGTGGATCCCCGCGCCTGCTTCCGGCAGTTCTTCACCAAGATCAAGGTCGTGGCCCAGGAGCCGGGTCGGGCGGGGCGCGGGCCTCCTCGGGGCGCGGGCCACAGTCCACGTGTCCACCTCAGACTCAGGCCCGTGGGATCAGAACCCGCAATATCAGGAGAGGGCAGAGACGTGCAGGGGCCACAGACCGGTTGGCCCCCAGACAGAATCTAAAAGGGGAGCTGACAGGACGTGCCGGAAGTCCCTACGGGGGGGAGGGACAGAGCCAAGGGCACCTGGGGTTTCTCACCCAAGCGCCTGGAGGAACAGAGCTACCCGGGCAGCCGGTGGTGGTGATGCAGAGATTGGGTTGGCTGTGCCGATCTTGAGGTGCCTGCAGAGCCCCTCGGGGACGTGCAGGAGGTGAGCGTCACATCACAGGTCTGTAGCTCAGGAGGCGTGCAGGCCGGTGGCCGTTAGCATGTGGACGGTGGGACTGGCTTGGAGGTTGTCCCGTGGAGGAGACTGACCGAGGGTCTGAGGGCCTGCTGCGGGGGGCGGGGGGGACCTGGGTCCGGCCCAGTGAGTGCCTCCCGGCCCCGACCCTGCAGACGGCCGACCGCCAGTACATGGAGGGCTTCAACGACGAACTGGAGGCCTTCAAGGAGCGCGTGCGGGGCCGCGCCAAGCTGCGCATCGAGAAGGCCATGAAGGAATACGAGGAGGAGGAGCGCCGGAAGCGGCTCGGCCCCGGCGGCTTGGACCCCGTGGAGGTCTACGAGTCTCTCCCTGAGGTGCGGCTCCGGCTCCCCTGCCCCGGGTGGGCAGCAGGCGGGACTCCCCGGGGACCCGGCTCCTGACCCCGGCCCATCTGCACCCGCAGGAACTGCAGAAATGCTTCGACGTGAAAGATGTGCAGATGCTTCAAGACGCCATCAGCAAGATGGACCCCACCGTGAGTAACCGCGCCCCAGGCCCGCCCACCAGCCAAGCTGAGCATCCGGGGAGAGCGAGGTGTCCCCCGCCCGTCCCTCCCCAGCCCTGCCTCCCCACGTTGCCATTGCCGGTAGCAGTGTCCCCTCTGGGCTTCCCAGAGGAACAAGGGAGGTCGCGTCCCCTCGTGGCCGGCACGGGAGGCAGCCAGGCTTTCGTGCCACGCGCTCGTTTACGCACGCGGAGCACCTCCGGTGTGACTCCAGCAGCGAACACGGAACTTTCAGCATATCCCCTGCCATTGAGTGTCACTGTCACCATGGGTCGTTTATGAGCATAGTGGGCACACCAGGCTGACTCCACCTTTGCCCAAGAAAGGGGCTCTGCTCCCCAGCCTTGGTTACCCCATCAAACCACGGTTTCTATGCTAGTACGGAAAATGGTTGAACACTCAGTAAACGTCAACTGTTTTTATTAAGTAAGGTCTACACCCAGTGTGGGCTTGAACTCGTGACCCAGAGATCACGAGTCGCGTGCCCTACTACTGACTGAGACAGTCAGGCCCCCCTGGCTGGTGGTGTTACTAGGAATAGTAATAGTGCTGGTAGACAGGACTTTGTGTCTTCCTAGACCTTGGTTTGATCCCACTCCTGCCACTTGGCTCGCTCGTTGGCCACACTAGTTCCTCCTCTGTGAAATGGGTCTAGTCGCAGGACCTGGCCCAGGATTACTAGAAGCTTCCGTGAGAATGGCTCTCTAGACCTGGGGTCTTCAAACTGGTTCACAGGCTCAGTGCCTGCCTTTATAAGTAGATGCATTTTACCGGAACGTAGTTTTTATTCTGGATGTACGTTGTTTAATTGAATTAAAGTTAAGTAAAATGTAAAGTTCTGTTCCTCCCCCGCACTGGCCACTGAAGTTTTGGCAGCCACATGTGGCTGGTGGCTGCCGTGTTGGATGATGCCGATTACAGGCCACTTCCATCGTCGCAGGGTCCCTTGGGCCAGCTCTGGGCTAGAACAAGCAGTAAGAACGTCTAGGGATATGCAGGGCACGGGCAGGCCGCTAGAAGGCCGCAGCCCGGCCTCACTCACCACCTCTCTCCCCACAGGATGCGAAGTACCACATGCAGCGCTGCATCGACTCTGGCCTCTGGGTCCCCAACTCCAAGTCCAGCGAGGCCAAGGAGGGGGAGGAGGCAGGCCCCGGGGACCCCTTGCTGGAAGCCGGCCCCAAGCCAGGCGACAAGAAGGATGTCAGCGCGTGACTCGCCCCGGCTGCCGCCTGCCTGCCCGCAGGCCCCCGTGTGCCCCTTTTCAGAAAACAAAAATAGATGCCTCTCCCCAGCTCCTGGCTTCCTCCACTTTCGCTGCTCCCGCCCGGCCCGGGTCAGGGAGAGAGCTGCCCCCATCCCACTGCCCCCACCTCAGTGCTCATCCAAGTCTCTGCTTTGAGTCAAGGGGCTTCACTGCCTGCAGGCCACCCCCCCACCCCCCACCCATCAGCATTATGCCAAAGGCCTGAGGGTCCAGGGAGGGGTGGAGGTCGCTAGGCTGGTCCGTGGGGTGTGGGGAGGGTCCCCAGCCCAGAGGCCTGCTCCAGTCACTATGGGCTCTGTTTTCACTGTTCATCCGCTCTCGAGTCTTCTATATGGTAAACAGCAATGATCTACCAATAAAGGATTTCAGATGCTCAGGGGGGCGTCTTGAGGGCTGTTGACACAGCTCTTCTCTTGGGGTGGGAGGGGAACCCAGTGAGTGTCAGAGGCCTGGCCTGTGTCGCCCCAGGCCTTATCCTCCAGCTATCTCTATTCTGGTTCCAGGCTCTTCTTACACAAGCTATTCCACCGCCTAGAACATTCTTCCCCAGGATGCCTTTACGTTAGAGTTCTCAGCCTCACCCCCCACTCTTTGTGGCTTGTCCTCCAGGCCCCCTGCTGCCACCCATTCAGGAACATCATCCTCAATCTCTGACCACTGCCCTTGGTCTCCGTGACCTCCTCCCTGGTCCGGATCCCCGTCACCTCTGGCCTGCAGCCTGCCCCAGCCTCCTCCCCATCTCCCCCTTCCACACCAGACCCCAACAGGCCGTGGCCGGAGGGTGGCCGTGAACAAGGTACATCCTTCCCTCCCAGCAGAAGCCAAAAGCCCTCTCTGCAGCAGACAGGCGTGCACCTTCTGCCCGGTCCTCTCTCTGCCCTGGTCTCGTGTCCTCCCCTCTGTTCTCCCTCTCTCCTTGCAGGTTCTTGAGCACTTTAAGTTTCTCTTTTATCAGTGTGACCTTGGCAACTTCCTTAGCCTCAGTGTACCCCTCCTGTGCACAATGAGTAATGTTAGTGCCTTTCTCCTGGGGCAGTACTAAAATGACATCATACCACAGGGCAAGCATGGCACCTGGCACTTAGATGCTCAAAATGCAGGCCTTGGTGTGTCTGTCCCTTTACCCAAACACCCTTCCCTGCAGCCCTCACGGGGCTCCTTTATAAAGTAACGGAACGTTTGGGCCACAGAAAAGGGCCTCAAGAATAGTATGATGAACAAAGACATCAGTTTAAGATGAAACCAACCAGTGAATCCCTCTGCCTGCCCCTTTCCAGGAGACCCCCACTCCCGGCAGCTGCTTGTCACTGAGACCAGAGCTCAGTACCACTTTTTCCCAGGAGCCCTCCCTGACCCACCCGAGTTGCCCCTCACTTCCAGCCAGGCGGCTCGGCTCGCCTCACCTGCCGTGTGCCAAGCTTTGTCAACCTCGCGTCGTCCTCTCCCTTGCGCTGTGAGCACCACCAGGGCACAAACAGTGTCACGTGGTCCTCAGGTGCTCACAGTGCCCTGGAGGGGTCCTGGCGCGCAGTGGGCGGTCAGTAAACCTCTACCAAAGCAAAGAGCCTCTAGGTGGTGTTGGTGCACGTTGGTTGCCACCAGGGGGCAATAGTGAGCTGCAAACCCCAGTGGCATCACCTAAAGCTTTTCATACGGTGGGAACGGCAGCCAGGGATCCAGAGGGCTTGGGCAGGAGGAAGGCATCCTAGGGTCCTTGGTAAATCTCGCCTGTCCAGGATTCATCCAGGATTGGCAAGTTCATTGTTTACTGTGAAAACTTTCCAAGGTAGAATCCATATTACTGGCTTTTCCTTCTGCCTCAGGCTCCAATACAACTCAGCACTGTTACCGATTCTTTGCCTAAGATTTCAATATTTTGTTCGTGGGTGGTTTTTTTTTTTTTTTTCACATTCATTGTGCTTTTTAAAAATATTGCATTAAAGTATTTATCTTGGTTACTGAGCTTTTTGGTGCCCTCTTTTGCTTTCAAGCCTCACCTGCCTCACCCTAGTGTTGGCTCTTGTAGGACACGGGATTTAAAACACATCAAGCAATATTAAGAAATAGGGAGACAGCTCCATATCTGCTCATTATCTACCCAGGCGGTTCCCTTCCCCCAATCACAGGACCCCACTGTCCATGGTTTCTTGTGACAACGTCCAGAGTTTCTTTTCAGAAACTTGTTCTTACCCCCTCTCCTCTCTTTTACCCAAAACAGCATATCCTATAGTCGGAAATGCATCTTTTTTTTTTTTTTTCACTGAACAACAGACCTGCAGACCGACCTCCCCTTATTGTCAACACTTCCTCATTCCTTCTATCCTGTGTAGAAAGCTCCAGTATACGCCTATCTCAGCGTTGGTTTCACCCTTTTTGATTAACATCTGGGGTTTTCCCAGTCTCTATCTTTGCAAGCAAGAAATACCCTTGTGCACTGCTTCCCATGAGTACGGGCATCCTACCTGTAGGAAAAATTCCTGGAAGCAGGATCGCTGGGTCTTAGCTGGGGGGAGTGGGGGGTGGGGGGACAGAATTCAACTCAAAAGGGTTTAACAACAATTGCAATCAAGGGGTTGATGTCAGGGATGTGAGCGGGGCAGGGGGATTGGAGAAGCAACAAATGTATATCCAATGTTTTGTTTTTCTAATTAAAAAAAAAAAACCGTTTACTTAGGAGAGACAGAGTGCCAGCGGGACGGGCAGACAGCGAGAGGGAGGCACGGAATCTGAAGCAGGTTCCAGGCTCTGAGCTGCCAGTACAGAGCCCGACATGAGACTTGAACTCACAAACTGTGAGAGCACGACCTGAGCCGAAGTCAGATGCTCAACCAACTGAGCCACACAGGCATTCCTCAAATGTATTTTCTACAGCTGCTGTAACAACCACAAACTTAGCACCTTCAACACAAATTTATTATCTTAGAGTTCTGCAGCCCAGAAGTCTGACACGAGTGTCACTGGGTTAAAACTAAGACATTGGCAGAGCTACGATCCTTCTGAAAACTCGGGATAGGATCCATTTCCTTGCCCTGTCCAGTTTCTAGAGGCTGCCCACAGTCCTTGGCTTGGGGCCTGACGCCATCTTCAAAGATGGTGAAAATAAGTCAGACTCTCACATCACATCACTCCGACTTTTTTCTTTTTTTAAACTTATTTATTTTGAAAGTGGGGGGGTGGGGGCAGAGAGAGAGAGAGAATTCCCAAGCAGGCTCCACACTGTCAGCGTGGAGCCCAATGCGGGGCTTGAACTCATGAACTGTGAGATCATGACCTGAGCCGAAACCAAGAGTCAGCCGCTTAACTGGTTGAGCCACCCAGGCGCCCTTCTGATTTCTTTTTCTGCCTCCCCCTTCCACTTTTAAGGATCCTTGTGATGACCTTGAACCCAACAGGATAATCTCCTTACCTTAAGGTCAACTGATTAGCATCCTCAATTTCCGCCTGCAGACTAGTAATGCTCCCTTGTGATGCTTCTCCCTAACGAAGCCTGACATGTTCACAGATTCCAAGGATTAGTTCAGATGCTACACGGACACCTTTGGAAGTCTTTTATTCTGCCCACCACAGGGAGGCACCACATCCTAGGCTCAAGGGTATGTGCAGGAAACAGAATTAGCAGAACTCACCGAGATCTGGAGCCATGAAGAAAGTGCTCTTTGCAGAATATGTGGTCACAGAGACACAGCACAGCCACTGCCCAAACTGTGACCAGGCAGGGAGGGAGCAAGGGAACAGATATCCCTTCCTGGACTCCTACTTCTGGTCTCCGGTCAGGCTCCCCCATTGGTAGAACCCACCAGAAGCCAGGGACATGGAAGCTGGATGAAGCACTTTGTTCTCTTGTGGCCACAGAAGGAAGCCCTCTAGAAAAGCTGCTCTAAGGCAACAAATATCCTGGGGCCTGGGGACAGAGCCTAGAACAAGTTACTCCAGCCCCCATGCCCCTTACCTGCCTACCCACCAAGTGAAAAGCCGAGATTCTCCACTATATTTATGCTGTTTCTTTTTTCCTGAGTGGGCGTTTTGTTTCTTTATTAATTATGATAAAATAAACATATGTAAAATTTCCCATTTTAACCAGTTTTAAGCTCATGGTTCAGGGGCATTAAGTACATTCACGCTGCGGTGCAACCATCACCACCGCCCGTGTCCAGAATTCCTTTTTCTTCCCAGACTGAAACCCTATCCCCATCAAACACGTGTTCCCCTTCCCCCTCCACCTGCCCTTGGCTCCTACCGTCTTCTTTCTTTCTCTATGACTCTGACTCCTCTAGGGATCTGGTATAAATTGGGATCATTTGTCTTTTGCGTCTGGCTTCCTGCACTTCACATAATGTTTTCAAGACTCGTTGACGTTGTAGGACGAAGCACGTGTCAAAGCTTCATTCCTTGTTATGACAATAATATTCCATCGTATGGCTACGTTACATTTTGCGTATCCCTTCATCTGTTGATGGACACCTGGGTCGTTTCCGTCTTTTGCCTAGCTGATGTTTTTAATTTCTACCCCCTTTCGAGTGCCTGAACTATTTCAGGGGGATTCCCCTGAGTCTGCAGGGAGGGGCCTCCCGGAGCTCCCAGCAGACCAGGGAAGAGCCAAGAGTTGATGAACTAAATTAGAATCTCTTTGTGTTCTTTTCAGTGGGAGGATCTGTGGACCCATCAGCCCGGGATCACACGGTGTCTGAGTGTCTGCCCGGGATCACACAGTGACTGAGCTGGGATTTGAACCCAGACCTTCTGGTTCTGGCCTTCATGTGCATTAACTCCTCCGTTTCCTCCCAAGACAAGCAGAGAATGTCTAGTTTCAGGCCGCTGGTGGGACTTGACTAGACTCCTGTATTCACATGTGTGGCTGACAGGGTGTGACAATTCCTTGGAAGGGTTCCCAGAAAACTGACCAACCTAATGGCTGTTTGGGGGAAGGGGCTGACGGGTCCACAGATCCTCCAATTGAAAAGAACACAAAGAGATTCTAGTTTAGTTCATCAACTCTTGGCTCTTCCCTGGTCTGCTGGGAGCTCCGGGAGGCCCCTCCCTGCAGACTCAGGGGAATTCCCCGGTGCTAACTTCCTCCTGAAAATCCGCTGGACACCGGTGACCAATTGTCTCAGGTCGTTCAGGACTGTCGCAGTTTTAACCGCGGAAGTCCCCAGCCTGGGAATCTCCCTTGGTCCTGGGTAAGCCCCGGTGGTTGGTGTATCTGTCTGCGATGGAGGAGTTTGAGAAGGAGGCCTTGGGCCCTGGGAGCAGTATCTGAGCCTTCCCTGCCACTTTCGTGCCTCTTTTATTTTTTAATGTTTATTTGTTTATTTTGCGAGAGAGTGGGGGAGAGAGACTCTCCAGCAGGCTCCACACTCTCAGTGCAGAGCCCAATGCGGGGCTTGATCCCAAGAACCGTGAGATCATGACCTAAGCCAAAGTCAATGGTCTGACACTTAACCCACCGAGCCACCCAGGCGCCCCTAAAAATAAAATCTTAAAAATAAATAAATAAATAAATAAATAAATATAGGGGCACCTGGGTGGTTCAGTGGGTTGGGCGTCCGACTTTGGCTCAGGTCGTGATCTCTCTCGTGGTTCCTGGGTTCGAGCCCCACGTTGGGCCCTGGGCTGACAGCTCAGGGCCTGGAGCCTGCTTCGGATTGTCTCTCTCTCTCTCTCTCTCTCTCTCTCTCTCTGTCCCTCCCCCACTTGCACTCTCTCTCAAAAATAAGTAAACATTAAAAACATTAGAAATACATAAATAAATATAAATAAAAGAAACTGAGAGGGCTCCCTAAACTCTAAGCACTCAGCCCTGGGCCTGGCATCCAGTCTGGGCCAATGTGAGCTATTATTATGATTTATTCTTATTGCCGGGGTTATTACCATCATTATGATCATTAGTCATAATAGTCACTTGCCATTTCCCATCCCTCCGGGGATGCCGGACACCCAGTCCTGGACTCACTCTGTGCTCTGTGGGCCAGCTCTGGGCCCAGTAGAGGCTGTCCCCCCCTCATTCAGCTGGCTGTTAAAGCATTTGGCACCTTTGGCTTCCTGTCGCTGCACTCCCCGTGGCAGAGAGGAAGCTGAGGCCAGAAGGCCACGGTCAGCCCTTCCACAGCAAGCAGGACAGCAGGTCAGGCCCAATGGCTCCCTAGGCCATTCACCCCACCAGTTTCTTAGGCACCTACCGGGTGTCAGGCATAATTCCAGGTGCTGAGGGTGCAGTGGAGAACCACACGGACCCCTCCGCTGTGGAGGTGACCTTCTAGAGTGGAAGACAGGCGTGAAGATCAGTGTTCAAAGAAACTTCCAGTGAAATGTCAGATTGTCATAAAGATTGCAAAGTGGGGCGCCCGGGTGAGTCAGTCAGTTAAGCGTCCAAATCATCAGCGCAGGTCATGATCTCGCGGTTTGTGAGTTCAAGCTCCACATCAGGCTTCGAACACTGACAGTGTGGAGCCTGCTTGGGATCTTCTTTCCCTCTCTCTCTCTCTCTCTCTCTCTGTCCCTTCCCAGCTCTCACACACTCTCTCTCAAAATAAATAAATAAACATTTAAAAATAAATAAATTAGTGCCCCATTAAAAAAAAAAAAAAAGACTGCAAAAAGGGGCGCCCGGGTAGCTCAGTCGGTTAAGAATCAGACTCTTGATCTCAGCTCAAGTCAGGATCTCAAGGATCATGGGTTCAAGCCCCAAGTAGGGCTCTGGGCAAACAGTGTGGAGCCAGCTTGGGATTTTCTCTCTTCCTCTCTCTCTGCTCCTCCCTGCTTGCACATGCGCGTGCATGCACTCTCTCTCTCTCTCTCTCTCTCTCTCTCTTTCTCAAAAATAAACAAAAACTTGGGGGGAAAAAGACTGCAAAGAAAAGTACAGCAGACAAAGGGACAGAAAGATGGGTTTGCTGATTTAGAACAAGGAGCTTCTGAAGAGGAGTGAGTGTTTATTTCTTGGGCTGGGTAGTTGCCTTATTACTGTTGTTCTTTAAAACTGGACCCACAGGCGAAGCCCATGAAAGTTTTCTTTAATGCATACTAAAGGAAAGCTTTCTCTACTGATAATACTTCTGATACCCAGTATGTGGGTTTTCCACACCAAATAATTGTCCAGTTTTCTGTGGACACCAACTGGGAGGAACTTGATCAGATATCAAAAGTGGCTGACGACTTAAAGGATTCTTTGCTCAGACTGGACGGAACAGGCTGAAGATAGGCTCAGGCCAAGGTCAAGGACTAGTCTAAAAGAGTGCTCTGATTAGTTTGGTCAAGGAGAGGGTCTTTGTCACTTGTCTGTGCCTCAGTTTCTTGCTCTGAGAAATGGGGATGAGCCCCCAGTGGACTGCTGCCAGGACCAAATGAGATAATGCATGAAAACACTCGGTGCACAGCCTTTTGAGTAAAGGACAGCGACTTGCTGTGTGTCCATTAGAACTCAGATAAGGTGGAGGGGCACCTGGGTGGCTCAGTAGGTTGAGCCACTGTCTCTTGCTTTTGGCTCAGGTCATAATCCCAGGGTGGTGGGATGGAGCCCCGCGCTGAGTGTGGAGCCTGCTTAAGAGTGTCTCTCTCTCTCTCTCTCTCTCTCTCTCTCTCTCTCTCCCTTGGTGTGCCAGGGGTCTCGGTAGGTTAAGCGTAGGACTCTTGACTTTGGCTCAGGTCATGATCTCACAGATCATAGGTTCTAGCCCCAGTCCGGCTCCGCACGCGGGCAGTTAAGAGCCTGCTTGGGATTTTCTCCCGGCCTCCACCTCTGACCCGCCCCTGCTCTCTCTCTCTCAAAATAAATAAATTAAAAAATATATATATATTCTCTCTCTCTCTCTCCCTCCCCCTCTCACGCACGTGCTCCCTCTCTCTCTCACTCAAAAAAACAAAAACCAAAAAACTTGGTGGGACATCCAAGCTGCTACTTTGACAGATTCAGAGGTGTAGGTGATCAGGAAAAGGATTTGAGCAGGTAGGTCAAAAATGCCTCCTTGCGGTGGGGGTGGGGTGGGATGGGGGTGAGGGTGGGGTGGGGTGGGGTGGGGTGGAGGAGGTCTTCATCCAGCTAGGTGGAGCTGGCCAGGCAGGGACAAGGGAAGAGAGGCAGAATGGAATGGAGTCACATAACAGGACGAAGAAAGACTGAATGGCGGTTGGCTGGGCTGCAGCCTTGATCGCCAAGATAAGGACATGGGGTTTACACCAAGTCCCAGAGCCTAACTTTGGCCCACCGTCCGCGTGGGCAATTGCTTAGGCGTCACTGGCAGGCCACACTCTCCAGCCGCCCCAGCGAGCCACCCCTTCCGCATCTCCGCCCACTTTCCCCAACAGCCAGTCGCTGACGCTGAAGCGCATCCAGGAGCCGCCCCAGCCAATCGCGGTTGGGGGGGGGGGAAGTGAAGCTGAGGACCAATAGGAACTCCTCCATTGCAACGAAAGGACCAATGGTTACCTGCGACGGGTCACAGCGGCGGCCAATGACTATGCCCATTTCAGGTGGCCAATAGGAGGCGGTGTCTGGGCGGCAATTTGGCGGCGGCTGCCCTTGGCTGTGGGGCGGGGTCCCGGGTCCTAGCCAGAGTCCGGGAAAGGGTGAGCCAGGTGCCGCCAGGAGGTCTTCTAGAGGGAAGCGGCCGGCGGGAGGCGCGGCTGGAGGCGGGGAGCGGGCGGAAGGGGAGAGGGGGTTGCGGGGAGGGGAGGGGGGAGTGGCTGCGCTTGGCCGGTGGGCGGGGGCGGGGGGTTGGTGAGGATAACAACACCCGCTGCCTTGTGACTGGTCAATGCCTGGTGGGTGCACCTCGTGGTTCCTGCCCCTGCCAGCGAAGTTTCGAGGTTTGGGTGTTTGTTTGGGGGGGGGGGGGGGGCGATGCTGACCTCCTGGGTGGAGACCTCCAACCCCATTTGCAAAGCTGGCTCTGGACCCGGTGGGGATGAGGAAGGAGGAAATGGACGTCCCCACCATATTTTCTCAAATGTTAACACATAATAATAGCGACTATTTATTAAGTACTTACAGCCTGCCAGGCCCTGTGCTGAGCGCCCTCCCTGCCTCATCTCACTGAATCCTCCCAACAACGCTTTGAGGGAGGAGAGGCTGTTATATGCCCATTTTCCAGACGAGGACACAGGCTCAGAGAGGGGCTGATTGCTGAGGAATCTGACATTGTGCTATGACGACATTCTCTTCTCCGGATCACTGTTTATCTTAAAACTGGAGGACTTGGAGGCCTGAGGCCCGGGCCTGGCTCTAGAAAAAAACCCCACAGCTGGATTGAAGGGAGAAAATGAAACACAACCTGTCCTAGGCTCAGGGGAGTCGGCAGTACCTGGGGTTACTCACCGGGGTAGATGTGGGAGGCCGGAATCTTGGCCTGTAAGAGAAGGACGATGGAAGCAATAATAATGATTTTATTCTTGTTTTTGTCATATTTGTTATTTTTTCATGCCTGCGTTAAGGGCTGAGCTGTGATGTTACAACCATCTTTTCATGGCAAAGCTCCCAGCATCTCCATTTTCCAATGGGGAAACTGAGGCCCAGTGTGGCTAAGTGACTTGTCTGATTTGACACGGAGAGATCCAAGATTTGCCCCCCTGGTCTGTTTCACCACACCTGCCTGCCTGTTGATTTTGGGAAGGTGGGTTCAAAACAGGTTTTTATATTGGTGCAAACCTGTCCAATAAAGGGGTTCATTATTGTTCATGACAGATCTAATAGGTGCGGGCATGTTCTCTAACTCCATCAAACAGATGTAGAAACAGGCTCAGGGAGAGGAATTGGGTGTCTGAGGTCATACAGAGAGGGGGTTCCCGAATCTTCCCCTCAGGCCTTAGCCTGGATGAGTGGAAGGTTGAGGGGACGTCAGGTCAAGGTCTGGGGGCTGATGGCCTGTCTCTTCCCAGCCAAGCCAGCTGTCAAGAGCATGCCTCTGTGCCGTTGGGGTGCCACCACCAGGGACAGCAGGCCTGATGGGGATGAGGCTCAGCCCATGGTCTCCAGGGGAGGCCTAAAGGTCCTCCTGCACTGGGCTGGCCCTGATGGCGGGGACCCCTGGGTCACCTTCAGCGAGGCCACACTGACCGCAGAGGAGGTCTGCATCCACATCGCACACAAAGTCGGTGAGTCTGGGGCATCGGCCATGTGGTGGGGGTGGGGGGTGGGGGTGCTGAGAGCAGCAGCTGGGCCCATCCAGCCATCCATCCTTCTGCCCATTCGAATATTCAGCAGACATCGAGTGAGGAACTGTAGTGTGCCAGCCCTTTGTAGAGCTCTGCCTTTGTAGAGCTGATATTCCAATAGGAAAACCAGCAAGGAACACAATGAATAGGAAAACAGCAGAGATGGCTGATGGAGACAAATAAAAAATTCAGGAAAGGCCACTTGGCTGGCTCAGTTGGTAGAGCATGTGACTCTTGACCTCAGGGTTGTGAGTTCAAGCCCCAGGTTGGGTGTAGAGATTACTTAAAAAAAAAAAAAATCAGGGGCGCCTGGGTGGCTCAGTTGGTTAAGCGTTCCACATCAGCTCAGGCCATGATCTCACAGTCCGTGGGTTTGAACCCTGCATCAGGCTCTGTGCTGACAGCTTGGAGCCTGGAGCCTGCTTTGGATTCTGTGTCTCCCTCTCTCTCTCTGCACCTCCCCCACTCGCGCTCCGTCTCTCCCTCAAAAATAAAATAAAAACATTTTTTAAAAAATTAAAAAAAGAGAGAGACGCTTAACCGAGTCACCCAGGTGCCCCCAAAAGTGTAATTTCTTCTTCCAGAGAAGGAGAAGGTCTGTCCAGTGGGACTTTGCTTATTGGCCCCGTCTTCCAGGAAATTCTCTTAAACCTCCTCACCCACAGTCTGATGGGGGCCTAATGGTGGATATCTATCACACGTTGCGCTTTCCCATTGGTGGCCGATTCTTCAAGAGCTCAGACAGGAGTGCCGGGTGATGTGACGCATGCCTGGCAGAAGGAACAGGATTTGTAAAGGGCCCAGACAGCCTGATCTTTGGAGGAAGCAAAAGACCTTAAGAGGGACTACATTGTGAGCTCTAAGAATTTGGTAAGGGAAGTAGGAATTGAAAGCGGAACCTTATTTGTCAGGGTCCAGGTCCAGGTCATGGTTATTCTGTGCCGAGGGAGTTGGGCTTTCTCATGGGGCAATGGGGAGCCGTGGAAAGTTCAAGCCAGAGAGCAAAACAGATTGGTTCTTTAGGAAGCTGCCTCTCAGGGAGGCATTCTCCTTCTGCGGGAGGCAGTACACTTGGACACAGCGACCTTGAAGAGCGATTTGCATCATCCCACACGGTTCCACTCCTAGATGGGTACTTTACGGTCGCTCCGCTCATATGTTTTAGGAGACGCGTTCCAGAATGTTTGGAGCTGCTTCATTTATTTTAGTGAAGGATGGGAAGCTGTCTCAGAGTCCCTCTGTAGGAGAATGCATAAATTGCAGTCAGGTTGAATGCTGAAATGTTCTATAGTCAGGAAAAAGGAATTTCACCAAAGTTACACATGTCATGTGGGAAGTTTTTTTTGTTTAATTTATTTAAGAGATTTTTGATGTTTATTTATGTTTGAGAGAGGGGGAGAGGGAGAAAAAATGTGAATGGGGGAGGGACAGAAAGAGAAGGAGACACAGAATCTGAAGCAGGCTGTAGGCTCTGAGCTGTCGGCCCAGAGCCCGATGCGGGGCTCGAACTCATGGACAGATCATGACCTGAGCTGAAGTCGGATGCTCAACCGACTGAGCCACCCAGATGCCCCATTTTTTATTTTAATTTTTATTTATTTTTTAATCTCTACATCTAACACCGGGCTACAAACTCATGACCCCGAGATCAAGAGTCACACGCTCTACCAACTGAGCCAGCCAGGCACCCTTCATGTGTGAGGTTTTAAAACCTATTGTAACTTGAAAAAGCAGGGGCACCTGGGGGTTTAGTCGATTAAGCATCTGACTTTGGCTCAGGTCATGATGTCGCCCTTCTGAGTTCAAGCCCCGCGTTGGGTTTGCGGCTGTCAGCGCAGATCCCACTTTGGATCCTCTCTCTCCCCTCTCTCTCAGAAATACACATTAAACAAAAAAATAAGAGGGGAGCCTGGGTGGCTCAGTTGGTTACGTGTCCAAATTTGGCTCAGGTCATGATCTCGCGGTTCGTGTGTTGGAGCCCCGTGTCGAGCTCTGGGCTGACGGCTCAGAGCCTGGAGCCTGCTTCGGATTCCGTGTCTCCCTCTCTCTCTGCCCCTCCCCGCTCATGCTCTGTCTCTCCCTCCTTCAAAAATAAATAAACGTTAAAAGGGCAGGATGCCTGGGTAGCTCAGTTGGCTAAGCGTCCGACTTTGGCTCAGGTCATGATCTCACGGTTTGTGGGTTTAACCCCCATGTAAGCTGTCAGCTCAGAGCCTAGAGCCTGCTTCGAATTCTGTGCCTCTGATTCTGCGTCTCTGTCTCTCTCTACCCATCCTCTGCTCGTGCTCTGTCTCTCTCTGTCTCTCTCAAAAAACGAATAAAGGTTAAAACAATTTTTTAAATAAATAAAAATTTTAAAAAGGAAAAGAAAATTGTAGGGGCGCCTGGTTGGTTTAGATGGTTAAGCCTCCAACTCTTGGTTTCGTCTCAGGTCAGGATCTCACAGTTTGTGGGTTCAAGCCCTGCACTGACAGCGCGGAGCCTTCTTAGGATTCTCTCTCCCTTTCTCAGCCCTTCCCTGTCTGCTCACTCGCTCGCTCGCTCTCTCTCAAAAAATAAACATTAAAAATTAAAAAAAAAAACAAATTATAGAAGGACACCTATAGTGTAATATTAGATTTAGAGCTTATAACACTTGAGACTAGATCATAGAGGATATGGAAATGATAAACTCTATTTCAGGAGTATGGTTACCTCTTTACAGGAGGGGAAAGGAAGAGAATGTAGGCAGAGGCTTCCATTGTAGCAGTCAAGTTTTAGGTCTTTATCTTGTCTCTGTACTTTGGTGATCATAAATGATTCTGGATGGACTATCTTAGATGAAAATATTAAGTGACGTGTGTAAAAGGATGCCTTGGGTGGCTGGTGTGGGAAACAACAGCAAGTCTGGAGGCTGGACTAGGGCTGGGCTTTGGATTGGAAGGAACCCAGGGAGATTGGAGGATGCGGACAGAACAGGCCTTGTGACCCGTATGATGTGGGGTGCTGGGGGGGAGTTGAGGACAAGGACCAAGTCCTAGTTTAAAGAACTGGGCAGACAGAAGGGGAAAAAAAAAAAAAAAAAGAACTGGGCAGACAAGAGGCGGGTCTGGGGACCTGAGACAAGATCTCTTTGAAACAAGGCACATCTAAGAGGGCTCTGGCATCCAGGGGGAGACAGCCAGGAGGCAGGTGGCTCTTCCCCCGGGGCTGGAGTTCAGAGCGAGACCAGGCAGAGTGCCAGCAGTTTGTAGAGTTGGGTGGGTCGGTCTAGGATAGGTTCTCGCTCTAGGAATGGCAGCCTCCCAAATTTTCCTGGGTCAAGGGCAGCAAAGGTTTACCTAAAATCTAATGCAGGTTGAATGATTCACTTCTATCTTGTAGCTTCGGCACAAGGGGTCTCCACCACCCCTGAGACAGGGAAGATGCGAGACAGTTTATTTCCTGGCCTGGGAATCTGCGTCTCCCTTCTGCCAACATCCCGTTGTCCAGAAACCAGGATAGGAAATCTAGTCTATGAAGCCACAGCATGGTCAACATGTTGCATTGCGCTCGACGTGCAGGAGGAGCAGAGGGGAGGGAGGGGAGGGAGGGGAGGGGAGGGCCGGGCCTATGAGGGGGTCCACAAGGCAGATGGCAGCAGCTGCGGACTCCTGATCTTGTTTCTTCCCTGTTCCAGGCATCACTCCATCCTGCCTCAATCTCTTCGCCCTCTTTGATGCCCAGGCCCAGGTGTGGCTGCCCCCAAACCACATCTTGGAGGTCTCCAGAGACATGAACCTGACATTGTACTTCCGCATGAGGTGGGTGAAGGCCCCTTGGAAGTCTCGCCCCTTTTTGTTCTGCCCCCCTCGTTCCCCAGCACCCCACCTTCCTGGAGCTGGTCTGAGTCCACACTAAGGCCCCAGCTGTTCCCCCTCCCCCCCCCCTTGCAGGTTTTATTTCCGGAACTGGCACAGCATGAATCCTCAGGAGCCGGCCGTGTACCGCTGTGGGCCCACCAGGGCCAAGTCTTCCTCGGAACAGGCAGAGCAGGGGGTGCAACTCCTGGACCCAGCCTCCTTTGAGTACCTCTTTGAGCAGGTGTGTGCAGGGCTGCTGGGGACGTGGGGCTGTTTGTGAGGGACTCAGGGGTAGCTGAGGAGCCCCGCTTCCCTCCCCAGTTCACTAAAGCGAATAGGTTTCAGCCCTTGCCGTCTGGGATCCTTTGGCTGTCTGAACCAAAGGGTTCTGAGACAGGATTGCGTGGGAGAGAGTGCTGTGATCAATTAGTGATGTGTGCCACAGGCCGAGGGTGGGGCAGAGGAGGCATGTATGCTGCGTATTTGGCCTTTCCAGAAAATGGGGGTTCCCTCCCATCCCGAAAGTGGACAGAAGCCAGAGAGGGAACAGGTTTTCATGCCTCCCTTTCTGCCCGCTCCCCCCACCCACCCAGGGCAAGCACGAGTTTGTGAATGATGTGGCACCACTGTGGGAGCTGTCGAGCGAGGAGGAGATCCACCATTTTAAGAACGAGAGCCTGGGCATGGCCTTTCTGCATCTCTGCCACCTCGCCCTTTGCCATGGTATCCCCCTGGAGAAGGTGGCCAAGAAGATCAGGTGTCCGGGAATGGGGTGGGGACAGGTATCTGGGAGTCACAGTAGACCTTGCATCCTGCAATGTCTTCATTCGGCAAACGCTTGTTCAGTGCCTGCCGTATGCTGGCGCTGGTGCCGGGTGCCGAGGCCACAACAGTGAACGAGTCAGACAAAAATCACTGTCCTCTCGGAGCTCACGTCTGGTCAAGGAGCCAGGCAGCACACAGAACGGCAAAAGCGAAAGGTCCAGGGTTTCAGGTGATGCTACACGCAGAGAGGAAAAAATTAAGCAGGAAGGGAGGAAGAAGGAGAAGGTAGTATTCAGATTCCAAGGTTTGAAGGAAGTGAAGGAGGGAGCGTGGTGCGTATCCGAGAGGAGGGCGTCCTGAACAGAGAGAACAGCCAGTGCGAACACCCCGAGGCCTGGCAGATACGTTGGAGGATGTGTAGGTGGAGCAGAGTAAACTCGGAGAATTCCTTAGAGTTCAAGGGAAGGAAGGACATAGGAGCATGGGGAGCTGGGAGTGAGCTGTCTGCACCTCCATTGTTGTGAGGGCCTGGGTAATCCGGGTACACTGCCTGGAGGAGGCAGTGAGAGAAATGGATCCTACAAGACCAACAGTTCTTAAAGCACATGTCCTTTCCATTTCTGTCATGTCATCACTCTGGAAGACCCAGGCCGGGACAGCAAAGTCCAAGGTGCTTGGAAGCCCGGAGGGAGTACCCCCTCTAGCCTCGACATCAGAGAATGCTTCCTGGGAGAAGTGACATTTCTGCTAAGACCTGAAGTTTGAATCAGCTTTATCCAGATGTGGACTGTGTTGGCCAAGCATTCTAAGCAGAGGGAAAAGCATACGCAAAGGCCCAGAGGCAGTAGGCAGCAGCGGCCTTCTTCTTGGAGATCTGAACTTGGAATATGGGGGCCTGAGTCCACCAGGCTGTAGTCAGGGGACCTTTCTCCCAGGGGCTCCAAGGAGCCCTGGGAAGCTTGGAAGTGGGGGCAAGAGGCAGCTAAAACCTCAAGCTTTTGGATCGCTCTGATCTAGGGGTGGGAGAGAGGGCTTGGGACATGGAGACTGAGGCTCAGAAATCTGCTAGCTAAGTGAGCTGTACTGGAGGTCAGATGCCAGACAGGCGGTGGGAGAAGAGGGGAGAGGATGAGGGTTTGTGAGGAGCAGAGGGGCCTCCCAGAGCTGTGCCTTTTGTCGATAATCATCATATCGGTGATAAAAACTAATCGTGACTTCTCCAGTAGTAACACCTGATGTTCACATAGGTCTTACTGTGTGCCAGTCAGCAGCCCTCAGGCCTCAGGCCTGGAAGTGGGCCCTGTTTGATCCCACCCTATATATGAGAAGACCGAGCGCTTTAGGAGGTTGTCCAAGAGCTGGGATTTTAGCCCCATCGTCTGCTCCAGAATTCTGACACCGGCTGGCCTCCCTGTGCTGGCCCTTTATTGCGTTGCACTCTTTCCACCTGCACGACGGCCGGCCTGTTTTCTAGACGAGGCAGCTGAGGTTCAGAGAGGTTAGGCCGCTCACCCAGCGTGACGCGGCTAGGCCTGCAACCGGGCTCCTGACCAGCCCTTCCTGGTTGCCCCCCCAGCTTCAAGGACTGCATCCCGCGCTCCTTCCGGCTGCAGCTCCAGCGGCACAACGCGTTAACACGGCTGCGCCTACGGAGGCTCTTCCGCAGGTTTGTGCGGGCCTTCCAGCCGGGCCACGTCTCCCAGCCGGTCATCATGGTCAAGTACCTGGCCACGCTGGAGCAGCTGGCACCCCGCTTCGGCACGGAGCGCGTGCTTGTGTGCCGGCTGGAGGAGCAGGCCCAGGCCGTGGGGGACCCCTGCTACGTCCAGGACGGGGGCCAGTCCCCCCCGGAGCCTGGGCCTGAATTGGCCCCCAGACCCCCTACTCATGAGGTGCTGGTGACAGGCACTGGTGGCATCCGGTGGCGGCCAGTCCAGGCAGAGGTGAGCAGAGTGCCTCTTCCATCTGGGGGCCCCGATGGCTGGGGCTGGGCTTCCTGCTCAGCCTTGGCCTCCAAGGGTGGCTGCCGTGAGCCCTTTCCCCACGTGGCGCTGGGGTGTGTCTGTCTGTCCCCTGGGGTGGATTTTTGGGGAGCAGCCTCTGTCTCCCCCCTAGGGACCTACTTTCTGAGGTCTGCATCTCTGAGGGACCCTTGTCTGGTACCTGGGGGTGAGAGGGCTCGGCTCCCCCTCTCTTCCTCCCTGAGGTTCTGTCTTCTGGCGTGTGTGTCTCTTGGGGGAAGGTCTCCGTCCCATCTGTGACACAGGGACTTAGGGGGATGCCTGAGGAGCCTGTCCCCGGGAAAACTGTGCAGGGGACTAAGCTGGCACGGCCCTGCTGGGTTTCCAGGGTCCCAGTGGCGATGGTTGCAGCAGGAACCCCCGTGCTGGCCCATCAGGGAAGAAAAGCAAGGCCCAGGAGGTGGGCAACCAGCCAGTGGACAGGCCTCAGGAAGCGCCATGGGCCTACTTCTGTGACTTCCAGGACATCACCCACGTGGTGCTAAAAGAGTGCCACGTCAGCATCCACTGTCAGGACAAGTGCCTGGTGGGGCCCTGGGGCTGCGGGCCTGACGGGGGGCACGGGGGGCGCCTCTGGTCTGCGATGGCTGCCTGACGTCCCCCCACCCCCACCCCGGCCTGCAGGAGCTCACCCTGCCTTCCCGGGCTGTGGCCCTGTCCTTGGTGTCGCTGGTGGACGGCTATTTCCGCCTGACGGCCGACTCGAGCCACTACCTGTGCCGGGAGGTGGCCCCTCCACGGCTGGTGATGAGCATCCGGGATGGCATCCACGGGCCCTTGCTGTGAGTGCTGGGAGGGCGGCTGGGTGACATGGGGCGACGTGGGGCTGCCAGCCGGGCCGCAAGCTCCAGGAACGGTGAGGCTTGAACGAGGTGTTTGTATCGAGGTCTTCGCGTGCGTTCTCATTAGTGTGTTTGTGTGTGTGTGTGTGTGTGTGTGTGTGGTGTGTGCTCACCTCCGTGTGAGAGTATACACGTGCGAGCAAGCCTTCCTGTCTTAGTACATGCCTACGTGTGTGAGCGTGGCCGTGTGTAAGCACACACATGTGCACATGCATCTGTGCCTATGGCGTCCATGTGTGTACACGTGTGTGCATGCCCGTGGGTGCACACGTGTTCGCCTGTGTGGGTGCACGTGTGGGAGTGGATGCACGTGTGCATGCCTCGGGTTACAGGGGGAAAGAGGGTGCCTGCCACAGCGTGGGCACGTGTCATGACAGCACCTGGGTCTGGGACTGTCACCACACACGTTTAACGGCTCTTTGGGTGTGTGGCTGTGTTTTATGATTGCATATAAAATCGTCATTGCCTGTTCTTACGTGACGGGACGGGTGATCTTTGTGGAGCTGTAGGTTGGACAAACGCTAGTGGCCCTTCACATACATGCGTGTTTACATCCCCACAGGTGTGTGTGTGTGTCTTGGTAATTGTAGGTCACTGTCTGTGCAGTTCTGTTCAGACATACGGGGCCAAGGACGTCAAGTGTCAGTACTTAAGTGGTCCTCAGACACACGTGTGGCCATCCTGCATGCTCCTGGGTCAGGGTTTGTGACTCGCGGTTCGTCTGTGCCTCATACCCGTGCCTGGGCGGTCCTGCTCCATCTGCGGCCCCGGGACGGGCCATCGAGGTGTCTAAGAGGTCCGACGGCTCGGAGCCTGGTCTCTACCCCAGAGGAGGGTGAAGCGGCCATCCCACCTCCTGAGGGCCGTGGCTGTGCCATGTCCCAGCCGATGTGCATAGCCACCCGTCCTGGGGTCCGGGGGCCGCATCGGCGTGTGTCCTGGTCTGTTTGGACGGCTAGGACAGTAGCATTGGTGGAGTGATGTAGAGGCAACAGACGTTTGGTTCTCATAGTTCCGGAAGCTGGAAGTCTAAGTTCGAGGTGCAGGCAGGTCCGGTGTTCGGTTGAGAGCCCCGCCTCCTGGGTCATAGACAGCCCTCTGGCTGGGTCCTCACGTGGAAGGGGCAGGCGAGCTCTCTGAGGTCCTTCTGTAAGGGCACTGATCTTATTCATGGGCTTTCCACCCTCGTGACCTGATCACCTCCCAGAGGCCCCACTTCCTCACAGCGTCACCTTGGGGGTTAGGTTTTAGCACAGGAATTCCAGGGACACATGGACATTCAGTCTAGTAGCATGTGAGCCCCCACACGCGTAGGTGTCTGGGCCTCTGTGGCTGCAGCCCACGTACTGCCTATCTGTGCTCACGACATTGTCACCTCTGGGTCTGGGATATCGATGCCCCTGTGCTACCACGTCATAAGGGGTAAGCGGCTGCACTTGTGACTGTTGTCCTATGAACGTGCGACAGACTACGTGCTGCGTGTCAAGGTGGCTGGCAGGGTGTGTGCCCATCCAGTGTCTGAATGCAGTTGACCGTCTGTGTGTGTGTCACCATGTTGGTGACACTGTCCAGCCATTGTCACACACGAGCGTATGCCTCTTGTGGCACGTCTATCGCCCCGGGAGTGTTCGTGTGCAAGACCGTGTTTAATTGGTACGCGTCTGTGTTCAGACTCAGCGTCTGCACATAAGTGCCCGAGTCTGATATTTGTCAGGCTCGTTCGTCAGGGAGGTTTCGTGTGTCCTTGTGGCCAGGCACGGGTCCAGCCGTACCCCTGGGTTCCCCGACACGCTCCCTTGTCTTCTACAGGGAGCCATTCGTGCTGGCCAAGCTGCGGCCCGAAGATGGCCTCTACCTCATCCACTGGAGCACCAGCCACCTCAACCGTCTCATCCTCACGGTGGCCCAGCGTGACCAGGTGGGCCTGGGGCAGGGGTCCCGGGCCGGGGCTGGGCGCGCTCCCTGCCTGGACCCCTGCTCACCGCCCCCACCCCTGCCACCCACCCCAGGCACCTGGCGGGCAGCAGCTGCACCTCCGTAAATTCCCCATTGAGCTGCGGGCCGGGAGCTTCGAGCTGGAGGGCTGGGACCGCTCCTTCCCGAGCGTGCGGGAGCTGCGCACCGCCCTGCAGGGCTGCTCGCTGCGGGCCGGGGACGACTGTTTCTCCCTGCGCCGCTGCTGCCTGCCACGGCCCGGAGGTATGGTACGGGGAGCCATGGGGGGGGGGGGGGGCGTCTCCTCCCCGTGCCAGCCCACGGTGATGTCACTTCAACCCCCAGAGCTCTCCAACCTCATCATCATGCGTGGGTCTCGGGCCAGCCCTGGGCCACTCAACCTCAGCCAGCTCAGCTTCCACCGCGTCTGCCAGGATGACATTACCCAGGTCCGTGCAGTCGGGGCTCCGGGGCACTGGGGAGGGCGGCCTCGAGCTGTTGTCACGGAGACGTTCTGTGCTTTGTCCCTCCAGCTGTCTCACTTGGGCCAAGGCACGAGGACCAATGTGTATGAGGGCATCTTACGGGTGGGGGAAAGAGGTCCCAAGGAGGGCACGGCAGATGGTGGGGACCCCCCCACGCCCAGTGGGGACCGTGGGCAGGAGCTACGAGTGGTACTCAAGGTGCTGGATCCCAGTCACCACGACATCGCCCTGGTGAGTGAGCACCGCCAGGGTCCAGGTGGCAGGATGGGGGGGACGGTCAGGGTCTGTGACCACCTGACCTGCCCCACGTCCATAGGCCTTCTACGAGACAGCCAGCCTCATGAGCCAGGTCTCCCACGTGCACCTGGCCTTTGTGCACGGCGTCTGCGTGCACGGCTCTGAGAGTGAGTGGGTCCCCCACCGCCCCCCGCTTTGCAGTCCCCTTATACCCACTCCCTGGGTTGTACCCTGACCCTTGACCTGTATCTTCACCCCTGACTCCACGCTCCACCTTGACTTATACCATGATGTCTGACTACACATCTCAAACTGTGGCTACTCGACCTTCAACCTGTACCCCACCCCCTGACTGTATCCCAGCACTCACTTTGCATCCTCATCCCTGACTATACCTTGACTTTTCCTTCTACTCCAGTACCTGGCTGTACCCTAACCCTTGACCTACACCCTGACTCCTGGCTGGATCCCTAGCCCATCTACCACCTGACACCCCTAGTCCCCGGCATCTCTCGACTCTCTGACCCCACTGGCATTGTGACCCCACGCAGACACCGGCACCGTTGGGCTCCCCAGTCCTCCCAGATCTCTTGCCTCCGCCCCTACCTCTACCCCTACCCTGTGTGTACCTCAAAACTCCACATCCAGGGTGACCCCAGCCAGTAGCCCCCACATTCTCAACCCCACCTGTCCATTTCTCTGGCTTTCCCTCCAACGCGGGTCTACTCCCCGTGAGTGCCCCAATCTGGTGAGATCCTGTCAGCCCTTATGATGCCCCTGTCTTAACCTCCACACTTCCACTCGCCTGTACCCACCCCCGGTTCCCCAGTGACATCCTCACATTGTCACTTTACATGTCAGCTTTCCCCGGCCCCACCCTGGACTCAGATGCCAGCGTTCACCTCTGCCTCACCCTGCACCCACATTGCCTACCCTCCATCCCGCATTTCCCCTCACCCCAGCGTCACTCCCAAGTTGCCCCCCGGGCCTCTGTCCCGACACCTTCCCCACCCACAGTCCCAGCCCCCGTGTCCTACCACCTGTGCTCTGGAGGGTGGAGGCAGGTGGGCAGCCCCTGCTGGGCCTTTGCAGACATCATGGTGACAGAGTACGTGGAGCACGGACCCCTGGATGTGTGGCTGCGGCGGGAGAGGGGCCACGTGCCTGTGGCCTGGAAGGTGGCAGTGGCCCAGCAGCTGGCCAGCGCTCTCAGCTACCTGGTGCGTGCTTGTGGGTGGGGCCTGGGTCGATGGGAGCGCCAGGGTGGCCTCAGCATTGGGTGTGGAGGCCTCAACACGTTATTTAATCCACACACTGGCCCTGGGGGATCTTTCCATGAACCTGTCCTGCTCACACACCCCTGTGGCTCCCATCTCCCCCAAGAGAACACCTCACCTCTCTATAGTGTCTGAGGTCCCGTGGGGCTTGGCCTCAGCGGCCTCTGTCACTCTTGCCATTCATCCCAGCTCCTCCTGGCCTAGTCACCCCAGTTTCCAGAGCACCTCTGTGTGCCAGGCTCTGTCCTCGTCCCTGAGGACACAATGGAGAACAAAACAAAAGTCTCTGTCGTTAGGGAGCTGGGCACTTAGTTGGGAGGAACAAACAAATAATAATTAACTACGTTGCGTAGTGTTTTAGGAAGTCGTAAGAACTACGGGGGGAAAAGCAGGGTCTGGGGAAGAAGCAAAGGTTTAAATAGATGGGTGGGGGAAGGCCTCACTAAGGTGACCTGGCGGTGAGGAAGGGAGTCCTGAGGGTGTCTGGGTAAGTGCATTCTGGGAAGAAGGAATAGCCAGCCTAGAGGGCCTGGGGAAAGAGCTCCCCGGGCTTGGTTAGAGGAGAACAGTTGGACCTGACCGGAAGTTTGGCCCCAGCTCTGGGAAAACTGGAAGGACCTACTAGGTGCCTAGTGCAACCCGGTCCCAATGACCACATATTTGGATCCCCATGATGACCATGATCGTTTTATGGGTTTTGTGGTGTATTTGACCTCGGTTATTTCTTTCACGTGGGCCGTCCCTGTGGAGACCACATGGATGGGACTGGGGGCAGCATCTACAGCACCCCCCCCTTGGCCATGCCCCCTTTCCACCCCACCACAGGAAGACAAGAGCCTGGTTCATGGTAATGTGTGTGGCCGGAACATCCTGCTGGCACGGCTGGGACTGGCGGAGGGCACCAGCCCCTTCATCAAGCTGAGCGATCCCGGTGTGGGCCTGGGCGCCCTTTCCAGGGAGGGTGAGGACCCGGGCAGGGCTGGGTTCAGGGACGGGCTTCACCCCGCTCTTTTCACCCTTGGTGACTTCTGACCCTGGCTCCAGAGCGGGTAGAGAGGATCCCCTGGACAGCCCCCGAGTGCCTGTCAGGTGGGACCAGCACCCTAACCACTGCAGCTGACAAATGGGGCTTTGGTGTCACCCTCCTGGAGATCTGCTTCGACGGGGAGGCCCCTCTGCAGGGCCGCGGCCCTTCTGAGGTACGTCCAGGGCTTGTCTGGGTCCATCCTATAAAGGGGATTGGCACTTCCAAGATGTCCAGAGGGCATGTTCGGGGTCCAGAGCTGCCTCCTCTCTGGCTGTGTGGCCTCGTATCTCCGGGGCTCCATCAGGTTATCCGTCACTTGGGGTTAACCAGTCCCTACGTCATAAAGTCGTGACATACAGCAAATAAGTGACATGTTTCGGTTTTAAGCAGAGCACCCGGGGCCGTGATGAGAGCAGCACAGGCTGTGGGGGTGAGGGAGTACCAGCGGACTCCCCGGAACCAGTTGAGTCAGGCAAGGCTTCCCAGAGGAGGTTTAATCTAAGTGCAGAAATACTGCAGTGACCAGGCTAGGAAGCGCAGCCTAGACAGAGGTCCCAGCATGTACAAAGGCCCCGAGGGTCTGGTGCGTTCAGATTGCTGCAGGAGCTTCCTGGAGGCAGACGGAGGAGGGGCTAGGCGCAGAGGTGGGTGGAAGCCAGGGCAGGAAGGGCCAAGTGTGAGGTGTTCGAGCCCAGCACGCTCAGCTGGACTCGGGATCAAGTCCTGGCCCTGCAGTGGTGATCAAGTCTGCTTCCATTTGCCAAGCCTCAGCTGCCGCATCTGTAAAATGGGAGTGACAAGAACAAGGACCTAGCTTGCTCTGAGAGCTTGACTGTTCTTTTGGAGAAGGGGACCAGGAGTGGGGGTGAGGGGTGGGCACTGACTCCTGTGGGTCCCCTTCCTGGCAGAAAGAGTGCTTCTACCAGAAGCAGCACCAGCTTCCTCAGCCCTCATGCCCGGAGCTGGCCACACTCACCAGCCAGTGCCTGACCTATGAACCAGCTCAGCGGCCCTCCTTCCGCACCATCCTGCGTGACCTCACTCAGCTGCAGCCCCAGAGTGAGCCCCACCCCCTTGCTGGGACCCCTGCTTATGCCTGCATGGTGCACCTGAGGTTTCTGCACAGGGACTCGGCATGCGTGCCCGTTTCGAATTCACTTAAGGCTGTACGGATGCCTGTGCTCCCCTTAAAGTCTTATGTAGGGAGAGCCACAACCTCTTTGGACAAATTAGGCCCTTGCAGCAACTCTCATGCTTTTGCTTTCTCTCTTGATGTAATACCCTTTACCCAATCTAAGAACTTCCAGGCGTCAGTGTTGATGCAGCCAGTTCTGTATTTTGGACAAGAAGTGGAATTTTGCAGCTGTTGCAAAAAAGTTTCCTTATATTTGAGATCAGATGCTGGGGGAGCAGACACCTGCTTTCTGTGCCTCCAAGTAGCTGGAAGAGTTAGGGGTCCAGTGACACCCACTGTGACTTCCAGATCTTGCTGACGTCTTGGCTGTGAACCCCGACTCGCCTGCATCAGACCCCACCGTTTTCCACAAGCGCTATTTGAAAAAGATCCGGGATCTGGGCGAGGTGAGGGGGCTGGGGCAGGGCCCGGACTGTCAAAAGCCCGCCTGGTGGAGTAAAAAGAGTTTGGGTCAGAAGTTAATATGGGAAGGGCCTGGCCTATGAGACCCTCAGCCTCAAAGGAGGCCCTGAGGATTTGAAAAGGAGGCCTAGGCTCCAAGGAGACCCCCTAACACGGAGTAGGTGGGGCCCAGGATTTTCCAAACAGACCCGACTGGAGTGGGTCCTGGGAAGCCGGGGTAGGGCCGACCCTCCTGCGTGCTCTGGGGCCAGGGTCATTTCGGCAAGGTCAGTCTGTATTGCTACGACCCGACTAACGACGGCACCGGCGAGATGGTGGCTGTGAAGGCCCTCAAGGCAGGCGGGGGCCCCCAGCTCCGCACTGGCTGGCGGCGGGAGATCGACATCCTGCGCACGCTCTACCACAAGCACATCGTCAAATACAAGGGATGCTGTGAGGACCAAGGTGGGCGGGGCTCGGTGGGCGGGGCCAGCAGGGCCTGGCCAATTATAGCTTCTGACTGGAGGACTCCCTCGGGTGGGGTGGTTGCGCCGGGGCTGCCTGCTTCCCACCTTGGCTCGCAGCTGGGGCCAGGACGGATGGGGGGGACCTTCGGTTCTGTCACCCGGGGACGTGGGGATGAGGTTTAGGGTGAGCTGTCCCACCTGAGGACCGGGCCTAGAGTGGCCGAGTCAGGGCCTCGCCTGGGGTGGGGCGGGGGCGCTGCGGGGCTCGGGATGGGCGGCCCCCAGCCCCGGGCTCCATCCCCGCTCGGCCCCGCCTTCTGCATCAGGAGAGAAGTCGGTGCAGCTCGTTATGGAGTACGTGCCTCTGGGCAGCCTCCGGGACTACCTTCCCCGGCACAACGTCGGACTGGCCCAACTGCTACTCTTCGCCCAGCAGATCTGTGAGGTGGGCCAGTGGCCCCTCCTCTTTGGCCTGGCCTGAGGGTCCCATACAGTCGGCTCACCAGTCCCCAGGCCTGGGCCGGCTCCCCGCATCCCCAGTTTCCATTCGCCTGGAATCTCTGTGCCCACTTGGGCACGCCCCGCAGCCCAGTCCCTACCGATTGTCCCGCCCCTGCCATCACCTCTCCTCCCTTTTGCTGGGCTCCGCTTGCCATCCTGCCTGCTCCTGCACCTGCTCCCCGCCATCCTGACCTGATCGCCCCCTCCCCTCCTGATCCTGGTCAAGACTCCTCAGGCTCTACCCCGCCCCACTGATCCCGGCTCCCCTTCCCCCCAGGGCATGGCCTACCTTCATGCACAGCACTACGTCCACCGAGACCTGGCTGCCCGCAACGTGCTGCTGGACAACGACAGGCTGGTCAAAATCGGGGACTTTGGCCTAGCCAAGGCTGTGCCTGAAGGCCATGAGTACTACCGCGTGCGCGAAGATGGGGACAGCCCCGTATTCTGGTGACCAGACAAGACCAGCTGAAGTGGGGTGTCAGGGTCACCTGGGGCCGACAGGGGGAAGGAGATAGATGCTGGGGTCTCAGATGACAGGGTCTGATCCCAGTGAAATTGCCCCCCACCCCGGTGGGGCCCTAACTGGGACCAGAGAGCTCCCAAGCCCCAGGTAAGACTCTAACCTGGTCTGGCCCAAGGCCTGAGTGCCCCATCCCCCCAGGTATGCTCCAGAGTGCCTGAAGGAGTGTAAGTTCTACTATGCATCCGACGTCTGGTCCTTCGGGGTCACCATGTATGAGCTGCTGACCTACTGTGACTCCAGCCAGAGCCCCCCTTCGGTGAGAGACAGGCCCTCAGCCCCACCCCATTCCAGAGGAGTTAGAAAGGCATGCATTGGATTCCCAGCCCCTCCACTTTAGCAAGGGTTTAATCCCTAATCCCATGGGGTTCAAGCCACACGTTGGATTTAGAGATTACTTAAAAGTCTTTAAAAAAAAAGAAGATTCTGGATAGATAAAAACAGTTTGTAGAGAGACTTCAGAGCAAACACCTGTTTCAGACTTACTCTATGAATGTTAGTTACCTAACTTCTACAGTAACCCCAGCGGTAGATGTTACTGCCCCTTTTTACAGGTGGGTAAACCAAGGCCCAGGGAGATGAAGTCCTAAGTGTAAAGTTCTGCCCCAAGAAGCAGCAGAGGTGGGGCTAGAAGCCTCTGTCTAGGTAGACACACCTCCTGAATAGACCTTGTCTTGTTTGGGGGTAGAAATTCATCGAGCTCATAGGCCTCACCCAAGGGCAGATGACGGTGCTGAGGCTCACTGAGCTGCTGGAACGAGGGGAGAGGCTGCCGCGGCCAGAGAAATGCCCTTGCGAGGTGAGCCCTCTCTCCCCCCATTCCCTCCCCCATCAGCCGGCTGCTGAAAGAGCAGCTGCCACATTTCCAGTACTTTCCTCCCCAGATCTACCTCCTCATGAAGAACTGCTGGGAGGCAGAGGCCTCATTCCGCCCCACTTTCCAGAACCTCATCCCCATTCTCAAGACGGTCCAGGAGAAATACCAGGGCCAGGCCGCCTCAGTGTTCAATGTGTGCTGAGGCCTCTACCACCAACTCTCAGGGTATTGGAGCAGACACCCAGGAGAGGGGCTCCCCGCCCCGAGAGGATCCCAAGGGGGAGAGGTCGGCCTCACCATTCCCTGTGCCTTATTCTGTCTGGAGACCCCACCTCTGTGAACGGACTTTCCTTCTGTCTTAGTCCACTCGGGTTGCTTTACCAACACCTCTGGTGGGGGCGCTCACCAACAAATGTATTTCTGACAGCTCTGGAGGCTGAGACGTCCAAGATCAAGACACCAGCATGGTCACATTCGGGTGAAGGCCCTCTTGGTTCGTAGCCCACACCTGCTGGCTGTGTCCTCACAGGGTGGGAGAGGGCTGGGGAGCTCTCGGGAGTCTCTTTTGTAAAGACGCTTCTGAAGGTTCCACCCTCATGATCTAGCAGCTGCCAAAGGCCCGCCTCCTAATACCATCACACTGAGCATTAGGATTTCAATGTAAGGATTCTGATGGGTGCTTGGGTGGCTCAGCTGCTTAAGCATCCGACTCTTGATCTCAGCTCAGGTCTTGATCTCGGGGTTGTGAATTCAAGCCCTGCGTGGGGCTCTGCACCAGGCGTGAAGCCTACTTTAAAAAAAATTTTTTTGAGGGGATGCACACCTTCAGACTATAGCACCTTCCATGGTTATGAGCCTGGGGCAGACCCATGAGGGACCCAGGACCAGCAAGGACCTACTCAGGCCTTCGAATCTGATTTTTTTACCTCCCCGCCTCCCTCGCCAGCTCCCACCCTTAGGACCCACCATTTCCGCTAGCTGGTAATAAACTCCTATTTTCTCTGCTGGAGGCTGTGGTCCTTGGGCCCTTCTGCAGCAGGTGTTTGCGCCCCTGGGGATTGCAGCCGGAGCAAAGTTTCTGCAGAAAAAAACCTGGCTGAACTCTTTAAGCTTTGTTCACCTCGGAATCACCAGCGAGCAGCAGGCCAGTACCTGGAACACAGAGGGCTCTCAATAACTACTTGCTAAATAGGTGAATTGCAGGGCCGGGGAGAGGGGGGACATGCCACGTAGACGAGTGCCAGACCTACCCTTTCCTCCCCTGTGTGACTTCAGGTGAATGGCTTTCCCTCTCTGGGCCTTATTCCTCAACTATGACCCGGGGGTGGTCATGCTCACCACTGCAGCAGACTAATGTAAATAGCTAATGAGGTCCTTCATGTCAGACTCTTAGCAAAGATACCTGCAAACAAGTACTTAATAAACATTTGATATTGTTGTTAATCTGGTGTTGGCCAAAGCGTTTCTACTCAACACGTCCTTGAGACGGGAGATGTGTAACCACATTGTGAAAGGCCGTGTAATATTTTTCTTTCTCATTTGACTTCTCAAGACCTTGTGCGTTGCATCTCCCCTTTTCCAGATAATTCCATACTCCATACTCGTGTATTGAGATCTGCTTTTGATAACAGCTTGCATACTAAATTTGCATTATAGTTATAAGGCCGGGGGCGGGGGGGAGGAGGGGAAGCAGGTAATACTGAAATCAACAGTGAAATGTCTGTTAGCCACTGCTGTCGTCTCTCTGAAGGCGACTAATGTCATCTGGTTTCCTGTTTCTGCTCCCAGAGACACTTCGTCCAGATACAAGGAAATCTGTACACATACTATGCTTTGTCATCTTTTGGAAAAATAGTAACGTCGAGTGCCTGGCTGTCTCAATAGATAGAATATGTGACTCTCAATCTCGGGGTTGTGAGTTCAAGCCCCACGATAGGTGCGGAGCCTACTTAAAAAACATTTTTTTTAATGTTTCTTTCTTTTTAAAAAAATTTTTTTAATGTTTATTTATTTTTGAGAGAGAGGGAGACACAGAATCCAAAGCAGGCTCCAGGCTCTGAGCCGTCAGCACAGAGCCCGACGCGGGGCTCGAACCCACGAACCATGAGATCATGACCTGAGCCAAAGTTGGATGCTTTACCGACTGAGTCACCCAGGCAACCCCTCCAAAAAAAAAGCTACTACTATGCAGAACTCTTTTTTCCCCTACCTGATAGAGGTCTTCGGGATGGTTCCACATACCCAGGCCTACAGGATTTCCTTGTTCTAGTTTATGGCTGTGTTGTGGCTCATCATTGAAATGTTAGCATTTGTTCCCTTCTGGGGGTCATTGGTCACTTCTAATCCTTGCAGTAGTAGTAGCCACCTGCTACATGGCCTCCTTGCCCAGGTTCAAGGGTATCTGTAGCACAAATTCTCAATGGGAATAGCTGCTTGTAGGATCGAGCCTGGTAGTGGCCACCTGGTAAAAGACGTGGCCACTAGAATATATTTTGATATTTGATAGGGCAGTCGCTTTCCAAAATTATCTTGCCTATTCTTGTGTGGCTACTTATTTAAAAAAAAAAAAAAAAGTTGGGTGCCTGGGTGGCTCAGTCAGTTAAGTGTCCGACTTCGACTCAAGCCACCATCGCACGGTTTGTGGGCTCGAGCCCCGCGTCGGGCTCTGTGCCGACCGCTCGGAGCCTGGAACCTGCTTCGGATTCTGTGTCTCCCTCTCTCTCTGCCCCCACCCCCCACTCATGTTCTGTCTCTCTCTCTCTGTCTCAAATAAAAATATTAAAAAAAAAATTTTTTTAAGTTGTATCATGGACAGTTTAAAGCACATGCAAAATAGGGAAGAATAAGGTAACAAACAAACCTGAACTTAACCGCCAACATCAGCAGTTTCCAGTATCCACTGCCGAACATGTTTGAGCTCTACCCCCATCCCTTTCCCTGCCACTGGAGAATTTTGCAGAGAGTCCCAGACATCATTTTCCCTGTAAAAACTTCCATACGTATCTTGAAAAGATCGAACCACAAACAATAACTGCAATCATTATCACACCTAAAAAGTTTAACAATAATTCTTCAATATCATTGTGTAGCCTGTGAGTATTTAGATTGCAATTTTTTTTCACATGTATTCATTTTTGAGAGAGAGAGAGACAGAGTGCAAGCCAAGAAGGGGCAGAGAGAGAGGGAGGAGACGCAGAATCCGAAGCAGGCTCCAGGCTCTGAACTGTCAGCACAGAGCCCGCCATGGGGCTTGAACTCAGGAACTGTGAGATCATGACCCGAGCCGAAGTTGGACACAACCGACTGAGCCACCCAGGTGCCCCCCTAATTGTTTCTTAAATATTTACTGGTTCAAATATACGTTCAAACAAGGCTCACATACTGCACTGGTTTGAGGGCAGCTTCCTTTAAGTTCTGGGTTCCTTTTTTTGCCCCTTGCAACATATTTGAGGGGCGCCTGTGTGGCTCAGTTGGTTAAGTGTCTGACTTCGGCTTAGGTCATGATCTCAGGGTTTGTGGATTCGAGCTCTGCTTTGGGCGCTGTGCTGACAGCTCAGGGCCTGGAACCTGCTTCAGATTCTGTGTGTGTCTCTCTCCACCCCCCTCCCCACTCTTGCTCTCTCTCTCTCTCTCTCTCTCTCTCAAAAGTAAATAATAATTTTAAAAAACATTAAAAACTTAAAAAAACTGGATTGTTCGCCCTGTAGGCTTTATAGAAGTCTGATGTCACCCTTGTGGTGTAGTTTAATATGTTCCTCTGTTCTCCCTTTGACCAACCAATGCCCAGGCTCAATTTCCATTTCTTTCTTTCTTTCTTTCTTTCTTTCTTTCTTTTTTTAATTTTTCAAAAAAAGTTATGTTTAGTATTTATTTTTGAGAGAGAGACAGAGACAGAGACAGAGCACGAGCCAGGGAGGGGCAGAGAGAGAGGGAGACGCAGAATCTGAAGCAGGCTCCAGGCTCCAAGCTGCCAGCACAGAGCCCCATGTGGGGCTTGAACTCACAAACCGTGAGATCATACCCTGAGCCAAAGTCGGATGCTTACCCATCGGAGCCATCCAGGCGCCTCTCAATTTCCATTTCCTGGCAAGACTTCCACAGGGGGCATTGTGCCCTCTTGACAGGAGGAACTCAAAATCAGCTTGTCCCTCCTTTTGTGACTTAAGCAGCCACTCAGATCCATCAAGGATCTTTGTTTTCCAACTTTTTTTTTTTTTCTGAAAAATCGCACACATCTAGAAGTCAGAAGAATAATACAGTGATTACCCCTAGGATCCACAATTACCTAAATTGCTAAATATTACTTGGCCACACTGTATCTATCCATTCCTCCCATCCATCAACCCATCTCATGATTTAGACACAAATCAAAATAAGTAGATGTGTCATCACCAGCACAATGTACAGCACTTTTTAATCTTCCCAAACTGTCCCCATTAAACACTGATGCCACATCCCGCTCCCCCTCGGCCCCTGGCGGCCACCGCATTCTACTTTCTCCACTAGTTGCCTAGTCTAGGGACCTCATATCTAAGTGCACTATGTGTCCTTTTGTGCCTGGCTTGGTTCACTTGGCCTAATGTTTTCAAGGCTCATTCGTGTTGTACCGTGTCAGATGGGTTTTTCTTTTCCTTTTAGGGCTGAATAATATTTCACCGTATTTATACATCATGTTTCATTCACCCCTTTGTCTGCTCGTGGACACTTAGGTGGCTTCTGTCTTTTGTGAATAATGCTGCTGTGAACCTTGGTGTCCACATATCTGTTTGAGTCCCTTTTGGATACATACTTAGGAGTGGAATTGTATAATTCTATGTTTGTTTTATAATGCTATGTTTTTTTTTCACATGTTTATTTAGTTGAGAGAGAGGGAGAAACAGAGACAGAGAGAGAGAGAGAGAGCATGAGCAGGGGAGGGGCAGAGAGAGAGGGAGACACAGAATCCGAAGCAGGCTCCAGGCTCTGAGCTGTTAGCACAGAGCTCGACGCGGGGCTCGAACTCATGAATAGTGCGATCGTGACCTGAGCCAAAATCAGACACTTAACCGACCAACCGAGACGCCCTGGCGCCTCACTTTCATTCTGGTTTTGATTTGCATTTCCCTAATGGCTAGGGAGCCTGGGCATCTTTTTATATGTTTAGGGACCATTTATATCGCCTCTTTGAAGAAATGCCTAGGGGCGCCTGGGCAGCTCAGGCAGTTGAGCATCTGACTCATGATTCCGATTCAGGTCATGATCCCAGGGTCGTGGGATCCAGCCCTGCATCAGGCTCCATGCTGGGCTTGCAGCCTACTTAAGGTCCTCTCTCTCCTTCTGCCTCTCTCCCCCACTTGTGCTCTCTCTCTCTCTCTCCAATTTGTTTTTTTAAGGTTATTTATTTATTTTGAGAGAGAGAGAGAGAGAGAGAGAGAGAGAATCTCAAGCAGGCTCAGGGGCACCGTCAGAGTGGAGCCTGATATGGGGCTCGAACTCATGAACTGTGAGATCATGACCTGAGCCGAAACCAAGAGGCAGATGCTCAACCGAGCCATCCAAGCACCGTATCTCTAAAATTAAAAAAAAAAAAAAAAATTAAAAGAAATGTCTATTCAAGTGCTCTGCCCATTTTTAATTGCTTTTTTGTTGTTGTTGAGTTATTCTCTTTTATTCCCCCCCCCTCCCCCAAGAATACTGACCTCTCAGGTGAAGGTCTTTAGACCCTGCCTAGTAGTGTCTGCATTGTCCTCTTTAAATGTTGCATTGAAATCCCACCTTGTCACCTCAAGGAGAGTGTCTGGAGATCCCCTGTTCATTTCCTCTATAACTTCCAGGAATTTCTGTAATCTGGGTATCATCCCTTTTCACATACACAGGTTTCTCACGCCATACAAAAGTAAAGCGTTCCCATGAAACCTTTTGTGAGCCAAAATGGCTTAAAGAGAGGAAGTACTTCTCATTAATTTATACAGAAAAAAATTGTTAGCGTTCCCAGACCCAAAGAATAACCTCTCTTCGTTTTTTCTGAGACTTTAGGGCACATCCTACTAACGGATGCACAAAGTAAATCAAGATAAAGTACGGATGCCCATAGACACAAGTCAGAGCCCTGGGGGCTGGGGGCTGAGATGCTGCGTGTAATCCCCGGGACGGGCCTTGGCGGTGTCCCTCTCCCTGCCTCTGCGACGTCCACTGCAAAACCAATGCCGAGTACTATTTTTTCGCTTTTCATCTTTTCTCATAAAAGGGCAAATCGTTTTCAGATTTCTTTCGGTTCCACAAAAACAGGTACTAACGCAGGTCTTTCGTAAACGTGAAGTGGCGTAACGGAACTTTAGAAAAGTGGGGGATACCAGTATTATTTACAAATACTTTTGATTTTGGTTTTAGGGGATCTCGCGGGACTTTGTGGGAAATGGACTGGGGCGGAGACCCGACTGGAGGGGAAAGGTGCTTCAGCTGAGAGAGGAGGGGGCGTGGCCTCAGGATGGGGAGAGGGCATGGGAGCTGGGTGCCATCAAGGACCCCGGCCAGGTCCCTCTCTGGAGCTCCGATCGGAGGCGCGCGAGGGGAAAGTCAGAAGCTGGGAAGACGGAGTAGATGGAAGTCTTAGGGTCCACCTGACCCCCAGTCCCTTCTCTGGGGGTGGAGAAACCGGCTGCCCGGAGGGGTGGGCAGGGGGGCGGAGGACAGGGGTAAGGACCAGTTACAAGTAGCATCCTCAACAGATGGAGCCTCCAGACTCGGCTGTACCCCAAACACCCGGCCTCAGCATGACCCACGGGGAAGGGGGGGTCCTCGAAGATCTTCAGAGGTAAAGGGCCCCCCAGTAGCCACTCAGTCAACACACAGCCAGTCACAAGGGCCCGATACATGTAGGCTCTGTTCATTTTCACATCTTCCCTCATCTCAGGGGTCCCTCAACTGTCACCCCCAAATCTCTTATTCACCCCCACAAGGAATGTTGAGATCTCCCACTGCGCTTTTAGACCCTGCCTAGAAGTCCCCCCCACTGTCAGCTTGAAATCCCACCTTATCACTTCAAGGACAATGTCTGTCAGGAGATCCCGTGTTAACTTCCTCTCTGGGAACAGGACACCCCCCTTCACCCAAGTTCATCAGGAAGGAGGTGTCTTCCTTGTGCTGAGAACAAAGGAAGCCGACTGCGTTAGCATTTCCTGTCAGTGCATTTAGAGGCCAGCGGTGTTAAGTCAGGTCTGCCCCTTCCACGACCCAGCAGCACCCTCCACGTCGTCGCTAGGTCCCCCACTCTGGACCCTCTGGGCCACAGAACATCCCCTCTGCCCTTCCCCAGGTCGGGGCAAAGAGCAGCCCCTGGACTTCTGTAATTGTAACCACTGTGGCTGTGCTTCCGTCCCCGGGGTGCCCCGCCTGCTCCCCACTGCCTTGCACCTCATTAAGGCAACTTCCTCCTGCAGGCTGGCCACGATGTCACCCTCGGGGCTGCTGCGGGGGGCCTGCAGGACCACACTTATCTCCCTGCTCCTCGTCTGCTGTCTGCTGCCCCCAGGTGAGGCAAGTCAGCCTGGGGAGGGCTGGAGTTGGGGGATCAGGGGAGGGTGGGGGAATGGAGAGAGCAAAGCTTCCCACATCCTGGCTGCCGCAACACTTCCTTAAACTCCCACCTGACAGGGGGCTCATCACTGGCCTCAACAGAAAGTTATGGCTTCCTTAACTCAGCCTTCAGGGCTCCCCTGCCTGTGACTTGTCTCCTACCCCAACGCGCGTGCACACACACACACACACACACACACACACACAGTCCCTCCCTGGACCTCTGTCTCTCCTTTTCCCTCTGCCAGGATCACTTCCCTTTCACTCAGATAACCAATTCTTACTTTCCCTTCCGAACTGGCCCGATTTGTCCCCTCCTCCAGGAAGCTTTCCCTCACATGCTTCCTCCTACAGTCTGGATCAGGGTCTCCCCTAGCCTTCCTCGGAGGCTTCCCCAGTTCCTGAGCAATCATCTGTCTTCCCCACCGGACTGAAGTTCCAGGAAGGCAGGGAGGTGATGCGAAAAGGTGGGGCCTGCAGAAGGGTAGATTGAGGCACAGGAACAAACAGCGGTGTCCCTCTGCTCCCACAGGTGCCCAGGGGCAGAAGTTCCCGCTGAGGGTGGAGCCCCAGAACCCGGTGCTGCCTGCAGGAGGGTCCTTCTTGGTGAACTGCAGCACGGATTGCCCCAATCCCAAACTCATCACCCTGGAGACATCCCTACCCAAGAAGCCAGTGGGCAATGGCCTGGGCTGGGCAGCCTTCCAGCTCAGCAGTGTGACCAGTGACAGCCAGGTCCTCTGCTCCGGCTTCTGCGATGGCTTCCAGATGACAGCCTCCTCTGACATCACAGTATACCGTGAGTGACTGTGGCTTGGAGGTGGCACTGGCCTTGGGCAGTAGTGGGGGTACATGGCCAGTGGTGCGGGGGAGCAGGGAACCCTGAGTCTCCAGAAAGGAACGAGGGCTCTGACCCAGAGCTTGGACCTGAATGTGTGTGTGTGTGTGTGAGAGAGAGAGAGAGAGAGAGAGAGACAGACAGACAGACAGACAGACGGACAGAGACAGAGACAGAGACAGAGAGATACATCTCAACCATATGCCAGGGCAGCAGCTGTGAAATCAACTTGCGTCCCGACAAGGATTCTTAAATGATACCTCGTGTCTTTTATGTATTACTTTTATTTTCACAGCAGTTAATCATTCATGCATGTGGTTCCAGAATCCAAAAGTATAAAAAGGTGTGTGTTAAACCTCCATTGCCTTGTGCTGACTGCGAGTGGTCACTGTTTTAAATGTGGACACTAGGGGTTCATTCAGTCTTTAAGAAGTCTCCCAGGTGGGGGAGGTACACTTAGGAGCCCCATTTCACAGATGAGGAATTTAAGCCTCAACGGGGTAAAGTTGCTTGTCAGGGTCCATAGCCTGGAGAAGTGGGTAGTCTGGCCCTCAAGCCCTTGTTCCTAACAGATGAGTCTTCCTTCCCAGACCCCACTGTTACCAGTTTCTTTCTCTCTCTTTTTTTAAATGTTTATTTATTTATTTTGAGGTAGAGAGCGAGAACCAGTGGGGAGGGGGCAGAGAGAGGGAGGACACATGAAGCAGGCTCCAGGCTCTGAGCTGTCAGCACAGAGCCCAATACGGGGCTCAAACTCATGAATCACGTGAGATCATGACCTGGGCTGAAGTCGGATGCTTAATCGACTGAGCCACCCGGGTGTCCCCTGTTTCTTATGGTTCCTGCCAGAATCCCTCTGCACTTAAAAGAATACAGTAGACGAGAAAATAGAGTACGGACACTCATGGAACCTACCGTTTTGTGAAGCCTTCCTAGATAAGTGTAGTGTGTGCGTGTGACCGTGGGTAGGCTCCTGCTGTGGGCCAGTATCCGTTTTGTGTACCTGTGTGCGTGTCTGTGAGCGTCTGTATGTGTGTCATCATCTCTGTGTGTCTGTGTGAGTGCACACGCGTGTCTGTGTGTATGTATCTGAGTGTGAATGTGAATGTACACGTCTGTGTACGTCAGTATCCACACCTGTGTGTATATCTGTGTAAGCGTGTTTTCTATGTCAATGTGTGTGTCCGTGATGGCCGTGGATGTCTGTCTGTGTCAGTACATGTCGCTGCATTCATATCTTTGTGTCCACATTTCTGTATAGGGCGTACATTTGTGTGTGTTTCAGATGCCTCTGTCCAGGGCTCTGCGGGAGCCTGTAGGTCCTGGCTCACCGCAGCCGACTGTCCTCACCTTTTCCCAACCCTGTGTCGCACTGGGTAGCTTAAAAGCGGCCATCGAGGCAGTGTTTTCATGGTAGAAATTGGCGTATGCTCCATATTGCGGCTAGCCCACCGCACCCCAACCCCGAGTTCCCGAGCATTCCTGGCATTTGCTGGCCTATCATCATCTCTGACCAGTGGTGCCCCGATGGGGGCCTCTTTGTTAAATATTCTAAAATCGTAAATAAAGGTTTCTCCTACTGTCCGAAAGTAAAGCATTCCTATGAAACTTTTTATAAGTCAAAATGATAGAAAGTGAAAAATCAATTAATTTATATTGACAAAATGGTGAGCATTCCCAGACCCCAAAAATAACCTCTCCTAGGCTTTTTTTTTTTTTTTAGCTTATTACTTTATTTTGAGAGAGAGCACATGCTCCCTGAGGAGGGGCAGAGACAGTCAGAGAGGGAGAGAGAGGATCTCAAGCAGGCTCCATGCTGTAAGTGCGGGGCTTGAACTCAACAAATCATGAGATCATGACCTGAGCCAAAATCAAGACTCCGATGCTTAACTGACTGAGCCGCCCAGGCGCCCCTCCTAGTCTTTTCTGAGACCTTAGGACACATCCTGCTAACGGATGCGCAAAATAAATGGAGATAAAGCACTGATGCTCACAGACACAGGTCAGAGCCCTGGGGACTTGTGGCTGAGATGCTGAGTGTAATCCCGGGAAGGGAGCCTGGTGGCACCACCCTCCCCGTGCAGGGTGCCTGCTCTCTGTATAACTGCTCTCTGTATAGCTGCATGGTATTTTCGTTTTTTGCCATTTTTTTAAATTTTATTTTTAATTTTTTTAAATTTACATCCAAGTTAGTTAGCATAGAGTGCAACAATGACTTCAGGAGTAGATTCCTCAGCGCCCCTTACCCATTTAGCCCACCCACCCTCCCACACCCCCTCCAGTAACCCTCAGTTTGTTCTCCATATTTATGAGTCTCTTCTGTTTTGTCCCCCTCCCTGTTTTTGTATTATTTTTGTTTCCTTTCCCTTATGTTCATCTGTTTTGTCTTGTCTCTTAAAGTCCTTATAGGAGTGAAGTCATATGATATTTGTCTTTCCCTGACTGACTAATTTCACTTAGCGTGATACCCTCCAGTTCCATCCACGTAGTTGCAAATGGCAAGATTTTATTCTTTTTGATTGCCAAGTAATAAATACTCCATTGTGTGTGTGTGTGTGTGTGTGTGTGTGTGTGTGTGTGTGTGTCACATCTTCTTTATCCATTTATCCATCGATGGCCATTCAGGCTCTTTCCATACTTTGGCTATTGTTGATAGTGCTGCTATAAACATTGGGGTGCATGTGTCCCTTCTAAACAGCGCACCTGTATCCCTTGGATAAATGCCTAGTAGTGCAATGGCTGGGTTGTAGGGTAGTTCTATTTTTAGTTTTTTGAGGAGCCTCCAGACTGTTTTCCAGAGTGGCTGCACCAGCTTGCATTCCCAGCCATTTTTCTTAAAAGCGGAAATACTCTTCAGATTTCTTTCCGTTAATACTAACTAACGCAGGTCTTTCATAAAAGTGAAATGGTGTCATGGAACTTTTGAAAAGCTACACTTCCCTGTAGTAAGATGTGAAATATTTTTCATGGCAGCCAGTGCACGGGCCTCTGTGATAGCTGAGATCCGGGCTCAAATCGTTGAGGGTATGAGATGTTTCCCGAAGGAGGCCCAGGGTTTGGTACGTGTGCCTCAGAGGGACACTGCTGTTGCGGCGGGGAGAGGACCCAGCCTGGGGTGTTGAGTCCCTCGTGACTGTGTCAGAGCATCCTGAGAGGCTGCTGTGGTAAGAGCCTGGAGAGCCTCGGATGGATTGAGGGCGGGGGGGGGGGGGGGGTGGCTGGGCCAGGCTC
The DNA here is from genome assembly GCF_027475565.1 of Acinonyx jubatus. Classification (NCBI taxonomy): domain Eukaryota; kingdom Metazoa; phylum Chordata; class Mammalia; order Carnivora; family Felidae; genus Acinonyx; species Acinonyx jubatus. The sequence goes on from NC_069383.1 coordinate 157,994,889, forward strand.
TGGGAGAGGCCAAGGCCAGAGTCCAAGCCAGAAGCTGGGAGTAGCCATGGGAGTCCCTAGATGTGACATCAAGGAGGCAGGTGACTGGGCACCTGGCTCAGTCGGTTAAGCGTCTGGACTTCAGCTCAGGTCATGATCTCATGGTTCAGTTCGTGAGTTCGAACCCTGCACTGGGCTGTCTGCTGTCAGCTTTGGACTCTCCATCTGCCCCCCACTTCAAAAATTAATAAACATTATATATAAAAAAAAAAAAGGAGGCAGGTGAATACACGGGTCTGGAGTTGGGAGTCTCACCTTCTAAACCCAGCCGGGCCCCTTTCTGGCTATGTGTCCTTGGATAGGTCATCTCACCTTTGCCTCTCTGGGCCTCAGTTTCTCCATCTGTAAAGAAGAAGAATAATAGAGAAGATTTCACTTGGTTGCCTGTGAATGAAGGTGGATGACATTTGGAATAGGAGGGGCGGCTGGGCGGCTCAGTCAGTTAAGTGTTGGCTCTTGACTTCGGCTCAGGTCATGATCTCACAGTCTGTGAGTTCAAGCCCCACAGCACGCTCTGTGCTGACTGCACGCAAAGCCTGCTTGAGGGTTCTCTCTCTCTCTCCCTCTCTCTCTCTGCCCCTCCCCCGCTCATGTGGTCTGTTCTCTGTCAAAATAAATAAACTTAAATTTTTTTTAAATTGGAAAGTCTAACGAAAACTCTAAATAAACAGGAACTTTTATGAGTACTAATAATGTTGTATGTGGTCATAAGTTGGTCCCCTTCCTTCCTTCTTCTTTTTTTTTTTTTTTTGTTTTTCTTCCCTTAACTGTGAATTTCTCCAGAACAGAAAAATCTGACTTTATTTCAGTGCCTGGCAAGGTGTCCCACGAAACAGGAAATAATAATCATGATGCTAAATGACAATAGCAAACACTTCTGCAGGCACATACTAAGTGAGCTCTCCAGGTTTATTCAAAATTTCAATTCTGCACTGGGGCACCCTCAGCCCCCTCTCTGCTCTCTGGGGTGGGAGTTGCAGGGCTGGCTGCTAAGGGCAATTCTCTCCCACCCCCAACGTTACCCCAGGGTTCCCGGAGCGCGTGGAGTTGGCCCCCCTGCCCCGCTGGCAGCCCGTGGGCGAAAACCTCACCCTGCGCTGCCAGGTGGCCGGCGGGGCGCCCCGGACCAACCTCACGGTGGTGCTGCTCCGCGGGGAGGAGGAGCTGAGCCGGCAGCCGGCCGTCGGGGAGCCCGCCGAGGCCACGGTCACGGTGCTGGCGGGCAGAGACGACCACCTCGCCAATTTCTCGTGCCGCACGGAACTGGACTTGCGGTCCCGAGGGCTGGGTCTGTTCCAGAACAGCTCGGCCCCCAGGCAGCTCCGAACTTTCGGTGAGGGAAGGGACTGCGGACGGTGGGTTATGAGCTAAGCCAGAGTAGAAGCGCCCTGGCCGGGAGGGTTTGGAAAACGGAGTGGACTGGACCTCAACGGCTTCTGGGAAGGCATGCCCTTGGCTACTGGACCGTGCACAGCTTCCGTTGGGAGACTCGCGGCCGCGGTAGCCTACGAGAAGGCTCTGTGGGTGTATTCTGGGTAGGGGGTGATCCAGGCCGCAAGGTATTCTGGGAAAGGACCGTGGTTGGGGGCACTGAACGAGTCATGGGGTAAGGGGAGACCCTTTCACGGTTCTGGGAGACCTCCTCCTGCTCACGCCTGCCCTTCTCCGCAGCCCTGCCCGTGAACCCCCCACACCTCGTTGTCCCCCGGCTCTTGGAGGTGGGAACGACGTGGTCCGTGAACTGCACCTTGGACCGGCTGTTCCCGGCCTCCGAGGCCCAGGTCCAACTGGCGCTGGGGAACCAGATGCTGAATCCTGCTGTCGAGAGCCATGGGGATACGATCACGGCCACAGCTACAGTCACAGCGAGCGCGGAGCAGGAGGGCGCTCGGGAGATTGTCTGCAACCTGACATTGGGGAGCGACAGCCGGGAGGCCCGGGAGAACTTGACCGTCTACCGTAAGAGGGGGCGGAGCCAAGACGGCTCGACAGGCGGGACAAGGGGCGCGGCCTCGGTAGCCGAGTGGCGCCGCACAGATGACGAAGACTAGACTGGAGAGGTGGGGCCTGAGCCTCCAGAGTGGGAGGGGTTGTAGTGTGGGCGGGGTCTAAGTAACTAAGGGTATAGCCCAAGTGTCCCAAGTTGGAAGGGGGCGGGGGGGGGGGGTAGGCGGTGGGGACCCGCAGAGTAGCAGAAAGGCATGGCCTGATACCTCGAGACGAAACAGGTGTTATGGAGGGCGGGGATCCGATGTGAGGTGGGTGGTCAGTAAACTCCAGGGCAAGGCCCCGCTTTTAGGCTTCTGGGGGCCCATCCTAAACCTGAGTGAGTCCAGCGCCTCTGAGGGGACCAAAGTGACTGTGACTTGCGCGGCTGGAGCCCGAGTCCAGGTCACGCTGGACGGAGTTCCGGCTGCGGCCCCTGGCCAGCCTGCCCAGCTTCAGCTAATCGCCACCGAGAGGGATGACAAGCGCAACTTCTCCTGCAATGCCACGCTCGAGGTGGACAGGGAGATCTTACACAGGAATAGGAGCGTCCAGTTGCGTGTTCTGTGTGAGTAGGTCACTCTGACCTTTAAACCCTTGCTCCCCTTGTTTGGTGGGAAGACATTACTCTTCCTTGCCACGCTGTGACTCCAGTATGTCTAATCATTTGACCGTTTCATAGACGGTCCCAAGATTGACCAAGCCAAATGTCCCCAGCGCTTGACGTGGAAAGACAGAACCACCAATGTCCTGCGGTGCCAGGCCCGGGGCAATCCGGACCCCGAGTTGCACTGTTTTCAGGAAGGCTCCCGGAATGAGGTGCCCGTTGGCATTCCATTTACCGTCATGTTAAACTATAGTGGTACCTACTCCTGCCGGGCGGTCAGCTCTCGAGGCACATACACTGTGACCGTGGTGATGAACGTTCAGGGTGAGCCAAAACGGGGTTGCGGATCCAGATGGGCAACCCACGCGGGGAGAGTGCATGTGTTTATACTCCTTGCTTCTCTGCATAGGTCGGAATGCCCATGCTGTCACCATCGTCATGGTGGTGTTAGTGACCCTGGGGTTGGTGACTACCACTGCGGCCTTAGTGTACGTCTTCGGGTTGCAGAAGAGGAGTGACATTTACCAAGTGAACCAGGGGAGCACTTGGTTGCCCCTGACGTCTAGGCAGCCCGAGGAGGCTGTGGGGGAGGGGCCGTCCTGAGCTTCGAACCTGGGGGATGCTGGACCAACGACGATAGGGGTTTGGCTGTATCCCCGGTTCCACACCAATAAAGCCCTGAAAATCCAGAGTCTGTTGCTTGATTCCACTTGCGCTAAGGAGCTCACCCACTGTGCTTTGCGTCCTTTGAGTGACAACTTTTTTTTTAATCTTTTTTTTTTTTTTTTTACATTTATATATTTTTGAGAGACAGAGAGAGACAGAGCGTGAATAGGGGAGGAGCAGAGAGGGAGACACAGAATCTGAAGCAGGCTCCAGGCTCCGAGCTGTCAGCACAGAGCCTGACATGGGGCTCGAACTCGCAAATTGCAAATTGCAAGATCATGACCTAGGCCAAAGTGGATGCTCAACTGACTAAGCCATGCAGGCACCCCAAATTTCTTTTAATTTTTTACATTTATTTTTGAGACAGAGACAGAGCATGAACAGGGGAGGGGCAGAGAGAGAAGGAGACACAGAATCCGAAGCAGGCTCCAGGCTCTGAGCTGTCAGCACAGAGCCCAACGCGGGGCTCGAACTCACGGACTGAGAGATCATGGCCTGAGCGGAAGTCGGATGCCTAACCGACTAAGCCACCCAGGCGCCCCTCTTTGAGTGACAACTTATTGGCAGAAAGGGGTGGGGCCTGTGGCGCCCAGAAGCGGCTTGAACTCTTGAGAGGCGGGCTGGGCCTTAGCCAATGGGCCGAGGGGGTGGAAAAGGAGGTGGGGCTTCTCCTGGCCAATCGGCGGGCGCGCCCTCGTTGCCGCTCTATGCCGCTCCGCCCAGGCTCGCTGGTCCCAGAAGGCGCCGGGTTTCCCAAGATGGCGGCCGACGTGTCCGTTACTCACCGGCCCCCGCTGAGCCCGGAGACTGGGGCCGAGGTTGAAGCTGACGATGTCGCGGAGCGCCGGGCACCCGAAGAAGAACTGCCGCCGCTAGATCCAGAGGAGATCCGGAAACGCCTAGAACATACCGAGCGCCAGTTCCGTAACCGCCGCAAGATACTGATCCGGGGCCTCCCGGGGGACGTGACCAACCAGGTATGGGGGGGGGGGGGGAGCGTGGCGGGAAATACCACCGTGCGCGTGCGCGGGGGGAACCGGGAGACACCAACACTGGGCTCCGTTGAGGGGCGTCGGCGGGAGAGTCCAAGCGCGGGATCTGTGCGGGTTCGGGAGAAACCAAGAGCAGGATGGGGGGGCGGTGATGGAAGGAGAAACCAACTTTGGAGTGAGGGAGGACGTTGCTAGGGGCGACCACGGGCTTGGACGAAACCAAGTTATCTCAGGGGACAGGGAATGGAAGGGGGCGGGCAACTTTGGCCTTGCTGGGAATTGTGAATGGGCTGCTATAGTGGTGCCGTGGAAGTAGGGATGGCAGTTGGTCCTTCCTCTGATTGTGTTTTTCCCCACCCCCTCTACCTTGGGGTGGCGGGACCTCGTATCCAGAAGTTTCAGGGTTGGCTAGAGTAAGCCTTTCCGTAGCACGCGTTTATCGACTCCTCTGAGAGATCCGGAAGTTGTAGTAGTTTCTGGGGTCTTTTCTTCCCCCAAACCCCTGGATTAATTTGGAAAAATAGAGACTCCTGTCCCCAGCTCAAAGACCTGCAGGAAAGGGGGGGGGGCACTGTTCTTTGCCCCCCACCTCACACTAATCTGGCCTGAGGTGCCCTTCTTTTGGGGCCTACATGGGGCAGGGCTTCCCAGTGCTCTTTGGACCCAAGGAGATTGCATCTAGTCGGCCCTGCCCTGCCGCGCCGCAGTGGGATGGGTTCCTTCTCCCTGCTGCTGAAAAATCTCTGCTCTCTGACCCACCCGCACATCTGCCACTGACTCTCTGTGCCCGTAGGTAGGCACATGGCTGGTGGAGTCCCAGAAGGGAAGGGGTGTGACTTGGCGACCGACCTAGGTCAGGTGCCACTAAGCATGGTCTAGTTTTTTTCTAGAGCTGGTCCTCCTAGTGCTTACCGTCTCTCCGGTGAGAACACTTTATCTCCCGCGGGGTGCACAGTGTGTCTGGCATCAGCTGGCTCAGAGCTTACCCTCAACGTTGGTTTGCAAGAAGGCCAGCCCTGTCAGCCTGAGGGAATTGGGAGGCAGGTGAAGCCATGCAGTGTGGGCTTATTAAGCACACAGGGCCCCCAGTCAGGTACCCCTGGGTGGCATTCCCTCTGCTGCCCTGACCAACTGCATGACTTTGGACATGTTCCTTCGCCTCTCTGAGCCTCAGTTTTTTTTTCATCTACAAAATGGGCTAATGCGTAATTTGTCCGGTTGTCGGAAAGAGTCAGACTTGCAAACTGAAGTTCAGATGGGTTGAAATTATTTCCCTAAGGGGCATACCGCAGAGCTGGGACTTGAACTCAGACCCAGCTTACTCTTCGGTATGTTGTGTTAGTTCAAAGCTTGGAGTCTGCAGCTAGGCTCTGCATCCCAACTCTGCCAGGAGTGGCCTCAGCGTCCTTGGACAAGTAACTGCTTTGAGCCTGTTTCCTCCTTTGTAAAACGGGTCTGGTAATTGATCTGCCTTCTTAGCTGGTCCATGTGGAGGTGGCACTGGGTGGCTCCCTTCAGCCCCTGGTGACTCCGTATCCTTTGGCTTCTTTCTCCACAGGAAGTGCACGACCTGCTCAGCGACTATGAGCTCAAGTACTGTTTTGTGGACAAATACAAAGGGACAGGTTTGTGGGGCGTGTGGGTTGGGCTAGTGGCAGGAGGTGACAGTCCCTCAAGCTGGGAGGGTCCAGGCCCAGTGCTTCCTCTCTTGAACTTCAGGCCCAACATTGTCCCCTAGGTCAGGGCAGGACAGACTGTTGTCCCAGTCTGTCTTTCATCCTGGGTACCCACTGTGGGGCAGCTTTGGTGTTCCTCCCCTGGGCTGCCCGACCTGGGCATTGGGCTCCCCACTTCCCGTGCCCATCCCCCCAGCCAGCCAGTCACCCAGGCCTGTCTGGTCTTCTCCTTCAAGCCCTCCAGAACAGTCGGTGCCCTTCCATCCCTCAGCTTCCTTCCAATCCGTACCTTCTCCATCTCTTCCAAACTGGCAGCTTCCCACTGGCCTCTCTGCCTCCTTGACTTCAAGCCCCTGCTTGTCCTCCCCCAGTAGCCAGCTCTGATCTAGTTGCAAATCTGATCCAATCTGGTCCTAACCTTGATTATTCTTCTCTCTCCAAAACTCTCTGAGAGCCTTCTCCTGACTGCCTTGCAGGGATGTGCCCCAGCCTCACCAGCACCTCGGGCACCCATAAGGTTCCAGGCTGTTCCCTCTCCCAGTGTTCTTTTTTTTTTTTTTAATGTTTATTTATTTTTGAGAGAGAGAGACAGAGTGTGAGTGGGGGAGGGACAGAGAGAGAGGGAGACAGAATCTGAAGCAGGCTCCAGGCTCTGAGCTGTCAACACAGAGCCTGAGGGGCTTGAACCCACGAGTCGTGAGATCATGACCTGAGCCAACGTCAGATGCCCAACTGACTTGAGCCACCCAGGTTCTCCACCCTCTCCCAGTGTTCTTAGCTGTCCCTTCTGCCATCTTCACAGTGCCCTGAACACCACACCCATCATGGCACTGTCACCCTGGACCATTGTCACTTTCTCACTCACCTGCCTCCCACACCGAGTGGTTGGTTCCCTGAGAACAAAGATGGGTCTTGTCAGCCTTGGCACCCCCCCACCCCCACCCCCACCCCTTGCATGGGAAGCTCTCTGTGGATGTCTCTGCCTTAAACCTTCCAGGGCCTTTTCTTGCAATCTATAAGATGGGTGAGAAGTAGCTGAGGACAAGTAACCCCTCGAGACTCACCTTGCAGCCTAGAGTAGTTCAGATCTTGGGCCCTGGAGACTAATAGACCTGGGTTCAAGTTCCGGTCTATCCTCACTCTGTGGCCAGAGGCCAGTGATGTACCTTCCTGAGCCGCAGTTTTCTCACCAGCAGATTGGGCATGACCTGCTTGAGTTATTCATGAGGCCAAACACACTAGAATACCTAAAAAGCCTGACACCTAGTAGGTGCTTAGTAAAATATTGGCAGGGGCAATGAGTCAGAAGTATTTACTGGGCATCTCATATGAGGATATGCGAGGCATTGAGGATCCAGAAGTTAAATGACACTTTCATTCATAAAGTCTTCCCACAATGAGTGTTGAATGTCCTGTGCTGGGCACTGGGTACATAGCTGGTAACCAAATGGAGACAGTCTAGTCTGTGAAAAAGGCTGTTGTTCAAACCGCTGCAAACGTGGAGGTGAAATGACCATTGGACCAGAAACTGCAGAGCCCTGTGAGAGCACAGAGCTGGGATCTGAAACAGGAACAGTCAGGGTAGGCTTTGTGGGGGAAGTGATGTTTGCAGGCCGACTGTACCGTGGGTTGGAGTTAACCAGGTGAAGAATCCTGGAGGTCAGTGTTCCATGCTCAGGGAAAAGCCGGTGCAAAGGCCCGAGGCAGAGTGTGCGTGGCACAGTCCAGGAAGTAGCAGCAAGAAAGAGGTGGGAGAGGGCCAGCAAGGCCAGTGGGCCAGGCCACGCAGGAGCCACTGGCCCCTGCAGTGAGACACCCCTGGGCACCGGCATGGCATTATCTGATGATCCTTTTGAAAAGTTCCCTGTGGCTGCTGGGTGGAGAGAGCAAACCAGGAGTGGCAGTGGGGGCTGAGGCTGTGGCGGGTGACAGGGGCCTGGATTTGAGAGGTGTTGGTGGCCTGGAAAGGTGGTGAGGGAGGGGTGCAGAGCAGGGTTCTGGGGTCTGCCTGCCTGGGTTCAAGTCCGGACTCCTTCACTCGGGCAGGAGGCGCTGCTCTGGGCCTCTTTTCTTGCTGGCGAGACGGTGGCGGGCAGGAGTACGTTATTCTTATTTCACGTGAAGACACGGAGACCCCAGAGCCATTTGGGCTGGAGCGGAAACCCCGGCCCCAGCGACCACATGCTTAAGCACTCCCGTGTATCACCTGAGTTAGCAAGTTTTTAGGACCCAGCCAGGCCCCAGTAGGCGAGCACTGCTATGGGTTGGGAGCGCGGACGAGGGGCAGGAAGCAGGCCTCACGGAGGCAGGAGACGCCTGTAGCAGTCGTTAAGGCTGGCAACCGTCCCATCCGGCTGGTGCCTGAAATGTCCCGGTTGTTGGATACCCCAAAGTCACACGAGGAGGCTTAAAGGGAGGTGGCGGGCGGCCCCGGGGTGAAGGGTCGGCCTCCGCTGATCCTCACCCTCCTCCCCTTCCCACTGCAGCCTTCGTGACCCTGCTGAACGGGGAGCAGGCCGAGGCTGCCATCCGCGCCTTCCACCAGAGCCGCCTGCGGGAGCGGGAGCTGTCGGTGCAGCTGCAGCCCACGGACGCCCTGCTGTGCGTGGCCAACCTGCCCCCCAGCTTCACCCAGCAGCAGTTCGAGGAGCTGGTGCGGCCCTTCGGCAGCCTGGAGCGCTGCTTTCTGGTCTACAGCGAGCGCACCGGCCACTCCAAGGGCTACGGCTTCGCCGAGTACATGAAGAAGGACTCGGCCGCCCGTGCCAAGTCGGACCTGCTGGGCAAGCCGCTGGGCCCGCGCACCCTCTACGTGCACTGGACAGACGCAGGGCAGCTGACACCCGTCCTGCTCCACTCCCGCTGCCTCTGTGTTGACCACCTGCCCCCCGGCTTCAGCGACGTGGACGCCCTGCGTCGGGCGCTGTCGGCGGTCCACACGCCCACCTTCTGCCAGGTGAGCCCTGCGCCCAGTGCAGGGGCCAGCGCACCTCAGAGGGGCCCTTTGAAGTCACCTGCCTTTCCTAATCTCCCGGGTCCCTTTTAGTAAGACAGCAGCAGTGCCACTTTGAATGGGGTTCTTGTTTGAAAAGCCACGTGGTATAGGGGGTGACAGCCCAGCTAGGAGCCAGATGGCTGGGGTTCAAATCCCTGCGAACCCTTTAGTGACTTGCTTAATCTCGGTGGTCTCGGTCCTCCGTATAACACGCAGGTGAGACCACCTTGGTGAAAGCTCAGTGCGAGGCTCGCTAGCCTCTCGCTCTCGTGTTGATCAGGTTTGTCGAGTGCCTGCTGGCTCCCAGGCCTGGCACGAAGGAGGCTGCTCAAGAGAAGCCCACGGTCCATGTAAGCCTTGAGGTCAGGAAGTTGGGTTTGGTTGGATTCCAGCCGTGCTCTGTGGCTCTGGGCAGTCACTCACTCACTCTGAGTCTTGGTTTCCCTCCTCCGTAAGAAAGGAGTCGATACTCACACATCACGTTGGCCAAATGGTCTCTGGTTCATTCAAGTCACATTTGTCATGCGCTTCTTTGTGTGCGGCACGAGCCCCGGGACAGGCACAGTGTGGGGAGAACAGGCCAGGCCCGGTTCTTAGCCGGCAGATAGTCTCGCCCGAAGACCCCCAGCAGAGACATTCCTTCAGCACCCACCGAGCACATTCCTTGGAATTGCCTCATCCTAATACAGCCCAGAGAAGCAGGTGATATCCCCATTTTCAGGGGGCGCAAAGAATTCAAGCGCCCTGCCGAGGGCTGGACAGCCAGGGCATGGCAGGGCCGGGATCGGAGTGCCGTGGCCTGGCTCCAGAGCCCCAGGCCAGCGTGGTGGAGGCTGGTATATGGCTCTGACCCCGGTTCTGTGGCCCGGGTGCGTCCTGTTTCCCTTGTGTAAAGGGAGTGTTGGGCCTGGGGACCCCGACATCTTAGGAACCCCTCTCCTTGCTCCCTTTGCATTTGGTCATGCTGCTGCTTTCCGTTGGGGATCTACTGTGTGCTTGTCCCTGGGTAGGCCTCCTGCCGTGTGCTAGGCTCTCTGGTGGGGCTCAGGACAGATGACTTAGCTTGACAGCGACATCCTCTCTTGGAGGTAGGACAGCAGGGCCACGACCACCACCAAGTTCTCACTCTGAGCCTCAGGTTCCCCATCTGGAAATGGGGCTGACAGTGTTTTGTGATTGGGTTGTTGTGACTGGCTGTTTGTTCCTTCTTCCACTTACAGTAGGTGTCCTGGTTGAATGGAGGACAGGCCCAGGTGTCAGGCATGTTGCAGTTGGAGCCTTAATCTCCCTAGGTGGGAGCCACGAAGCCTTGGTTGCCCTCTGACCCCTCTCTCTATTCATCTGTGAGACAGGGCATGTTGTGAGAAGGTGTGCATCTGGGCCTTGGTCAGAGGTGAAGGTGGAGTGCTCAGTCGAGGTGGGCTGATGGCTGGAGCCACCCTGTGCGGGCACTGAGCAGGTGCACACCTAGGGCACGACCTTTCTCTGTCACCGTGGAGCAGCTTCTTGAATCCCCACAACCACCCTTTGAGGTGGGTTCGTTTGCTGGCCCCACCTTGCAGATGAAGAAAACAAGGCCCAGGGATGGGCATGTGCAGTGATATGCCTGCCAGTAAGGTGGGCTGGGAGTCAAGGTCAGTCAGCTGACCCCAGGGGGTGCGGGGAGTCCACATTCTTAAGGTGGTCACCCTCACCTCCCAGGAAGGCTGGATGCTGAGCTGGGAGTTTGCTGTCCTGCTGGGGAGTGTCATTTTCAACATAACCGAGATGTTGAAAGGAAATCCCGTAGCTCACAGGCCAATTTACATCACATCTGATATGCTGATGCCATAGATATGAATAGAGCACGTATCGTAAGACCTTGGGTGTTGTAAGAAGCCTTTCTCGTTTTATTTTTTTTTTGTGAATGGGCAGTCCAGTCTTGTTTTGAAACTCAGCACGTCCAGAAAGGTCACTGGCAAAGGCTCCCTCCGGCCCCACAGCGCCTTTGCCTGCAGCCCCTGCTCAAACCAGTTTGTTGTGTCTCCTTCCAGGGTGATTTTATCACGCATTTCAAGCAGATGTTCATATGCCCTTGCGTTCCCCTTTCCCTGACCCAGATACTGCCATGGCTGCTTTGGTTTGGTTCTTACACGCTTTCTTGGACACATTTTCGTGTTTAGGCATGAGAGCTTTCTCATTCCTGTTGAGGCTGCGATATTTTCCATTTCGTGGGTTCTGCCATCCTCATGGATGGACGTTGTCTTGATTCCAAACCATACTGTGCATCACTGGGGACCAGGAGGAGCATTGTTGGCTCTTTTTTTTAATGTTTACTTATTTTTGAGAGAGAGAGAGAGAGAGAAAGCATGAGCAGCAGAGGGGCAGAGAGAGAGAGGGAGACACAGAATCCAGAGCAGGCCCCAGGCTCTGAGCTGTCAGCACACAGCCCGACACGGGGCTCGAACCCACAAACCGGGAGATCATGACCTGAGCCGAAATCGGACACTTAACCGACTGAGCCATCCAGGGACCCCAGCACCATTGGTTCTTAAATATCTTTTTTTTTTAATTATTTTTTTTATGTTTATTCATTTTTGAGAGAGAGAGACAGAGCATGAGCGGGAGAGGGGTTGAAAGAGAGAGGGAGACACAGAATCTGAAGCAAGCTCCAGGCTCCCAGCTGTCAGCACAGAGCCCGACGTGGGGCTCAAACTCATGAACCGTGAGATCATAACCTAAGCTGAAACCAAGAGTAGGACGCTTAACTGACTGAGCCCCCCCAGGCGCCCTGAGCATCATTGGTTCTTGAGACCGCCATAGCCACAGTGAGGCGGGTAGTCTCCTTAAGGCCATCAGCCTAGCTTCATCTGATGCCGGCTCCAGCTCTGTGGCCTGAGCAAAAGGACTGCCCTTCTCTAAGCCTCAGTTTCCTCACCTGCTAAGTGGGCATGCTGACGGTGCCTGCCTCTGCGATGTGGTGAAACAGCTCCTGCAGCACCCAGCCCATGGGCGTGCAAGGTCCCACTGGGTGTCCTTCCAGTATCTGCTTGCTCTGGGACACCACCAGCCCACGATTCTGGCACCCACAATGCCCTGAAAACCCAGAGGTTTGCTCCCTGAGTTGGTGACAGGCTCTGACCTGACCTGACAAGGGGCCATCTGTGGCCTTTATCTTTGTGCCTTGCTGCAGAGTTATCTGTGTATCTGATTCATGGGAGCCTCAACCCCACTGGGGGAGCGGACACATGATACACAGCGCGGGCCGCATCCTTCTTTCTCCCAAACAGCGTTGATCCTGGAACACATCTGGCCCCAGGGTCTGGATCGGGGGTGGTGGGCCTGAAGTACCAAAGGGCCGCCGTCAAGGGAGGTGGAGGGGCCTCCCTCCCTCCCGGCCCTGCCAGCTTGGAGCCACCTGCCTCACCCCCAGGCTGTGTGTCCTTCCCGGTCCCGGCTGCCGTGTCTTCAGCCTGAGGCTCGTGGTTGAGCAGCACTTTGCAGCCACCCACCTCGTCTCCTGCCAGCGTGTCCTCTTCCCAGCTCTATAACCCGAGCGTGCCATCCTGCCTCCCTGAGGCTGCCTGTGCTTGGCAGCCCCCATCAGGGCCCCCAAGTGGCGCTGACGAGAGGCCCAGGGGGCTTGACCCATGCAAGGCCAGGTCCCAGCTTTGCCCTCCCACCAGCTGTGTGACCTTGGGCACGTCGACCTATTTGAACCTCAGTTGTCTCCTCTGAAAAGTGGGTAGGGTGCGGCCTCCTAGGGCCATTGAGAAGATTCTATGAGCCAGTGCAGGAACAGGGTTCAGAAGAGGGTAGAACCAAGAACCCACCCCCTCTGGGGAGTTCGCTGTCATGATCCGGGTCTGGTCGCTGTGGTCACTCCGTGTGAGGGTGGCCACTGTCACTCGGGTGCTCACGTCTGCCTCCCCCTGCCCCATGCCCCCGCCAGCTGGCCTATGGGCAGGACGGGCAGCTGAAGGGCTTCGCTGTGCTGGAGTACGAGACGGCAGAGATGGCTGAAGAGGCGCAGCAGCGGGCGGACGGCCTGGCGCTGGGGGGCAGCCACCTGCGAGTCTCCTTCTGTGCCCCGGGGCCCCCTGGCCGCAGCATGCTGGCTGCGCTCATCGCCGCCCAGGCCACGGTGAGTGTGTGCCTGGGACGGGTGCCCCCGGGGGGGGGGACCGGGGGGCGAGCCCTCCTCTCTGGGAAAGTCAGGGTGCCAGCTGGGCTCTGGGGGTGAGAGGGAGGGGTGAGCCGGCCTCCCCATGGCCGGGTGGCGCCCTGAGCCGCTCTTCTGTTTCTCTCTGCAGGCCCTCAACCGGGGCAAAGGGCTCCTGCCCGAGCCCAACATCCTGCAGCTGCTCAACAACCTGGGGCCCTCCGCCTCCCTCCAGCTGCTGCTGAACCCCCTGCTCCATGGCAACGCGGGGGGCAAGCAGGGTAAGGTGGGGCCGGGCAGAGTGGCGGCCACGGTCCCCATCGCGCTCAGAACCCCAGCCTCCCCAGACCGTTTTCCCATCTGAGCTATAAGGGACTTGAACCCACAAGCAGGGGCTGGGGTGAGTGGCAGTTACCAGGGTGAGCTGGTGTCCTGAGCCCCTCACTGGGGCGAGTGAGGCAGGGTGGTGGGAAGGGGCCGGCCCTCCCCACAGCAGACTCCCTTTCCTGGGCCCCTTTTTTGGGCACGTCAGTTGCTTTCTGGGAGCTTCGGGCCCCGGGTTGCGCCTGACCGGGGCAAAGGCTTCCGTCTGTGGTCCGCTCTTCACTTCCCGGTCTCCCCCAGGCCTGTTGGGCGCACCTCCAGCCGTGCCGCTCCTCAGCGGGCCGGCCCTGTCCACGGCACTGCTGCAGCTCGCCCTGAAGACCCAGGGTCAGAAGGTAAGTGCGTGCCCGGCCCGGGGCCCCCGGGACCTCCTCGTCCGCACGGACACCCCAGCCCTTGTTTCTCCACCTCACGCCCTTCTCACATCTGCCGGGGGGCTTGCCGTCACCGGGGTGATGGGACATCTGGTCGTGTCTGTGGGGCTCAGTACGTGGCCTGGTCTGTCGCAGGCGCTCGGGACTCAGGAAGGGACTCAGTCTAGGGAGGAAAGTCCAGGCCTCGCGGGGGAGGAGTGCGGTCTCTCGCTCCCACCTCCTCAGCGCGCATACAGGGAGACCCGTACAGACCAAGGCACACACAGATAGGTATACCGCGCATAGAAATACATACGCCACGTCACCACTCTCTCGGTGCACGTACGCGGAGACCCGTACGTGGGAGGCATGCGCACACGCCTGCAAGCAGACCCGCCGCACACGGACACACGTGCCGCTGACCTGTCTGTCAGGGCCACGTCAGTGACACGGGTGTGTCTGACAGTAACTGACGGGATTAGGGAATTAGGGGCTCACCCTTGCGTGGCTGGTACACACACTGTGTTGGACACTGTGCTTCCGTAATAGGGGGGCTGGGTGTGGGCAGTGTGCCTAAGAAGGACTGTCCTGTGTGGGGTGACAGGCCCTGACGTGTTGAGCATATGGTGCACGCCCCCTGGGGCTCCCCGGGGTCTCAGATGGGCCCTGGCAGACAGGAGGCCCTCCGTCCCCATGGGACAGCTGGATGGGTGATGGCTGAGATGTCGCAGACACTGGGGGACGCTGTGCGTGTCTGCCTGTGACCGGCCGTGGCCTGCACTCTGGGTGTGCTGGGTGTTGTGACTGTTGAGACCCTGGGTGCCACCTGTCTGCTGCCCGGGCCACCCTGGCCCATCTCCAGCTGATTGTGCTCTGTCTCCAGAAGCCTGGGATCCTGGGAGACTCTCCCCTGGGCACCCTTCAGCCTGGGGCCCAGCCGGCCAACCCCCTCCTCGGAGAGCTGTCTGCAGGTAACACAGACCCCCGCCTCTCCTCATCTTTCTGGGCCCCTTCCCACTTTCTCTTCCTGAGGCCCCTGTCCTCACTGGGCCTGGGAAAATGACCTACTGTCTCTGGGTCTCAATAGTCCCATCCGTCCGTTGGGCCCCCACCTCCCAGGGTGGCCGTGAGCATCCTGGGAGTTGATGTACTCAGAGGGGTCTGTTCATTGCCCAGCACGTACCTGCTGATCCTTGTCCAAGCTCAGGGCCCCGGGAAGACAGGTCTAGTGTGGTTGGACACCAACACCTCCTTCTCTCTGTAGGGGGGGCCCTGCCCCCGGAGCTGCCACCCCGGCGAGGGAAGCCACCACCTCTGCTGCCGCCACTGCTTGGCCCCTCTGGGGGTGACCGGGAAGCCATAGGCCTGGGTCCCCCAGCAGCCCAGCTCACTCCACCCCCTGCCCCGGTGGGCCTCCGAGGCACTGGCCTTAGAAGCCTCCAGAAAGACAGTGGGCCTCTGCCACCGCCCCCCGGGGTAAGGCTCCTCCCCACATCCAGTACCATTCCAGCCTCCCCCCCCCCACCCCCCCGCAAGGTGCTGCCTGCCAGGGGCCCTCACGAACCCAGCCCTCCTGCTACAGGTCTCGCTGCTGGGGGAACCCCCAAAGGACTTCCGGATCCCCCTGAATCCCTACCTGAACCTACACAGCCTACTCCCAGCCAGCAACCTGGCGGGTAAGGAGGCTCGGGGCTGGGGAGGCACAGGGAGAAGCCGCCGCCCAGCTGAGGGCCACCTGCCTCACCCCCCAGCCCCCGGAGGCGGTGGCGGAGGTGGTGGCAGCAGCAAAGCCTTCCAGCTCAAGTCCCGCCTGCTCAGCCCTCTCGCCAGCTCCCGCCTGCCCCCCGAACCAGGGCTGCCCGACAGCTATGGTTTCGACTACCCCTCGGTGAGTACCCAGCTCCCATGTGGTCTGCCCTCCCGAGGGGCGCTACCGTGGCCCCTTGTCCCCTTGATAGCAAGTCATTCTCCAAACAAGTATTTCACTAATACTGACTGCCCGGCAAGCACAAGGGAGACAGAGAAGAATGTGCCAGACACTGTCCCTGCCCTGAGTCTCCTGTCTGTTTGTCTCTGCCCATCAGACCTGGTTCCTGCCTGTCTTTTTCTCCCCAGAGACTTTAGGCTGCGCTTCCCCTTGGAGACCAGGATCAGTGTCTTGTCGGTCTCTGTCCTGCTCTCCCGTCCTTGATTCCTGTCTCTGTCACTGGAGAGCTGCTCCTTCTATGATTCCAACCTCCTCTAGCTCAGACGTTGCAGCCTGGCCACCTGTGTAACCCCTGTGTTACGTTATGTTTGGTCCACGTTGGGTTTTAAAAAATTTAACAGCTGAAATAAACGTCACTGCTGACATGTAGAAGAGTTCACACAACCCGGATCCCTCGCCGGCCTTGAAGAACTCCGAACACCTAGGTCCATGGGAGCCACGTGCCTTCCCAGCAGCCATCTCTGGGGCCAGGGTGTCACCACTCCTGGCAATGGGGCACACTTTCTGTCTCACTGCAGCTGCCCCACCTGCAGTGGAAAGTTGCCCCCACACAGTAGAGCGTGCCCCCTCTTGGCGGGGGCACTTCCCCAGTAACAGCTGTGCTGTGGGATTCAGCCAGGGGTGAGGTTGGTGCAGACTCCAACCCAGCGTGCTTCTCCCACTTTCATTCAGGACGTGGGACCTCGGCGGCTCTTCTCCCACCCACGGGAGCCAGCTCTAGGGCCCCACGGACCCAGCCGACACAAAGTAAGAGCTGCCCTGTCCATCTCCCCTCCTGGGTGTATCAGTTAGCCTGTGCTGCCTGACAAGTGGCCCCACCACTTTGTGGCTTAGAACAGCAAACATTTTTTCTCACCATTCTTCCTGGTGTGTGGGGGGAGGGGGTGGGGGTCTCTGCAGTCACATGACATGAGTCACATGACAGCACAGCTGGGGCTCAGCAGTCTGCAGTGGTTTTAGCCACATACCTTGCAGCAGAGGCCTCAGCTGCAGCGATTTAGCTGCTGCATGTGGAGCCCATCCTCCAGCAGGCCACCCTGTGATGCTGTCCTGCGTGTGGTGGTGGTCCCGGGGTTCCCAAGAGGAAAGGAGGTTCCCAGAGGCAGGCCCCTCTGCCTTTACAGTCATGCTACCCTCCTATTGGCCAAAGCTAGTCACGGGACAAAGCCCAGTGTCATTTGGGAGGGTCTGCAAAAGGGGTTGGATTCTTCAATAATCTGTCTCACTCAGCCCGGCCCCCTCTCTGCAGATGTCACCCCCGCCCAGTGGTTTTGGTGAACGGAGCGGTGGGGGCAGCGGGGGGCCCCTCTCCCACTTCTATTCGGGCTCGCCCACTTCCTACTTCACCAGTGGCCTGCAGGCTGGCCTCAAGCAGAGCCACCTTAACAAGGTGAGGAGCCTCCCCAGCTGAGGACAGGTCCCCAGGGACAGGCAGGATGCGGGAGGCCCTGTGACCCTTGGTGCCTGGGCCAAGCCTGGGGTGGTGACAGAGCAGGGGTCAGCTTTGCTCAGGGCCGGCCTGAAACAGGCTGTGCTCCCCACACCTGTGTGGCTCTCACCTGGTATTGCCCAGCCTTCCTGGCCTCCTTTTACTCCCTCTCCAGTAGCCCACGGTGTGGGTGATGTTAGCCCCGGTTGACAGATGAAGAAACCGGCTCAGAGGAGAGAAGTAATCTCCCCCCCCCCCCCCCCGCCATGTCCTAGCTAATGAGTGGGAGAGGCAGGATTTGAGCCCGAAACCCCTTGCCTTCGCCCTGGGGGCTGCTTCCTCTCCCACTCCATCTCTCTCCCATGTCTCCCAGGCGGTCGGCTCCTCTCCACTGGGCTCTGGAGAAGGGCTCCTGGGCCTCGGCCCTGGGCCCAACGGCCACAGCCACCTGTTGAAGGTATGGAGCTGGGGAGGGGCAACGGGAGCACGCGGGGCTGGGGAGCGGTGGCCCCCAGGTGGCCCCTGACGTGCCACCCCCTCCCCTCTGTCTCTAGACTCCGCTGGGTGGCCAGAAACGCAGCTTTGCCCACCTGCTGCCCTCGCCCGAGCCCAGTCCAGAAGGCAGCTATGTCGGCCAGCACTCCCAGGGCCTCGGCGGCCACTACGCAGACTCCTACCTGAAGCGCAAGAGGATTTTCTAAGGGGCCGGCGCCAGATGCTCAAGGGCCTGCACCGAATTGCTTTTGGGTTTTCTGGTGTTCTGTTTGTGTTTCCCTCTCCCCCTTTCAGTAATAGAAAAATCTCTGAAAGACTTTGTTGACCAACCAGCCGGAGCCCAAGGAGTGTGGGGGAGTCTGGGGGCCAGCTCCCGGCACGGAAACCCTACAGCCTTAAGAGAGAAGGGCCCTGGCCAGCTCTCTCTCCCCTCCCCTGTATCCGCCTGTGTCTGTCTCTCTGGGAGTCCTCTCCTGCCTCGTCACTCCTGTATCTTGGCCTTTCGAGTGCCTTGGAGGTTCCCCTGGCCTCCCGTGAGGATCAGAGACTGTCCCCCTTTTTTAACTTTGACGATTGACTTTTGTTTCCTTTTCTAATTTGTATTATTTTTTAAACAATCCAGGACGACCCCCAGCTCTGATTCCTTCAAGGTCCAGCCTGTCTGGGCCTTCATTCCACACTTTCGGTTTGAAATGGCTCAGCCCTTTTCCTGTCCTGTCTGCTGCAGGCATGGATGTGCCCTGCCCCTGCCCGCCCACTCTGGCCTGTACTCCAGCTCGGGGTCCCCAGCCTCCTGCCACAGTTCCCTCACCTTCTGATGCCTTAAAGCCGGGTCCCAGGCCCTGCGGTCAGAGCCTCTTAGATGCCGAGCTCCGGAAGCTTGACTCAGGACCAAATGGCTCTGGCCTGGGGATTGGGCCCCTCTACCCAGAGTCCCCACTCTGGGGACAGTAAAAGGCCAAAGCCTTGGTTTTGGCAAACCAACTCATCATCCCTCCTGCCCAGGCCTAGGTGCAGAGACGGGTTTTCTCTGCCAGCTCAAACCAGTCCTGCTGTCAGTCTGTGGGAGTGGGGTATTGTGCATCTCACTGAGCCTCTGCTGTCTCCCCCCACCCCCACCCCCCATGTTGAAGATGAGCTCCACCTCTCCATCCCCAGGCTAGATCACCTGGAGCTGGCCTCCTGGCCTCCTGTGGGCCCAGTGGGAGTCCAGCAACTTCAGGCGGATAAGCTCTGCCCTTGCCCAGCAGCAGGACCTTTGGGCCTGAGGAGAGCCTGGGCCCCTCCCCCTGGCCGGCTGGGCCACCAGCTTCTCTCCCCGGACTCTTGGGGGGGGGTCCACATCCACTCCAGGGGGGTGTCGTCTCCCCAGTCCTCTCTCACAGACTTTCCTTTGCTGAATTAAAGTTTGTAAGTAAATGGTTTTAAAGAAAGCAGAGCTGGCTGGTTCTTGGGACAAACAGTGGGCGTGGGTGGGAGGTCAGGGATGGCCCCGCAGGACTTTTGTGTGGGTGAGCTAGCCTGGCGCCCTCCTACCTTGGCAGTTCCTTCCTGAAGCCCTTCCTCTCACGAGCCCCACGCAAACGACAGGGCTTATATTCGGGCAATTACGGGCGCTTTGGTCGCGCGGCTGCCACTGGGCATGCCCAGTCCCGGGTCACGTGATGTCTGTCATGGCCGCCTCCGTGGCCCGGGGAGGCGTGAGTGCTGGGCTGCTGCTGCGGGCGGCCAGGGGAACCTGGTGGAGCCGGCCCGGAGGCAGTTGGGGGTCTGGGGAGGCGGCGGCGCCAGCGACAGCCAGAGGATTCCGAGCGACAGGTACCTGGGGCGCTTCGGGGGCTAGCGTTCATCCGTCGGACCCCCGCAAGGCGCCGCGGGGCCGCTCACCGAACCGTGTTTTTCAGGCTCGCACCCGGCGGGGGAGGAGGAAGCTGGCGGCCCCGAGCGGCCCGGGGACGTGTGAGTGTAGGGGGACAAGGCCCCCATTCTTTATCCCATGAGGTTCCTCCGGTCCCCACCTTGCCCTGCAGCCTCATCTCTGTCCCCTTCTACGTCGTCCTATTCCCCTGACCGTCAAGCCCCCCCCCCCCCCCCACAACCGTAGGTTCCACCTGGCCACCGCGTCCATCATCAAGTTTGGCATCTGCACCTCCATCTGTCCCCAGGGTGAACGTGGTGTTCGTAGACCGGTCAGGCCAACGGATTCCGGTGAGCGGCAGAGTGGGGGACAATGTTCTCCACTTGGCCCAGCGCCACGGAGTGGACCTGGAAGGTGGGAGCCCGGCACAGGGAATTGGGGAGGGCCTTATTCATTGTTTAAAAAGACCCGCAAATCAGATAGGGTTCTCCATTACTTAACCCTCCTGTGGCTTCCCATCAAACATGGTTAAAATCCAGATTCCTCACCAATGTCTCTGACCAGCTCTAAACCTCTTCACTCACTCAGCAGTTATTTGCTGAGCACTTGTTAGAGGTTATTTACACCACTGCCCTCCAGGAGCTTGTATTCTCTTCCTCCTCCTTCTCTCTAGTCTAGACACACTGGCTTTCTTGCTGTTCCTCAGACAAAAAACCAAGTTCGTTCCTGCCTCGGGGCTTTTGCACTTGCTGCTCCAGACATCTGAAGTACTTTCCCACCAGATCTTCTGGCTCTCCATCTCATCCTTCAGGTCTCAATGTAAATGTCACCTTTCTGACAATCTCATCCCTTCATCCCAGTTAACGTCCCCATCCCCAGTCACACTAGGTTCTCAGTGTGCTTTATTGCCTCCGTAGCGCTTCTCATTGCTTTCTTTCCATTTTGTCGTCTGTCCTCAGAATGAGACCAGAAACCCTCTTTGCCACTTATCGGTTGCCTGTCATGGTATTTAGATGCAACAAGTATTAAGTCAGTGTCTGTTGAATGAAAGATAATAATAGCAGACATTACCTTAAGCGTGTTAAATAGCTGTTGATTTGATAAAATCTTCATAACAACGCTACATAATAGGGGGGATTATCTCACTTTTTAGGTGAAAAAACTGAGCCCCAGGTTAAGTTGACACAGTCCAAGGTCAAGTAAGTGGCAAAACTAGATGCAAAGCCAGTTTATTTTAGCTGCTAATCTGTGCTGCTCTTCCGTGCATATTGAATACCTACTGTGTGCCAGGCAACAGTGTACAAAACAGATAAGGCCCCTGTTGTTTCACACCAGTTTCAACCTAACAGGGACAATGATCTCATGAGTAGACATGTAATTATATCATGAGCAGCTGGAGAGGGCGGTCTGAAACAAAAATATACAGGGTTACTGGTTGGGTGAATATAATACAGAGCCTAAAGTATTGAATCATTACAGGGGGCGGAGGTATTGGGGGGGCTGGGCATGGCAGGCCTACTTCAAGTTCTGTTCTGGGATTCAGTCACCAGGAGACCAGGACAGAGATTGGAACATGAGTTTTCGAGGCAAGTGGCCTACGGTCAAATTTTGCCTGTTACCAGCTGTATGACCCTGAGCCAGGGTCCTTAACATCTCTGGACCTCTGTTTCCTCTATAATATGGGGTAATTTAGTTACTGTGGGTTGCTATGGAGAATTACACAGATCTCATAAGTAGTGCTTAATCCCTGGCATGTGGTTAGTGCCCAGTGACTAGTTGGGACTGTTACGTTAGATAATCTCTCTCTCATGGGGTGAGGATGCTAATGAGGTGGGAAACAGGGCTGAGGAAGAGATCCCTGGGGACTACCTGGAGCTTCAAGGCCCAGACATTTTCTCCCCAGGAGATGGGGAAGGTGAGCTAAGCCACCGGGTCCCCCAAGGAGCTTCTTCCGGGTCAGGAGGCTGCCTTGCAGCTTCATCATCATCGTCCAACATGTCTGGAAGAGAGAGAATTCTGTCCCATTCACTTAGAACACGTGTCTCTTGAGCATCCACAGCATGCCAGCCTCAGTGCCAAGTACACAGAGAGGAGGCCAGGTTGACGGAGCATAGGTAAACCCAGAGATTAAGACGGGAACTTTAGACTGTGGTAAATGCCGTGCAGAAATTAGAGTCATCAAGGCCAGGGGGAAGGATAAGAAATCGGAGGTGGGGGAACTGGAAGACAGTGGAGTTGAGTCCCTGAAGCCAAGAAGGATCTAACCATGGAAAAAGTAGAGAGAAGAGCATTTCAGGGTAAGGGTACAGCAAGTGCAGAGGTCCTGTGGTGGGGGACGAGGTTGGCATGTTGGAGTTGAGCAGAGGGGCCAGTGTGACTGATGTGGAATGAGGGAGAGATCGGGAGGATCTTAAGGATTGGTTTTATTCTGGCTATGAAAACCCTTTGGAGGGGGTGCCTGGGTGGCTCAGTCAGTTAAGCGTCTGACTCTTGGTTTCGGTTCAGGTCATGGTCTCATGGTTGGGGGGTTCAAGCCCCAAATCGGGCTCCGTGCTGACAGTGCGGGGCCTGCTTGGTATTCTCTCTCTCTCAAAATAAACTTTAACATTTATTTATTTCAGAGAGAGAGAGAGAGAGAGAGAGAAACAGTGTGAGCAGGGGAAGGGCAGAGAGAGAGGGAAACACAGAATCCGAAGCACGCTCCAAGCTCTGAGCTGTCAGCATAGAGCCCGACGCGGGCCTCAAACTCATGAACCGTGAGATCATGGCTTGAGCTGAAGCTGGATGCTTAACTGACTGAACCACCCAGACGCCCCACTCAAAGTAAACTTAAAAACAGAAAACAAAAGAAAGAAAGAAAACCCTTTGGAAGGTTTTAGGCCAGGAAGGACATTATCCTGAAGCACAGTTCTCAGTGATCAATCCAAAAGTTGGGAATGTGTCCAGGGAAAAGCAGGAAACCCCAGTTTCTGCGTCTTGCAACCCTGATATTCTGATCTCTTCTCCTGCCACACTAGGTGTGGAGTGAGCTGGTCCCATCTTTAGGAGCAACGGAGAGATGGGTACACCCTTGCCTGGTGCGGCGAGAGGGTCCCAGCCAGGGCTTACAGGCTATGGGGACCCTGCCTGAGTTTTCACCTCTCAGCTACACTGAAGTCAAGTCCAATGTTCCTTCATGGTGCCATGCACGTAGGCCACTGGGGTGTCCTTGGGAGCCAGGACACCCTGGACGTCCCTTTGCAGGCCTATCCACAGTTCGGGAACGGCTAGCTGAGCGAATGACAGGGTGGGGGGGCCACACGGTGCGTGTGCAGAGGACAGAGAGAGGAGGGGCGTCTGGTGAAACAAACGGCCTCTCCTCCCTCATGCCTTCGACCGAGCGGCACCTGCCTGACCGTGTCCCTCACCGGCACGTCCCCACTTGTTGCCCCCAGGGGCCTGTGAAGCTTCCCTGGCGTGCTCCACCTGCCATGTGTACGTGAGCGAGGACCACCTGGACCTCCTGCCTCCTCCTGATGAGCGGTGAGCAGGCGGCCCCTCCCGGGCCTGCGCGGCAGGGCCCGGCCGCTGAGTCCGCGCCCCTGCTGCCCAGAGGCCCACCCGGGCGGCGGTGGAGGGCAGCCCCAGCTTCTCGCCCCCTCGCGGCTGCTGGCGGCGGCGCTGCCCCCTGACCATCTCCCCTGGATTTGGGCAGCCTGCTCCTGCCCGCCCTCGGGGCCCCTGCCAGCCAGACACCATGCCCGCCGCTGACGGCTGTTCTCCTTGCTCCAGGGAGGACGACATGCTGGACATGGCCCCCCTTCTTCAGGAGAACTCCCGGCTGGGCTGCCAAATCGTGCTGACTCCAGAGCTGGAAGGGGCCGAATTCACCCTGCCGAAGATCACCAGGAACTTCTACGTGGACGGCCATGTCCCCAAGCCCCACTGACGTGGGCAGCCGTCGTGGCCCTCGGGGCCAGGACTGGAAGAATAGCCAAGCTGCCCGCCCAGCCCAGAGCGTGGACAGGCCCGAGAGAGATGTTGGGAGCAGCCAGAAGCCCAAAGCCCCTGCTTCAGATCCCATGTCCAGGCTCTGGGGGGAGGGGGGGGGAGGGGCACCAGCCCCTGCCCGGGAGCCTCCCCCAGACTCAGGAGAATCAGTGTGTGGATGGGGTGGAATCTGACTGGAATGACAATAAAACTGTCTCACAGACCTCCGGCATCTTGAGTGTCCTCGGGGGCGGGCAGGCCCGGGGTCTATGGCTGCATCTTCTTCACCTGGACCCCCAACTCTGCCCTCTCATAGCAGCGATGGGGCCGCGGGGGTGGGGGACCCCCGGGGCGGAGACCTGGAACCTCCCGGGAGGAGAGGGCGTGGGGGCCTGAGCACACGTGGATCGGCGTGGCAAGGCCCCGCCCCCACCGCCGCGGAGGGATTCGGAGGGGTCCGGGCCGGCCCGGCGGGGTGCGAAGTCCACCTGAGCCGGGTGACCAGAGTGGCACCGAGGCTGGCCCGCGGCGCTGGGAACCGGGTGCCGAGCATCGCCTGCTAGAGGCGCCCGACCCCGCTGGCCCCGCCCAGGTGGGGCTCATTGCACCCTCTGCAGAGGCGCCCCCACCAGGCGCGTCCTGCTCCCCTCAGGTGGGGCTCATCGAGTGGGCCCAGGGTGGGCGGGGCCGGGCGCAATCGGGGCGGGGGAGGTGGGGCAGGGCCAGGGCGCGATGGAGGCCCGGCCTGTCCCAGACTTCTCCAAGCTAAAGGAGCTGCTGGCGCCGACGTGTCTGGACCCTAAGGCGTCTCGGGCGCCCCCTCTTCAGCAGGCACCAAGGACCCCAGGATGCCCCAGACCCAATGGCAGGTGCGTGAAGGAGCGGCCCCTTCCCCAAACCTGACCCAGTGGTCAAAGGGTCAGGACCGCTGGTTCCTGGGGTTATCCAGGGGTCACGGTGTTAGTTACTGGTGCTTAAAAAAGAAGAAGTTCTGGTCCCCAGGGAGAGTTGGGGTCATATGGGGGTCAGAGGCCACGCAATCCCCTTAGCCTATGTCTCTGAAGACTGCACAGGTGCTGCCCACACTGTCCCTTGTCCCCAGGTCCTTCTGGCCTGCACGCCAGGACTCCGTCACTGCCCGGCGTTTTCTCCAAGAAACAGCAGAGGGGCTGGTCCAGCGCCCTGCCCAGGACACCCAAACCCTGGGGGCCTCCCAGGAGCTGAAGGCCTTGGAGTCTCTGGGACCTTCGCCTCTGGCAAGGGATGCCGAGAACATGCTGACCCCAATCAGCCAGCAATGCTGCAGCTCGAGGCCCCCGGAGGCTCCCCCAGCCCCCTCAGCCCTACCCCAGAGGAGGCCCCGGAAGCAGTCAAAGCCCCACCGGGGCGCTGAGAGAGTGGATCCCCGGTTTGAGGGGGTGACCCTGAAGTTTCAAATAAAGCCGGATTCCAGCCTCCAGATCCTAGCCAGCTACAGGTAGGGGCTGGCCCAGAGGAGGGCGCCCTTTTTTGCAAGTTATAGTGATAATGGTGGGGGCAGGGACCTCCAGGCATCTGCTCATGGACGCCCACGCCAGCCCTACAGTTACAAAGGGCTCATCTCTGAGCGAGACCTCGGGCTGGTGCCTGTCCCAGCCCTGCTGCTCTGATCCAGCGACGTTCTGGTCTGAGCGCAGGTTCTTTTTTTTTTTTTTTTCAATGTATTCGTTTTTGAGAGAGAGCACAAAAGCGGGGAAGGGGCAGAGAGGGAGAGGGAGACACGGAATCCAAAACAGGCTCCAGGCTCTGAGCCATCAGCACAGAGCCCAGCATGGGGCACGAACTCATGTGAGACTGTGACCCGAGCCGAAGTCGGTGAGCATCGGTCACTGGCTTTATGAGATGGGCCCGACCATCCTGAGGGCCGCCGCTACTGTTACTTTTTTCAATAATGTTAATGACTGCCATTTGTCAGGAACAACAATAAGAGGTAACAGGCAGCACTTGATGTGTATGGGCTCATTGAAGCCTCGTGAATCCCATTTTACAGATCTGGAAACTGAGGTGCAGAGGGTGAGATCACTTGTCCAGAGTCACGAGGTGGGGACTTGGGAGAAATAGGATCTCAAACTGGCAGGCTGGCCCCAGGCTTCCTACCTCTTCATATGATAATCACCATTATTATTGCTAACGAGGGGCAAGGTCAGGCCTTTCAGACATCAGAAGCCTCCTCGGGGATGCCTGATGCCTGATGCCCGGACAGTGAATCATCATCATCATCGAGGGGCGCTGCCCTGGACGAGATACAGATCCCCCAGTGCTAACTCCTGTCTATTCTCCAGCCTGACCTGCACTAGCCGCTCCCAGGGTCCCTCCACAGGCCCTGCGGGCGGCCCTGAGGCCAACTCAGGAGGCGGTGAGGCCCTGGGTGAGTCCCGGAGACTTGACAGCTATAAATATTTGTGGGGGGGAGGCAGTTTCCCATCGTCTCTGTCTTTCTTCCCGTCCTGCTTCCCCATTTAGACCCATCCAGAAGGAGTCATGGTGCACCTCCCTCCACTCGAGCTGAGTCACCCCCACCCCCGGTTTCCTCCTCTGTTTAGCTTTGCCATCTGTCTCCCTTCCTGGCTTTCCCTCTGCTTTAGATCTGGTAATACCCAGGGCTGGCCCGGAGCTGGGTGGGGCCCTCGTGGAGACTCCAACAACATGCCCCACCTGCACGGGCCTCCTGAGCCCAGACTCTTGGCCTCTGCCCCTTACCCTGACCTCTGCCCCTTCAGGGCCCCGGTGCTGTGCTTCCTGTAGGACCCAGAGGACCCCACTCTGGAGAGATGCTGAAGACGGGACCCCTCTCTGCAATGCGTGTGGTATCAGGTCCTCAGAACGGAGGAGGAGTTTGGATGCTTAGCCAGTGTGGGGTGCCGGGAAGGGAAACACCCTCGGGGAAAGTGGTTCCCTTGAGGCAGTTTCTGGGCCCCTGCTGCATCCTGATGTTGGTTTCTTGTACCCCCCACCCCAGGTACAAAAAATATGGCACCCGCTGCTCCAGCTGCTGGCTGGTGCCCAGGAAGAGCGTCCAGCCCAAGAAGTTATGTGGCAGATGTGGGGTGTCCCTGGGCCCCCACCAAGGCCCGGCTCAGGAAGGGTAAGCCCTTCCTCACCTAGCTGAGCCCATCCGGACTCAGTTTCTCCAGGGAGGAGATGGGCAGGAGCCCTCCTGGGAGGAGTGGGGAAACAGCTGGAGTCTTTGGGGGTCTAGCCTTCCTCCTCTCTCTGCCCCCTCCCCTTCAGGGATCCCAGGTGGAAGACCCAGGCCTCCAGCTCCAGAGCCCCTGTCTCAGGGGGCCACTGTGCCCCATCGTGGCCCCTGGTCCAATCCGGCTTGGCTGAGCCTCTCCTCAGGAAATGTCCTCAGCAGTGACACTCATATTGTTGACAGCAGTAACAATAAAGAACAAAACGACTCTGAGAAAAGCACCGTGACTCGGGGATCGTGTCTCACGCACGCAGGCACGTGGGGGCACGTGTTTTCTCATTCGGATTCTGAGGGACACACACAGAGTCGTCTATATGGGCACCAGCCGCCCCACAGGGAATTAGTCACCTTCACCGCAACTCCCCATACAGGGCGACAGCCACCACACGCAGAGACAGACAACAGTAGACAGACACACACATGGGGCGCCTGGCTGGCTCAGCCCATGGAGTGGGCGACTCTTGACCTCGGGGTTGTGGGTTCAAGCCCCACGTTGGGGGTAGAGATTACTTACAAAAATAAGATCTTAAAAAGAGAGAGAGACAGGGGCACCGCCTTGGGCGGCTCAGTCGGTTGAGCGTCTGACTTCGGCTCAGTTCAGGTCACGGTCTCACGGTTTGTGGGTTTGAGCCCCACATCCGGCTTCAGCGCCATAGAAGCCTGCTTCGGATTCTCTGTCTCCCTCTCTCTCTCTCTGCCCCTCCCCCCGCTCACTCTCTCTCTTTCTCTCTCAAAAATAAACAAACATTAAAAACAAAAAGGCGAGACAAATACATGAGTGGGGCTGACACACGCCTTCGCACACACACAAGACACATGGACAAGCTCACACGTGCTGACACTCACATGAGACAGACCACACACTAGCCAGAAACATGCACTGATACTCACACCTGCTGACACACACACATGACAACACACAGGAAATACACCTAGATGACACACATTGGCACACGGTGGTATCCACACCCTGGGCCCTCTATCAGCTCTCCCCCTGCCTGCAGAATGTCACCTTCCCATGTCTCTATGCATACAGTCCCTTCTGTGCCCCGCTGCTCCTCTTTCAAGGTCTCTTTCACCCCATCAAAGTGTGTCCCTAGCCTGAAGCCAAAAGCCATGTGGGAGAGGAGGGCCCTGGACACACAGGGCACCCGTGCTCACTGGGAGGATGGGTGGGCTGCAGCCAGGGTGGGGATGTCACCCCCATGACAGTGAGTGACACCTGCCTGGCCACACACTCCAGGAAGGTGAAACCCTCTTTGTCTCTCCCGGGTGAGCCCACGGGGAAGGCCTGGGCCCGGGATTCCTCAGCCCTCAGATCCCTGACTCATTCGGTCTCACTCTTCCTCAGCTCAGAACACCCTCCCGCCCTGTCTTCCCATAGCCGCTGCCTTCTCATGACTTGGGGGCAGGGCTCAGCCCCGCACCACATATTCAGAGAAGTCTTCCTTGACCACCCAGTCTAAAATAGACACCCCAATCCCATGCTATGTCAGGCTCTAGTTCAGCTCCTCACTGGTCTCCCTCTTAGAACCTACCAGAATTAAAAAAAAAAAGAACATACCAGAATTTTCAAGTCTCTACTACTCTGAGCTTATTTCATTCACATTCATCTCCCCACCTGGACCGTGATTTCAGAGGTGCAAAGCCACATCTGTGTCCCTGACCATGATAGGCCACCCCAGTGCCCAGCATGAAGTTCCTTGGGGATACACGTTGAACACACAGAGGTCTCAGACTGTGTGTGAACTCCCGGCTGTTTTTACCCATTTATTCAGCATTTATGGAGCAACTCCTGTGTGCCAGGCCAGTGGGGACACTATATGGTAAATAGAACAAAGGTCCCCGCTCTAGTGAAGCCAAAATTCTAATGTGACAGTAAACAAATACTCAATTAAATATCTCGTAGAATGGCAAGTAGTGGCTGGTACTTTATTTAGAGAAAATAAAATATGTAAGGAGATAGGAGTTGGGGGGGCTACCTTAGTGATGGTCCTCTCTGAGGGGGGACAGCCAAGGCCTCTCTGACATCTGTGTAGAGACCTGGGGGTAAGGAACTAGCTGTGGGACTTGAAGATGAAGACAGTCCAGGCAGAGTGAATGGCAAAAGCAAAGGCCCTGTGGCAGGTGGGACCTTGTGGGACTCCGAGGAATCGAGAACAGGCTGGTGGGAGTGGAGAGAGGTGGTTAAGGGTGTGTGTGACAGTAGGGGCTGCACCATGCTTGTGCCTTTTCTCCTTCTGTACCCTGACTAGGCCTCTAGGCAGCCCCCCCAGCCCAACCCCCGTTTCCTGCTCTTACCTTTGCTCGGGAAATGTTTGCCTGGGGCAGCTGATGGAGTGGGAGCTGTCCAGGACTGTTTCCTTCTCTCTGGCTCTGTTCCTGCTTTGGAGAGAGGCAGAGACTGCAAGGGTGGGGGGAGGTCCAGCTGTTCTCTCCTTATGCTGCCGGGCGGTGAGGGAGGTGGTGCTGTGCGGGGGGGGGGGGGGGGGGGGGGGGAGTGCGGTTGCAGCTGATACTGCCCTGTCTCTTGTGAGTCGTGATGGGCAGGTTAGGGGTAAACTGAGACACCGTGGATGGACACAGGATGGAGAAGGCATTGAGGGTGGGGGCAGGGATGCACCCTTGAACGGGAGGGACATTTTGGGGGCTGACGCTCATAACTGCAGTCCCTGTTTGCATTTACTCATCCTGGTGAGGCCTCAGGACGGGAGCCCGGTGTCCAGACCCCTGGGAGGGGCCTCCACCCATCCTGGGGAGGCAGCTTTAGCTCTTCCCGGAACCAGGCCTGGGGGAATCACCTAGCCCCCCCCCCCAAGTGTTAGCTGGGTTAGAGGGCAGCGCTCTGGGCGGAAGAGATAAAGAGTAGGGAGCTGGAGGAAGGGGTGCGGTCCCCACCCCAGCCCAAGGGTCAGCTGAGAGCAGGAAACTGGACACCGAGAGAGCAAGCCCCGGGTCACACCGCATGAAGGCGGCTTGCACTGCGCCTGACACATAGTAGGCCCTCAAAAACAAACAAGCAAAAATAGTTTATTTAGGAATATCTCGCGGGGTTGGCACTGGAACCTTGGGCTGCTTCCACATCGCAGACTGAAGCAGACGGACCCAGAGTCCTTTATAAAAACTTTATTGGGGGGCGGGGTAGAAAAAGGGGATGACGCCCCTGGAATTGAATAAATAAGTGAATAAATAAATAAATACATAAATAAATAGAACAATAAGTAAGCCCCCCTGTGCCTCTGGGGGGCGTCCCCCGGCCCGCGGGGAGAGGGGAGCGGGCTCACGCTGACGTCAGCTGGATGGCAAAGACCTCGCCCCCGGCCTGCGCCTCCGCGGTGCCCGCAGCCTCGGTTCCACCTTCGGCTGCGGCCGTGCTCCCTCCAGCGCCGCCGCCCGCGCCGTTGAGACACACGGCCTCACCAGAGCTTTCGGCCTCCTGCACGTTATACTCGCCCTTCTTGCAAGCGGTGGACTGCACGTAGAAGGCCAGGCCGGCCCCCGCGGCCAGCAGCGCTGCGCCCCCCGCCGCGCCGCCCACGGCGACCCACAGCCACGGACCTGCGGGGTGGAGATCCTCAAAGAGGGTGGACCGGCTCAAGGCTCCCAAGCCCGGCCTCCTCTTTTCCCTCCCCGCAGGCACAAGGTGAGACCTCCCGGGCCTGGCAGAGAACCCCAGGGAACTCGCAGCGCGGGGTGGGGGATAGGAGAAAACCCGGAAGGCTACCCCGAGCGCCCCGACCCCGAGGAGTGTCATCTCGGCATTGGATAGAAGCCCCTAGCCCCAGAGATACCCACAAGTCAACCAACTCACCCCCAAAAGGATGAAGGTGGGGGGAGACCGGGTCATTCCTTCACCCGGAAAAACCACAGAGATACGCGAAGTAGGGGGAAGGGATCTTGGCGAGGGCCCCCCTCACCCGCCTCCTCTGCTCTAGGTCCCTCTCCAATCCCCCTTCTCCACAGCGACGCAGTGAAGGGAGAATTATTAGATCAAGTCTCATCACACATAACCGACCCCAAGTTAATAAGCTCCTTCCGACAGCCATCACAGCCCTGGAGGGTCCCTCCCCGTGAGTTCCAGTCCTCCCTCCACCTTCCGCCCCCAACCCGCCATCGAAACCCCACTCGCCAGGGCGCCCCTGACTTCGGCCCTGGCACACTTCAGTCTCGGGTGCGGCGGAATGGGAGCGGAAACAAGGACCGGGTTCAGGGGCCCCAAGCCGCAGGCCACGCCCCCTGAAGATCCCTCGCCCCGCCCCTCCAGCCGCCACTCACCAGCCACGCGCACTGTGATGCGCCGCGCGTGGCGCCCATGCGCGTTGGTGGCTGCGCACTCGTACTCGCCGCCGTGGCTGCCCATGGCGCCCGCCACGCTCAGCGTGCTGTTGTTACTCGAGAGGCCGATGTTGGGCGCCCCCGGGGGCGCGCGCCAGCTGATCTGGGCTGGGGGCCAGGCCTCCGCGCGGCAGGTCAACGTGAAGTTCCCACCTGGCCGCACGCCTCCGGGAGGCGAGGCTGCCAACTCGGCCACCACCGGGCGGTCTACAGGGGACAGGAGGTTGGAGGGGCCGCTCAGAGCCGGTCCAGCCACTGACCTACTGACCTTCCACCCAACCACAATCTGAGAGCACCCTTCTTCAGATGGGCAGGCGAGGACCCTGCCTCCCACCAGAGCCACCTCTCCCCATAATCAGGCTGTCATCAGCACTAAAATCCTGTGCCCTGGCTCAAGGAATGAGAAGTGGGGCCCTGCACCAGTGCCCTTTTGACCTAGAACTCGAGGGGGCCCAGGCTCCTGTTCCCTAGAGTTTTCATTCTCCTCAGGTTTAGATGAGGAATTCTTGTCCCCAGGAAGGGGTCTGGGGAGGTGCCCTTGAACTGTCTTGGGCAATCCTACTGCTGCAAGTCACTGTTTGGGGGACCGGGCGCCCTCCATCTGGTGCTGCTCCCACTCACATTCCACGCCCACGGTGACAGTCCGTGCGTCCGTGCCATGCGTGTTGGTGGCCAAGCAGCGGTAGGTACCCGCATCTTCTCGGGACACGCGCAGCTGCTGAGGCCTGGGCACGCCCTCCCGGGAGCAGCGCACTTGCGGGGAGGGGCGACCCCGGGCGGCGCAGGCCAGCGCGGCAGCCTCAGTCCCTTCCAGCCACGTCTGGTGACTCGGGCAGGTGGACTCATCCATTTGCGGCGGCGCTGCAAAGCAGCCATGGGGGACGTTAGGGGGGGCGCAGACCCTGGGGCACCCCTACTTCCCACCAGCCTGGGCCCCGCTCACACTCCGTGCTCACGGCGACTGTCTTGACCACGGAGCCGTGCCTGTTGGTAGCGTTGCAGACGTAGATACCAGGTACCAGTTCACTAGAGATGCGGGGGACTCTGGGACTAGGGTCTGGGGGTGCCAGCGGGAGCAGCATCCCTTCACTGGTGCCCTCTGAGCCGATGCACTCCACGCTTGGCTCTGGCTTTCCATCCCCCTCACAAGAAAACAGCTGCCCAGATCCTTCCACCCATGTCCAATTGCTGGGGCAGCTGAGCTCCTCAAAACTGGGGCCATCTGGGGAGCAGAAGGTCACACAGAGACTGGAAGTCAGTCCAGGGTTATCCTCACATACCATCCTGCCCCGTGTTGTCCCCACTCACATTCCACCGTGACAGCCACATTTTTGGCTGCAGAACCTCGAGCATTGGTGGCTTCGCAGCGGTAGGTTCCTGCGTGCTCCCGGACCACATGCAGCAGGCCCTCCAGGACCCTGGCCTCCCCAGAGCGCACACAGCTCACGCTCGGCGGCGGGACTCCATGCGCCACACAGCTCAGTGAGACTTCTGTTCCTTCCAGCCATGTAATGTGTTCTGGGCAGCCCACGCTGTCCAGCGCTGGGGCGTCTGGAGGAAAATATGTTGGTTCGGTTTGGGGTTTAGGGACTGGCCTAATGTCCCTAGACCCCCTTTCCATCCAAGGGCGGCCACAAAGTGTTGGGCAGGCACAAAGACACTGAACCAAAGAGGTTTCACGCTGGTCGAGCTGTGAGCTGTTTGGAGCCCTTTTTCTGATTCCTACAAAGCGCCCACAGGACCGTCCCCGAGTCTTTGACCTAAAAATTGTTAGAGGGCTTGGAAAGTCCCCCTTTCCAAGACTCCGTCCAGATGTCGCACCCCAGACCCTTATGGACACGTCTACTTCTTCCTCTCCCTCTTTCCCCAAGATCTTCCCCTAATCCCACTCGCCAGCCTCTTCCCTTTTCCAAAATCCTGCCCAAAGGCACACTTCAGATCCTGTTCCCACTCTTCTTTGTAGGCTTAGTTGCCCCTAGACCCTGTTAGAGATACGCCCTGTGCACCCCCACTCA
Organism: Acinonyx jubatus; assembly: GCF_027475565.1. Taxonomy (NCBI): domain Eukaryota; kingdom Metazoa; phylum Chordata; class Mammalia; order Carnivora; family Felidae; genus Acinonyx; species Acinonyx jubatus. The sequence continues at coordinate 158,028,051 of NC_069383.1, forward strand.
CACTCCACCGTCAGCGTCACGTCCTTGACTGCCTGGCCCTGGACATTGGCCGCAGTGCAGCGGTAAGTGCCGGCGACAGCGCGAGTGACTGGACCCAGCAGGCCCAGCGCCAGCACTGCCCCGCTGTCAGGCCGTGCGCAGTGCACGGAGGGAGCGGGGTTTCCTCGGGCTTCACAGCGCAGCGTCTGTTCTGGGCCCTCAGGCCACGTCCAGCTCCTGGGACAGTCCGAATCGTCCAGCCGAGGGGCGTCTGCAGGCAGGGGCGTGGGATACAGAGAAGCCGGACATGGACCTTGAGGAAAAGCCCCACTTCCACAGCAGGGCCAGGGACTGGACAGGTCCTTGGAAATCACGGGGAGGCGAGAGGTTAAAGGCCAACTCACATAGGACGCGGAGTTCGGCGCTCTTGTTCTTGCTTAGGGTCTCCCCGTCCACCTCGAGAGTGGCATCACAGAAGAAGCTGCGCCTGTCGTCGTCCTCAGTGGCATTTAGCTGAAGCTGGGTGGACTGCCCTGGGACCACGGCTGGAATTCCGTCCAGTGTGACCAGGACTCTGGCCCCAGCTGAGCAAGTTACTGTCACCACCTTCCCTTCGGGGATGGTGGGCTCGCTCAGGGTCAGGACCGGCGACGGGAAGCCTGGGGACAGGGCATTGGCGGTGAATCCCTTGACCACGCCCCTCCTGCGGGTCGAGGCTGACCCTTATCTACCTGAACCCTCCGGGCTCTGCGGCCAAACTAAGGGTATCGCGCTCCGCCCCTCGGGATGCGCAGGCTCCGCCCCATCTCGCCCCGCCCCCTTGAGGTTGTCTCCGCCAAATCTTTCGGAGATCCTCGCTGGGTTTGTGGCCTTCCCTTTCCGGCGTCTCATATTCCGCCTGCTATTCAGTCTCTGTCACCCCTTATGGACTTTCGGACCACGCCTATTCCTATACTAAGGCCCCGCCCACTATTTGCCCCGCCTTCCCGTTCCTCTGGCTCCACCCCAGAACCGCGAAGGGGCCGCGTCACTCCCTCTTACTGTAAATAGTCACGTTCTCCCGGGTCTCGCGGCTCTCGCCCCCCAGGGTCACGTTGCAGACCAGCTGGCTGGCGCCTTCCTGTTCTGCACTAGCTGTGGCTGTGGCAGTGGCCATAAGCGCGTCCCCCTCGAAGGTGATATCGGGACTCAGCCTCTGATCCCCTAGCGCCAGGTAGACCCAAGCCTCCGAGGCTGGAAATAGCTCGTCCAAGGCGCAGCTCACGGGTCTTTCTGAGCCCACTTCCAAGAGTCGGGGGGCAGCGAGGCTCGGGCGGTCCGGAGACAGGGCTGGGAGTCACAGAACAGCTTGAATTTATGTATCAAACGCTCAGTATGTACTAAGCACGTTCCATGCACCATCTTATCGTATTATCCTCAAGGCACGTAGGGGGAAACAACGTGCAGCAGGGGCATGTTGGAATTAGGATTAGAATGCAGATTTCCCTGCTTCCAAACTTCTTAACACTTGCCCGACCCCTTTTGGTCCCCTTCTCCCGACACTCACTCACCGAAGGTTCGGAGCTGTCTGGGGGCGGAGCTGTTTTCAAAGAGCCCCAGGCCGTGCGGCCTCAGGTCCAGCTCCGCGCGGCAAGAGAAATTGGCCCCATGGTCCTCCCTTCGCGCCAGTACTGTAGCTGTAAGAACAGCGCCCCGCGCTCGGGGTGGCTCCCCCGCGAAGCTGCGACGGATGAGCTCCTGGGCGCCCCGCAACAGGGTCAATGTGAGGCTCCCACGAGGCCCAGCGCCCGGGACCCTACAGCTCAGGGTAAAGTTCTCGCCCACAGGCTGCCAGGCAGGCAGCGGCACCAGCTCTACACGATCCGGCCGCTCTGGAAAGGGTAACCACAGCTTTTTGGAAACGCGGGGGTTTAGAGGGACGTGGCGTGGAACCAGGGGCCCAGAGAGGGAGCGCGTGGGGATCCAGAGGGTGGAGCCCGAAGGGGAGGACTCTGTGACCCAGGGGGCGGGGCTTGGAAGGGAGGGAAAGTAGTAGAGTAAGCGTGGCCGCTGAGAACTCACGGAAAGTACGAATGAGCCCACGCGCCTGCAGTGTGCGCCGCGCGCAGCGGAAGAAGCAGACAGGCTGGGTCTCCGGCTCACGGATGTCCACCAGCTGCCGAGCCAGCCAGCGCAAGCCCCTCTGGGTCCCATTCCGGCGCAGCGAGGTCTCCAGGCCACCGCGCTCAGGTCGTGGGCAGTTAGTGCTGCAATTCAGCCACAAAGATCCCCCGCGCTCCACGAGCGCCACGCGGGGCTGCAGATCCGCCCAAAAGGGCTCCTGCGCGACCGCTGCCCAGGGAAACGTGGGCTCAGCCTGGGGAGCCACTTTCCTGGGATCTTAGTGCCCCTATTCGAATCAGGGATTCTTAGGGAATTAGCAGGGGGCAAGAAAGAACTCAGGAGCCCTGCATCCTGTCCCGGCCTCAGGTTTGCAGGAGCGCTCCCAGGGTTCAAACCTCGAGGGCGTCTCTGGGACGGGGCAGCGGAGACACCCCCGTCTCCAAGATGCCCATGGAGCGATGGGAAAGCATGGGGGGAGGGGGGAGGGGATGAAAGATGGGGTCTTTGACGCACACCGCAACGATGGGAGGAGGGGACCTCGTGTGGAGGAAGGAAAACGAACTGGTTCTCAGGATTCTTGCCGGAGACGGGGGAGACAGGTTGAGGCGAGGGCAAAGGAGAGGTGAAACTGAGTCAAGCATAAGTGAGGACCCCCCAAACCCGGGAGAACACAGAAGGCTGGGCTCTTGGAAGGAATCGCGGTAACAGCTGAGGCACTCGGTTGCCAGGGCTCCGGGTGGAGCGGGAATAGCTCCTCTGAGTCACGGCAGTTGGGGAAATCGGGTCTTTCCGGACCACGAGTGAGGAAGATGTCAGTCCGTGGACCAGGGTGCATAACAGAGCGTGGGGAGGTACCCCGGAAGGGGACAAGGGAGACACGGGGTATCCAGAGCATGAGGCTGGATTCGGAAGAGCACCCAGGATCTCGAAGAAGACGGTAGGGTAGAGATCTGGGCGAACGAGGAGTCTGGAAGCTGGGTCTCCAGTGTATGTTGGTGGGAAGAGGGATAGAGGGGAAAGGCCAGGGCTCAAGGTGGGGCAGAAGCGTGGGAGTGGAGCGAGAGGAGGGCGGAGCCGGGAGGGGCTTGTGGCCGCTTATCTGGTCCGGGAACTCCGCCCCCACCCTGTCAACCCTGAGCCAGGACCCGGCTCTTACCTGAGAGGCCGAGGAACCCCAGGCCCAGGGCAGCCCAGAGGCCGAACAACGCCCGGCACAGCCCTGGCGAGGGCCCTGGCATCGCCGCCGCGGGGGAAGCGCAGGAGGCGAGGAGAGCGCGAGCGCGGAGCTGGGCTAGAGGACGGCGCGGCGGGTGGGTTGTGGAGGAGGCAGAGTTGCGTTCGGGGATTGGTTTAACGTTGGTAACTTGGTTTCCAAGGAGGGGGCGGCGGCAGAGGCGGCTGGGGGGGCGGGAGGGCGAGCGTGCTCCAGGCTCCCGGCCTTGGCGAAGGCGTGCTGGCAGGAGCGAGCGACCCCCGGGGTCTACGTGGAAGCCCGCCCCATCGCCCGGAGCCTTCTGGGGGCGGCCGCGCGCTCCCGCGTCATCCTCCGCGGCGAAGCGGAGGTCCGGGGATGCTGGGTTGCCCTTCTCAAACCCCCACGCTACCCCTAGCTTGGATGCCGTGATAATAAGCTGGACTCAGAGCTCCGCCCCCATAGTTATCCGTCCCCCCCCCCCCCTCCGCCTCCTCCCCGCGCCCCTTGAGCAGGGGGTTGAGGGCTAGGAGAGATCTGGAAAGAGCAGGATGGGGGAAGGCACAGTTCTAGGGAAGGGTGTGGGGAGGCCTCCCTCACGGATCCTTCTCCTTTTGACCCGGAGAGCTGAGGCTTACAGCCACGCCCCTAGTCCCCCTCCGGCTCCGCCCCCGCACGCGACAGAGGGGGTGGGGACGAAAGTGCCAGCGAGTCGGGAACACGTGTGCATGCGCGCAGCGTTCGCGGGCGTCTAAATTAGGGTCGGCTCCGCTCTGGGTCTGTATTTACCCAGCGTGCAGCGGGCACGTGTCTACGCGGCGTGTATGAGCTCAAGCCTCGGAAGAGCACCCCAGAATCCGCTTTCCGCGCGGTAGGCAGGGCCCTGGACAGCCCGGGCCCTGCCAGATACCCAGTGCGGGCTCGGATTCTGTCCACGCGAGACCAAGAGACCAACTATAACACTTCGACCCTTCATCCGGGCCCCAAGCTTTGACACCCCCGCATGTGCCCGGTGACTATCAAGACATTGCCAGGACATGAGTCTGGGACACCCCACGTGGGCCATCTGATTGCTCCTTCCCTGCAGTCACCACATGGGCACCTTTTCTTCATAGCTCTGTCCCTCATTGTCATGGGCCCCCTCCCATTTGTGCTCTCCCCCCAGCACTAACAGTGAACTGTGGGGGCCAGTTCTCGCTCCACCCCTGTCCTCCAGGAAAGTGCTAGGTTTTAAGGGGGGTGGGGGATAGGAAAGGAAACTTAACATCCAATCAGAGCTGCAGCGTGGCAGCAGCAGAGCCAATCGGGAAAAACCATACTGTGAGCCATCTCCTACCACCACCACAGCCCAAAGCCCTCCAGTACCCAAACTATGCCTATCTGCACCCCTCTGATAATGCCTGCAGGAGAAGTACTTTGCCACACTTGGCTGGAAATGCAGAGGGACTGGGACGCCCAGGTCCCCAGGTGGTTGAGAATGAGGAAACCTCAGGTGCCCTAAGAGAGACCAGGAACTTGGAGAAAGTGATTGAGGCAAGGCCAAAAAGGAACCCTAATGGGGGACGTTTAGGCCATGGGACAGAGGCTTACTGAGGAAGGCTTTATTGAACCAGTCAGGGTTCCCCAAATTGCTTCTGATTCCTTTTTCTTCTGGCTCAGCGGTCATGGACCACCCCCTCTGCACCCCGGGACTGCATCAATAGCCATTTTCGCAGGTAGGTGGCCCCCACGACGAGAAGGATCCCCACAAAGGCCGCGATGGAGGTGGAGGCCAAGACCTTGGGCGCGGGGCTCCAAGCTGGGGACAGGAGGTGAGAATTAGGAAGGGAACACATGTTGATGTGACGCCCCGCATGGAGCTGCCGCTTGGCTCTCTCACCCTGCCGGGGTCGTAACCCTTCCCCACCCCTCCTCAAGTCTCCAGGATTCCAAAGGTGCCTCACCGAGGACTGTGAGCGTCATGGGTGCCGAGCTGCTGCGGACCACCAAGCCATCAAGATTGAGGCGTGCGTGGCAGGTCACGGGCTGCAAGAAGTCGCGGGGCCTAGCGGGTAACGTGTACGTCAGCGTCACATTGGCCAGGTCCAGGCCAGTGAAGCGCTCCAGGTTCTCAGAGTAGATGACCCGGCCGCCGCGCCTCAGAGTCACCACCAGGAAGCCCACGGGGAATACGTGTGTCACGTGGCAGCGCAGCGTGTACTCACTGCCCACTAAGACTGGGGGATCCAGGATCACGCTGTGCGGCTGTTCTAAAGCAAGAGGGGGCCGCTGAGCAAGGTGCGCGTGCGCCCCCTAACGCGACTGTCAAATACCCCCCCTCCGTCCCCCTCCCCTCACCCCAGAAGAACCTGAGCCCCAGTCCCTCACTGTAGGCGGTGATCTTGGCCGTGGCCCCCCGCGTTTCTCCTGCGCAGGTGACGAAGCAGCGCACCTCGGAGCTCCAGGCCCTCACATCCAACAGCTCGTAGGATACCCAGCCGGGCCCACTAAGCGTTCGGCCCCGCCGCAGCCGAGTGCTGAGGCTGGAATTCTCCGGCAGGGGGCAGCTGCTGCTGCAGTTAAGCCACACTGAACCCCCCGGCGGCACGGCCTTGAACGCCGGGCTCACGCGCACCCAGAAGGACGCCGAGGTCTCCGAGGGCCCCGGAGAGTGGCCTCCGGGGCCTTGAGCCCGCGCAGCCCGGCGCCAACGCGCGCTCCCGCCTCCCCGGTAGGCAGCCGCCAGCAAAACCAGCAGCGAGAGGGGGAGCAGAGACCCCATGGGAAAGGGCCCAGACTGAGGGGCCCCGCGCCAGGGAGCCAAAGCTGGCTGTGGAGATAAGGAGGCCCGCAGCCCCGCCTCCTCAGCCCCACCCGGAGAGACAGAGGCCCCTAGAGGGCCCTGGAGCCTGCGTAAAGACCCTCAGCCCCTCCCTCGGCTCAAGAACGGGATTCCAAACCACCAGAAACCAAGGGTCAGAGAGTTTTCTGGAGAGGAATCTTTAATTTTCGCTAGAATCTTAAGAGGTTCTGAAGAGCCCCAGATTTGGACTAGAGCCTCAGGGGTGGGCCTTGAACCGGCAGCCTTTTCTTAGGGGAGGAAATGGGAGGATGAGGAGGAAGTGGGAGGATGGGACTAGAAAGGGCTCCAACTGGACGTTGGACATCTTCCCTCAACTCACACAAGGCAGGCACACTGAGAAGAAGCTTTATTAGCACAAGAAAGAGGCTTCTGGAACTGGGAGGGGATCCCCCCAGGCCTCTCCTCCGCACTGCCTGCAGGGCCCTTGTCTCCGCTGGAATTTGGAGCTGCCAGAGTGCTCTGTTCTTGCAAGGTCCCAAGATGGAACCAGGTAGGACAAGGCAGGGACACACAGCGGTTGGGCATAGTTTCATGGGACTATATGGTTTAGCTGCCAGTGAATGGGCATTCATGTTTAGGCACGGCACAGTGTCACTGTGAGCACTAGCAGATGCTTATGGGCAGAGAGGTGGTTAACGGAGGTCAGTGTCAGAGATGGGGGGAGGAGTAAGGGCTCAGTGGTTGTCCCTGGGCAGGTTACCAACTAAACCATATCACCATTGCCAGTCCCCTTCTGGGGGAAAGCAGCTTAGCCAGCCGGAGTAGGAAATTCCAGCCCCACTTGATCTTTTTGCCAGGCACTCCTTTGCAGTGCACAGCCAGTGCAACTGTACCTGGCGGCCCTGAATGAGACTAGACGGAGAACTCCCTGAGGACAGGAACCTATGTTCCTCTTCTTTACTCTTCTAACCCACATAAAAGGCACTCAATAAATAGCTCATAAGAGAACAAATTAATAAATACATCCATCAAAAGTTGGGGACAGTCAATGGACAGCCGCACTGGAGCTGGCATGTCAGAAGAAGGATGGGGATATGTTTCCATGCTGTATGTGTTTGTGCAGGCCACTTCTCCCTAGGACTGCGGGGCCTCAGCACACGCAGCAGGGGTGAGTTTCACTGTTTCGCAGTTGGGTGTCCCAGGTCAAGTGTCCCACCACACCCCCTCTGGTCTGGTCAGGCTTTGGCACCCCTCACAGTCATGACCCAAGTCCCGCCCCCTCCTCATGGCTCAGTCCTGTGACTACAGGTCAGGTGTGAGGCTTGGGGATCCTAAGTGTGCATGCGCCTTGATCCCCAATGCTGTCCGTATCCTGAGGCCTCTGTCCTGTCCTCGGGCGTCCTGGGAAGGTGGGTGGAGCTGAATGGACCATTGTTCAATGTGGCACCGCTGCCACTGTGTGGGGGACTGAGGAGGAGGCCCTGTCCTGGGACAGGTTCAGGGTGGCGTGGCTGGTGTGTTCAGCTTCATGGCAGCCGCCTCCTGGGCCTTCTGTAACTTGTATTTCTGGATCTTCCGCTGGCGGTTATAGAAGTAAGCAGCTAGGCCCGCAGCTCCTATGGTGAAAGCAACTGTCACCAGAATGGTGGTGAGGATGTAATTCCGGTGGTCTGTGGGGGAGGACACAGTGGGTGATGAAGGTCGAGCCAGGCTCACTGCCTCTGCCCTGCCCAGCCCTAAACACCGGCACACTCACAGATCACGTTCACGACCACTTCACGGGTGACCTCACCACGGGGGCTCCTGGCCTGACACAGGTAAGTGCCTGCAACCTCCCGCGTGACAGGTCTCAGGTCCCCGATGGGCAGCAGAGCATTATCCCCCTTCCGGCGACACTTCAGCTCAGGAACCGGATTTCCCCAAGCTTGGCATGTCAGGGTCTGCTGGGAGCCTTCCTGCCATGTCCAGTTTCCCAGACAATCCCTCTTGTCTAGTCGGGGACCATCTGGAGAAACACAGCAAGATGAGGGATGAGGTCAGGGACCAGGACACCCCTCACCACCTGGGACAGGAGGACTCTGGAATCTGGGGAGAGGGCTGGAGGGGACCCCCAGAGGGCAGGAGCTCCAGGGGCCTTAGGGGTTGGGTCTTGAGGATTAGGAGTCATTGTCCAGCAGCTCCACTCACACAGGACACGGAGCTCCCGGGTCTGGTTCTTGTGTAGCACCTGCCCGGCCACCTCCAGGAGAGCAGAGCAGAAGAAGATGCGCCCATTGTCCTCGGCGCTGGCATTTAGTTGGAGCTGGGCCCTGGGTCCTGGAAGCCTTGCCGGGACCCCCCCGCTCAGCATCACCAGGGCCCCGGCCTGGGCTTCACACTCCACGGTCACCACAGTCTGTTCTGAGACCTCTGGCTCACTCAGGGTCAGGTTGGGAGCCGGGAAGCCTGGGGGCGGGGCACACGGTGAGCACCGCCTCCCAGTACCGGCCCCACCCCTTGGAAGCCCCGCCCCGTCTCTACTTACTGTAGATGGTCACATTCTCCTGCCACGACCGGCTCTGGTGTCCCAGGGTCACCACGCACGACAGCTGCTGGGTGCCCTCCTCTTCCATGTTGGCCTTGTCATGGGCCGTGGCCAAGAGGGAGTCGTTGTTGTGCGTGACTGTGGGGTGCAAATTCCGGCCAGACAGCTCCAGGCGGACTTCGGCCTCCGAAGCTGGGAACAGCCCGTCCATGGTGCAGTTCACGGGCCACTCTGTGCCCGCTTCCACAACGCTGGGGGTAGCAAGGTTTGGGTGTATCGCTGGCAGGACTGGTGAGAGAGGGTGGGTGTGAACACAGAGGGGACAGGCAACCTAAAGCCCTTTTCTGGGGGCATCCTCTTCCCAAGAGCCTCCGTGGCCCGGGGTCACCCCTGCCCCGGCACACATATGGGGTTACATATGGGGTTACCGCCTTCTCAGAAGATCCTGCAGCTGGGGCGCCCCATCCCAGTGTACCCCACCCCAATGGCCAAGAACATGCTCTTTCCCAGGAGCCCTTGTAATCTAGGTAGGTCACCACCTTAGCACCCCCATGACCAAAGGCCCCTTTCTTCCCCACGCGCCAAGCAGGACCCTCCACCCCCCCCCCCCATCCTCTCTGGCAGCTCCCCAGCGCCTCACCGAAAGTTCGGAGCTGCCTGGGGGCCGAGCTGTTCTGGAACAGACCCAGCCCTCGGGACCGCAAGTCCAGTTCCGTGCGGCACGAGAAATTGGCGAGGTGGTCGTCTCTGCCCGCCAGCACCGTGACCGTGGCCTCAGCGGGCTCCCCGACGGCCGGCTGCCGGCTCAGCTCCTCCTCCCCGCGGAGCAGCACCACCGTGAGGTTGGTCCGGGGCGCCCCGCCGGCCACCTGGCAGCGCAGGATGAGGTTTTCGCCCACGGGCTGCCAGCGGGGCAGGGGGGCCAACTCCACGCGCTCCGGGAACCCTGGGGGTGGGGGGGTGTTGTGTGAGCCAGAGAGGCTGCCCGCCTGCAGGGGGCGCTGGGGCGCGGGCTGCGCCCCGTCCAGGGGCCTCCCCCCTCCCCGCTCTTGACGCGACACACCCCAAACCACCTAAGCCAGACAGGAATGTTAAGAGCTTCAGGATAAACCGGTGGGAAGTCCCCAGGTGGCTGAGAAGGGGGCAAAAACAATTTATCCACTGCACCGTCTAAGAGTGAAGAGTGGAAAAAAAAAAAAAAAAAAAAACCACCAAAAACCTCAAAATCTATCACCGGGAGTCCGGTCAAATACATACAGTAAATTTAAACTGCCCAGTCCAGTAGAGATTGAGTAGAGATTGTTTCTAAGAGACCCTATGCTCCCCCCTTCTCTTCTTCTTGGCCTTATTTCCCCCCACAGCACCCCTCACTGTCTGACACCCAAGGGTGACACACATCTTCTCAGTTAACTTGTTTCTCTATTTCCCCGTCCTGCCAGGTAAGTTCAGCCCGGGGCGGGGGGGGGGGGAGGTCTTTGTCAGCTTTGTTCCCTGATCTGTTGGTGGCACACAGTAGGCTCTCTGTATTTATAGAAAAAATAAGTTTGAGTCACCCGCATTGACTTAAGGCCTTTCAGGAAGTTCCCAAATGTGCTGCGTGGTCCCCTGAAATGTTAAAAATGCAAGAATAACCAACAGACACTCAAAACGGAACTCTGAGTATCCCCTGAAAACAACATGTGGGCTTGGGTTTTGCAGGCCAGGGTCCCCGTTACACATAAAGTAACAGAATTTCAGACCAGGACTGAAAGTGAAAATTAAAAGAGGAGTCCCAGAGGGCTGCGACTTAGCACTGAGGGCCCTGGGTTTGATTCCTAGCTTTGGGGCTTCTGTGCTATGAGCTGTAGGTGAGCGACTTTGCCCTGGAAATCGCTCCAGCCCTCGCAGTTGGGGAAATTGAATCTGAGTTTCCTGAGCTGTAAAATGGGTTATTGGAGGTAGGGCTTTCATTAATGCATTTAAGAAATAGAATGACTGTAAATGGACATGAGGTTTCCTTTTAGGGTGATGGAAATGTTCTAAAATTAGATGGTGGTGAGGGCTGTGCTACTCTATAAATACATGCAAATTTGTTGAATTGTACACTTGAAAGGGGTGACTTATGTATGTATTCTGTAAATGATATCTCAGTATAGCTTTAAAAACAAACGGGGGTGGGGGAAGAAAACCTTTAGACGTCCAGTGCTTACCCATAAGCACCTGCTGCAAACACGAATTTGCAGAGCTGGGTGCAAACCTCAAACCTCAGCCCCCAAAAGGAGTTCCTATCTCTGAGCACAGCTCCTTGCCCTGAAGGCCAGACTGGGGGAGGAGGTCTGTCTTGCCCCTGCCTCTCCCTGAACCCCAACCTTCAGTCCTGGTTAGTTCCCTCTTCCAAGTATTTGTCTGCCCTCCCTTCCTGTACCCAGCCACTGCCCACACATGTGGCCTGGACGAGGTCCACGGCCAACTGCTCGCTGGCTTCCCAAAAGGCCAGCCTTCTGCTAATTATCTTTTTTTTTAAGTTTATTTGCTTATTTATTTTGAGAGAGAGAGAGAGCCAAAGAGAGAGACGTGGGAGGGGCAGAGAGAGAGAAAATCCCATTCGGGGCTCGAACCCATGAACCGTGAGATCGTGACCTGAGCCAAAACCAAGAGTTGGATACTTAACCAACTGAGCCACCCAGGCAGCCCAGCCTTCTGCTATCTAGATCCCTGGCCTGCTCTCACACCCTCCATGGCTTCCTAACACCCTGAGGAAATCCCCACCAATCTGCTGGTATTCAGCCCTTCCTAACACCGACCCCCTCCGTTCAGCATGTTTTCCCACTCAAACCTAGGCTGTTCCCTCTGCCCTGAATGCCTGTCTATACCAACTTCTACTCACCCTTCAAGGACCAGTTAGGGGTCATCTCCTACAGGAGGTAACACGCTTATCCTTTCTAGAGAAAGTTCAGCCACCCAGGGATCTTTACACCAGGGGTGGGGCAGGACCAAGCTAGATAGGGCCTCTCCTAGGTGACCCCCTGCCTGTGTGCAGGACATCGGCTCCATTTCACAAAGCTGGAAATTAAGGCAAAGGCTGGTACCCAAAGTCACAGAGGGAGAGACGTGGCAGACCCAGGCCCCAAAGTTGGAGCACTGGGTTTTCAACTATCATGCCAAGATGCAGAAGTCCCTCGAGGAGGTTTGCCTGGGGTTTTACAGGCCACTGGGAACGTTTGGGGACTCTCCTCAGCTGGCCAGAATCTGCCCAAACATGCTCCAAATCAGAAGCAAAGCCGCTGTTTTCCCCAAAGGCTTTGCCCAGACACCATGATGGTGGAGTGTCCTTCACGCCTCAATGCATCATTACACCCATGCGAGGAGGTCTCATGGCAAAGTCAGTGAACAAGCCATATCCCCCGTGGCCACCCGGTCCATAAAGGCCATGCTGGGACTAGAACCCAAAGCTGTCTAACCCCGAGACCAGTTGGCTAACTCTTTCTGTCTTTTCTTCCTTGTTTGTTTGTTCCATCTTGTTTTCATCTGAATTTTACTTATTCATTGCCTATGGTAATAGTAGTTCTCACAGTTGAAAGTGCCCAGAGAAGAAGAAGGCACATAGAAAACACTGGCCCCATGCCCTCTCCCGGAGCGCCCCTCCCCCAGCCTCTCTCTCTCATTTCTTGGATTTCCTCTCCTGGCTCCTTTCTGTGTCAACGCAGGCGGCCCTCACCCCACCCTGCTGGTCCTCAACACCAAGGATGGCATGCCACTCGTTCTGGGCACGCCTCTCTTCTCTTGAACGTGACGGGACACCTTGGAGGTCATTTCGCTTTCAGGACATGGGAGCTTCCTCCTTCTCTTTGTGCAGTTGCATACTGCGCCTTCAAGTGAGCAAACTACAGCGTATCTCCCCCGTGCCCTGTGCCCGAGTGGGTTGCAAACTTTTGCCCATGCAAATAAAGCCACAGTAAAATAACCCCATCCCGCAGCCCACGCCGCTCCCGCGGGGCTGGGGACACACATAAGCCCAATCCCGAGGAACGGGATTTCTGTGTCAAAGCACACATGCCGTGGGCCACTTAGGGAACTGACACCACTTCCCCACTCGGGGCTGTGCTTCTCTGTTCCCACGTTGTCAGCGATGTCCCAGGACTGCCCGCTTCCCCACCGTCTTGCCAGCATGGCTGTTATCAACCCTTTTGATTGCTGTCAATATGTGAAAATTGCCATGTCCGGGCTACTTTTAAATTGCATCTTCTTTAACATTTTGTTTTAAATGTTTATTTATTTTTGAGAGAGAGAGAGAGAGAGAGAGAGAGAGAGAGAGAGAGAGAGAGGCCGAGCACAAGCAGGGGAGGGGCAGAGAGAGAGGAAGACACAGAATCTGAAGCAGCTTCCAGGCTCTGAGCTGTCAGCAGAGTCCGACGCGAGGCTCGAACTCACGGACTGTGAGATCATGACCTGAGCCAAAGTCAGACGCATTTAACCCACTGAGTCACCCACGTGCTACTAAACTGCATCTCCTTCTTTGTTAATGTTTATTTATTTTGAGAGAGAGACAGAGAGAGAGAGCATGTATAAGCAGGGGAGAGGCAGAGAGAGAGGGAGAGAGACAGTCCCAAGCAGACTCCGCACTGTCGGTGCAGAGCCCAAAGTAGGGCTTGAACCCACGAACAGTGAGATCCTGACCTGAGCCAAAATCAGGAGTCAGATGTTCAACCGACCGTGCCATCCAGGCGCCCCTAAACTACATCTTTTAAAAAGTCATATCTAGGGGCGCCTGGGTGGCTCAGTCGGTTAAGTGTCCAACTTTGGCTCAGGTCATGAGCTCGCGGTTGGGGAGTTCGAGCCCCGTGTTGGGCTCTGTACTGACAGCTCAGAGCCTGGAGCCTGCTTTGGATTCTATGTCTCCCTCTCTCTCTGTTCCTCCCCTGCTCTTGTTCTCTCTCTCTCTCTCTCTCTCTCTCTCTCTCTCTGTCAAAAATTAAGATTTAAAACAATTTTTTTAATAATAAAAAATAAAATAAAGAGTCATATCTAGGATCTGTCACATGTTTCCAGAGGCCTATAGTACTCAAATGTACTGAATCTCTGCAATACGCTAAACGCACCCAAGAAAATTCTAGAAGGGGTTTCAAACGACAATGCGGCTTTCCGAAGATGTGCCCACCAGTGCTCTGGCGAGCCAGCTCTGTCCCCACCACCAAGCAACAAAGGCTGTCCCAGCCCGAGGGGACTTGCACGCGTCCACCTCCCCCACCCAGCCTGCCTTGTCCAGCCCCTGGGCCCAGCCACTCACAGTACACGGTGAGAGACATCGAAACCATTGTCTGTGCTTGACAGTATGAGAAGCATATTGGGGTGCTATCTTCCTGCACACCACTCAGTTCGAAGATCTTCCAGTTGTCCCCCTGGGCGACCTCCTTCTTAGTCAGCTGCGTCTCCAGGCCCAAGAAGGGGCGATGGTCACAAGAAGTACTACAGTTCACCTGCACAGAGCCGCCTCGGGGTATGATGGCTTCTAGGGGGTGCACTGATGTTTGGGCCCCTCCAAGTCCTAGAACAAAAGATGGAAGTCAGGACAAATCGGGTTCATCAGCAATTACCGTGTACCCAGCCTGGGTTGAGGGCTGGGCACAGAGCCCCGAACGAGGCAAAACGCTGCCTTCAGTGTGGGAGACAGAAAAATTCATAGGCAAACAAGATAATTAATAACTGATGTTAATAAGAGCTTTGGCAAAAACAAAACAGGGTGAGAGAACAGACAGTGACTTGGTGACAGGGTAATGTGTGAGCAGAGATCCGAATGATGAGAAGGGGCTGGCCATTCAGAGAAGAGGGAAATTAATTCTAGGCAACAGGCACAAGTGCAAAGGTCCTGAGGCAGGGTGGCTGGAGAGAGTTAGTGAGGAGGAAGAGCTGGGAGAAAGGTCAGGAAGATGGATCATGTGGGCAGGGCAGGTCATGCCAAGGACTTGTTCTTCATTCGGAGGGCAATGGGGAGCCACGGAGGACTTGAGCAGAGGAGGGACATGAAGTCAGTGTGCTTCTCTCTCCCAGGACGTGAGGTGGAGGAGGCTAGCCCTCCAGGAATGGAAAAGTTCCAACTGAGTTGTCTCCTCACTTCCTCTGCCAAGTGGTCTCCGCTCTCAAGGCCTCAATTTCCCCTTCTGTAAGGTGGGTAAATATAGTCATCCCAGCCCCCGCTTAATGCAAGGGACTCCTAGCACAGGGCAGACAGTGCCTGTTTGCAGGGAAGAAGGGGGCTTGTGGTGATTAGCTCCCTCCGACTCCCTGGTGCCTCCAAAGCTGAAAAAAATATCTATCTGGGCCCTTCCAAAGGGCCTATCTATCTGCCTCTTGCAAAGATTGCTGTCCTCAGCTTTGGGTTCCTCTGTCTGGATGGAGGTGTGGGAAAACAGCAGCTCCGTGAATTCTCCGATAGTGATTCTGGGATAGTTCCCATTTCACAGAGTGAAATGGTGAGGCTGAGAGAAGTGCGGTTACTCAGCTGAAAAGCAGTAGAAACCACATTGGCATCTGGACTAGAACCCTTTGTTGGGCTGGTAACCGCAGTGTCCCTTTCCCACTCTCCCGCTTCCCAACACAGACCACCATTTGGCGCTCCCCCTGTCTCCCTCTGGCAACCCCCAGACTGGGTTTGGTGGAGGGGTGCTGGGGCATGCCACTCTCAGCCTCTGGCCTCTGGGCAAGTCAGCCCTGGAATTCCCCTGAGCAGAGGCAGTCCTGGACTTCCCCAGGGGCAGGGGGGACGAGGAACAGAATGTACATGTGTGTGTGTTGGGAGGGGGGGTCCCCAGCCTACTCAGCTTGGTGCCGGACACGTCCGCACACAATCAGACGGAGTCTTGGAGCCAGGCGTGGCACTCGGCCAGGACACAACCATATCGAGTGGCCGCCCTTACGTTCTCCATCTTACAGCTGAGAAACTGAGGCTCCGGGAATGTCAACCTCTAACTTGAGGCCTCCCGTGGAAGTGATCCAGGGTCTGGATTCGAACCCACTGCTGTCAACTTTCAGCCGGCGACTCTAGCCCCAACTTCCCATAAACAGCTACCTAAGTACGACAGGGGCTTATCCCCAGCCGGCCGGGAGCGAGTCCTCCCCGTGCGCCCGGGGCGCAGCGGGGATCCGGGGAGTTGGCTCGACGGCAGCCCCACCCCGACTCACCTGGGAGCAGAGCTCCGATCAGGGCCAGGAGCGCTGGCAGCGCGGGACGGGCGGTGCCGAGAGCCATAGCGGGCCGAAGCTGGGAGAGCAGGGCACCGGCCTCCGGCAGCGCAGAGACGTGCGGCGCCGACTGGGCTCATGGCCGCAGCGCGTGGGCCTTTTATTGTGGCCGGGCACGGGGGGCAGAGGGGCGGTGCTACTTTCCCGGAAACCTCGCGCCTTCCCCTCCGGAACGAGGGCTCCGGCATTTCCGGATTGAAAGGGTGCCGAGCCTAAATCGCGTTGTCCCCCCTCGTTGGCCGCTGGAGCGCTGGAATTTCCAAACTGAAGCAACGAGGGGCGCGGCGGCCGGGCGAGCTCAGGGGGGGCTGCTCCCGGCGCGACAGGTTCGGTCCCGGGGCCGGGCTCACCGCGGTGCTGCGGTGCCGCTGCTCTAAGCGCTCTACGGAATACCGCCAACTACCCTGGACGGTAGGGACTGTTATTGTGCCCATTCCACAGAGGGGTAAACCGAGCCTCCGAGCGGCGAGGAGGTTCGAACTCGTCTGACTGTCCAGCGCATGCAGGCCTCTTTAACCGAGTGGACGATCCCTCTTTAGGGTGGGGACCCAGGAATCTCTTCGGGGCACTCTCTATCAAGGGTGCCCCTCCCCCAAGGGGCAAGCCCTTGCTCAGCTGACAGATTTCCCAAGAAGCGGCAGGAACAAGCCTGGGCGCATGCAAGGGTCCGCGAAACCATGGGGTGAGGACTCCAGGCGTCATCACGTCCGGGGCCCTGCATCGCCCCCCCCCCCCACCCCCCGCCAAGGCCGCGGCCGCCCCCGCGCTTCTCCTTTCGGCCTCCGCCGCGGGGGCGTCTTTACAGCCTCCAGAAAAAGGAAGGAAGCCGCGTGGTCCTGACGCGCCGAGGTCCCCGCTGCCGTCCCCAGGCCCCTCGGGGAAACTGAGGTAGCACACCTTGAATGGAGAGGGGGCGCTCGGACCCTTCCTTTCCACAGGGAAACAACTCCTACGCCCCGAAGTGGGGCGAGGAGAGGAGGCGGCCAAACTCCAAGCGCTGCACCTGGCTCTTGAACTCTGGGCGCCAGCGGTAAACTGTGCGGATATTTGCTGGGGCTAGTTCCATTAGGAAGGGGCGTGGGGGGAGGGATTGTGTCTATAGACCGCCGCCGCGTCCTCCACCCCAAGGCCACGGCCTACGCGTGTGACCCCAAGGCTTGGCATCTACCACGTCGAGGCTGGGGGCCCTGGGGTCTCCCAGCGCTTAGCCACGCCGCCTAAGACTTCCTGTTGTGGGATGCGCGTCGCGTCGCCATGGAGACCTCTGAGGGGCCAGGGAGGTGGCGCAGCAGAAGGGGAAGGGAGGGAGCCCAGGGGACGTTCGAGCCCTTCCTTCGGAGGATAGGGCTTCGAGTCACTCATCAGCTAGAAAAGCATCCCTTCTCCTGCCCTGATGATTCCTAAGGGCTTTCCACGGGGATCTTCCTACGCGGGGTGTGGTGGGTGCTGAAATCCCTCCCCGAACTGTCTGGGCAAAGGTGCAGGGTAGGACCAGGGACGCCCCAAGCCTCGAAGGGACTGGGAAAATCCTGTGCGGGAGGGAGAGGGGGGGTTATTTTCCGGCGGATTTTTCTCGGGCTTTCCGCAATGGGTCTCTGAACTTTGGTCCACAGTGCGCGGGCGGCGAGCTCCCCCGCGCGGCCCAAGTCTTCCTTGCAGCCATAAAAGCGCGGTTCTTTCGGATCTCTCCCGACAGGCCCTGCGGTGTTCAGTGGGTGCCTGCTGTGATAGGAATCCTTCCAAGAGCTGGCGACAGGGCAGTGATGAGGAAAGACAAACATTTCGTCATTGTGCAGAGATGGTTTCAACGGCGGGGGACCGATAAGAAACAAAAATAAAATATATGGGGTGAGTGTTGGTGATTGGTGCTGAGAGGAAATAGAATAGGAGGGATAGGGAATGTGAGGGTTAATGAACTTTTAAGTAGAGTACTCTGGGAAAGACTGAGAAGGCGACATTTGAGCAAAGACACGGGGAAGTGAGGAGGCTCCTGTGACAATATCAGAGAGGGAAGGTACCAGACAGAGAGTGCTGAATGTGCAAAGGCCCTGAGGTAGGGACAGCCTGGAGGCCCATATGACTGGAGTGCAGTAAGGAAGGGAGGAGGAAACGAGGGCAGGGAGGAGATGGTGCCCGGCATGCTTGTCAGCCTGCAGAGGACTTTGGCTTTTCTTCCCAGTGAGGTGGGAGCCATGGAGGAGGGACAGCCCCAGCTCCAGTGTTTACAGGCACCCTCCTGAGACAGCAGGAGCTATGTCCCAGGGCCAGGGAGGACAGGAGGCCAGAGAGGAGGTGACTACTCTAGTCGAGGTGGGTAATAATGGGCCCTTGCTCTGGGCAGTGCCATCGGAGAAGTGATCTGACATCCGTTTTGGTGGCAAGGTCACCTGTGCTTGCTGGGACATGAGGACAGAGCGGAGTTAAGAATGACTTCTTGGTTCCGGCCTGGTCCCCTGGGAAGACAGAGAGCCATTTCCTGAGATGAAGATGGGGTGGTAATGGGGGCCAGGGTAGCGAGAGGAGCGTCCGCCTCCTGGTCTCACATTTCCTTTGTGTTCCCTCTAGGAAAAGGAAAGTGGAGGCTCCCCAGCCCTTCGCTGAAGTTGCCAGGAAGGGCAAGGCTTCCTCCCGGGTGCCAGGCAGTCTTGGGCAGTCCAGTGAGTGGACCCACTACAGACTAGAGGCCGCGGACTCATGTCCCGCTTTGTGGCCTGGCCCCTGCTCTCCCTTCACTCTGAGCTGTGGCGTGGCCACCCCGCCCTTCCTGGCAGCTTCAGTGAATTTCTTTTGTCCCCGAGCATTCTGAACATGCTGTTCCTCTAGCCCAGAATTTCCTTCCCACCGCTTTTACAGGAGGTTCTCAGAGCATTTCATCCACAAGGTTGTGACAGAAGGAGGAGCAGATTGGGGTTTGGATCCAGGCTCTGACAACTTAGCGGCTGTTTTAGTGGACGTTCTCCCCAAAAGCAGCCCCTGGAACCAAACTTGGTGTTCTGGCAGTTTATACCTGGGATGGGGGTTTGGGGGGAGTCGGGGAAGGCAACCAGAAAAGCTGTGGGTTAGTATGGAGACCTCCTTTGGGCCACTGTGGTTCAGTCTCACTGAGGAACCCCTTGGAGATGGGCGGACTTTTTACGCCAATCCTGTGCCTCGCTGGGTCAAAGCTCCTCCAGGAATGTCAACTCCCTAATACTTCATTACTCCATATGTACATTTCTATTCATTTATTTAAACAGTTTTTGGTCACCGGCTGTCCATCGCATCCCAGGACCCATTTACCTTGTAACCGGAAGTTTGTACCCTTTGACCCGCTTCACCCATTTCCCCCACCCCCTGCCTCTGGCAACCACCAATCTGTTCTGTATGTAAATTCAGGTGTTTCTTTTGTTTTGCTTTAAAGTTGATTTATTTATTTTGAGAGAGAGAGGGGGGCGTAGAGAGAGAATTCCAGGCAGGCTCCACACTGAGAACAGAGCCCGATGCAGGATCACACAAAGCACGAGATCCTGACCAGAGCTGAAATGGGACGCTTAACCAGCTGAGCCACACAGGTACTCCTCAAGTGGTTTGTTTTTGTTGTTGTTTTGTTGTTGTTGTTTGTTTTTAAGATTCCACATGTAAGTGAGGTCATGCAGTATTTGTCATTCTCTAACCTATCTCACTTAGCGTAATGACCTCAAGGTCCATCTGTGACGTAGCAAATGGCAAGATTTCCTTCTTTTTATGGACGAATAGTATTCCGTTGTGTATATGTGTGTGTATACACTTATATGTATACGCACATACACGCATACTATATGTCAGTTATATATGTGTATACATATTTATGTATGTGTGCGTATGTATATAGTATATATCTATATCTATATATCCATATCTATCTATATATATCCGTTCATACATTGATGGACATTTAGGTTGTTTCCATGTCTTGGGTATTGTAAATAATGCTGCAGTAACATGGGGGTGTAGATATCTTTTCAAGATACTGATTTTGTTTCCTTCAGATAAATATCCAGAAGTAAAATTGGTCGATCATATGGTAGTACTATTTTTTTTAATTTAATATTTATTTATTTTCTAGAGAGAGAGAGAGCGTGAGCTGGGGAAGGGGCAGAGAGAGGGAGACACAGAATCCGAAGCAGACTCCAGGCTCTGGGCTGTCAGCACAGAGCCCACCACGGGGCTCACACCCACAAGCCATGAGATCGTGACCTGAGCCAAAGTTGGACGCTAGAATGACTGAGCCACCCAGATACCCCAGTAGTACTATTTTTAATTTTGGGGGAAACCCACAATACTAGCTTTCAAAGTGGCTATACCAATTTACATTTATATGCTGTGTGTGTGTGTGTGTGTGTGTGTGTGTGTATACATATATATACACATACATGTATATATGTATATATATGTGTGTATATATGTGTGTGTATATATATATATATTTGAGACAAATTCACAATATAAAACTTACTTTTTGCCCTTTAAAAATTTTCCTGTGTATTCACAATCTTGTACAACCAGTATATGATTCTGGAACATTTCCATCACCATCCCCAAAAACCTGGTACCTCCCAATCCTCTCTCCTCTCAGCCCCTGGCAACCACTAATCTGCTGTCTCTATGGGCTTGCACATTCTGGACATTTCCTATCAGTGGAATCACACACTATGTGGCCTTTTGTGTTTGGACTCTTTCCCTTAGCATAATGTTCGTGATGTTTAGCATAACGTTTCGTCCATGTTGTAGCATGTATTAATACGTTTTCCTTTTTTTTAATTTAAATTTAAATTTTTTTATTAAGTGGGCTCCACGCCCACTTTAAGAGTCGGACTCAACCAACTGAGCCCCCCAGGCGCCCCTATACTGAATTTCTTTTTAGGGCTGGATAATATTGCATTGTATGGAGATAGGACTTTTGCTTTATTCATTCACCAGCTGATGGACATTTGGGTTGTTTCTCCCTTTTGGCTACCCTGAATCATGCTGCTATGCACGTTCATGTGCAAGTGTTGGTATGAAAATTTTTTCAGTCCTTTCGGGAATATACATAGACGTGCAATTGCTGGGGGGGAAGCGCCTGGGTGGCTCGGACGGTTGAGGGTCTGACTTTGGCTCAGGTCATGATCTCGCGGTTTGTGAGTTCGAGCCCCGCGTCAGGCTCCGCGCTGACAGCCCAGAGCCCGCTTCGGATTCTGTGTCTCCCTCTCTCTCTGCCCCATCTCTGCTCATGCTCTGTCTCTCTGTCTCTGTCTCTCAAAAATAAGTAAACATTAAAAAAATTTTTTTAGAATTCTACTTTCTGCACATCCTCATTGATACTATTGTCTGTTTTTAATTTTTTTTTTTTTTTACATTTTATTTATTTTTGAGAGAGAGAGCACAAGTGGGGGAGAGGCAGAGAGAGAAGGAGACACAGAATCTGAAGCAGGCTCCAGAGTCTGACGGGGGGCCTGAACCCACAAACCACGAGATCGTGACCTGAGCCAAAGTGGGACGCTCAACTGACTGAGCCACCCAGGCACAGAAGGCTTTTTAAAGCTCCACTGGCATCCAGTAAGTGACATTTTAGGGATTCCTGTATTTTGCCCCCATTTTCTGTTTTGTGGTTACTGTTATTATTGCCATCCTAATGGGGTAGGAGGAAGTGATATATCATTGTGGGTCCCCAGTCCTTCTGACCTGCCCAGCAGACAAAGCCACCATGGTCCTGCGGCACTGACGGTTGGGGGAGTGCGTGGGACAGCAAGTGTCAGGGGTTGTGGTCAGGATGCTGACAGCCCCTGTCATAAGCTGTGACCTTGAGCAAGCCCCTTCCCCTGGTTGCGCCTTGATGGCCTCAGCTGTAGAATGGGATGGTAACCCAAACCTCAAAGGGCGGCCATGGGGTTCCGCTAACACAGTGTGGATGCAGCACCTGACGAGCACAGAGCCAGAACGGGTAGTAGCAGTCGCTGTGTCTGTTTCATTAGGACTCAGCTCTGAGGATCTCGCCTCCAACTTCCCAGGCAGAAATACACATTTCCTCTGTGTTGCCACCGATCTGGTCGATACATCACATTTCGTCCTCGCAGCCCTAGCTGGTAAGGCAGAAAAATTCATGTTGTTGACATCTCAGTCAAAACACAACTTGGCTTCCTCTTTTGCCCCTTTATTCTGTGGTGGAACCTTGCCCCACCCCCTGGCTGAGAATTCTGCCCGGGACTCAGGCTCAGGTCGGTGGCATAGTCACATCTCTGAACTTGGCTCAACGTTGGATGGGAGCCCTCTCCAGGCTGGAGGCCTCGGTTGCGGGGTGGGGGGAAAGGGTCTGGTCTCTCTGCTGTCGACTCTTCTGTCTGCCTCGCCCCTTCTCACTAGCCTTTGGATCCCTCCTGCCCGGGTGGGGACATGGCAGCTGGTGGCTTCGCCCTCTTTGGATGACCCAGCAGTGCGTTAACTTTAATCCACTCCTGGTGGATTGGTGGGTATGTGTTTGGGAGGAGGTGCTCTGAGGCTTTCTTTCCTAGACACCCTTTCACTGGAGTGGGGACATCTTTGGTCTGGTTGTGGCCCTTCCCTCATCCCCACCCAGTGGGCCTCCGTGCCGACCCCCAATAAGTAGACACCCTAAATCCACCATCAAAGCTGCCTGGCTTTCGCCCCTGTGTTTCCGGGGAGTCTGATCCCAGCCCCAGTGGCTCGATTTTGCTTTCAGTTTCCTTCTTTCTCTCTCTCTTTCTTTCTTTCTCTCTCTCTCTTTCTTTCTTTTTTATGTTTATTTATTTTTTATTTTTTTTTAATGTTTATTTATTTTTGAGACAGAGAAAGACAGAGCATGAACAGGTGAGGGGCAGAGAGAGAGGGAGACACAAAATCTGAAACAGGCTCCAGGCTCTGAGCTGTCAGCACAGAGCCCGACACGGGGCTCGAACTCACGGACCGCGAGATCATGACCTGAGCTGAAGTCGGACGCTTAACCAAGTGAGCTCCCCAGGCGCCCCCATCTCTCTCTCTCTTTTAATGTTTATTAGTTTTATTTATTTTTGAGAGAGAGAGAGAGAGCGAGCAGGGGAGGGGCAGAGAGAGAAAGGGAGAGAAAGAATCCTAAGCAGGGTCTGTGCTCTCAGCACAGAGCCCCATGTGGGGCTCGATCCCACGATGCTGGGATCATGACCTGAGCCAAAATCAAGAGTTGGAGGTTCAAATGACTGAGTCACCCAGGCGCCCCTGTCTCTCTTTTCAGAAAGGCTTATTATAGAGAATTTCAAACACAGGCAATCATGGGTTCAACTGTCTCTCCTTCCTGCAAGGAAAAAGAAAAAAAAAGCACTAATCCTCAGTATCTGGGAATGATTAAGATGAGGTTGGGGTGGGGGGGTGGCGGAACGAACTCAACATGATTGGCATCCTTATAAAAGGGGGGAATCTAAGGCGCCTGGGTGGCTCAGTCGGTTAAGCGTCCGACTTCGGCTCAGGTCGTGAACTCACAGTTCATGGGTTCGAGCCCCACACTGGGCTCTCTGATGTCAGCACTGAGCTTCGGATCCACCCTCCCCTGCTTGTGCACATTAGGTAAACATTAAAAAAACGGGGGGGGGGGATGGTACCCAGGGGCACCTGAGTGTCTCAGTTAAGTGTCTGACTCTTGACTTTGGCTCAAGTCGTGATCTCACGGTTCATGAATTCGAGCCCCACATTGGGGTCCACGCTGACAGTGCAAAGCCTGCTTGGGATTCTCTCTCCCTCTCTCTCTGTCCCCCCCCCCCCATATAAATACATAAACAAAATAAATAAACTAAAAAGGAGAAACCTGGACACATACACAGAGACATTGCCATTCGAAGATGAGGGCAGACCTTGGAATGACTACCAGCCATGTAACGTCAAGGTTTGCCAGCAGATGCCCAGAAGCCAGGGGAAGGAAGAGGTTGGGACAGACTCTCCCTCACAGCCTCAGAAGGAATTAACCCTGCCGGCACCTTGATCTTAAATTCCTAGCTTCTAGAACCATGAGACAGTACATTTCTGTTGTTTCACCTCCCCCAGGCTGTGGTACTTGGTTAAGACAGTGCTGGAAAACTAATGTGTACATATTCATACTGCCTCCTGATTATTGGAAAGCGCGTTTTAGTTACCGGATTTTCTGTGGGTTTTTTTTTTCCCCTTTTTTTAATGTTTAGTTTCGAGAGAGAGACAGAGACAGAGCACAAGCAGGGAAGGGGCAGAGAGAGCGAGAGGGAGACACAGAATCCGAAACAGGCTCCAGGCTCTGAGCTGTCAGCACAGAGCCCAGGCGCCCCAATCAGGTCGTTTTCCTAATGCCTTTTTCCATCCTTGGTCTGGCTGGGGTCTCCGGTGCGGCAGGACAGGTTCTGACCCTTCTTTTCACAGTCTATGTGGGCAGAGGTTGGCCTTGCTGTTGCCTGACCGCTGTAAGGTAGATAACTCCACGGCCTTACTTGTAGCTAGAAAGATCTAGAGTAGTCTGGGCACCGTCAGAACAGCTGGGTCTTACTCGAAGCCTCGTGTCCCCGCGTGGCCGGCCAGACGCGCAGGGAGAGGTAGGTTAACAGTTTGGCTTTGGCCCAAGCAATGTTTTCCCACCCGCCCTCTGCACCCCTTCTTAACTACTGGCTCCAAGTGGCTTTTTTACTTAGTCAAATCTGGTGCTTTAAGGGATCAAAGTTTGTATCCGCAGAGGATTTTCAAAGAATGTGTTATGAGCTCTGAAGGCACTCCCTAGAGAGGCATTCCAGAGATGTTTTTGGCCAGGGGCAGCCCAGCCCATGGGTGGTCACCGCGGCCACCTGGCCTGGCCGGGCCTACATCCACAGGTGGCAGTTTTGGAGAACTTTAAAGAGATTGACCACATCGCAGTCTGTGTTAGGACTGTTTTTAAAGATTAACTGGGGGAGCAAACAGCAGACTCAAGAGTTAGGATACCGGTTTGGGGGGGCGCCTGGGTGGCTCTGTCGGTTAACTGTCCAACTCAGGTCATGATCTCACCGTTCGTGGGCTCAAGCCCTGCGATGGGCTCTGTGTTGACAGCTTGGAGCCCGGAGGCTGCTTCAGATTCTGTCTCTCTTTCTCTGCCCCTTACCCACTTGCGCACTCTCTCATGACAATAAGTAAATATTAAAAAAGGGAGGGGGTGCCTGGATGGCTCAGTTGGCTAAGTGTTTGACTCCTGGTTACTGCTCAGGTCATGATGTCGTGGTTTGTGGGTTCGAGCCCCGCACTGGGCTGTACGCGGAGTGTGGAGCCTGCTTCAGATTCTCTCTCTCTGCCCCTCCCTGCTCGTGCTTTCTCTCTCAAAATAAGGAAATAAAACTTAAAAAAAAATTTTTTTTTTAAATAGAAGAGAAAAAAGCATTAGGATACTGGTTTGGTGTTTTTAAAAAAACGTGTTTATTCACTCGTTTATAGACCACATGGAGTCAGACTCTGCTTAGGGGAAATCATTATGACGACAGCTCAGGTCTCCACTTCCCATTTTTAGATCCGGTTTTTAGACTCAAACCCACTGCTTGGCATGAAGGACCATGACCAATGGCACCACAAACCCCATCAGGGATGTGAATTCTTGGTGCCAGTGCTCGGGAATGGGGACGCACCAGGAGCAGGCTCCTAATGACAGCAGTGCCCCTGGTTCCTCGAGTCTGAGTTGCCCTGGGAAAGCTGACTGTGTCACAGCTATCGACAGCCCTGAGGTTGTCCCCAGGAGAGATACCCAGCAGCGCCTAGCACTCCGGAAAGAGCTTGACTTGCCACGTGGAGTTATTTACAAAATGACAATGTGCTGTTCTGTTTCTCTCCTTTGATTAAAAAATAAAATTGATCTTAAAAATCAAAGAGAAAATGGGGGCCAAAGTTCAGTCGGGCTGTCTGCCAAGTCGCCTCTTCCTGGTAGTGACACCGCTCAGCCACTCTGTGTGGCCTTCAGCTTCCTACTGGGATGGGGGGGTTGGGGCGGTGCGGCTCTGCCCTCACGGGGTGGGCACAAGACTCGCAGGCCCGCTGGCGGCTTGGCCCGGCTCAGAGCAGGCGCCCGCGTGGAGCGGTCCAGGGAGAGGGCGGCCGATGGGCCCTGAGGTGCACAGGGTCACGGCTCAGGGGAAGTCCCGGTAGGGCAGGCGGAAGGGGTAGAGGGGCGTGTAGCGGGAGTCATGCCAGAGCAGCTTCTCCTCCAGGAAGGCGACCGTCTGCAGGGTCAGGACCAGGGTCTGGTGTTTGAGCATGCTGTGCACGTTCAGGCCTAGGGGGCGGGGGGAGAGGTGCAGTCGAGGCTGGGCTGCCCTGCTGCACCCGGGGCCCCTTTCCCTCCCGTATTCCCCTACTATAGAGGCACCATGGTCTGGCGTGGGGTCACGAATCTTGCAGTCTAGCTGCTCACTGATGGCAAGACCCCAGGCACGGGACTGTCCTCAGCCCAACTTGTCATCGAGAGCCTCCTGCGTGCCTGGCCCTGCCCTGCGCTCGGGCTGTGATTCCCACCTCGTGCTGGGAGGCACTGACCATAACCACAGCAGATGTGTAAACAATGTACTGCGGGAGGCCTGTGCGCCTGTGGTTAGTCGGGAGGTGGAGGGGGTGGGGGGGGGGATGGCCAGGGCAGGGAGAGAATGGGGCAAGTCGTGCGGGATCCTGTGGGCCTCGGGAAGAACTTGGGCTTTGACCCAGAGGGAGGTGGAACCGGAGAGGGCTGGGGGCAGAGGCGGGAGGAGCTGGACTCAGGTTGCACGGGCGCCCTCTGGTGGCCGCAGGGGAGAACAGAGTGCGGAACGGAGCAGTAACCCGGGACCAGGGCAGAGGTGACCCGGCCGGTCCAGGAGGGAGATGGGGGTGCTGGGTGGAAAGAAGTGGTCGAATTCTGGATATGCTTACACTCAGAGCTGACAGGGGGAGGTAGCAGGGACGGGAGCAGAGGGTGACGGCATGCTCTGTGGCCTGAGCCACGGGAAGGAAGGAGTTCTCGTGCCAACGTGCCTATGAGACCCCCACCCCCGACCGCGGAAGCAGCTGTCGGGGAGGCAGCCAGACCTCAATCAGGACACCAAGAGAGAGCTCTCGGGGCCGAGTCAAGGTAGTGATGGGTGGGATGGATCCCACCTCGCAGCCTCTCTAAGGAGCCAGATGAGCAGAGCCGGCAGCCCTCACGCTTACTCTGTGCCGAGCACTGAGGCCCGAGCCGGGACAGACGCAACCTCAGAGCCTTTCCTTAAGGATGCCATTTTCCCGACGCTCCGTTTGGGCAAGCTGAGGGCTGGCTGGGGGAGGGTGGCCACTGCCCAAGGCCACTCAGCTGCTGAGTGAGTGGCAGGTATAGAACTTGAACTGGCCCATGGACTCTTGGGGGCCTAGGGTGAAGAACCAGGGCCCTCTGCTCACCGACGGCCGGGATCAGGTTGAAGGTCTTGAGCCTGGAGGTGGCGGCCACGGCGTTCTGAGGCATGTCCTCGTGTGCTCTGAAACGGAGGCCAGAAGGTGAGCGCGGCAGAGGACAGCACCCAGCACCCCCACCCCCGCTCTCCCCGCACCCTCACACGTCCACCAGGAGCACGGAGTCCCCCCAGTGGCGGTAGCGGGCCAGCTCCGTCAGGTACTGGGGGTCCGAGGTGGGCAGCTCCAGGGAGTCCACGATGTGCAGGTAATCCTGTTAGGAAGAAAGGACAGTCTGAGCCCCCCACGGCTCGGCCCCCACAGCCCACACCCTAGGCCCCCCGCGGCCCCTGGCAGGATCCGGCCTGTACCTGGGCCAGCTTGACAGTCAGAGCCACCTTGAGGCCCTGCACCCGCACTTTCATGGGCAGCATGTAGTAGTAGCTCGTGGGGCCCCGGGGGCCGTGGGCAATGCCTCCTGCAGAGACAGAGGTGTGCGAACAGGTGAGGACCCCCGCTGGGCTTGGGGGCAGAAATCGGTCACGGTGGCTGGTGTAGGGAGGCTGCCCGCAGGCAAACGGAACCGGCAAAGAGGACAGGGCCTTGGGTAGAGATGGGAGGGGATGTTGGATCGAGGATCACCTGGGACAGGTGACTGTGCCTCACTGGGCCTCGATTTCCTCAGCTGTCAAACCCTGAATGAGGATCCTCTTCTGGGCCCTGGGAGTGCGGCAGGGAACAAGATGGACAGGAGCCCTGCCCTCATGTCATTCATATTCAGACACAGGCTCAACGGCAGAGGGAATCGGGGCTCTCTTTTCGGAGCGGCACAAGGAGTTGCTGGGGGTCAGGGGCCCAAAGGAGGTCAGGGAGGGCTTCCTGGGGGAGGCACAGCCCAAACACATCATAAGGATGAGAGGCATTGGCCACGGGAGGTGAGAGAGGACACGGAATCAGCTGTGTCTGGTCAGAGAGGATGTGGAGGGACAAGGGGGGGTCTGCAGGCACCTGTGCCTGGAATGCCAAGGTAGGGAGCTCAGACTTCCCACAAAGGCTATAGGGACTGGGAGGTTTGGGAAGAGCACCCTGGGTGCTGTGTGAAGTGTGGGCCACGAGAAGTGAGACGGGAGTTAGGGCCAAGAGGGGCTGTGGCCATAGTCTGATGAGAGACGCTAAGGCCAGAGCTGGGGAGGGCTGGGAAGGTGGACTCTCAGGTCTCTGATCCGCACATGGGCAGTGAGGTCCGTGGGCCTGAGTCCTGCTGCCCCTGCCCAGGTAGAAGGAATGGGACTGATGAGATATCACCCCAGATGTGTGCACAGAATCACCCAGGGCCCCTCCCCTCCCTGCCCCGCTCACCTCCTCGCCAGATCGGGGAGCGGATGCTGCCATGCCTAGAACGCCCACTGCCCTTCTGTGGCCAGGGCTTCCGGCCCCCACCCTTCACCTCGGCCCTAGTCTTGGTCTTGGCGTAGCTCTGCGGGCACAAAGGGAGGAGAGGGTCAGGTTCCCGAGGCAGACACTGTTGTGGCTTAGAGCACCAGGCCTGGGAATACAGCAGCGAGCCGGGCAGACTGGGGCTGCCGCTGGGGAGTCCGGCAGGAGGCACAGAGATTAGGGGGCCGGGACAAGCACACAGCACTTCGGGAGGGAGTGAAGGATAAAGAAATCAAGAGTTCCCTCATCCACTCCAGAATGTCAGCAGCCTCTCTGCTGCCTGGCACACAGCAGGCGCTCAGTAGTTTTTGAATGATTTCAATGTGGTGGCAACTGAAAGGAAGGTGTGGCATAGGGAAAGGTGTGTGCAGAGGCTCGAGAAAATCGGGGAGAGGTATGGGGTGAGGGATTTCCAATGCCAGGCTGAAGACCTCATTTCTAGGACCAGGGTGGACCAGGGAGGAGGACTCCCTAGATTTCTGAGATAAGCAGAAGGGAAACAAAGAGATCTGATTGATAACGGCTTCTTCAATGCACTTGGCAAAAACTCCAAACTATTCACCATCGCTCCTGCTGACCTCTGTGACCACACGAGGCTCCCTTCTGTCCCTGCCGCAGGACTTTTGCATGTGCCGCTCCCGTTAGCGCCACTGCCCCCCTTTACCTAGTTAGCACCTACTACGCACCCGAGGTTAAATGTCTCTTCCTCTGGGACGTCTTCCCTAATCATGTATTTACAGGCATGACTACTCGACTCAAGTTCACCTCTCCAACTAGACTACGAGTTTCGCGAGGATAGAGATCGTGCCTGTCTTGTCCACCAGCACAGTGTCTCATCTAATGCACAGTGGGTGTTCAGAAAACACCTGGCAAGTAACCCATCAGTGAATGGTTCAGGAGAGAAGAGAAGGCCTGAGCCTGGCAGTCCAGGAGCTTCCCTCGGCCTCCCTCCCCCAGCCTCACCCCCCCCCCCCCCCCAAAGGCACTCACAATTCTCTTGAAGTTCTTCTGCCAGATGGCAACCTGGTGCAAGATATCCATCCTGTGGAGAACGAACAGGATGTGAAAGGCCCCCTTCCAACTGAAGTCCTCGCCACCTCACGAGATGCAAACAGGGGCTCCTCCCTTCAGTGCCAGGGCCCTGTGTGATCCGCCCCCCGCCCCCTCGGCCCCATCTCGCACCACCTCCCGGCCCGCTCCATTCTGTGAGATGGGGTCCAGCCTCCACGCCTTTGCGCTCACTGTTCCCTCTGCCTGAAATGCTCTTCCCCTGGCTGGTCCCTTCTCGGCCCCAAACAACATCTCCGAGAGGAGCCTCCTTGCTAGGAAGAGGGCCACCTCTTCCTGCTTCTCCCAGTACCTTACTCTCTTCCTAGGCTTCCAACTTACTCATTGCCACCCTCTTTATGGGCTGCTTTGCCTCTCTAGCCCTGTGACCCCATTCAGTAGACACTGGTCACAGGCGTGGTCATCGAACGCCTGAAGTGTGGCCAGTGCCACGTGTTGCAATGACAATATTGTAGACGCAGCAGGTTAAAGAAAATAAATCCTTGTTTCTTCCTTTTTTTTTTTAAACGTGGATACTAGCAAAATTTAAGTTACACGTGTGATTGACGTTACGTGGCTACATCGGACACGACTGCCAGGGTAGTCTGCCAGGGGTTGGCAAATTATGGCTGGTAGGCCAAATCTGGCCTGCTGCCTGTTCCTGTCAATATGTTTTACTGGAGCACAACTCCGCTTTTGCTTACAAACTGTCTGTGGCTGCTGTTGTGCTCCACCACAGAGATGAGTAGTTGCCATGGGGACGTTATAGCCTGCAAAGCCTAAAATATTTTCCTATCTGGCCCTTCACGGGAGAAGTTTGCTGACCCCTGCTCTAGACTGTAAACAACATTGGCAACCTTGGCGCTCATTCACTGCTGTATTCCCAACACCTAGAATGGAATCTGGCACATAGCAGATGCTTCCTAAGTATTTATAGAATAAGCAAAATATGTTGTTTTTAATTTCTTTAAGTTTATTTATTTTGAGAGAGCACATGGGGGGGGAGGGGCGGGGGGAGAGGGAGAGGGAGAGAGTGAGTATCCCAAGCAGGCTCTGCCCTCTCAGCGCAGAGCCCAGCTCAGGGCTCAAACTCACGAACCACGGGATCATGACCTGAGCGGAGATCAAGAGTTGGATGCTTCACCAACTGAGCCACCCAAGTGCCCCATGTTGTTTTAAATTTAATTTTGTCACCCTCTACTAGATTGAGACTTTGAGACTCTGGAAAAGTAGGGGGCAAACCATACCAATACCAGTAATAGTAATAAATAAACAGCACTTATCATGTGGCAGATATGATGCACTTCAGAGGTATCATATGCTTTAGCAAGCCATAACCCAGCCCAAGGAGTCGGTCCACACACGGTTGAGATCCTGGCTCTAAACCTTACAAGCTGTGTGACGCCAAGCAAATTTCTTAACCTGTCTGTGTTCTCAGTTTTCTTATCTACAAAGCAGGAATAACTGAACCCAGGGTTGCTATGATGGTCTGCTTAACCAAACTGCAAATAGGCTATTCCAGGCACATAGAAAGGGCTTAACCATCGTCCTGCTCATTTTTACAAAACTCAATTAACAGCAACGATAATCAACGTATCTATAGAACTTCTGCTGTGCCAGAATTAACTCGCTTCATCATCACAGCAAACTCTTGAGGTTTCACAGAATGGGGACACTGAAGCATAAGAGGGGAAGGCAGGATTTGAACTCAGTCACTTAACTCCTCGGAGATGTTATCTCTTAGATCTCAACCTCACACAACTCTGTAGCTGGGAAAATCATCATATCCCCCTTTGGCAGCTGGAAAAACCGAGGCTCGAGCCCAGATCATCCTGATTCCTAAAGCCCCGCGTCTCATCCCTCTGGCACTCAGTTCACCATTTCACTCTCACTCACCTGGGCGCCGTGGAGAAAACGTCGGGGTGCAGTTCGGCCAGACCCACACGCTCCTGCTGGTAGCCCCGCAGGGACTCCACCCAGGCCTGCACCGGACGCCGGGTCGCGGGGAGCGGGAGCTCGCACCTGCGCAGCACAGGCGTCTGGGGACCTGAAGCGATTGGGAGGTCAAGGGTCAGGACCGAGCGTCAGGGCTCCCGGTCGCCGCCCCTCCTAGGGCGACCCTGACAACCTCACCCGCGCTAACTACTGCCTCTGGCTTCGCCACCGGGTGCACTGCCTCTTCCGCCAGCGCGTTCAGGCCCTGTAAACCGTGCACGAGAGTGAAGGACGACGCCCGGAACCTCCAACCTTTGTCCTCCCATCCCGTCCCCAGTCTCGGGCCTCACCCGGCAGCCGGTGGGCCGAAGCCAGGCCCGCGCCCCGGCCCGCACTAGCTGCAGCATTGTCCCGCAGCTCCCCACGCGGAGAGGTCACGGCTCCTCTGGGTGTGCGCGACGCCCGGTGATGACATCACTCCCGCGACACCGCCCACCTCGCTCGGCTCGGCGCTGGAAAGCTGAGTGTGCAAGAGCGAAGACGGCGGGGCCTGGCCCGGCGTGCCTCCATCTCCGCCCCAAGACTAATCCCCAGGCCCCAACTTTCACGCCTGGCCTAAAGGACCCTCTGCGACCCCTGGAAACGCGACTTGCAGCAAATAGCCGCGCCCCCTGCACACGCCCAGCTTTTCCTTGGGGTCCCGCCCCCTAAGAGCAGGAATCCAGCCAATGAGACCTCCGCGCCGAAAGGCACCCTCCTCGTTCAGCCAATGAACGTTAAGCCTGGCAAAGTGGTCCCGCCTATGGCTGGGCGGTTCTGGGGCAGGCTTTAAGAGAACATGACCAATAACCGTTACCCTTTTGGTGCCGGTCACGCCCCCCATGCCCCTTCGCGTCCCATGTATCTTCCTAGAATTTCTGAGGTGGTTTTGGGGTTTCCGATAACGTGCTTTTGTGTGTTTAAGTGCAGGGCCTTATCTCCCACAGAAAGCTCTTAGGACTGAGCCTTTGGGACCGTGCCTCTCCTCTCAGATCCCCCAGAGCAGGGGTATGTTCCCTCTCAAACCAAAGATTAGGTCTGTCTGCTCCGCCTCCTAGGCCAGGGTGCGGTCCACTGTCAGACCGCTTTCCGAAAACAGAGCGAACTGGGGAGTCCGCAGATCCTGGATTCCCTCCCTCGTTGCGCATCCTTACAACCGAAACGCAAATGTTCATTTTTAGGTTCTTGGCCACTTTCCCCGCGCGACCTCCAGAGGGCGTCACGAACCCCTCGCTTCGCTGCCTCGCCAAGTCTGAACACCCGGCTGCCAGGGTGCCCTGGACCAGGAGGGGAGCTCAGTGGCCTAGAACGTGGTCTGGGAGCCAACCTCAGTTTCCTCATCTGGAAAATGGAGAGGTCGTGAGACTTCAATGAAATGTTGAAGGCCAAGCCCTCCATGCCTTGCACAAAGTGAACACTTAGAGGGGTATTATTATTGTTATTATTATTGTTATTGAAGGTAAGTTTTGTCATCAAAACAAGGCAAGAGCCAAGGCAGGGATGAGGGGGACCCCGGAAGACTTGAATGCTGTGCTAAAGATGTGGGCGCTTTTTTTTTTTTTTGCATCTGATATGTATCATAGATATTTTTGTGTAATAGCAACAAAAATTTACAATGTATTTCATTGTGTACTTTATCCTTGCTAGAATAATTGTGGATGTGAATTTAAAGCACCACCCACCTTGTAATTGAAAAAGGTCTTTAAATCCTTCATGTTGTAGAATTTTATTCATTCATTTTATGTTTGTGTAGGTGACTCACACACCGGGTAAAGAAAATGTGAACAATTACAAGAGTATAACTAGAATGAAATGTCTCCTCCAGTCTCTGACCTCTGCCCCTCCCTGTTCTCTCCCAAAAGCCGCTACTACAGCTATGGGTCTCCTCCCAGAACCAGTTTATGATTTCAAAGGCAGATTTACAAGTCTGTCCTCTGCCGGGAAGTTTGGGTTTCATGTAGCAAGCGATGGAACAGTACTTAGTTGCTTAATGATTTATTAGGCACCTACTGTGTACTGTGTAGGTAAATCCAGCAGACATTAAGATACAGTGCAGTGCAGAAGACTGAAGAATCGAAACAGGGGAAGGAAGATCTACAGGGTCTGTGGAAGCCCAGAGGAAGAAGTCTTCACCCCTGGGGGCAGGGATCTCAGAGGTGAATTCCCTAAAGCTGTAACCTGCTAGCTAAGGTTTGAGGGTCCATCAGGAGTTCATCCAGAGGAGAAAAGGTGTTCCAGACTGAAAAAACAGGATTCCAAAGGCCAGGAGTGGGGAGAGAGTGGCAGGGCTCAGAGGCGGCCGGCTGGACCTTCCTGATGGCAACTCTTTCAAGTTGAACCCACTGCGGGGCTTTCACACTGTTCCTTCATCCTGGAACATACTTTTCCCAGGGCTCCACATGGCTCTCTCACCTCCTTCAATTCTTTGCTCACACGTCATCTCCTCCGAGAAGCCTGTCCTGAACACCCTATTCAAAACTGTAACCCCCACTCCTGGCCCTTATCCTGTCTTATTTTTTTCCCACCAGTATTTATCTTCTAACATCCTCTGTAATTTCCTGGGTTTTCATGCTTTTTCTCTGTCTCCTCCATTAGAATATAAACCCCCAGGACAGAAATTTTGCTCTGTAACACAGTAGGGGCTCAGGACGTGTTTCTTGAGTGGATTCCTTTCCTAATCATCCTGCTGCAGGGGTCTTACCAGAAACAGAGAAAGCCCTCCCTTTGTCTCCTGGGTCTCAAGATCTCCATTTCCCCGGATGCCACAGGCACATAAGGTACAAGAAAAAAAAAAAAAAAAGATCATTTACCCAATGACACTGTAGTCACATAGACACAGGTTCAAATTTAGGGGGTGTCGCTAGTTGGCTGGGTGTCCCTGGGCAACTGGTTAGCTCTTTCAGAATTTGGTCTCCTCATTCTTATAAGTGGGGTATACACAAACCCTTCTCTACAGAGCTGTGTGAAGGATCAGAGTTCTCTTTCCTTCCCTCCCTACTCCCCACAGTCTTTTTCCCACCACAGAAGGAGGCTGGAAACTCCTGCATCAGATCACGTCCCTCTGCTCAGAACCCTCTCTCTAGGCCTCTCATTTCACTTTGAGCAAAAGCCAAACTCCTCGCTGCAGCCCACAAGGCCTTGCAGGTCCTGTCCTCCCTTCCTTCCACCTTCACCCTTTATCACTCTGTGGTTTAGGCCACAATGATCTTCTCACCAGAACCTGTCAATCTGATGCCAGCCTCAGGGCCCTTGCACTGCCGCTTCCCTCTCCCTGGACCTCTCTTCCTTAAATATCTACATGACTCACTCCCTCACCTCCTTCACATCTTGACTCAAATACCACCTTCTCAGGTGACATTGGGTCTAAGGTCACTGTTCCCTTCCTACCCCACATTCCTCATATGCCTTCCCAATATCATTGTTTCTTGTATATCTTCCACATCTAACAGATCATATCATGTTCTTCTTTGTCTTGATTCTTGCCTCCCCCCCCCCACCC
Source organism: Acinonyx jubatus (assembly GCF_027475565.1). Lineage (NCBI taxonomy): Eukaryota > Metazoa > Chordata > Mammalia > Carnivora > Felidae > Acinonyx > Acinonyx jubatus. The sequence goes on from NC_069383.1 coordinate 158,063,167, forward strand.
CGCCCCAACACTAGAACATCAGCTCCTGGAGGACCAGGTCTTTATTTCTTTCACTGCTGGGCCTCATTGCTAAGAAGGGTGCCAGGCACCCGGTATGTTCTCAGTACATAGTAACGGATGGAACCAACGTGGTGTAGAGAAAGAAGTTTGCACAGGAATCCCCCACCAGCCTATTGATTGTGAGCCTTAATGAAAGAGAGGTAATGACCTTGAGACCTGCATACTGCAAGGCTCAAAGTTTGACCATTTTGGCCCGAACCTGGGTGGAGGTCAAAGGTTGATGTTTCTAGCCCACTCCTGTGGATCAAAGGCTCAATTGCAGGTGACCTCTGTCCCCAGTGGTGTGTGGCAGATGTCAGCCTTGCAGCCCAGAGAGGATCTCTGCTGGCCATGGGCATGATAGCAATTTAGGGAGCCTACACCGGAAGCTGGAGGACCCCCCTCCCCCAAACATCTGGCCGTTCCTAGTCCCCCAGGACTGTGCAGGACTTTTCACAAAGGCCGGAGGTCAAGGATGGAATACTGGGGGCAGCTGTCAGATAGGAGGTGCAGGGCATGGGTGCAGGCTTGATGACGGGGCCTGACCTCCTGGGGAGAGCTGCTCCCTCATCACTGCTAGAACATCTGCTGTGTGTTCGTTTGCAGCTCAGTTTGTGGGTAATCGCCAAGCACCACAAGGAGCAGGGGGAGTCTCCCCTCGCAGCATGCCCCACCAGCCCCTGGGGATGGGCCTGATTTGCATAGACATTTCCATTGCCTTCGGTTCCCTTCAGTTGGATCCAGATGGGAAGTAGAGCAGAAAAAAAAGGGGCTTGAGCCCCTGGGCAGGGCACCTGCACTCTCCAGGCCTCAGTTTCCTCCTCTGTAAAATGGGACTATAATTACTCTTCCTCACGTGGTTTGTGTGAGCCGTAGGCCTGTGTGCCCTCAGATCATCCGTTCCCTGCTCTGCTGGGCCCCACGGCTCAGGGCTGCCCCTCGCATACGCCAGCTCCTAGCCCAGTGGCTTCTGCTCAGATTTAGCCAACGGCAGGCACTGAGGGGAGATCGGAGGGTGGGAGGACGGGGGCAGGGGGACAGGGTAATTCTCCCCATCTGCTCTGGCGGCTTCTCCCACTGGACATGGCCTCCCTACCTGCTAATTTCTAAATAGTCTAATCCTTTCCCCAACTTCGGTGTCTCATCTATGTAACCAAGCCCTGTGCTAAATCCCCTCTGTCTGAGATATTTCTAGTTTCCTGCGTAGACCCTGACTGATGTAAGGCAGCCGTGAGGCATTCGTGTTTTGTTTGTTTTAAGATGCAATTTATGTGTACAGTTCTTCAAGCTCCCACAAACATACATAGTCACACAACCACTACCACAATCCACATACAGAACTGTTTCCACCGTGCCCCCCCCTTTTTTGAAATTTATTTATTTATTTTGAGAGATGGAAAGAGGAGTGGGGGAGGGGCAGAGAGAGAGAGGAAGAGAGAGAATCCCAAACAGGCTCCCTACGGTCAGTGCAGAGCCCGATGTGGGGCTTGAACTCACCAATCACGGGATCGTGACCTGAGCCGAAACCAAGAGTTGGGCCCTTAACCAACTGAGCCACCCAGGTGCCCCCCCCCCGACCTTTTTTAAATGTTAACTTATTTCAAGAGAGAGAGAAGGGCAGGGGCAGAAAGAGAGAGGGAGAGAGAGCATCCCAGGCTGGCTCCACACTTAGCGCAGAGCCCAACGAGGGGCTCGATCTCACGAACCGTGAGATCATGACCAGAGCTGAAATCAAGAGTTGGACGCTTGGGGCACCTGGGTGGCTCAGTCGGTTAAGCCTCCGACTTCAGCTCAGGTCATGATCTCATGGCTCGTGAGTCCAAGCCCCACATCAGGCTTTGTGCTGACAGCTCAGAGCCTGGAGCCTGTTTCGGGTTCTGTGTCTCCGTCTGTCTCCACCCCTTCCCTGCTCATGCTCATGCTCTGCCTCTCTCTCTCTCAGAAATAAATAAACATTAAAAAAAATTAAATTAAATTAAACAAAAACAAACAAAAGAACTGACTGAGCCACCCCAGGGACCCCTCCACTGTGCCCTTTCAGGCTGTCCCCAGCTCCTGCCGGCCATGAGTCTGTTCACCACCCCTACAGTTTGGCCTTTTCTAGAATGTCATAGAAATGGAATCATATAGTATGTGGGGTTTGGCTACTTTCCCTCCTGATAACACACTGGAGATTCATCCGTGTTGTTAATATCCTAGTTCCTCACTTTGGAAGCCAGTGGCTGCAAAGATTATATCCTTGAGTGGTCTCCCGTGTAAGTGCTATACTATGTCTATCCATTCTCTGGTTGAGGGAGCTGCCGTGAGCTTTGGATGAGTTGATACTTGCAATGCACTCAGGACAATAATGGGCGCATTATATATAAGTCGTCTCTTATTACTATGCTGGGGGTGGGCCTGCTGAGCAACAGACCTCTGACGCTCCCCTCTCCCCTAACCGCCTGCCTCCCTCTTCCAGAAGAGAGGGCCCCCCTTCCTAGGCTGGAAGGGCCAAGACTGTATCTGCCGTGGATGCATCAGAGGTTGGCTTCCAAAGGGAACCTTCCCACCCCATCCCCGAAGCTGAGAGTGGGCCCCGAGCCTATGGGCGAGACCAGGCGGCTGCAGCCCCAGTGTCTGCCAAGATCAGCATCTGGAAAGCTTCTCTGCAGTTGGGGCCCCTTCCCCCAGTGCTGTGGTGATGACGAGAAGCTTGGGACCTGTCTCAGACACTTCTCTTCACGAAGTTCCTCCTGCCAAAACCCAAGAGCTGGGGGTTGGGGAGGACAGTGGAGGCCCAGGGAGGCTGGAGGGATCAAGGAGAAGAATGTTCCGCATCTCACCAGCGATGGGATGTGGTCCAGAGCGGTAAGCGAGTGGTAAGCACTGCCCTTCTGTTTTCACCCGCTGGAGCAGGGATGGGGGCCACTGCCTCGGAGCCAGGGCGGGGACGCAGGATGAGCAAGAGGGCAAATCCCACCACTGCTGCTTTGGTTCCGTCATCTTTAAAATGGGGAGATGAGGAAAAGGCAAAACTATGAAGGCAGTAAATGGAGGGGTTTGCCGGGAGTTAGTGGGGAGGGGGGCACGAGGAGGCCGAGCACAGAGGATTCTTAGGGCAGTGAAACTACTCTGTGCGACACTGTAACGGTGGCTACATTCACTATGCGTTCGTCTGGACCCAAGAGCGGACGCCAGTGTGAAAAAACCATGGACCCTGGATGACCCATTGTGACAAATGGGCCACTCCGGTGGGCATATGCAAGTGGGAAGGCTGTACCTGTGTGGGGGCAGGAGATATATGGGAAGTCTCTGTACTTTCCCCTCAGTTTTGCTGTGAACTTAAAACTATTCTAAAAACTAAGGTCTATAGGGGCGCCTGGGTGGCTCAGTCGGTTGAGCGTCCGACCTGGGCTCAGGTCATGATCTCGCAGCTCGTGAGTTTGAGCCCCGCGTCCAGCTCTGTGCTGACAGCTCGGAGCCTGGAGCCTGGAGCCTGGAGCCTGCTTCTGTGTCTCCTTCTCTCTGCCCCTAACCCACTCACATTCTGTCTCTGTCTCTCTCAAAAATAAATAAACATTAAAAAAAAAAAAAAACCTTTAAAAATAAGGTCTATTAAAAACAGTGGGATGATGGGAAGAATAATACCACCTTGCTGGAGGCGTGACGATTCGAAGCGTCGCGCCCAGCGCGGTGGTCTGTGTTGCGGGGAGCGTTAGCCATTATTGTCAGGGGCCCTGTAATTAGTGGAGGCTGGTCCAAGCTTCTTCCTTCTCCTCTCTTCCCCTGCCTGGGAGCTCCCCAAGAAAAGGGGGCCCCATTTCGCTCATTCCTCATCCCCCCCTTCTCTCATTCAGGGGCCCCCTAGGCAGGGCTCCGCTTTCCCCTTGACCTCTCAGACCATCAGGAAGTCTAGGCTTACGGTGCTTCCCAGTTCTCTTTCCAAAGCCATTCCCTCAGCTGACCGGCAAGACCTTGAGTTGACCCAGAAGCGGGAGGTGGGGGGTGAGGGGGAGGCGGAAATTGTCTGTTGGTGTATCTGCGTGCCCCTAGGGACATCACCTTTGTCTAGGAGCCATGATCCCCTTACAGACAGCCGGATATGTCTGTGGCCTTGATATTCCCGCCCACTGCAGGTCCCTTGGGGAGGTGTGGCAAAGTGCTGAGCCAGCCGGGGCAAGTGTTGGGGGGGCACTTCCTCCCCAGCCTTCAGGTCCCCACAGGGCTGAGATTTCCGCTCTGATAGCTCCCTGGTGAGGAGAGGACCCAGTTTTCTTTGTGTTTTGTACCCCGTGGGTTGAACACCTGGTTTCTAGAGGTTGTGCGAGCAACACGCAATACACATCACTCGGCAGGGGTTTCAGTGAGGTTTTGCTGAGGTCTGATGGCACCCCAAGATCTGGCCTGGCAGTGACTGGACGCCGAAAATGAGCTCAGGAAAAGGAGCAGTCATTTTCTGAGTTCTCTTATCTCCCCATCAAAGCCCTGCCACCTTTGTTAGAACTGTCTGGTTTGTCTCCGCCGTCAGACTGTCAGGTTTAGAAACCAACAACGGGGCATAGCCAGAGCTAGTACTGAGGATTCTATGAATATATATGCTGCATACATATACATATACACATACATATACATAGCATAATATATTGATTTTTTCTTTAAAAAAAACTTCTGTTTATGTATTTTTGAGAGACAGAGAGACAGAGACAGACAGAGACAGAGTGCAAGCCGGGGAGGGGCAGAGAAAGAGGGAGACCCAGAATCCGAAGCAGGTTCCAGGCTCTGAGCTGTCAGCACAGAGCCGTACGTGGAGCTCAGACTCACAAACTGTGAGATCACGACCTGAGCCGAAGTCAGACGCTTAACCGATTGAGCCACCCAGGTGTCCCTTCTTTTTTCTTTTTTTAAGTAACCTGTATGCCCGACGTGGGGCTTGAACCCAGGACCCTGAGTTCAAGAGTCTCATGCTCTACCAACTGAGCCAGCCAGATGCCCCAACGTATTGCTTCTTAATGCTCATTTCTTTATTAATAAGTTAAATATATTGTTCTTTTTAAAAAGTTTATTATTAATATAAATTTATTTAATAGCAAGATGTTGAATAATATCAGTATGTTTATTTGTCATGTTATTACTTATAGTATTGGTAATATTTATTTTTTTTATTACAAGAACAATTTTATGACTAGAAGTCTGGTGACTTGTCACCTATTTGATTTTTCATGCCCTTGCCAATTTTTTTAAGTTTATTTATTCATTTTGAGAGAGAGAGCACAAGCAGGGGAGGGGCAGAGACAAAGAGAGAGAGAGAGAGAGAGAGAGAGAGAGAATCCCAAGCAGGCTCCATGTTGTCGGCACGGAACCCAACTCGGGGCTCAATCCCACAAAATGTGAGATCATGACCTGAACCGAAATCAAGAGTCGGATGCTCAACTGACTGAACCACCCAGGTGCCCCTCAATTTTTTAAATTGGTACCATGAACTAAAAATTTCAAACAGTCCCCCAAGGGTACACCATAAAAATCTGGCCCCCTCTCACCTGTTCCCCTGCCCCCAGCTCCCTGCCCTGAGGGTAACCGCTGTGACCAGTGTCTTGTGCCTTCTCCGGGAGGTGGCCCGTGGGCCCGCAGGCAAATGTGTGTGTATTTATACAGCCCTTATAAATACACCTGGACGTGCAGGCCTACAATGCAAACTGATTTACATTGTGGTTTTTTTTCAACTTAATACGTTGAAGACAGTTTCAGATCAAGACTCCTCCATTTTTACTTTATAATAGGCAGAAATGGATCAATTTTAATTTCCTTTTTTGTTGCTTTGCTTTTCAACACTTTTTATGAAGTATAGCATACATACAGAAGAGTGTACCAAACCTCTTCTTCTATTGGTTGCATTGTCTGCGTATCAAGCAGCCTTAATTATTTTTTTAATGTTTGTTTGTTTGTTTGTTTTGAGGTGGGGGGAGGGGCAGAGATAGAGGGAAAGAGAATCCCAAGCATGGAGCTCCATGTCACGACAGTGAATCATGACCTGAGCAGAAATCAAGAGTCAGAAGCTTAACCGACTGAGCCACCTAGGCGTCCGCCCCCGTTAATTTTAATTTCAGCTTTCTTGGGGTATCATTGACATATAAAACCGTGAGATATGTAAAGTGTACATCATGTTGATTTGATATGTGTATACCTTCCAAAAGGATTCATTCATAGCTAGTTGGGGTGCCTGGGTGGCTCACTCGGTTGAGCGCCCAACTTCGCTCAGGTCATGATCTCACCGTCTGTGAGTTCGAGCCCCACATTGGGCTCTCTGGTGACAGCTCAGAGCCTGGAGCTGCTTCGGATTCTGTGTCTCCCTCTCTCTCTGCCCCTCCCCCACTTGTGTGCCCCCCCCCCCCCCGTCTATCTCTCAAAAATAAACCTTAAAATTTTTTTTAATTAAAAAAAAGGATTCACAGCTAGTTAACTGACACATTGATCATCTCACATACTTATTTTGTGTGTGTGCGAGAACATTTAAGTTCTACTCTCTTCGCAAATTTCAACTGTACATTACAGTGTTAGCAAGCAGAGTCCCCACATTTTACATTAGATCCTCAGACCTTGTTCATCGTACAACTGCAAACTTGTGCCCTTTTACTAATCTCCCCCTTTTACCTCCCCACCCCAGCCCCTGGCAACCACCACTTTCCTACTTTCTGTTTCTTTGAGTTTGACCTTGTTTTGTTTTGTTTAGATTCCATATATAAGTGATACCAAGCAGTTTTATCTTTTTCTCCTTGGTTTATTTCACTTTGTGTAATCTCTCCAGGTTCATCCATGCTGTCGAAAATGGCAGGATTTTCTTCTTTCTCATGGCTGAATAAAATTCCATTATATATATATATATATATATTATAATATATATGTTACATATAAAATAAAATATGTTATATAAAATATAAACATGTTATATATTATAACATATGTTATATATATATAATTCCACTATATATATATTTCCACTATATATTTCTACATATATATATTTCATATATATATATAATATGTATATCACATTTTCTTTTTTTTTAATTTATTTTTTTTAATGTTTATTTATTTTTGAGACAGAGAGAGACAGAGCATGAACAGGGGAGGGCAGAGAGAGAGGGAGACACAGAATCCGAAGCAGGCTCCAGGCTCTGAGCTGTCAGCACAGAGCCCGACATGGGGCTCGAACCCACAAACTGTGAGATCATGACCTGAGCTGAAGTCGGAAGCTCAACCGGCTGAGCCATCCAGGTGCCCCTCTTTTCTTTTTTTTTTTTTTTTAAGTTTATTTATTTTTAGAAAGAGGGGGAATTTAGAAAGAGGGGGAATCCCAAGCAGGCTCTGCATCGTCAGCACTGAGCCTGATTGTGGGGCTCGAACTCATGAAATGTATGATCGTGACCTGAGCCGAAATCAAGAGCCTGTCGCTTGGGGCGCCTGGCTGGCTCAGTCCGTTGTGTTGTGTCAGACTTTGGTTCAGGCCATGATCTCAAGGCTCGTGGGTTGGAGTCCCTCTTCCAGCTCTGTGCTGACAGCTCAGAGCCTGGAGCCTGCTTCAGATTCAGTGTCTCCCTCTCTCTCTGCCTCTCCCCGATCATTCTCTCTCTCTCTCTCTCTCTCTCTTTCTCAGACATAAACATTAAAAAAATTGTTTTCAATTAAAAAAAAAAAAAAGTCTGTCGCTTAACTGACTCAGCCACCCAGGCACCCCCTACCACATTTTCTTTATCAGTTCCTCCACTGATGAACATTTAGGTTGCTTACATATCTTGGCTGTTGTGAATAATGCTGCAATGAACACACGAGTGCAGATATCCTTTTTTGTCATTTTGCACTTCAACATTCTTTACTGAAGTATGATATACACACAGAAAGTGCCCTGAACCTTTCCTTCTTATTGCACTATGTCTCCAGCAGTCTTTTTAAAAAAAAATTATTTATTTTTCAGAGAGAGAGAGAGAGAGAGAGAGAGAGCGAGCCTGTGTGCAAGCAGAGGAAGGGCAGAGAGAGAGAGAGAATCCCAAGTAGGCTCGGCCTTGTCAGTGCGCAGCTGGAGGTGGGATTTGTCCTCACCAACCCTGAGATCATGATCTGAGCCAAAATCAAGAGCTGGACACTAAGCTGACTGAGCCACCCAGGCACCCCTATAGCAGTCAATTATTATTGGCATTGGACACATGTGCACATTAAAAAAAAAAATCAAAAGGTACGAGAGAGTTCATAGAATGAGAGCAGCCTCCTTCCCGTGCCCTATCCCTATCTTTCACTTCCTCTCCCAGGGAATTCACCAGTTTCTTCTGCCTGCAATATTCTGGATATTCTGAGCACAGGTTGTGGAACATCAGCTCCAGGGAGTTTTGTCTGGTTTGTCCCTGATACATCTCCAGCCTTTTAGAACAGTTTCTGGCACATACCAGCCAAATGCTTAATGTTATCTGGTAAATAAACATATAGGAAGGTTATATACACATTTTCACAAATAGTAGCCTCCTACAAGGCTGTCTCTTGCACCTGAACATAAGCTCCATGAAGGCGAGCACTCTGATGAATCTGGGCCTGCCTCGCTGGTTGACCACAGCAAGGGCAGAGGTAGGGTAGATAGGCTGGTAGGTGCTCTGAGTTTTCTAGGAGTCTTATCTGAATTCTGAGGTCTTATCAAGGCAAAACTAATCCTGTCTTTGCGGCAGGGCGTGGCACATAGTAGGAACTTGACCATTTGTTGTGGGAACTCAGAGTAGGCGCATAATGCCTATTTGCTGCATCGACACAAAGGTGCTTCAGTAGCTCCTTGTTGCGTAAAGGGGATCTCATGCTCTCCTCCAATTCCAAGGTCCCAAGGAACGGCCAAGAGTGTATCTGCAATCAAAGAGTTGTTTCAGGTTGAAGCCACCTGGCCAGGAGAGACGTGACATCACGGAGTCGTGTGACGTCATACGCCGGCAGGTTCTCACGAGTGGGGGCTGGGAGGGGCATGGCTAGAGGTGGGGGAGGCGAACAAAGGGACCCCGCGCGCCTCCCCCGCCGTCCCCAGCGCGCGCCCGGGCCCGACCGACCACATCTGGAATTCATTTAGCCGCCGCCGGAAAGGGGAGGAGAGGAGGGCGGGGCGAGTGGGGGGCCGAGGCGGTGTCTCTCCCGCCCCCCTCCGTCCCAGGTCCCCAGCCCCGGGACGCAGCCCCAGCCCGGCAGGCAGCCCCAGCCCCTGCCGATGCCGTCCCGGGGACGCAGACGCCGAAGCCCCTCCGGCCAGAGCAGGGACCCGGCCTGCCCAGCCAGGTGAGTGCGGGGCGAGGGGAAAGCAGAAAAGACGGGGCTCGGGAGTCGCAGGGTCGGAGCTGGGGGGGCCTGGCGAGGGGTTGGGGGCGCACCCGGGCGCGCACGCGCCGCCCGTGCTCCTGCTGCACGGAGGGAGTGGTCACTGTGAACCTTCTCCACGACTCCGGGCCGCCCCTACAGCCTCCGCCGCGAACCCCCAGACTGAGCTCCCCGCCTTCCTCGGCGGCAGGAAGTTGGCGCCGAACAGAAGGCGGAATCCGAGCGCTTTCGGCCGGACACTGGGAGGCAGAACCGAGGGGTTCGGGGAGTGCGTATGGGGGGAGGGGGGAGGGCCCTCCTCCTGGCTGACTCCGGCCGGGCGAGAGCGAAAGGTGCAACGCGCCGGCGAGCCTCCAAGCCGAGGGGCGGAGTCCCCAGGGAGGGCTGTCTGCCCCACCGCCTGCAGGTCGGCCTCGGTGCCTCAGTTTCCCCGAGTAGTCCGTCTTCTTCAGTCACCCCCCGGGGGCGTGGCTTTGTTCTGGAAGGAATGGGAACGTGACTGCGTGGCTCCGGCGCCTCATCTTTCTCCTGGGGCCCAGGGATGGGGCGACGGTGCGAACGCGCGTGGCGCGGACCCCGCGTGGTCCCGGGCCCAGCAGATTGTCGGAACCTCGCCCCCTCCTCCGGCACGAGTTGACTCACCCGGGGATTTCCATACCCTCCCCGACTCTGCCCTAGTCAGAGACAACGGGCGCCACGCGCTGAGCCCACGGTCCCCCCGCGTTGGCGCGACGGCGGTTCGGTATTTGCCGTGTGGCTGCAGCTGGGGTCACCCCTCCTCCCCGCGCCTAAGCCCTCCGGGAATACCGAGACGAAGCTCCTTGGGGAGTGGGGGGGAGAGGCGTTCCCCACCCCCACGGGAGATGTAGGGATTCCTCGCGTGTGGCTGTCGCGGGAGAGGAGGCGCGGCCCCGGCGGGAGCGAGTGTAGATACCGCGCATTCCACCGCCAGATAAGGAGGCCAGACTGCAGCCCGAGGGCGGGGGCGGGTCCTGTCGCTGTCTCCACGGAGACGCGCTGGGCTTCGCCTAGTCTGGGGGCTGCCAGCGACCAGAGGCGTCTCCAGCCTTTGCTGTTGTTTGAGACTCAGCTGAGTTTAGGTGCCTCTACCCTCCGGGGCCCACGGGGCTTTGTTCATTTGTTCATCCATCCATCCATTCATCCATCCATCCATCCATCCTTCTGTATGGCACGTTTCCTGAGCACCTTCTGTATGCCAAGCATCATGCCACAGGGGCTGAAAATGGACTTGGTCGCTGGCCTCCAACACTCGTGCTCTACCGTGCAAGCCAGACAGAAAACAAGAGATACAATAATAATATCCGAAAATGGCAAGTTGTGGGAAGATAAAGCAAGATGCTGCAATAGAAAGGCCCTGGGGAAAGTGGCTCTAGTAGACTGACGGTCTGAGGCGACCCTCCCCCCCCCCCCCCCCCAGCCAGTGACCTTGAAACTGAAACCCGAAAGAGGAGACAGTCATTCAAGGATTGGCGGGGATGGCACCCAGGAGGCCACTGTGGTTGGAGTTGGGTGGCCCTGCGGGAGAGTGGGAGGAGGCTAGATGGACAGGGGCCAGGCCATTTTGGGCAATGGGGAGCCATAGAAGAATATGGAAGTTGGAGGGACACCCTGTACTGGAGTTGTAAATTAGATAGCTCCCCCTGGCTGCTGCATGGAGAATGGCAGTGTAGGGTGGACCTGACTGCGGAAGGGAAACCCAAAGAAAAGGTGGGCGCTCTGCCCCAGGGCAAGTGGCATGGGATCAGTGAGTGACAGTAGGACTGTAGGCTGCCTCCGTGGAACTTGGAGGAGGGACTCCTGGAAGCCTCTGAGGCTTCCTCTCTGTCTTTCCTCTTTTCTAATCTCCCCCTGAACAGTCTTGGTCTGTCTTCCCTTCCCTCCAAACTCTGTCACTTGTCCCTCTCATTCCATTTCAGGCCTGGCCATTCCCAGGTTCTGAGCCCAGCGACCCCCTCCTGAGCCTCTGGGAGGAAGTTAGGGCTGCCTTGGAGGTGGTGAGCGGGAGGCCGGCCCTGTATTTAGCCAGCCGGGTCTGGGAGCCAGACACAGGGAGGGGAAACAGCCAAGGCCTGTGTCTGCCTAGGGCTGACTCTCCTGTCAGTCCCAACCTCCAGGCTCTGCGTCCTCTTTCTGGAAAGCATGGACCTGCTTTAAGCGCGCTCTGTCTTCAGCAAAGTCCTAGTGGGGAAGATGAGAAGAGGAAGGCAGTGTGAGCCTCCGTTTCCCCTTCTCTGACTAGAGGAACTACCCCTCCTTCTGAGGATGCCCTGAGAGTCTCCTGGGGCTGCAGACAGTGAGTGTGCAGACTGCCAATCTTCCCCCCGGGGAAGAAGACAGACTCTTTGGTCAGTCTCTGGGATGTGAGGAGTGAACCCAATTCTCAATTCTCCAGGAAGCATCCATAAATCTTCCTCTTGGCTGCCAGAGAGGGTTGGTGGCCCCACGTGTGGGAGGGGTGGAGCGGGTGGCCATGGGACACACCCTGGGCTTCTTGCCCACCCGCAAGGGTGTTTCCCAGGCCTGCAAGGGGCCCTTGATTCTCAATCACGAACCCTAGGAGGGGCCCAGTAGGCCAGGGCAGCCTGGGGGCGTCTGGTTGTCGTGACCCTGCGGTCAGGCCGCGGTTCACACTCTCCCCAGAGACATGTCCACAGCCTTAACTCTGTCTTCTGAAAGAAGCCGTTGGCCGGTGAAGGACTGCTCACTGGCGCTTCCCTTAGGGCGCCCCCAACTGGGCCAATCAAATGCCGAGGACGGGAAGCTCTGGCCAATTGGCGAATCGCTCAATGCCCTGGGATTGAAAACAAGCCAATCAGGACGCCGGCTGTTTCTGCCCCGAAGGTCGGTCCAGTAAGGCCGAGGCCAGGGCCAAGTTAGCTCCCGGCCGGCTGCAGCCTGCATCGGGCAGAGGGCATCGGGGCGCCCAGGGCCCGGTCCGTCAGGGGAACAAGGGGCCTCTGTGTGGCGATCTGGGCGGGGCGGCAGTCTCCGGGGATGCGCACAAGCCCTCCTCTGTTTCCAAACTAGGACGGATGCCCCTTTACCCAGGGGGAGCAGCTGCCTCTGTCAGGCCCGGGGCCAGGACGCCCCCTCCGAGGACTGAGATGGCTGAGTGACCCCGGAAGCCCCCCATAGTTCCCAGGCTCACTAGGAACCGGCCTAACCAGCCTTTTTCTGGAACGGTACTCCTGGAGCGCACGTGGTCCTTGCCCGGCATGTTTCCAGGGACCCAGGGCGGGCTCTTCCTGCGCCCTCCCCCATCAGCTAAAGGCTGGAGCTTCTTCCTGGCTCCCCTCCTTAAAGACAGACACAGCACCAGCTCCTCTGAGACACCCCCCCCCGCCCCCCCCCCCCCCGCCAGCAAGCTGGGAGGAGGCCATGATGTTGGCTTCTCATCCTCTGCCCACGCTTCTTCCCGCCCCCTCCCCCCATGGATCAGTTTTCTTTGAGAAGGGGGTGACTCAGGCTTTCATGGAAATAAATGCCGGTCCCCCCTTCCCTTAACCCCCTCCCCGCAGGGCTGCACGCCCCCTCCTCGGCTCACATGACTTGAGCGTTGCAGCAGCTGCCTGGTCCTCCCAGCCAGGACCTCCCAGACTGGTCTCCTGTGGCTCCCCCATCCCATCACCCCCTCCCAGCCTTTCCCACACCGGATGTGACTGGGGAGTGAGGACTCCACCCTGTTTGTTCCAGGGGCCTCACATCTGGATTTCATCCTGGCTGGGGATGGGGGGGTGTGCCAGTGCCCTGCTTACCCCGCTGGGACCCTCTGCAGGGCAGGGCTAGATGGTGCTGATGAGAACAGGATGTTGGGAGTCTGGCCTGTAGCTCAGTCTCCATCCCTTCCTAAAAGATTGGATGGAGGGCACCTAAGGGAGCTAATATATTAGCTAATATTTATTGAGTGCTTGCTATGTGCTGCTAGGGGTGCTTCATGTACCATTCGACAGGATTTTCCCATTACCCCTATGAAGTGGGCTTTCCTCTCCCCATTGCACAGATGAGGACGTTGGGGCTGAGAGGCCGGGCATTCGGTGACTTGCCCAAGGTCCCACAGCAGGTCGGGTGGAGTGCGGTTCAACCCTGGATTGCCTCCAAGGTCTTTGTCCTTGAAGTTGCCATGACCTCTGAGATGCTTAAACCTCAGGCCGCCCTGGTGTCTCCCCAAGACCTTATCTTGGGAGCACCCATGGCCTTAAGGCTCAGACCCAGCCTGAAATCCAGGGCTGTGGGTGGTAATGAGCAGGGGATGGTGCTATTAGCAAGCATCTTGCTGACCCAGGTTGGCAGGCAGCATGAAGCCCCAGGCTCTAGTGTATTCTGGAAAGGAGACAAGCCCTACCAGCGCTGCCCAAGGCTCACTTTCCGGGTGGGTGAGCGTGGGTTTTGGAAGTTCACTTTGTATTTGGGGGACTTTCTGCTCTTTTTGGAAGACAGTGCAGCCTAGAAGTTATAGAGGCTTTGGAGTGGGTCTCCGGCTCTGCCACTTGGAGACTTACTAGCTTTGAGACTTACGGGAAGTGAATTGACCTCTCTGGGTTTCCCACTGGTAAAGCAGGGACGATGGTAATCCTGACTTCATACGGCCACTTGGTGAGAAGTGAGGAAGCTGGGACTCACACCGCGTCCACCTGGAGTCAGAGCCCAGGGAGCGGCCACAACACTGACCTGTCTGTTGGTCTTTTCCCTCTGCAGCTGTGACAGCCCCATGGCCCTGGCTGGCCACTGAGCCCCACCATGGGCAGCCTGTACTCAGAGTACCTAAGCCCCAGCAAAGTCCTGGAACACTATAATTACACCAAGGAAACGCTGGACACTCAGGAGACCACCTCCCGCTGGGTGGCGTTGGCCATCATCGTCCTCATCTGCTTCACCATCGTGGTGGAGAACCTGATGGTGCTCATTGCTGTCGCTCGCAACAGCAAGTTCCACTCGGCCATGTACCTGTTCCTGGGCAACCTAGCCGCCTCGGACCTGCTGACAGGTGTGGCCTTTGTAGCCAATACCTTGCTCTCAGGCCCCGTCACGCTGGGGCTGACCCCTTTGGAGTGGTTTGCCCGAGAGGGCTCCGCCTTCATCACGCTTTCCGCCTCCGTCTTCAGCCTCCTGGCCATCGCCATTGAGCGGCACGTGGCCATCGCCAAGGTCAAGCTCTACGGCAGCGACAAGAGCTGCCGCATGCTGCTGCTCATCGTGGCCTCGTGGCTCATCTCGCTTGTTCTCGGAGGCCTGCCCATCCTGGGCTGGAACTGCCTGGGCCATCTCGAGGCCTGTTCCACCGTGCTGCCGCTTTATACCAAGCACTATGTGCTCTGCGTGGTGACCATCTTCTCCGTCATCTTACTGGCCATCGTCGCTCTGTACGTCCGCATCTACTGCGTGGTCCGCTCCAGCCACGTCGACGTGACCGGCCCACAGACGCTGGCCCTGCTCAAGACGGTCACCATCGTGCTGGGTGTCTTCATCGTCTGCTGGCTGCCTGCCTTTAGCATCCTGCTCCTGGACTATGCCTGTCCCGTCCGGTCCTGCCCCGTCCTCTACAAGGCCCACTACTTCTTTGCCTTTGCCACCCTGAACTCGCTGCTCAACCCCGTCATCTACACGTGGCGCAGCCGGGACCTGCGGCGGGAGGTACTTCGGCCGCTGCAGTGCTGCCGGCGGGCGGCGGGCGTTCAAGGGCGGCGGGGCGGGACCCCGGGCCATCGCCTCCTGCCTCTCCGCAGCTCCAGCTCGCTAGAGAGGGGCACACACATGCCCACGTCGCCCACGTTTCTGGAGAGCAACACGATGGTCTGAGGGGCGAAGTGGGCCACGAGGCCATGGCAGAGGGCTCCGTGGAGAGACACCGGGTGACCTTGGACAGAGACGTGGGGTTGCCAAGCAAGATGCCCCCGCTCCACAGACCTGGGTGGTATTGAAAATACTTCACGCCAGGGCTGGCCGGCTGAGACACCAGCCAGTTGGATGGCAGAGCTGCAGGGTCAGAGGCTAGTGCAGTAACTGGTGTGGCCCCTTCAGAACTGGATCGTGGGGAGGACTGGGGGACCTGGAAGGGGCCTGGGTGACAGCAGGCAAGCACTCAGGGGGAGCTCAGGGCAGGAGCCACTTATAACCCCTTACAAGGGATTTCAACATTTCATGACCATCTGACCCTCTGCCCTGTACAGGGCTCCCCTTTCTGAATCTAGCCCCCTTGTCACCTCCTGGAAACCTTAGGCCACTTCCCCCAGAACCACTGCCCCCAGGGGCCGGAGGCCTCCTCCTTGACCGTCCTGGGTGGCCCCGGCTGACAGTTGCAAAGCCCAAATCCACAGCTTCCCCAAATGTCACCAGCTGCCACTTTGGCCTCTTCTTCTTTTCTCCTCTCTCTCTCCATGACATGCTGGGAAACCATGGGGTGGAGAGGGGGGGCTGGATGCCGTTCTCAGACCTCATCGGCCAATTGCACTATTTGGGGCACAGAGGAATCACCGAGGGCTGGAAAAACTGGTCTGGGGGAGCTGAGGAGGGCTTTGGGCCTCCTGGTGGGAAAGGGTGGAACTTGAGAAAGTTCTAGGGGAACTGTTTGCACAGGATTCCCCCCCCCCCCCAAAAAAAAAAAAAAAAGTAAAAACAACCACCCAGAGCTACTCCCACCTCCAGCCCAGCGGAGGTACTGGATCTCCTGGGGCGGGGCAACCTTGAACCCACTGTGCCTCCTTTCGAGTTGTCTCGTACGGAGGAGCACAGGGGTCAGCATGCCGAGGACATTTGTGGGATGCTCTCCCCTCACCTGCCCCAGAAGGACTTTACTAAATTCCATGGATAGATGGAAGGGACATTGCGGTACAAATGTATATTTATGTGTGTCTGTGTGCGTGTGTGATATCTGTGACCCGCTCTCCCCACCATGTTCCCCCCGAAAGGATGCTATTGTCGTCTCGTGTCTGTTTTGAAGCTGCCAAAGAGGGATCTGGCCCTGCACAGACCCCTTTGTAATTAATGGCTCATCTCCCCACTTGAGAGCTGGGGTACAGCTCTCCTCGGGGAAGGAAACCTCACGCCTCAAAGTGATTTCTCGTGAATGCAAAGGCTGGGGAGGGGGTCTCGGGGGGCAAGGAGCCAGTTGGGGGCTTGTCTCCCCTCGTACAGCTCCCCAGATGCCCCCCATGCCTGAGATCCAGGCCCAGGCCAATAAACGGTTCAATCTCTCATTCTGGTGGTGGTTGTCTTTTTAGGGCTAAGGCGGCACCCCACTAGCACCCCGTGGCTGGAGGGGGGATGGGATGGGGGGGTGGCTGCCATCCAGGCCACTCCTACTTTGCCGGCTTTCCTATTCTGTGCCCCAGCCCCTAACCCCACCCAAGCGAGGATTACAGTGGCTTCGGGTAAATGCTGACCTTTCCCTAAGGCATCTGTCTGGCCCCTCCCAGTGGTTAATTAGACTCCAGGCCTTCTTGCTTCCCTTTAAAGATAGCCTGGCGTGTTTAGGGAGGTCCCCTACTTCATCCCAAGTACATGTTCCTCCCTGAGGGATGGTCTTGGGGGACACGGGCCCAGATAACCTTCCAGGCCTCAGTATTCCCCAAAGGAACGGGTAACTTTTCCCATCAAGCACTTTCCAAGACGTGAATCCTCAGGAGGTGGGAGTTACTAGGCACGATCGTGGCGATGTGGGTTCAGAGAAGGTACGTGACCTGCTCAGGGTCACACAGCTAGTTAGGGCAGTGCCTGTCTGGATATGATCCTCCCAGCTCCACCACTAGGCCACAGACAGTATCCTCAACCCCCTCTTTGCCACCGAGGGAGTGGGGAGTGCAGGCTGCCAGCCGCACCCAGAACCAGGAGAAACCCAGATGGGACACAGCTGGGAGGTGGCTTCCTAGCTCAGCTCCAGGGTGACACTCCCCTCTGCCCAGAGGCACAGGGCCCAGCGGCTCCTTTGGAGATAGATTTGGAACTTTGATGGGGGAACCCAGTCCCTAAGCTAGAGCCCCACCTAGGTCGCCCCAGCACCAGCGCAAACACTGGGGCAGCCCCGGGGGGGAAGGAGTGGGGCAGACGGCAGCCAGAGGCTGAGGTCTGCACTCCCTATCAGGATTCCCCTCCTC
The DNA here is from genome assembly GCF_027475565.1 of Acinonyx jubatus. Classification (NCBI taxonomy): domain Eukaryota; kingdom Metazoa; phylum Chordata; class Mammalia; order Carnivora; family Felidae; genus Acinonyx; species Acinonyx jubatus. Next base: position 158,080,632 of record NC_069383.1, read on the forward strand.
CAACAGTTTGGGGACAACCTCCCTTTGGAAACCCAAGCCCCAGCTGAAACTGGGAGGAGAAAGAGGCACAGGCCAGGCCAGAGTCAGTCCAAAGATTTCCCCCAGATATATACCTGCTTTCTCTACCTTCTTCAGGCCTCTGTTCAACTACCACGTCATCAGAGAGGCCTGTCTTGACCATCTTTTTCTCTTTTGAGTCCCTCTCCAGCTTATCCCCTGGGAGGAGATTATAGGTCAGTTTATCTGTCTCCCCCAGGAAAATGTGAGCATTTGAAGATAAGACTGCATCTGTCTTATTACTGTGTCTCTAGAACTTCTTTTTGAGTTTATCTATTTTTGAGAGAGAGAGAGAATGAGCAGAGGAGGAGCAGAGAGGGGGACAGAGGATCCGACACAGGACTCAAACTCACGAACTATGAGATCATGAACTGAGCTGAAGTCAGATGCTTAACCGACTGAGCCGCCCAGGCGCCCCCGTGTCTCTCACATCTTAAACAGTACTTGGCATGTTCCCACTGCAGGGCTTTTCCACCTGCTGGTCCCTCTGCCTGGAATGATCTTCCCATCTTCCCCCACATATGCCCGGGACTCCTCTCTGCTCCTTCTGGTCTACCATAAAATACCACCTTGGGTGAGGCCCCTGGCCACGCGAACATTTCTTGTCCTACCTGCTTCCTTTGCTAATCTCCGACATGGAGCACATTTTGCTTCTTTATCCTGTTAATTTTCTACCTGCCCTTTAGGATGCCAGTTCTGTGACAGCAGGGACTCGTATAGGTCTTGTTCACTGCTTGGCCCCGGTGCTCAGAACGGTGGTGAGGACACAGCAGGTGCTCAAGAAATGTTTGTCAAATGAGTTGAAGCCAAAACAAATGCTGGCCATTTCACTTAGTGTCAAGTTTATTTTCTGTGAAGAAACTAAAATAGGGGAAGCAACGGCTTCAGGTACTCTGTAGAATAGACTGGTTTTGGTGCTCTGACAGGTGAAAAACCCTGAGGCACCAGAGAGGTCAAGTAATCTGACCAGGGTCACGCGGCATGTGAGTGGAGGGGCAGGGATTTGAACCCATGCGGTCCTTGATTGAAAAATGTAGTCACATCTGATCCTCCTGATCTGAAGATCTAATTTACTGATATCTCTCAAATCTTGGAGCCTAGAACAGAACAGACCAACTCACAGGGATGCATAATGATGTTCACCTCCTCTCTCCTTCCCAAGGCTGTTGGATATTAGGGGGCATCAGAATTACCTGGAACAACCTGGTAAAATGCAGATCCTTAAGCTACTAGCACATGAAATGTGGCCAGCGTGATGCAGGAGCTGAATTGTAACTTTTTAGAAAAGTGATTTTATTTTATTTTATTTTTTACTTTAGAGAGAGAGCATGTGCTCGCACGAGGGAGGGAGAGGGACGGGGGAGAGGGAGAGAGAATCTTAAGCAGACTCCATGCTCAGCGGGGAGCCCAACATAGGGCTTGATCCCACGAACCATGGGATCATGACCTGAGCAGAAATCAAGAGCGGGATGCTGGGTGCTTAGCTGACTGAGCCACCCAGGCGCCCCTGGAATATTTCTTTTAATTATGATATCAAGTTATTAGGCTCAGCTGCAAATGACAGAAAACACAGAATATTAGTAACTTAAATTGAGAGAGAGAAATTGATTTCTCTCATATAAAAGGATTTGGAAATTGGTCCTGAATAAGGACAGATGCCCACTTACCAGCAGTCTAGGCTCCTCCTATCTAGCTCTCTCTCTCTCTCTCTCCATCCATCCATGCGTCCATTGACCTACCTAAATACCTCACTGTGTTTCCTAAGAACAAAGCATTCTCTTATATAACCTTAGTAAACTAATCAAAATCAGGAATCTATACATGTTGATCAGATTTCACCAATTGTCCTATTACTGACCTTTAAAGCAGAAGAAAATCCCAGATCACTTGTTATATTTGGTTGTCTTTTTAGTTTCCTTCAACTGGAACAGTTTCTGAACCTTTCTTTGTCTTTTGTGACCTTGACACTTTTGAAAAATATAGGTCAGTTATCTCATGAGCCAAAGTTGGATGCTTAACCAACTGAGCCACCCAGGTGCCCCATCACTGAAGATTTTTAAGAATATCGGAGGACATCACATCATTTTCTTTGTATATACTCCACTTTTTATCTTTAGAAGAAAGCAACACTTTTTTTTTTAACTTAACCACAATACCATGGTTGTACTTATCAAAAGTATCAATCAGCGTTAAAATTTCCCTGTCACAGCTTTTTTTTTTTTTTTTTGATGTTTTATTTATTTTTGAGAGAGAGAGACAGAGTGTGATCGGAAGGGGGGAGGGGGCGGGTAGAAAGAGAGGAAGACACAGAATCCGAAGCAGGCTCCAGGCTCTGAACTGTCAGCACAGAGCCCGATGTGGGGCTGGAACCCACGGACCGCGAGATCATGACCTGAGCCGAAGTCTGACACTTAACTGACTGAGCCATCCGGGGGCCCCTCAGCTTTCTTTTTTAACATTTTACTTGTTTGAATCAGAATCCAAGCAAAGTCCCCTCATGACCTTTGGGTAATGAATCTCCAAAATACTTTTAACAAGCTTTCCTTGTGAAACCAATTTAACCTTGTTTAACCAGGTTTAACAGTTTCCTTTCTTTTGTTTCTTTCCTTCCTTCTTTCTTTTCTCCCTCCCTCCCTTCCTAACTCATTTGTTGAAGAAACCAGGTTGTTTGTCCTGGAGTCCTGGAGAGTTTCCCGTAGTTTGGTATGGGTTGATGGCAGCCCCTTATGTCATTTAATATGTTTCCTTGTCGGATTCAAGATTGGTATTTTGGTTTCAATTTTGATAGGTAGCTGGAAACTTCCATTAGGAAGACATGATGTCTAGCTGTCTCTCTCTTTTGCTGGTAACAAAGACTGATCGGGGTGTTCAGATGCCATCAGCCCGATCCTACCTTTATCAGTCCCCCAACCAGGGGCACGTGGGTGGCTCAGTTGGCTGAGCTCCCACTCTTGATGTCCCTCAGGTCATGATCTTGTGGTCCTGGGATCAAGCCCTGCATCCGGCTCCGCCCTGAGCATGGAGTCTGCTTGAGATTCTCTCCCTCTCTCTCAAGATAAATAAATGAAAACTTGAAAAAAAAGATGTCACGATCTTTCCCTGAATATCTTGTCTGGAATAGTTAAAGCTATCAAAAAAAGGGAAATGAAGTTGGCTGGGTAGGTTTCATTTTCAGTGGTGATTGTGGCATAAGTATTAAGGATGCAAACTACAAAGGCAGAAAAATCAGATTTCAGTCTCAAATGCAACAACTGACAGCACAAGCAGACTTTGGACAAATCACCTGACAAGCCTCCGCTGGTTTCTTCATTTGTAAAATGGACACGTTAATAATCCCAACTTCGAATGTAAAATGGTACTGCCACTTGAGAACACAGTTTGGGGACGCCTGGGTGGCTCAGTCGGTGAAGCATCTGACTTCAGCTCAGGTCATGATCTTGCAGTTTGTGAGTTCGAGCCCCGCATCAGGTTCTGTGCTGACAGCTCGGAGCCTGGAGCCTGCTTCAGATTCTGTGTCTCCCTCTCTCTCTCTGCCCCTTCCCCACTTGTGCTCTGTCTCTGTCTATCAAAAATAAATAAAATGTAAAAAAAAGACACTTAAAAAAAAAGAAGAAGAGAGAAAGAAACTCAAGTTCTCAAAATAAATGTTGAGTGTTCTTTTTTATTCCTGCCTTCAGAGATCTTACATTCTAGGAGGGGAGACAGTCCATAAAAATAAATATATAATCCAATGTTAGGAAGTTTCCATTATGGAAAAGAGTATGCAGGTCCCTTATAAGATTAAAAATAGAACTACCATATGGTCTAACAATCGCAGTTCTGGGTATATATCCAATGGAAATGAAATCACTACCTCGAAGAGATATCTGCACTCCCATGTTTATTGTAGCCTTATTCACAGCAGCCAAGATATGGAAACATCCTAAGTGTTTGTCAAAGGATGAATGAAGAGAATGTGAGAGATATACATATGTTTGTGTGTGTACTAAATATGTGTTACATATATATCTATAAATATGAATTACATAATATAAAATGTGAGAGAAATACATTCACACATACATAATCACAATGGAATATTATTCAGCCATCAGGAAGGGAATCCTGGGGGGCCTGGGGGGCTCAGTCGGTTGAGCGCATGACTTTGGCTCAGCTCACGATCTCCTGGTTTGTGAGTCCGAGCCCCGCATCGGGCTTGCTGCTGTCAGCGCAGAGCCCGCTTCAGATACTCTGTCCCCCTCTCTCTCTCTGCCCCTCCCCTGCTCATGCTCTCTCTCTCTCAAAAATTAAGAAGAAGAAGGAGAGGATCCTGCCACTTGCAACAATATGGATGAACCCGCAGGACACCATGCTGAGTGAAATAAGCCTGACACAGACAAATACCGTATGATCTTGTGTATATGTGGAATCTAAAAGAATGGAACTCACAGAAGCAGAAAGTAGAATTGTGGCTTCCAGGGGCTGGGGAGTGGGGGAAATGGGGAGATACTGGTCAAAGGGTACAAACTTTCAGTTATAAGATGAACAAGTTCTGAGGATCTGATGTACAGAATGGTGATTGTAGCTAATACTGTATCGTACAGTTGGAATTTGCTAGGACAGCAGTGTTCTCATTATACCCCAAAATAATAACTAAGTGAGGGGCTGGACATGCTAATTAGCTGGATTGTGGTAATCATTTCACAGTGTGTACGTGTATCAAATCCTCACGTCTTGCGCTTCAAATATATGCGATTTTTGATTATTGATGATGCCACGATAAAGCTGGGGAAAGTTTTTGCTTCTTAAACTTTCACAAGTGGGGAGCTTGTGAAAAATACAGTTTCCTGGGACCTACCAGGTCTGGAAGAATCTGATGCCAGGGCCCAGGACTCTACATTTTTACCCTGTGCTGCTCCTGATGTGACCCATCTGTGACTTCCAATTTTCAAAATGCTGGTTTGGAGGCTGTAAGATACGCCCCCCCCCCCCAAAGAGATATGGCTCAGACAAGGCCATTACTTTGTCCTGTTCTCATCCAGGGCGCTTCCACACCCCCAGGGGATGTATGACAAAGTCTGGAGACATTTTTGGTTGCCCCCTACCTGAGGGCGGAGGTGCTACTGGCGTCTGGTGGGTAGAGGTCAGGGATGTGGCTGGTCTTCCTGCAACGTATAGGACAGTGTCCTCTAACGAAGGATCATTCGGCCCCAAATATCAGCAGTGCCCGGATTGAAGCAAATGCTCTCCTTGCTCCTTCTGCTTGATGAGCTGGTTCAAGACTCCTAGGCTACAGTTGGGAGTGTGAGGAAACTTAAAAAAAAAAAGTGGTTTATTAGAGAGAGAGAGAGAGAGAGGGCAGGAGAGGGAGACACAGAATCCGAAGCAGGCTCCAGGCTCCGAGCTGTCAGCATAGAGCCCCGACGCAGCGCTTGAACTCAGAAACCGCGAGGCCATGACCTGAAGTCGATGCTTAACTGACTGAGCCACCGTGGCACCCCGGTGTGAGAAAACTTCTAGAGGCACCCCCAGTGCCCTAATTGGAGACTGTCTGGTCACCTCTCTTTGCCAGGTAGTTTCAATGACTTAGCGATTGCCTTTGGAGAGGCAGTTGCGGTTAATTAGTGGTCATTTCCAGGAAGGAGCTGTTTCACGTGAAGTCCCTCTGATTTAATGGCCAGGGCAGGCCCAATTCTCATTCCTGCTCAGTGTGGCGAGGAAGATTTTCTTTGCAGTTGTAGAGCGGACACTGTGTGCTTCCACTTTGTGCGCCACGAGGTGGGTCATTCCTCAGGGTCTGTCCGCTGTTTTCCTTTAGGGTCTGGTGGGCTATAATGGCTGATAGCCATGGGACTCAGGCAGGCTAAAGAAGGCTGCGGTGGGCTGAGGGAGGCAAGGCAGGATTTGAGTGTCTTAGAAGGAAGGAAGGAAGGAGGCCCAAGCTTGAAGTGGGTTAGAGAAGTGGGGAGAAGTACTCTAGTGATTTACATAAATAGAATCATGCGGTACGTCCTCCTCTATGCCTGATTTCTCTCACGTGTTTTGAAACTTGTCTGTATTTTTGCATGGAGTAAGAGTGCGTGTTCTCAATACTGAAGAGCAGGGTTCTGTAAACTGTAGTTTGCAGGCCAAATCCACCCCCCCCCCCAGTCTGTTTTTGCGGAAACTATAAGCTAAGAATGGTTCTTACAATGTTTGATTGTTGGGGAGAAAAAGAACAATACTTTGGGACATGTGAAAATAGTAGGAGATCATTGAAATTTCAAAGTGTCCATAAATAAAGTTTTATTGGAATATAGCTGTGCTCACTCAGTTACATAATTGCCGAGGGCTGTTCTTTGCAAGGGACGAATTGAGTTGTTGCAACAGAGACTATGACCCACTTGTCCTAAAATATTTACTATCTGACCCTTCCCAGAAAAAAAATTGTGACCCCTAGGTTTAGTATTCCATCGTATAATACGTAACTGTCTTGTTTTATTATTGTTAGATGTTGATGTGGTCTTCAGGTTTTAGCTAATGCAAATAAAGTTCCTATGAATATTTCTGTACGTTTCCTTTGGTGGATAGAAGCATTTACTCCAGGAGTGGAATTACTGGGTCATAGGGCAGGAGTACATTTAGCTTTAGCAGACATTGGAAAATGATTTTGCAAAGTGGCCATACCATTTTGGACTTCTCTAGTAGAGAGTTTTGGTCTTGCTAACACTTGCAACTTTTTCCTTTCTTTTCATATTAGTCATCCTGGGGTGTGTGTGTGTGTGTGTGTGTGTGTGTGTGTGTGTGAGAGAGTGTAAGCTAACATTGCACTGAGGTTTTATTTTGCATTTCCCTGATGACTCATGTTGGGCAGCTTTTCACAGGAGTCTTGGCCATTTGGATATCCTCTTTTGTGAAGTGCCTATTCAGCCCTTGTCCACTTAAAGCTCCAGACCATTATTTTTTATTAATTTGAAGGCATTCTGTGTGTATAGCAGATAGGAATCCTTGGTCGGTGAACATCTATCTATGGCTTGTCTTCTAGTGATATCTTTTGATGGACAAAAAAATCCTCTTAATCCAGCCTAAAATTTTCTTTTATGATTAATGTACTTTATGTCCTGTTAAACAATTGCCTATACCCAAGTCCCAAAGATGTTGTATGTTTTATTTTAAAAACTTTCTTGACTTTGCTTTCCTATTTAGACCTGGAAGTCATCCGGAATTGAGTTGTGTATATGGTGTGAGGTAGGGATCAAGATTTACCTTCTTCCATTTAACCATTCAATGGGTCCTGCATCGTGTACTGAAAACACGAGCCTTTCCTTGCTGCTTTCCCAGTTGTTTTTATTTGACATAAATAACCACATGCATTCCAGAAAAAGCAAAAAAAAAAAAAAAATCTTCAGAAAAACTCCTTTTCCTGCCCAAAGCTCCTACCCTGCTAGTTAACATTCCTTATCTCCAGGAAGTTAACCATTTCTTGTTTCTTTCCCAAGGTTTTATGTATAAACAAGTAAGTACACAGAATTCTTGCCACTTTTTTGCAAAAGCCGTATCACACTATGCATTCTGTTCTACATATTTTTTTTTCCTAGTAGCAATTAAACAGAAAACTCTAAGGTATTAAATGGAAAAATATCCCTTTTGTTGTTGTTGTTGCTGAGATCTGTCACTGTGTGAATAGAATACGTCTTTAGCTTGATTTCACTGATGGAGAACTAGGTTTTTTCCAGTCCTTGGCTACAGACAAAGCTTAGTGAATAGCTGTGTCCACTTCTCATTTTGCACATGTGAGTGAATCTTGTGAGAAATTCCTGGAACTAGAATAGCTGAATAAAAGGGTGTATACATTTGTCATTTTGCTGAATGTTTGCAGACTAAACATTTAATGTTTGGGGGAAGGGGGGAAAGGCATCACGCCCTCACCTATGCAGGGTTCTATGAACCCTTTTTTTTTTTTTAAGTTTTTTTATTTTGAGAGACAACACAAGTGGGGGAGGGGCAGAGAGAGCGAGAGAAGGAGAGAGAAAATTCCAAGCAGGCTCTGTGCTGCGCCTGACATGGGGCTCCATCTCCTGGCGGTAAGATCATGACCTGAGCCAAAATCAAGAGTTGGACACTCAACCGACTGAGCCACCACAGTGCTCCCCTTTTTAAGCATGTTTATTTATTTTTGAGAAAGAGAGAGGGGAGGGGAGGGGAGGTAAGGGAGGGGCAGAGAGGAGGATGGAAGGCCCAGAGCAGGCTCAGCGCTGTCAGCACAGAGCCCGACTCAGGGCTTGAATTTCTGAGCTATGAGATCATGACCTGAGCTGAAGTTGGATGCTTAATTGACTTATTCACCTGGGCACCCTTACACACCCCTTTTTAAAGTAATCTCTATGCCCAGTGTGGGGCTCAACTCACCCTGAGATCCAGTAGCATGCTCTACTGAGTGAGCCAGCCACGTGCCCCTCCATGAGTCTCTATTGTGTGCTAACAATATCCTGGGGACTTTGCTAGGTATTGGGCGTAGGGGGGTATGACTGACCTAAACCATCACCCCCAAAATATGTGATCACCAGCTAAGGTAAGGGCTCTAAAAGAGCTGTGGTTCTCAGAGCCTCCCAGACATCTGTTGGGCTGCAGGAGATCAGGAAAGGCTCCTTGAAGGAGGTGATGGTTGAGCCAAAGTAGAAAGAATGGATTAAAGATTTTCCAAGCAGGAGAAGTGGGTGTGTGGAGCAGCAGGGCTTTCCAGGCCAAGGGAACAGCAAATGCAGAAACCTTGCAACAATGGCCTATGGTTGTATCACAAAACCCCCACAGTCTAGTGGCTTAGAACAACACCCATGTATTATCCTTCTCAACCCAACTGTGAGTTAGGAATTGGGCAGCAAAGTGAGTTGTTGCAGCTTGAGGGCTCTCCTACGTTACTGTCAGGTATTGCTGGGGCTGGAATAGCCACTTCCGGAAATGGCCTGCTCACATGGCTGGCTGATTGGTTCTTCTTGCCCTGCCCCCGCCCCCCCCCCACCCCCACAAGGCTGCTTGAGCCTCCTGACAATATGGCTGTTGGCTTCCCCCGCAAGAAGAAAGTGGTGCTGCAATGCATCTTATGACCTAGCCTCAGAGGTCCTGTACGTTCAGTTCTACATTCCTTTGGCCCTGGCTCCAAGTGGGAGAGGAACCCCCCCCCCCAACCCAAGAGGATGAATACCAAAAAGGCAAAGGATGTTGGGGGCCCTCTTGGAGACTGGCTACCACTGGAGACTGGCAGGAAAGGGCTGGGAATGACCAGATGTGGCTCAGCCGGGGTGAGCCAAGGAGTTATGTATGGCAACAGCTGACGTGGGTGGGGCTAAGTGCATGGGGTGGGGTTGGCCCTAAGAGCACAGACACGCCATGGGGTAGGGAGGAGGTGACCTGATCAGATGGATTCTGAGAAGAGCCCTCCCACTGCTGTGGATGCAAGAGCTGACTCTGTGGTGGGAGGGCTGAGTGGCAGCCCGGGAAAGAGGCCGGGCAGGCATCCGGGAGAGAGGTGAGGATGACCTAGGTTGGAGGCGGTGGCCTTGGAGGAGCAGATCGGCACGCTGATTCAAGAGCTGTTGGAAGGAAAAACCTGCTGAGCTCGGTGGCAGGCCTCCTGTGACCCCAAACAGAAAGCCGTCTACCTGTTCAAGGTCCCTACAAGGAGCAAGTGGGTCCGTCCGGCACACTCCCGAGTTGGTTTCCCCGGCTCGGATTCCCGGCCACTTGAGCCCAGAGAGCGTGCTTGAGAGACCTACCCTGTGGGTCTCTTCCTGCCTGGCCCCTGTCTGGGGTGAGTGGCAGAGTGTCCCTTTTGAAACCTGGAGCGTCAGTGCCACCGCCTGAGGCTCTTGCTGGGCCTGGCACCAAGTGAGAGCTCAGCAGCCGTGACTAATTCCCCAGCATGTGGGGTGACTCAGCTCTGGCCTTCTGGCTCAGAAGGCATGTGGCTCAAGGCATGTGGCCGTCCCTCCAGCAGCCCTGGCACTCGGGGCTGCCCTGACCTTGGTTGGGCTGACACCTAGCCTCTCCCGGCTTCTGGAGTGTGGCCCTCCCGCTGACGGCTGGAATGTGGCCTGGAAAGCAGGGAGTTCAGGCCTGTTAAGTCTTTCTCTTGAGGTGTTTATGAACGCTACTTTGGAGGTTGAGAGGCGGAGGTGGCTGAATGCCAGCAAGAGCTGAACCTGGTTTCTTCTGGAAGTTCCATTTGCTTCTCCCAAGGGAGGAGCCCATTTTTAGGTTCGGGAAGGGTCTCCAGGTCACTCTGGAGGTGCTTCGAAGCCATAAGTAGCACTTGGGCAAATCTATGTCCCTGAGCCCTTGCCTGGTCTGTAAGGCAAGTTGAATCCTCCCTCGGCAAAGGGATTGTGAAAAGAATCCTCTGAGAGGGGGTCTCCACTAAATGCAGCTGCTCTCCTGTGAGCTGAGGTCCCTGACAAAGACTCACGGTCTATCTTCTCTCTTTCCCCTGTCCCGTGAGCACCCTGTTTCCTAAGGGGTGTCAGGGGCCCAGATGCTGGCTTCTGGCCGGTTTACATGGCCCGATTCACCTTTTGGTGAGATGGTCTTCCATCAACTACACCCTTCCTGCTCATTAATGTACTCCCCCCAGCACTGCTCCTGGGCCTCCCCGGGGCCTGACAACTGGTGGGGGCCAGAATTTTGCATTCAGGTTCTGGAGCTAAAGACCCTTTGGATTCATGGTCCTGCTGCTTACGGAGTCTATGATCTTGGATAAGCAGCCTCTGAGCCGGACTCCTTTCTGACAAGTCTCCCAGGCCATGGGAAATGGGGTCCTGGGGCACCTGGGTGGCTCAGTCGGTTGAGCGTCTGAATTTGGCTCAGGTCATGATCTCATAGTTCATGAGTTTAGCCCCACATTGGGCTCTCTCTGTGCTGAGAGCAGAGAGTCTGCTTGGGATCTTCTGTCTCCCTCTCTCTCTCTACCCCTTCCCTGCCCTCACAGTCTCTCTCTCTCTCTTAAAAATAAACATTAAAAAAAAAAGAGAAAGAAAGAAAGAAAGAAAGAAAGAAAGAAAGAAAGAAAGAAAGAAAGAAAGAAAGAAAAGGGGTCCTGATCCTTCCCTTTACGGTTAAGAATTAAAATAATTCTCTAGGGGCACCTTGGTGGCTCAATCCGTTAAGAGTCCGACGTTGGCTCAGACCATGATCTCATGGCTGCATCGGGCGGGCTCCCTTCTGTCCGAGCAAAGCCCACTTCGGATCCTCTGTCCCCCTTTCTCTCTGCCCCTCCCCTGCTCGTTCTCTCTCTCTCTCTCTCTCTCTCAAAATAATAATAAATAAACTTTAAAAGAAAAAAAATTTCTCTAAAGAGCATAGTATAGTGTATAAGTGTTGATTAACTATTAAACTGATAGCTATGAATTTTAGTCTTATTAATATTTCAGTCTTCCTGAATCCTGCCATGTGTGGGTAACCCATAGCAACCAGAGTCTGAGGTCCACGTCTGGCCAGGCTGACCCCTTCCGACCGGCTGTTGGGGGAATCTAGTTTACATGTAACTAGTAAACCTATTTAGTTTATGTGTATGTTTACAAATAAATTCACTTGTAAATTCTGTAACATAAAAAAGTAAAAATGTACCATTATTTGTACCATAGTTTGTAACTCTGTTCTGGTGCTTTTTCCTTTGCTGTGGCAGATACATTTTTTTTTTTTAACTCAGCCCTATATTATTAATGGTTTATTTTTATTGTGGCAAGAAACACATAGCATTGACCATCTTAAGTTTTTTTTTTTTAATGTTTTTATTTATTTTTGAGACAGAGACAGAGCATGAGCAGGTTAGGGGCAGAGAGAGAGGGAGGGAGACACAGACTCTGAAGCAGGCTCCAGGCTCTGAGCTGTCAGCTCAGAGCACGACGTGGGGCTTGAACTCACGGACTGTGAGACCGTGACCTGAGCTGAAGTCGGACGCCCAACCGACTGAGCCACCCAGGAGACCCTTAAGTACTTTTTTTAACGTTTATTTATTTTTGAGAGAGAGAGAGAGACCGAGCATGAGTGGGGGAGGGGCAGAGAGAGAGAGAGAGAGAGAGAGAGAGAGAGAGAGACAAAGAATTCAAAGCAGGCTCTGGGCTCTGAGCTGTCAGCACAGAGCTGGTTGCAGGGCTCGAACCCCCAAACCATGAGATCATGACCTGAGCTGAAGTTGGATGCTCAGCCACCTAAGCCACCCAGGTGCCCCCTTCCTAAATATTTTTTAAGTGTATGATAGTGTTAACTACATGCACACAGTTGTGCTGCAGATCTCTGGAACTTTCTCATCTTGTTTAAAAGAGATTCTGTTCCCACTGAACTACCTCCCTTTTCCTCCTCACGAGTCCTTGGTAACACCACTGTTTTTTTCTTTGTTTAGTTTTGATGTCTTTTTTTTTTTTTTTACTTTATATACATATTTTAAGTAATCTCCCCACCCAGTGTGGGGCTCGAACCCACAACCCCAAGATCAAGAGTCCTCCACTCTACTGAGTCAGCCAGGCACCCCTTGTTCTTTTTCTTTCTGAGCGTTTGACGACTTCAGATACTTCAAATAAGTGGAATCATGCAACATTGGTCTTTTCATGACTGGCTTCCTTCACTTGTCCTGATGATCTCAAGGTTTGTGCAGGTTGTCACAAAGGGCAGGGTTTCCTTTTTTTAAAGGCTGAATAATCCATTGTATGTAGATACCAAATTTTCTTCACCCCTACATCTTTCTGGGGCATTTGGGTTACTTCCACCTATTGCCTCCTCTGAATAAGGCTGCAGTGAAGGTGAGGGTGCAAATATCTCTTCAAGATCATGCTTTCAATTCCTTTGAATATATACTCAGAAGTGAGATTGCTGGATCATATGGTAATCCTATTTTTTTAAATGTTTGTTTATTTTGAGAGAGAGAGAGAGAGAGAGAGAGAGCACAAGCAGGAAAGGAGCAGAGAGAGAGGGAGATAGAGAATCTGAAACAGGTTCTGCCCCTGCAGCCCAGAGCCCAACGTGGGGCTCAAACTCATGAACTGGGAGATCACGACCTAAGCCGAAATCAAGAGTCGGACGCTTAACTGATTGAACCACCCAGGCACTTCCTCATAATTCTATTTTTAATCTTTTGTGGAACCTCCATTCTTTTCCTTGGTGGCTGTAGTATTTTTACATCCCCACCAATAGTACACATGGGTCCTAATTTCTACATTCTTGCCAGCATTTATTTGTTGTTGTTGTTGTTGTTGTTGTTGTTGCTGTTGTGTGTGTGTGTGTGTGTGTGTGTGTGTATACATATATATATAATTTTTATAGTGGTCATTCTAATGGGAATGAGGTGACTTCTCAGTGTGGTTTTGATTTACATTTCCTGGATTAGTGAAGTTGGGTGTCTTTTCACAAAGTCTGTTGGCCATTTGTGTATTTTTAGGTAATGGTTTATTCAAATCTTTTGCCCATTAAAAAAAAAAATGTCTATTTTGAGAGAGAGGCAGAGAGAAAATCCCAAGCAGGCTCCATGCTGTCGGTACAGTCCCTGACGCAGGACTCCATCCTGTGAACCCTGAGATCATGACCTGACCTGAAATTAAGAGTTGGACGCTCAACAAACTGAGCCACCCAGGCACCCCTTGTCCGTTAAAAAATTTTTTTCTTAGTGTTTTTATTTTATTTTTGACAGAGAGAGAGAGAGAGAGAGAGAGTGAGCGGTGAAGGGGCAGAGAGAGGGGGAGACACAGAATCCGAAGCAGGCTCTAGGCTCTGAGCTGTGGGCACACAGTCTGATACAGGGCTCGAACTCACATGACCTGAGCTGAGTGAGATCATGACCTGAGCTGAAGTCGGATGCTTAACTAAGCCAGGTATCCCTCCCTTGCCCATTAAAATTTTTTTAAAATTTATTATTATTATTATTATTTTAATTTTTGAGAGCATGGGAGAGGGGAAGAGAGAGAGGGAGACAGAGGATCCAAAGCAGTCTCCGAGCTGTCAGTGCAGAGTGCAATGCTGGGCTCTAACCCAAGGACTGTAAGATCAAGACCTCAGCTGAAGTTGGATGCCTAATGTTTTTTATTAGAGAGAGAGGTAGAGAGGGATGGGGAGAGAGAGAGAGAGAGGGAGAGGGAGGGAGGGAGGGAGGGTCTTAGGCAGATTCCACACTCGGCACAGAACCCACGACCCTGGGATCATGACCTGAGCTGAAATCCAGAGTTGGACGCTCAACCGAGCCACGCAGGTGCCCCTCTTTTGCCCATTTCAAAAATCAGTTTGTCTTTTTTTGTTGTTGAGTTGTAGCTCTTTATTCCGGATATTAACACCTGATCAGATACACGGACTGCAAATATTTTTTTCCCATTCTGTAGGTTGCCTGTTCACTTTGTTGACTCCCTTATTGTGCATAAATGAAATCTGATGCAGTCCCATCTATTTTAGCTTTTGTTGCCTGTGCTTTGGTGACCTAATAAATCATTGCTAAATCCAATGTTGTGAAGCTGTCCTCCCTCCCCTTTTGTTCCTCCCCTCCCCCCTGCTTCTAAGAGTTCTATGGTTTTAAATCTGCATTTAGATCTTTAATCCATTTTGAGTTAATTTTTAAATGGTGTAAGGATCCAACTTTACTTGTTTGCATATTGATACCCAATTTTCCCAACACCATTTGTTGAAGAGACTATCTCAAGTTCTGGTGCTTTTTTTAAACACACAGGCTGTGGAAGTGGCCTGAGCCGCCCCACGCCGGGAGATCCTACATAGTTTGTGCATTCTCAAGATTTTCTGCGATTAGCACCTTTTTAAAGATGAGGAAATGGAGACTTGTCCAAGGTCGTTATAGTGAGCATATAGATGGAATTGAGTTCAAGTCCTCAGTTACAATCCCAAGAGCCCACATGCTGGAACCCCGACGCTCCCCGTTTTATCCCCAGCATGCTAGGAAGAATGAATGAATGAACCTCTCAAGCAAGGCTCCCAGCAAACAGCGGAGTTTGGACGAGCCCACAGCTCCATATGGGGGTGTGCGCCGGTCTCGCGCATGCGCGGCCCCATGTGCACGACCCGCTCCGCTCCATCTGCCGGCACATGGTATGGCCTCTATCCCTATGGTATGTCCCGCCTTCCCCCACGCCCGGGCCGAGATGGTACGCCCCGCCTCTGCTCGCCGCCCCTCCCCGTTGGTTTCCGCGCGAAAAGCCAGGGCTGCCTCTGCCGCCGCGGTCTCTGCTGCAGTTTCCAAGATGCCTGCCCGCACCGCCCCGGCCCGGGTGCCCACGCTGGCTTCCCGGGCCATCTCGCTGCCCGATGATGTCCGTAGGCGGTAGGTGCTGTGGGGGGGGTCCGTGAACTCGGATCGGGGGTGAGGGGGAAGTGGCACGGCGTTGGGGGTGGGGGGGGGTTGCTTCCCCTGTAGGTAGCCCTTGGCTGCCGCTGACAGACGGGCGCGCATGCGCGGGACGGCTCGGCGGCGGTTGGCGCGGGCAGGGTGGCACTTCCGGTCGCGCGCACCCCTGGCCGTTTGGCGCCAAAATGGGCCGAGGCCCTTCACAGTTCCCTGGTGACTAGTAACTTGGGGGTCCTTCCTGATTTCAAAGTAGAGCGAGCTTTGGGTTCTCCTCGGGGATCGCCAGCCCAGAGGAGCCACGGGCCTGGCTCCTGCCGCCGGCCGGCTCGCGCAGGAAGTGGGCAGCCCGCGGCCTCAGGACACCCCTCGGCCCGGGCACTTCGGCCTCCACTTCCGGTGCCCGGCCCGCTTGGGGGGTCGAGCTGGTCCGGTCCCCGGGGGGCGTTTCGGGGGGCCCCCCTTGGCACCCGGCGCAGCGCATCCCGATGGCGGCCTCCAGAGACAGACGTCGCCGCTCGGGGCCCGGGCGCGGCCGGCTCAGGTTTGCGAGCCCCGTCTTTCTTGGGGGGCTTCCTCCATCTCGGCCTGCCGGGGAAGTCACGTTCTGGAAGGAACCCCCACCGCGCAGCGCAGAAGCGGGGCTCGGGCAGCGTGAAGGCTGTAAGAGCCTTTCCAGTAAATCTGTGCCTGGGAGCGGGCATCAAGGAAGCCTTGCTAGGCTTCTGTGCACGGGGGTTGGGGGGGTCAGAACACTGGGCTCCCCTTTGTGAAAGGGCTCCAATTTCACTCCTGAAAACTTGCACCCCTTGGAACACGAGTCCCGGGAACCTCGCCCAGGCCTGAACACTTCAGCCGGATTTGTGAGCCTGGTTGAGCCTTTGCCCAATTTCCCTGTGCCGGTTTCCTATGGTCGTGCCAGGCCAGTCGGATGGGGGCTTTTGGAGTTGGAGGTGTGTATGTGTGTGTGTATGTGGGGGCGGTGTTTGGGACTCCCTACCAGGTATTTAAGGTTCAGGCCACTTCTTAAGCACAAGAGGGGGTGTGTCTTGCCCAAGAAGCCTTACCTGTAGTCTCCAGGGATATGACTTAGAGTGTAAACAGAATTGTGGAAGTCCCTGGCTTCATGATGTTGGACCCAACCTAGAGGCGTTTGGGCCCGATCTTCTTTACTCTGATGGTGAGACCTCCTGTCTCCACTGGCTTGTTTGACCTGGGGCGAGTGTCATGAACAAGCTATCAGTGCGGACTAGATTGACATGGGCTCAAAATGGATAGTGGATGAAATGAGAATATGCCGAGACATAAAGGCCCACCTGTTAGCATTGTTATTGGCTAAGCCAACTTTTTTTTTTTCAGTTCTGCCAGTCAATTGTATACAAAACTTGACATATTCTCATTTAATCCTCAAGAGTTTTTTAGAGTGGGTGCTGCAGGAGTTCATCAAGAGGAAGCAAGGATTCCTGCTGATGTCTGCTTTTTGCCAAAACCGTTCCTTTCAACTAGGGTCTTTGAACAGGCCACTGGCTTGGGGGTTGTCTTGGGCCAGTGCAAGTGCTTGGCTGAATTTGAATGCTCTTAGGTGAGTTTTACAATCCACCATTCACCCTAGGTTCCATATTACTTTGAACTAGAATTGCTTACTGTAGGTGTGGTTTGGTGTTTCTGCCTTAGACCACGTGGTGGACGTTGAAATGGTCTCATGTGACTCTCAACAGCTTTTCTTACATTTTGAATTTCAGTGTACAAAATCCACACATAAACATGGCATTCAACACTCCCTTAAAAGACTTGTAAATAGAGGTACGACTTCTTTATCTATGAGAATTAGAAGTATGATTTATAACAGGAGGTCTCTAAGTCCAGTAGAATACTCTAAGAACAAAGTTAGGCCTGGTCCTCCTGCATTTGTCACTTCTACTTGTATATATATATATATATCAGCTTCTTTTTTTTAGAGGGTGAGCATGGGAGGGGCAGAGAGAATTTTAAGCAGGCTCCACTCTCAGAACGCGGGGCTCGATCTCACAACCCTTAGATCGTGAACTGAGCCAAAATCAAGAGCCTGATGCTTAACTGATTGAGCCACCCGGGTGCCCCATGTCAGCTGCTTTTTTTATTTTATTTTATTTTTTTTTAACTTTTTTTTTCAACGTTTTATTTTTGAGACAGAGAGAGACAGAGCATGAACGGGGGAGGGGCAGAGAGAGAGGGAGACACAGAATCGGAAACAGGCTCCAGGCTCTGAGCCATCAGCCCAGAGCCCGACGCGGGGCTCGAACTCACGGACCGCAAGATCGTGACCTGGCTGAAGTCAGACGCTTAACCGACTGCGCCACCCAGGCGCCCCAACAGCTGCTTTTTTTAAACACGCAGTTCCATTAGATATGTATCAGAAAGAATTTTCAATGTCTGGATTTTTAAGTCTTTAACTTCTTTTTTGAAGTATACTATGCCCCAAGTCTAAAAATGTTGCCTTTTTAGGACAAGCCACATTCTTCTACTTATTTTTCTTACTCTGTTGAAACCACCATTTGCACAGGAAAAGCGAGAATTCTTTCACTGGTCTTCCTGTTGCCACTCAAGGCTTTTCTAGCAGCGGAAACTGTGATCCTCTTAAAAAAGTTGGATCTGATGGTTTCCTTGCCCCACACACTGCCTGGTGCACTGGTCCTGAAGTTCAGAATCCCTGTCCACTTGCGTCACTCATCCGGCGTTCATCTCACAAGCCATACAGACCTCCTTTTAGGTTCTCAGGGCCTGAGACCTTGCAGAGCAGCTGGTGTGAGGCTGAGCTCTAGCTACTCCTTCCCTAGGCTGGCTACTGTCCATTCATCCTTAAGACCGTCCTCAGAAAGACCATCCCTTTTCCCCATAATAGGAAGGGTGTTGAATTCTGTCTGTGCACCCGCATGCTGCCTTTCCAAACCTGGAGCTGATGGTGATTCGTTTGCCTTGTTCACTGTATCTGTAGCTTGTGTAGACTCTGAAAGGCATGCATGCCAGACTTTCCCCTTTTATGAAGCCTGGATTCACACATTGATTATAGCAACCTCCTTTGCACAACTCTGATTAGCTTTCGTAATTGTGACAGCTCTTTTAACTGCTAGCCATTCTGTGATTAGATTAAGCTGTTTTTCAGGTTTTAAAAAATGTTATTTATTTATTTGTTTTTAATGTTTTTTGAGAGCACAAGCGGGGGAAGGACCGAGAGAGAGGGGGACAGAGAGATCCGAAGTGAGTTCTGTGTCGATAGCAGCAAGCCCGATATCAGGCTCGAACTCACAAACCACGAGAGCATGAGCTGAGCCGAAGTCGAATGCTCAACTGACTGAGCCACCCAGGCGCCCTTCAACTTCTTAGCTCTAGTTCCATGGCTCCCACTAAGTGGGTATTGAATGGACTTACCTTTTTTTTTTTTTATGTTTGTTTATTTTTGAGAGAGCGTGTGCGCAGAGGGGCAGACGGAGGGAGAATCCGAAGCAGGCTCCAGGCTCCGAGCTGTCGGCACAAGCCTGATGCAGGGCTCAAACCCACGAACTGTGAGATCATGACCTGAGCTGAAGTCAGGCACTCAACCGACTGAGCAACCCAGATGCCCTGGGACTTCTCTTTTCTAGTTCTCCTCTGCAGGAGTATTCTAGAGGTGCAGACTGCTGGGGTTCAAATCCTTCCTACCATAGCTGTAGGACTAAGTTGTTTAACCTCTTGGTGCTCTATCTGTAAAATGGTGTGGCGCTACCCGCTGCCCCTGGGCGTTATGAAGACTCGCCCGGCTGATAGGTGTAAATGTGGCGGGGTAGCACCTGCAAGAAGACCCGTGCTGCTTATCACAAGGTCACCTGTGTGTGTCATTTCCATCAGGGGAGCATAATTTAGTGCAGCAACATGCACCTCTGATACTGAGGCAGATGCTCGTGTAGTGGTGAGTGCCGTTCAGAGATGATGTAAATTCCTGCTAATCATTCCAACCTTCATCTTGGCTTGGCTGCTTATAGAATTGTCTGGTGGTCTGGACTTGTTCCTTCTGCCACCTTAGCTTTTGTGCCAGGTATCCAGTCCTACTCTTTTTTTTTTTTAAGTGTGTTTATTTGGAGAGAGGGGGGCAGAGGCAGACAGAGAGGAAGAGCAAGAATCCCAAGCAGGCTCCGTGCCAGTAGCACGGAGCCTGATGCGGGGCTTGATCTCCTGAACCGTGAGATCATGACCTGAGCCGAAATCAAGAGTCGGACTCTTAACCCACTGAGTCACCCAGGCACCCCAGTTCTACCCTTGATCAGGCATTCTTTTATTAAGGATTGAGGTGGTGATCTATCCTTTTTCATCTCTCAGTATCTTGCTTTTTAATCCTTTCTATCCTTGGCTTTTGTGATGCTGTTTACTACCAGGGATGCTCTTTCTTCATCAATCCCCCCGCCAACCCCCTTAATCATTTTTCTTTCATTCTTGGACCCTTATCTCTTCTAGTCCTAGGACTTTTTTGTTGTTGTTGTTGTTACTTATTTATTTATTTATTTAAATGATTTTTATTTTTTAACATTTATTATCGAGAGACAGAGACACACAGAGCGTGAGCAGAGGAGGGGTAGAGAGAGGGGGAGACACAGAATCTGAAACAGGCTCCAGGCTCTGAGCTGTCAGCACAGAGCTCGATGCGGGGCTCGAACTCAAACCACGAGATGGTGACCTGAGCGGAAGTTGGTCACCCAACCAACTGCGCCACCCAGGCACCCCTTAATTTGTTTTTTAATGTTTATTTACTTTTGAGAGGGAGAGAGAGACAGCATGCGAAAAGGGGAGGGGCAGAGAAAGAGGGAGACACAGAATCTGAAGCAGGTTCCAGGCTCTGAGCTGTCAGCACAGAGCCCGACGCGGGGCTCGAACCCACAAACCTTGAGATCATGACCTGAGCCGAAGTTGGCTGTTTAACCGACTGAGCCACCCAGGCTCCCTTAGTCCTAGGACTTCTGTGTAGCAGTTGGGCCTGTCAGCAGGACAGGACTACCTCCAGTTTTGATATCTCTCTCAGGAGAGCCACTTTTAATCTCTAGCCGCTGAATAGCCGTCTAGAGAGCTGCTATTCATTGAACCATCACTCCTCAAACTCCTGGCCTTTTTACTTTTTCCCTACCAACATGTCCTGAATTTCTGATACAGTACTCGTTTCCAGTTGCAGCCATAACCAGTTATCTCAGTGGCTTAAATAACCCATACATCTGTTTTAACAGTTCTATAGGTCCGAAATCTGGTTTGGGTCTCCCTGGATGCAAAAGTGTCCACAGGCTGCATTCCTTTCTTGCAGGCTCTAGGGGAGAGTCTGTTGCTTCCTCTTTCAGGTTGGCAGAATTCAGTTCCTTGCGGTTGTAAGACTGAGGTCGTTCTTCTCTTGCTGGCTCTAACCATGCCCAGCTTCTGGAGGTGATGTATCCTTTGGCTCCTGGCCCACTTCCTCCCATAGTTAAAGCCGGTTCTCCTGTTACATCTCTCTCGGAACCTTCTGTAGTCACATCTTTCGAAATGCAGCTGGGATGTTTTTCTGCTTTTAAGGATTTAAGTGATTAGTTTGGGCCCACCTGGCTAATCCAGGATAATCTGCCCATCTCAAAGGCTCTAACCTTAATCACATCTGCAGAGTCCCTTTTGCCAGGTAAGGCAACATATTAATAGGTTCTGGGGGATTAGGGCATGGACATCTCTCTTGGGAGGGGTCACTATCCTGCCTACCACAGATACTGTCTCAGGTGGCCCTACCGCAACTGCCACGTAGACGGTTACAAAACTCCGTTAATTCTGCCTCTTGTAACTTCTCTAGCGTGCTCTCCATTCCTGCTGCTAAATCCTGTTTCAGACCAGCATTTCTAGTTTCAGGGTGTTAGGGAGTGATTTAACATCTTGTAATCTCTTCCTGTCTAATCTACATCATGTATTTTTGCCAGATTAATTTTCTTAAAACATGGCTCTGATGTCTTGGGTTCCTCCTCCCCCCATGGTTCCTTCAGTGGTGTAACTATGGAAGAAAATCAGTTTTTTAGCCTGGTGTTGCCTACCTCCCTCAGACTGGCACTAGCCTGACTTGTGTGGGTTTCTTAGGTGTACCCTGAGCCAGCTCCCTGTTTGGGCAGGTCTCCCTGCTCCGTTCCCACTGAGCCCTCTCCACTCCCCTGGGCCAGTCCTTCCTGATGGTGTTCTTAGACCTTTGCTCTTCAGAAGCCCTCAGAACTGTATTTGCTTTATTCCTTCAGTTGTTGATATACGTTTTTAAAATGTATTTATTTATTTACAAGTGTGCTTGTGCAAGCAGGGGAAGGACAGAGAGAGAGGGTGAGAGAAAGTCTCAAGCAGGTTCCACTCTGTCAGTGCGGAGCCCGAAGTGGGGCTCGATCTCCTGAACCGTGAGATCACAACCTGAACGAAAGTCAATAGCTGGACGCTTAGCTGACTGAGCCACCCAGGGACCTGGATATGTTTTTATTTCCCTTCTAGGATTACTGCATGAGGGAAGCAACTAGAAATGAATCATGGGATCTTGGGCTGGAAGGGACCTAAAGTTTTATCTCATAACATGGCTGCCGTTCTGAGTATTCTACCTGGTCCTTCACGTCTTTCTGATCCTCCTGGCCCTGAATGTAAAGCAGATGTGTGGTGGCGTCATCGGTTTTGCCGGGGAAGGGATGGACTCTCCGGTGAAAGCCTGGGTGTCAGGGGAGGTGCGCTGACCAGCTTCCTCCTTGCCCCACTCTGGCTCCTCAGTGCCTGCCCTGGGCTCTTAACCGTCCTCTCTGGGGCCAGACAGGTTAAATCCAGTCTTCTCAGGGCATGACATTTTTGGTATTCTGAAGATTTTTTGGTTCTTCTCTGCCAAGCTAGACAATCCCAGTTCATAGGAGAGGTCAACAGCATTTAGACCCACAGATCTGTCTCGTGCCCAGATGTAGGGGTTGTCAGCATTGGTGAAGAGGGTACTTTGATGGGCTTCACAGGCAGCTGAGCATTGTTCTTAATGCCTGACTTGAGGATCAAGGGGCTGTGTGTTGCCACAGTTTTGTGAGTGGGATGACTGGGAAGTCCAATGTTCCATTCCTGTAGCGGGATGTGTACCTCTGGCTGTGCATACAGAGTTGTGTAGCTATTCTCATCTGGCTCTCCCAGAACCTGGGTTACTTTGAAAGTGGAATGACTTGGGAATGCAAACTGGTACAGCCACTCTGGAAAACAGTGTGGAGGTTCCTCAAAAAATTAAAAATTTTTAAGATCTACCCTATGACCCAGCAATAGCACTGTAGGAATTTACCCAAGGGATACAGGAGTGCTGATGCATAGGGGCACTTGTACCCTAATGTTTATAGCAGCACTTTCAACAATAGCCAAATGATGGAAAGAGCCTGAATGTCCATCAACTGATGAATGGATAAAGAAATTGTGGTTTTTATGCATAATGGAATACTACTTGGCAATCAGAAAGAATGAATTATAGCCTTTTGTAGCAACATGGATGGAACTGGAGAGTGTTATGCTAAGTGAAATAAGTCATACAGAGAAAGACAGATACCATACGTTTTCACTCTTATGTGGATCCTGAGAAACCTAACAGAAGCAGAAGACCATGGGGGAGGGGAAGGAAAAAAAAAAGTTAGAGGGGCGCCTGGGTGGCTCAGTCCGTTAAGCAGCCGACTTTGGCTCAGGTCATGATCTCACGGTCTGTGAGTTCGAGCCCCTCGTCGGGCTCTGTGCTGACAGCTCAGAGCCTGGAGCCTGTTTCAGATTCTGTGTCTCCCTCTCTCTGACCCTCCCCCATTCATGCTCTGTCTCTCTCTGTCTCAAAAATAAATAAATGTTTAAAAAAAAAAAAAGAGAGGGAGAGAGCCAAACCATAAGAGACTCTTAAAAACGGAGAATAAACTGAGGGTTGATGGGGGGTGAGAGGGAGGGAAGGGTGGGTGATGGGCATTGAGGAGGGCACCTGTTGGGATGAGCACTGGGTGTTGTATGGAAACCAATTTGACAATAAATTTCATATTAAAAAAAAAAAGAAAGTAGAATGACTTGGCCTGGAAGGGGTTACATGCAAGGAGTGTGTGTGTGTGTGTGTGTGTGTGTGTGTGTGTGTGTGTGTGTATAATATATATAGTATATATGGTCACCATATCTGCAGTCAGTCTTGTCTATACTATAGAAAGACCTTTCCTGACCCACCCAGGTCAGGAGGTCCCTGCCCGGCAGTCCCTGCATCCAGTTACCCAACTCACTGCCTGGAATAGGGCTTGGCATAACAGGGACCCATAGATGTGTTGGGGATCAAAGCTAGAGGCGGGGTCCACATGCACTTGGAGCAGCCACTGTATGACCTTAGTCCAGCAAAGCCTGTTGCTTGCATTCCTGGTTTTGCTGCTCACACTTGCCCTTGGAAAAACCAGCCTGGGAGAGCCCTGTTCTTGCCCTTTCAGCTGGTGATAGATAACGGGTTATGCCATCTGTACAGGTGCTGAGTGGGAGGGTTCAGAGATGAAGAAGGCCTGGTCCCTGCACAGGGTACTTCTTCTCCAGTGACAGGTGCTAACCAAGCTGGTTAGACCTGTTCTCCTCCCATGTCTACAGCTGGCACCCCGGCTAGGAACCACAGCTTGTTTCTTCCTCTCTCTTTCCTTGGTGTCTTCTGCTCTTGCTCCTTTCCTCTTCTCTCCTGCCACTGCCCCCCCCCCCCCAAAAAAAAGGCAAGACGCTAATCCTCAATAATCGAATCAGGTTGTGCTTTTCCAGCCAAACTCCTGACCAGTGTGCACTCCTAAGAGATTAGGTACAGACCCTCGAAACGGAGAGATCTTTGGTGAGGTGCCAGCCAGTCTTCTCACTCCCATCTGTTGCCCCTGAGTGTGGGCGCCCCTGCTGCCCCAGATGCCTTTACTTTCCCAGTGCTTACGTTCCTCATTAGAATGCTGCCTACTCCCCCTCCCCACATCCCCCCAGCCTTTGAGAATGTTAGCTGGCTGTTCCCCACAGCATCTTGTGGCCTTGGTCTACTCACTCCAACGCTGGCCACCCTGTGGTGTGCCCTTCCTCGGGGTCTTGCCAGAAGAACTGGAGGGAGACCCCCTGTAAGTCAGTGAACAGGAGGACCCCAACTGTGCGGGCTGCTTCCACTGTCCCAGTTCCTTTGGAAATAGCACCTGTTCTTTCAAACTCCTCTAGCTCACCCTCAGAAAAAGTGAAGAAGAAAAACTAAAGAGGGGGACCTCCTTCAGGTTGCATGTGCCTTCTTAATGACTTTGTAGGCATTCTAGCAGGACTTGAGGACCTCAGGAGGAGGAGAAAACCACCACATATATATATATTTTCTAACACTCATATATATCCAGTTTATTTCCAAAGTTCTTTAAAACTGTGGTATTAATTGTTCAAGTAAACAAAGTTGCCTAACAGCCTTTCTTTCTCCCGTTTTCTTCCCACAGGCTCAAAGATTTGGAAAGAGATAGCCTTACAGAAAAGGTAATCCCCATCTTAAATTTTATTACCAAATGTGATTATTTGACAGACACTTTGTGCCTCAAGCATTTTTTTTCACGTACGTTTGTTTTTGAGAGAGAGAGAGCGTGCACGCAAGAGCACCTAAGTGGGAGAGGGACGGACAGACAGAGACAGAGAATCCAAAACGGGCTCCAGGCTCTGAGCTGTCAGCACAGAGCTTGATGTGGGGCTTGAACTCCTGAACCAGGAGATCATGACCTGAGCCAAAGTCAGACACTCAACTGAATGAGCCACCCAGGTGCCCCTGTGGCTCAATAAAAGTTCAAGTTGGAGTTGGCTTATCCCCAGTTTCAAGGATAACCTAAATATTCTTTTTCTTAAAAATTTTTTTTAACGTTTATTTATTTTTGAGACAGAGAGAGACAGAGCATGAATGGGGGAGGGTCAGAGAGAGAGGGAGACACAGAATCTGAAACAGGCTCCAGGCTCTGAGCTGTCAGCACAGAGCCCGATGCGGGGCTCGAGCTCATGAACCGCGAGATCATGACCTGAGCTGAAGTCGGACGCTTCACCGACTGAGCCACCCAGGCGCCCCTAGATATTATTCTTAATGTGCTGCTAATTTGGTTCATTTTTGGTAACTCATTGACAAGTTTCCCAGTCTAGGTTCCACACCATCAGTTCTGAATTGTAACTTACCCTGGTCTTATTCCTCAAAAGCGCAGTTTTTCCTAAAACACTGTTCTAGGTCTCTGTCCCACATCTAGCCTTTCATTTTTCACCACTCTGGAGATACATTTGTTAAGATCACGTTGTACCATCACAAACGTGTCTTGTGAATATTCAGTTTTTTAAGGCTGAATCAGCATTGCCTGCCATTCGGTTATTTTGTGATCAGGCAGCTTAATTATCTGTATATTAGTCCATTAGTTAGTAACTCGGGAGTTTGAGGACATCTAAACCTATATTCTTCCCTTAGGAATGTGTGAAGGAGAAATTGAATCTCTTGCATGAATTTCTGCAAACAGAAATAAAGAATCAGTTATGTGACTTGGAAACCAAATTACATAAAGAAGAATTATCAGAGGTAAGTCACTTCTTGACATCCTGGCGTCTAGGAAACATCCCCTCCCGTGTTAACTCCTGTGTGACCAGGGAGGCAGAATCCTCCCCAGCTCTCCCTGTTACCCAATAGTTATAAAGGAAATGCGTGTTTCCTTATTCTCTTATTGCCACGTGTTTGCATTCACTGCTACTTAAATTATCCTTTCCTGCTATAGGAGGGCTACCTGGCTAAAGTCAAATCCCTTTTAAATAAAGATTTATCCTTGGAGAATGGAGCTCATGCTCTCAGTCGGGAAGTGAATGGATGTCTAGAAAACGGGAGCCAGACAAGTGGTGAGGACCGCAGAGTGGGAATGGCAGAGGAAAACAAATCCCCCAAGCCTGTTTCCAAACTTTACACACCGAGAAGAAGCAAATCGGACGGAGAGACAAAGTGTAAGACCCCTTCACTCCTTTCATCTTGGTGGAGACTGGCTGTCCCCTTACACGGTACCAGACTTGGAGCCATAGGTCCCCTGGGGCGGTACTTCCTCGTTTGTTTCTTGTCTATACTTCCTAACTAGCTTAGATGTATATGCTGTACTTCTTCAGATTTTTTTCTGTAACCAAATATCGAGCATTAGATCCCAAAACAGCTACACTTATGCTGTATAAGGTAACAGGAGTTATTAATACTTATTGTTTCTAAGTTCTATGCCTATTGAAGCTAAATGTATAGACTCCTTCCCAATTTGTAGTCAAAGTAACTCTTCTGGAATTTTTAAAACTCAAAGAGCATGGGACTTGAGTGCAGGTTGGGTTCTTGGCCACTTTATCTTTTGATGATCTGAGAGTTTGTTTCCTTGTCTGGTTCAGGGTTTGGCCCCTCCAATAAGAGCTCCAGTAACATGGCTCAGCAAACTGGCAGGTGCTAATTGCTACCTTTATCAAGACTGTTCCTGGTTAGAACAAGAGAAGGGTACTTAATCTTCAGAACCTGATTCTCTGTGCTATCTTGGTAATGCCAAAGAACTGCACCTTTTCTGTGAACTTTTTTATTCATAGTGGCTTTTTTTGTTTCTTTTTTCTTTAAACAGCTGAAGTTTCATCTAGCCCCAGGATTACAAGGCAAACTACCAGGCAGACCACCATCCTATCTCATTTCTCAAGGGGGTCAGTATATAATGAATCGACCACCACCTTTTCTTGGGGCCAACTGTTTCTGGTAAAACAGGAATGGAATTAGGGTATAATGTAGCAATTTTTTTTTTTTTTTTAAGTTTTATTTAGAGACCGTGGGGGAGGGGCAGAGTGAGAGAAGGAGAGCAAGAATCCTGAGCAGGCTCCATGCTGTCTGCAGAGCCTGATGCGAGGCTCGATGAGATTAGGACCCGAACCAAAATCGAGAGTTGGACACTTAGCTGATTGAGCCACCCAGGTGCCCCTAATTTAGCAATTCTGACTTCCACATTGCATAGGTTTTCATCTTGCAGTTTTTTTTATTAAATATTCACGAAGAGCATTTCTCAAGACCTCCTGTCTACTTACTCTTATAGGAACCTTCAAATATACACAAAACTAGCCAGGACAGGAAAATGAACACCAAGTACCTGTCCCCCAGTGGCCATAGTTATCAGCTGGCCATCTTTTCGTCTGTACCCCTGTAAACTCTCCCCCAACTGGATTGCTTTGAAACCCATCTCAGATATGTCCTTTGAATTTTTTTTTAATGTTTATTGATTTTTGAGAGTGAGAGAGACCGAGCACGAGTGGGGGAGGTTCAGAGAGAGAGAGGAAGAGAGACAGAATCCGAAGTAGGCCTCAGGCTCTGAGCTGTCAGCACAGAGCCCAATGCGGGGCTTGAACTCATGAACTGTGAGATCATGACTTGGGCCGAAGTCAGACGCTTAACTGAATGAGCCACCCAGGCACCCCCTCAGATGTCATTTGAAACCCATCTCAGAAATGTAGATTTCTAGATGATAAAATATTTTTTTAACCTTTTATTCATATTTTTCTAGAATTACTAATGTGTAGCAAACATGTTTTATCTTTTTAAAAAGACTAACTCTAATATTTTCATACTTTATAAAGCATAACAATTCCTTACTATCAAGTATGTAACCAGTGTTTGTATTTTCCCATGTGTGGCAAATTGTGTTTACTTGATTTGTTTTGAAGCCCTTCAAATTATAGATTCCTTTTTTCTTGCCATTTATTTGAAGAAATTAGTTCGCTTGTCCAATAAGAGTTTCTAGGTCTCGCTGACTGCATCCTTTGGTGGTTAATGTCTTCCTTGTCTTGTTTCTCGTAAACTGGTAGTTAGGTTTAGAAGTTGGATCAGATTCCAGCTCTATCATTTTCTGAGACTTCTTCACAGATGGTGCCGTCTTTCCATCAGAGGCATGTGATGTCTCTTCTGTGATGCCAGCGGCTGTTGATCGATGTCTAGCTCCATGATTTCTTAGGTTTGCAAAGTGGTGCGCTTCTAACCCGTCACTCAAGAGTTAAAGCCTCTTTCGATATCCTGGCAGTGAGGGCATTTCCTTGGAGGGAAGAAGGCACCCATGCCCTGAGTCTGTCTTAAAGAGGCCGCCTTTGGTAGGGAGGAATACAAGTCCTCTCGTGCCTGGTGGGGGTCTGGGGTCTGGCGAAGCTAACGGTCGGCTTTCCTGTTTGTGTCAGCCCTGCCAAACGTAAACCTGAGGAAGAGCGTGAAAAAGCGAAATCGGATGATCATGTTGAGGAAGAAAAAGACCAGGTAGGGCTGACATTATCAAGTTTCTTCACTCTGCCTTCTTTTGGTATTTTGCTGGTAGCCCTGACTTTACACTTGACCTATCTAAATGGACTTGAAGTGACCAAGAAGGTGTTAGGACCTTCTGTCCCTGGACCCGGGTAGTATGAAGTATGTCACAGTTAGGCCTGAGGGCTCCACAGGCCCCTGCTACTCACAAGGCAGCCCCATAACTTCAGAGTCTGTTACTTCCTATGTCTGCTTTCTTACTTCTCTAGCTGACAAGATTGGCCATCAACTGTGACATTTTATTCTTTGGGCTTATTTATTTTGAGAGAGATGGAGAGGAGAAAGTGAATCCCAAGCAGGCTGCATGCTGTCCACGCAGAGCCTGATGCGGGCTCGAACCCAGGAACCGTGAGATCATGACCTGAGCTGAAACCAAGAGTCAGATGCTCAACCGACTGAGCAACCCAGGCGCCCTGTTTATTTTTTAAAGCTTTTTTAAAAAAAATGTATTTTTTTTTAAAGTTTTCTTTATTTTGAGAGAGAGAGAGAGAGCAGGGGAGGGGCATAGAGAGAATCCCAAGCAGGCTCTGCTCTGCCAGAACAGCCTGACACGGGGCTCGAACTCACAAACCACAAGATCATGACCCTAGCTAAAATCAAGAGTCGGACACTCAACCAACCGAGCCACTCAGGTGCTACTTATTTTCCTTAAGTTTATTTATTTTTGAGAGAGACAGAAAGTGTGAGCCGGGTAGGAGCAGAGAGAAAGAGAGAGAATCCTAAGCAGGATATGTGCTGCCTGCTGCGGAGCCTGACTTGGGGCTTGAATCCATGAACCATGAGATCATGACTTGAGCTGAAACCAAGAGTTGGATGCTTAACCAAGTGAGCCACCTAGGTGCCCCAAATGTTTATTTTTGAGAGAGAGAGAGAGAGAGTGAAGGAGGGCAGAGAGTGAGGGGGGAGAGGGAATCCCAAGCAGGCTCTGCACTGTCAGCGTAGAGCCTGATGCAGAGGTTGAACTCACAATCCATGAGATCATGACCTGGAGCCAAGCTCAAGAGTCGGATGCTTAACCAACTGAGTCATCCAGGTGCCCCAAAACTTTAATTCATTAATTAATTAATTTTGAGAGACTGAGAGCAGGGAGGGGGTAGAGAGCAGGAGAGAGCGAGAATCCCAAGCAGGCTCTGTGTTGTCAGTGCAGAGCCCGATGTGGGGCTCAATCTGACAAACTGTGAGATCATGACCTGAGCCAAAATCCAGAGTCGGGCGCTTCACTGACCGAGCCACCCAGGCACCCCCAGCTGTGACCTGTTTAAAGCATTTGCTTCTGCCATCCGTAGCTCCTTTTCCACATCTAACTTGTCTAACAGCAGAGCATTAGAGTTGCTGTATGTAGTGTAATAATGCTACTTAGACCTCATAGGTTAGAAAACCAGTGGCTTACTGAAGGTCTGTGATACAGAAGATGTTAGTCTGTGATGGTACTTTCCCTTGCGACTTGAGGCCCAAACCTAGATAATA
The DNA here is from genome assembly GCF_027475565.1 of Acinonyx jubatus. Taxonomy (NCBI): domain Eukaryota; kingdom Metazoa; phylum Chordata; class Mammalia; order Carnivora; family Felidae; genus Acinonyx; species Acinonyx jubatus. The sequence continues at coordinate 158,110,751 of NC_069383.1, forward strand.
CCAGATGGTCGCACATCAATTTTCTTTCTGCTTTTGCTGCAGGATTAGCTATGTACGTTGAAGGGAAGTCTATAGGTTTATGTGTGGGTAGTAAATGCCTTACTGCTACTGATAGAGCAGCCGTGGCATTATTGACCTTGGGGGCTAGATAATCCTTTGCTGTGGAGGCGGTGGGGCGGTCCTGTGGTTTATCGCATGTAGCAGCAGCCCGACCTCTACTCACTAGATACCAGTAGTAATCCCCCTCTCCCCTCTCAGTTGTCACCACCAAAAACCATCGTCAGACACTTCCAAATTGGGGGGAGGGGTAAAATTACTCCGGCTGAGAAGCACTGGGCTAAGGGGTGTCAAGTGTCACTGGGCTACCACTCTCCTTGAGGTAGGCTTGACAACCTGTTGTAAGACCCGTGGATTCTGTTTTTAGAAACCACATGTTACTGTCCATGACCTTTATTCTGGTGTCTGTAGTTAAGTTTCGGTTACCTGCTTTTAAGTGGGAAACTGAGGCACAGAGGGAACCACGTGTTCAGATCAGTGGCCACGTCTCTTGTCTCTTAGGAGAAAGCATTACAGACAAAACAGGCTTGCTCTTGTAATATCAATAGCTCTCTTCCACATGCACCTGTTTTAGAGTGGTTTCTTGCACCCTAACCTTTTAGAAGGCTTGTGTAGCCTTTTCATCTGGCTTTTCAAGAAACCTGCCATTTCACTGGCAGTTTGTGTGAGGCCTGGGAGGCTTTGTTTATGAAGGCTTGTAAAAACATTGTCGCAATATGCTAGATAAGACTTGGTGTATCCAGCCAGCAGTGTCAGATAGTTTTGTCACATAAGTCCTCATACAGGGATCATCATCTTTAGTCCATTTAAAGTTACGAGAACTTACTATGTTTTAAAAATGGGTATTACATGCATTTAGTAAAACTTCTAAATAGTATAAAAGGATGTTTGGTGCATAGATCTCCCTTCCTCCTGACCTTCCAGAGCGGGGAAGAGGCAAGGATTTATCAGTTTCCTCTATGTTGTCTGAGAGAGAGCGAGAAAGAGACTTACTATGAAATCTACCATTAGAGTTCTCTAGAGAAACAAGATGTATGTGTAAGATTAATTTTAAACTTGGCTCCTGTGGTTAAGGCTGGCAAGACTAAAGCATGCAGGACAGGCCAACAGGCTGGAGACTCAGGGAAGAGCTGGTGTAGATCCAGTCTGGAGGCAGAGTTTTCCATCTGCACCTACATATACCACAGATTTTTGTGTATGTGTTGCCTATAATAGAATACAACAAGGTTCTGTAGACTTCCCTAAGTTTCTCCAGTGGTAACATCTAGAACTGTAATACCTCAGCAAAACCAGGAAAGTGACCTCGCTGTACAATCTAGACTTTATTCAGATTTTACCAGTTTTCGCATGTGTGTATATGCACTCACGTGTATGGAGTCTTGTAACCTCTGCCCCAAACAGGATCCAGATCTGTTTCGTCACTGCAGTATATCTATCCCTCTTAAATACACGTAGATACCCTGGAGACGGCAGACAGTGTGAAATGGTACACCAGGGTGTTCGTCCGGGAAGAGCTAGTGTCCTCACTTCCCGCTGTGAATCCCAAATTACTATTTTGTTTTTTCCTAATATTAAAGACTTCCTGACTGGGGGTGGAGGACCTTTGATTCTTTTATAGAGCGTCACTGGAAACCTCTGGTACGCGGGCATGTGCTGGGCCAACTCCTGGGCCTCCTTCGTTTTGAGGGTAGTGGGATGGCACTACCAGACTGATGCTGATTACCCAGATCTTTCCCTTAAACCCAGCCCCCCCCCCCCCATTTTTAACTGTGCCAAATGTATTTAATACTGTCACTCATGCTTTTCATGTTGATCTTCTTTGAAATGAATGTTCTTGTCTTCCTTCTCTCCACGCAGGAGGAAAAGAGGCGGAGAGTTACATCCAGAGAACAGTAAGAACGATTAATATACCTGTTCTGTACAATGTGCAATCTTCATTACCGAAATTACTTTTCTGCAAAGTTTTAAAGAGCTTTATTGTGAGTTGCCATGGCGACCATAGATGGCTCAAGAATGCTGAATTTGGGGTCAGATTATTAGCCTTTAATTCATGTAGAATTCTCATTGCAAAGAATGAATTGAGGGGAACCGGCCGTTGTCAGAACCAGATTTAAAGGTCTGATTAAATATTAAAGTAGTATGTGCCTTTCAGGGCCTCTGAGATGGAGATTGCTCTCTGGGGTAGGAAGAGGAGGACCTTAGGAAAACTGCTGGCAGGGGAGGGGTTGGGGAAAGTCACCCTTGGGGTGTGTGTTACTTTGCTTGACAGAGTTGCTAGACCGCTCCCTGCAGAAGAACCGGAGAGAGTAGGACCTGGAACACACATGGAAGAAGAGGAGGAAAGAGACGAAAAAGTAAAGCCTGGTCACATCCGAGTTTGTCCATTGTACTTTACTTGGAGTCCCCGTTCGGTTTCAGGAAGGGGGTCACCGGGAGGGGGGCCACGTGTAGGAACAAAAGGACTTTCTCTCCTGATCAAAATGACCTTGACTTTAGCCAAAATGCTTTCCAGACTTCTTTTTCTGTGATTCTCTACCCAGAAGAGGGGTTGTGTGGCTTTCGTGATAAGGACACTGCGTTAGGCTTGGGGAGCAGCTGGACCTTCTGCTATTCCATCAGTGACAGAACTTGAGTCTGTGCCCCTGCCCATCTGCCTCCCTCGCTCACCAAGTCTTTGTGGGAATCTGACTTTCAAACACAAGGGGTGCTGAAATTCTATAGCATCATCCAGATATAAAGTTGCATTCTTTTTTTTTTTTTTAAGTTTATTTATTTTGAAAGAGAGCAAGCATGCAAGCAGGGGAGGGGCAGAGAGAGAATCCCAATCAGGTTCCACGCTGTCAGCACAGAGCCCACGTGGGGCTTGATCTCCCCAGCTGTGAGATTATGACCTGACCTGAAATCAAGAATCAGCCACTCAGCCAACCGAGTCACCCAGGTGCCCCTAAAGTTGCATTCTTCATGGCGATCAGACCAGATCTCCCCAGGTCTTCCTCAGACCTCCAGTTTCTTTGTACAATCCGAATTTAAGGTTCTGTGAAAGACTGATGTGCCACCTGAACCCCCTCGAGGAGAGGATAGGGGAGGGAATGGGGGTTTGATAACGGGAAGCTTACCATTGGACAGTGTTGTCCTATATGACAGAAGGGCTAACGTTGGGCAGCCACCGGCGACAGGGCAACATTGGGTCCTGTTTTGGGGCGTCTGGCTGGTTCAGGTGGTTCAGTGTCTGACTCCTGAATTCGGCTCAGGTCATGGTCTCATGGTTCATGAGACTGAACCCCAAGTTGGGCTCTGTGCTGAGCAAGGAGCCTGCTTAAGATTCTCTCCCTCTCTCTCTGTCCCTCCCCCGCATGCATGTGCCTCTCTCTCTCTCTCTCTCTCTCTCTCTCAAAATATCTAGAAGTTTCTTACAAACTTGGATGGAGGGTAAAGGATGGGTGTCTGTTACTGCTCTAGTTGGGGATCAACTAAGTGAGTGACCATTCTTGAAGAACCATTTGGTATAAAGCTAGCCTTCGATCGATCACCTCTCCTACCCTAATACTAGTTAGATAGCAGTTACAGTCCAGCTCATTTGGGAACAGGCAGTTCCAGTGGGGTTGCTCAACTACCCTCAGGGCGCGTTGGGCAGGATTGAAATTCCTTGCCTGTGGTCAGACTCCCAGTACCTCTTCTTGCAGTAGATGGGTCTTCAGTGTGTTTCTTCTCTTAACATCACTAACCCTTGTGGTCTCTTCACAAAATGTGGAGTTTGAGGCCGAATTCACTTGGGACCTTTTCCACAAAGGTGTGTTTAGCTCTTTTAAACTTGGGTTCAAAACGATCGTCATCAGTGTTTGAGGCGGAGCACTTGTTGAGAGTGGGCCATCCTGTTTCATGCTTTTATTATAGATTCCTGGTTCTGTTAGCCAGTTGTCTGTGAGGTCGTCCACATGTACTCATGATGTGTGATAGAGGGGTTTGGGGGCAAAGCATTTAGATTACAGAACTCTTAGATCCTGCAACTTCCTGCTTACTTACCACCCCCCACCCCCCAAAAAAACCCAAAAAACCTTGCTATCTTGAAGATAGATCGTATTTACTCCCACCAGCTAGACTGTAGGATCAGTTTAGGTATTGTTTCCATAGAACAATGGAAAGATCAGGGCTAAATGGAGGAAAATTAACTAGTTTCTTTTTTACCCCCCTTCTTAGGAAGAAAAGAGGCTCAGAAGTCAAACCAAAGAACCGTAAGTATAGTTAACATGCCTTTGTACTTCCTAGTGTGAAAGTCGCTAAAATAAGTGTTCTGGTAAAAATAACGGGTTAGGCAGAGCATTAGGTATGTAAGTTATATGTGTGTGGGTGGTTCCACTTGGGGAAGGTCGGAGTACCGGAGTGAAGGCTGAGCTCAGCTGATCTTGACCCGAGGCCCTTCCTCAGTGGTGGTCATTCAACACGTAGTTTGTGAGGTAGTGAGAAAGGGCATCAAATGAGCTGCTGCGTTCCCCCCCCCCCCCCCCCCCCCCGTTGGCTGTGAGGATGTCAGGTAATTATGGTTGCTGAAGCTCAGTGACTTAAGACCTCATTTACTGAGCTTGCAAGTCTGCCTCCTGGTGTCTGTTGACTGATCTTGGCCGGGCTTGGTGGAGATGATGGGGATGACCTGGCCAGCCCGGGCGTGCTTTTGTGGCAGTGGCAGAGTGCGAAGGCAGAGGTCAAGAGCACTTCAAGTCTCTGTTGACATCCAGTTGGCTGGGGGAAATGTCGAGACCGGGCCTGTGTCTAGGGGTGGGCAGAGCACCCAAATGGAGGGGCAGAGCCCGGAAGTGAAGATCCTGTGTGGCTAGTCGGCTTTCCACGGCTACTGATGCAGGTCACACATCAGACCAGCTGTCGTGAACCCACACGGGGTCCACCCCTGGGCCAGACGCTTGCCTTCTGCCTCTGTGGGCAGAATTCCCATCAGGTTACAGGAAATCGATGGAGTCCTATTTGTGTGTGTGTGGGGGGGGGGGGGGGGAGGTTATTTTGTTTTAAACTGTTCATTTAAGCTGTTTGTTTCATTTATATGAAATGTTGATGGCCTCTCTGAAGATCATAAGTTCTGAAGTCATAAATGGCTTTCGGGCTTCCTATAGGGAAGACTTGCCCTTCAGCTGGGAAAGGCAGTCCATGCTCTGGGTCCGGGGAGGAGACCGTAAGCCATCACTGGGGGTGCTTGCAGTGGTGTCCGCCTCCCCGAGCTGATCGCGTGGATGTGTCCGGTTTTGTGTGACAGAACACCTAAACTGAAGTCGAAGGAGGAGCTGGACCGAGAAGGAAGAACAGGAGTGCAGGCCGAAACGGATGAAGGAGACGAGAGGGTAAAGACTGAATCTTTGCTTCTTAAATTCCACTTTTCTTCTATTCCCATTTGGTCGGGACACATGGTGTGGGGCAGGGCTCTGGGTTCAAATCCAGCCCTACCTCCCCATGGGGCGACTCTGGGAAAGTTCCCTAATCCCCCTCATGGGGGTTGGTGGTTGTCTCATGTCTGTGTGTACAGTGGTCTGCTTCCCTGTAACGGTGGACAGGGCCTGTGTGCACCTTGACGAAGGTGTGTGCGCGTTTGGCTGCACTTGATCCTCCCCTCGGACGCGCCAGCCACACCTGTGTTGCTCTGCCAGCCTCCTAAGTTCCGAGTCTAGGTCTCCCCGTCCTGCCAGCCTCCCCCGTTCAGCTAAGTGAACATATTTAAACTCTGCAACTTTATGCATGGAGTGGGGCTGGGCCTTCGTACAAGTGCAGGATGGCAAGGTCATCTGCAGGGCGGTCCTGCTGACTGAACTCCAGGGAGGGGAGGTTCCTGCACTGGGGGGCCGCAGCACGGGACTCCCCAGCTCTATAAGCCGTGTGGTCCCTGTCTAAGAGAAGTCCAACTGGGATAACCCCAGGATTGTCTGTGGTTCTTCTGTCTCTTGAGATTTAGATGGTGGAGCCCATGGTCACGGACTTGCTGGGTCATGCACTTCCTTACTTCTGACCTGGGTGGCAACAGGCATCCATTCTTGTTCCGTGGCATTTGACCCTTTTGGTGTCGCCTCCAGCATGCTCTGCCATCTTAACTGTCTCTCACCTTTTCTGTCCAGATATTGGTTATCTTGCTGTCGGCACTTGCCTGGAATCCCTGCCAGGCCCCCTAGAGAGATCCTAGTGATGGTGTCAGACCGCCCATTCTCTGCAGACAGAAACTGGCGGGAGCTCTTGCCTCATGGTAGAGAGATGGAAGGATCAAACATTTGACCCTTTCTAATATTGTTGGCTCTCCTATTTTTTTTTTTTTTTACGTTTATTTATTTTTGAGACAGAGAGAGACAGAGCATGAACAGGGGAGGGGCAGAGAGAGAGGGAGACACAGAATCTGAAACGGGCTCCAGGCTCTGAGTTGTCAGCACAGAGCCCGACGCGGGGCTCGAACTCACGGACCGTGAGATCACGACCTGAGCCGAAGTCGGACGCCCAACGGACTGAGCCACCCAGGTGCCCTGGCTCTCCTATTTTAATAAACCTAACAGACTTGTTAATCTATGAAGATAAGATCAATAAATTTATCAGAAAGTTATTTAAGCTCAGAAGACACTAGATTGTTTATATATAACAAGGAGTTGGTGACGGAGTTGGGGATTCTTTTATTTCTTAATTTTCCATGCTAGATTGCTAAGTTTTGTCCTTGTTTTTCCTGCTGTCCCGATACCTTTCTATATGACATCTTTACCTCTGACCAGATGACAAATGGAAGTATAGGCATTTGGCCAACTTAAGGTACAGGGGTATAATCCCTTTTACAATGAGGTTTTCTGGGACAGAGTTGGCAAATTATGGCCCAAATCTGGCCCTTTGCCCATTTTTATAAATTTTTTTGGAACACAGTCGTGCCTTTTCACTTCTGTGTTTTCTCTGGTTGCTTTTATGTTACAATGGTGGGATTGAGTAGTTGTGACACAGACCACGAGCCTTACAAAATCTGAGAATGTTTTCTGGCTCTTTATAGAAACCGCCTGCCCAGTCCTGGCCAACTCTTGGCTTGTAGGGGGTTAGGGAATGGAGTTAAAAATGTGAAGTCTCCTCTGTCCCCTGTAGGCCTGTGTGGATTTTCCTGTTCTCCAGTTTCACGGTGCTGTGATCATTAACTGGTACTTTCAGTTTGGTCTTGCTCTTTTCTCAGAAACTAACTTTTCCCCTCTATCTCTCTCCACCCCTGTTTGACCCTCGCAGGATGAAAGGAGACCCAGAAGTCAACCCAAAGATCTGTAAGTGGTTGAAATGCTTGTGCCTTTGTGCTGTGCTTTGTGTAATTTTCGTTACTGAAATTACCATTCTAGAGATCGGTGCTGATGTAGAGGTTTACACGGAGATGCTGATGCGCTCAGAAGACTGGATCCGCTCGGGCGGGGTTGGATAAGAAATTAAGCTGGGCCTCCTCTGCCACTTGGGTGGCCGTGCCACCCCTGCACGTCTTGTGGGTCCCTTCCCTCCCGGCACTTCTCGCTTGGCTCACGTTGGAGGGGTCACGGGGGCTGCTTTTGGAGTTCAAACAACTTATCAGTGCTCCTTTTAGAGCCACCGTGACAAGGGGCTTTCTTTATTGGATCGGAAGAAAGAATCTTGCCCAGATATATTCTGAATATTTTGCTTTTCAATATGGAGGCATTAGTTTTTGTTTTCGATGTGAGTTGGCAATAGGGTTATTCTGAGCAAAGATTGGGCATATGTTTGTTTACCTAACAGAGCTGCCAAACGGAGACCTGAAGAAAAAGAACCTGAAAGAGTAAAACCACAAGTTTCTGAAGAAAAAGATGAGGATGAAAAGGTAAGCTCTTGTTTTTTAATCCTTTGTTTCCTACATCCCAAAGTGACTTTTTTTTTTAAGTAAACTTTTTGTTCTGGAGACATTCGAGCATACCCCGAAGTAGGCCGAATAGGGCAGCAGGGCCTCGTGTTCTCATCGGCCTGCAACAGCTGTCTGCTCATGGCCAAGTGTTTGAGTCGGTCCCTGCCTGTTCTCCCAGCCTCCCTCACCCCTGGGTGATGCTGAACAAATCCCTGACATTACTGAGACAGTTACCGAAGAACTTCCTATAAAAGGACTCTCTTCTTAAATATCCCCACAAGGTCATCATTAATACAATGTCAAAGGTCTAGTCTGTTCAGATTTCCCTGCCTAGAAAAAAGAAACAACGGGGACTCTGAATCAGGACCCAAACAAGGCCTATACAGTGAATTTGGTTTCTATTTGTCCTGTCTCCTCCAGAGTCTTACCCCCTCATCTGCCTTGCAATTTATGAAGGGATCTGGCTTACCCATAGAGTTTCTGGGTCCTGGTGTTTTGTTGTTGCACCCCTCTTGAGTTAAACCTCTCTCCAGCCCTGTCTCCTACAGACTGATGGTTAGGTCTGGGGGCTCGACCAGATGCAGGTCCTTTGTTGCCCAGTGGACTCTGAGGGGGTGCCAGGTGCTTCCTGTCATGTCACACCGGAAGGCACAGTTGTCTATTTATGGTGTTAAGACTGATCCATCCATTGTAAAGCTTCTCTCTGCTTCTCACCTAATGTTTGTAACAGTCGTTGCTTAAGTCTGTTTCACTGGGAGCTGCAAAGTGGTGATAGTCCACAGTTCTCTCATTCCTTCACTCGCCGAACATAACTCCAGAAAGAAGTTTCCTCTTTTTTTAATGGTAGACTAATCCAGTGGTGCACTCCGGGTGGTTTAAACAACAGGCGTTTATTTTTCCACAGTTCTGGAGACTCAGAGTCCAAGATCAGAGTGCCGCCAGGGTTAGTTCCTGGTGAGGCCTTTCTTCCTGGCTGGCTTGCCGACGGCTGCCTTCTCACTGCGTCCTCCCAGGCTCTTTCCTGTGTGAGTGTGGAGGGAGAAGAGGGAGCCTGGTGTCCCTTCCCCTTCTGAAGAGGACACCAGCCCTGTTGGATTAGGGCCACCCTTAGAACCTTGGTCACCTCCTTAAAAGCCTCTTCTCCAAATACAGCCACCTTCGGGGTTAGGGCTTCAACATGAACTTTAGAGGGACTTAATTCAGTCCACAGACCCCTCATCAGTTGTTTATTTGCCTTGAGGTACTGCTTGTACGGGTAAGCTAAGCTTTTTTTTGTTTTGTTTTTAATGGTTTTTGTTAGGAGTCTCTTAAGGAAGTCTTTAGTTACAAGAATTTTGAATAGAAGACTCTAGGCACTGGAGATGGCTTGGACCTCACTGGTCCCTTGACTCTCTTCCTCTCTGCCTCTGACTAGGTTTTGTGATAACTGTGTACATAAAATTGTGGAGCATTGGTGCGCCTGGGTGACTCAGTCAGTTAAGCATCTGACTTCGGCTCAGGTCATGATCTCATGGTCCGTGAGCTTGAGCCCCGCGTCGGGCTCTGTGCTGACAGCTTAGAGCCTGGAGCCTGCTTCGGATTCTGTGTCTCCTTCTCTGCCCCTCCCTTGCTCACGCTCGGTCTCTCTCTCTCTCTCTCTCTCTCTCTCTCTCTCTCTCTCTCAAAAATAAACAAATATTTAAAAAAATGTAAAAAATGAAATTCTGGAGCGTTGTCCAGATGTAAAATACTTTTGTACCCTCTTTTGTTCTCTCCATTTAGGAAGAGAAGAGACGCAAAACTACGTCCAAAGAACCGTAAGCACTTATTGTTGTCTTGGTACAAAGCGAATCATATTCAGATTCTCATTCTAGAAGAAAAGATGAAGGGGTTTTAATGGATTGCTAGAGCAGCCTTAGCTTAGCTTTGTTTCTTACGGAGTCTGTGAGCTCAGGACCCAAATGCTCCGATTCCGCGTGAGGCAGGTCCCCTCCTTGTGGTACAGAGACACCGAGGACCTGGCACTTCTCCCTCCGAGGCAGCAGCTGGTGCTCACCTGTGTCAGTAGACGAGGTGTAACTTGGGTAGCTTCTCGCATGTTCCTGTAGGATTAAGAACACACAAACTATGTTCTGCTTTATTCTCAGAACGGAGAAAAAAATGGCTCGAACCAAAACCGTGGTGTCCTCCAAGGTAAACCCACAACTGGGAGTAAAACGGGTGCTGTGGCGCTGGTGGGGTGGCCCAGAGCCGGCCCTCTGAGTGCTGTTTGTGTTCGTGCCCCCAGCCCAATCCTCTGCGGTGCGTTCAGTGTGGGCAGTACCTGGATGATGCCGAGCTGAAGTACGAACAGCATCCCCCCGACGCAGTAAGTGCCGGCTCTACTTCCCGCCTTCTCTTTCCTGCCTCTGCCTCTGCCTCTGCCTCAGCCTCAGCCTAACGGTCGCTGTCTCTCAGGTGGATGAGCCACAGCTGTTGACAAATGAGAGACTCTCCATCTTCGATGCCAACGAGTCTGGCTTCGAGAGTTATGAGGCCCTTCCCCAGCACAAACTGACCTGCTTTAGGTAACGCACATGCTTCTGCTTCGTTGTAATAGAGCACTTTCCTGAAGGCGCCAAAGTTCTTGATGTCCTCTCGAGGTTCTTTAGCGTTTGGCCCGTAGCCTTTCTCAAGTTGCTAACGCCTCCTGGATCAGAGCCCCAAAGATGGTGGGAGTGTAGTAGATCTCCGCCGTGTGGGTTGTTAAAACCGTACACATCTAATCTTCAGTCTGTACGCATCCTGAAGCTCATTCATCCAGAGGAGGGCCAACCATGTGCTAGGTAGGTACTGACTTAGGTGTTATGGGTACAACACCGTGGGTCCCTGCTTTCCTGGGGGCAGAAGCTAAGTTCTGCGTGTCAGGTGGTAGTAACCGCGGCACATGTGAAAGGCATGGTGAGCAGAGGGGCTGGGAGAGTGTGTTTGGGACAGAGGGAAGCGACTCGAGCAGAACCCTTCGTGGCATAGAGTGTAAGTCGAGGGGACAGCTGGGGAAGGACACCCCAGCTGGAGGGAACAGCAGGTACAGAGACCCCGAGGTGGGCTCCTGTTGGCTGTGCAGGACTCAGTGATGAGGCTGGTGTGGCCAGAGTTGCGGGAGCAGAGGGCCCGGGAGGGGGCTAGACCAAGCAGGGCTGCACAGGTTGTGGCAGTGGCCCTTGAGGTTCTGGAGTGAAGGTCCTGGCGTCTGGACTGTGCCTTTGGCAAGGCTCAAACAAGCCTGTGAGTACGCAGTCCCGTGTTCTGCACCCTGTGCTCCATTCTGCTCCTCGCTGGGGCTGCAGTTACTCTGCGGCTTCACTTTCTTTCTTTGTGGGGAATGGCTTGGCTCCAGGACGCGCCCACTGTTTCTTTCACCTGCTTTAGCAGGTGCTTTTTCCCTCCCTGAGGAAAATGTGGGGGTGGATCTCTTCTACCATACCTGTTGTGGGCATCACTTTCCTAACACCCCTGCCCTACAGCAGGTTAGGGGTTCTCTCGCCCCGAGACAAGATCCCCAGTGTGTTTCTTCTGCAGCACATTTCATACTCCCTGTGGTTGGTGGTTGGCTGTATCCCCCTCTCGAACACCGTCAGGATCCTGATCTGTGTCAAGATGCTGTCCACCTACCAGTGACCCCCAGGGCCTAGCCCAACCTCTGCCTGGTGGTGCAAGTGACATCTCCTGTGTTGATGCGGCTGATGCTCATGCCCTCGTGCCGCCCTGTTGTGTGTCTCAGGACAGAGGCTCGGGAGAGGAGCAGCAGCTGGAGCCCGGGCTGCTGTAGTCAGGAATGTCAGAGCTTGGGAGTCTCTTGGCTTCCTCCTTGAGAGAGGGTCTGCTGTAGACCCTTTCCCGTAGGGTGGGGAGGCGGCACTAAGGACACGCTTCGCAGGGATAGTGTCATTGTAGCCGGACTGCCGGAGTTATTTAAGGACTCTGTTTACCTCTGGTACTTGGGCTGAAAGTGGCAGGTGAAAGCAGTCTTGGGCAGGGTCCATTTTGTGAACTAGTGGGTCCTGCCTCTGCCTAGGACTTAGAACTTCTCCCTGTCGTCGTGGATAGCTTGCCGGGCTGGGCACTGTATCCTCCCCTTCTGTGGGTCCTCCATATCCTCCCCTCCCTGGCTATGTGTCCATCTTTCCCGCTGGACTTAAGTCCCGAGGGCAGAGAGATGACCCGTGTCTATCTACCATACCTGACACGTAGTAGGGGTTTCAATTCAGGATGTTCTGTCCACCATGCCTGGCACATGGTGGGGGTTTCAGTTCAGGGTGTCCGTGTTTGCATTTCTGAAGTTCTGTGCGGTTTCAGGATGAGGATTTCTGGCTTCCAAGGGCCTAGGCTGTGGGAGTGTGATGGGGGGTGGTGCTCTCAAGACCTGCAGATTCTGTGTTGCCCGCCTGGGCCTTTGCACCACGGGATGGTGCTTCTTGCCCGGAAGGTGCTCTTTGAGGCCAGCACGAGCGGTTCCGTAAGCAGAAAGCCCCCACCCCCCCACCCCCAACACACACATACACACCCTGATTTCATGTTCTTCTGAAGTTTGACATTTGGGTGGTAGGACTGTGGATGGATGCCCTCAAACTCCAGATTTAACCCTCCAAATGAGGTGGAGGTATGTCCTTCCCGTATCTTTACGTCTGTTTTCATGCTGTTAGGTAATAGGTCTTACTGTGCTTCTTATCAAGGCGAAGTTCCTATAACGTTAAGCATGTATGGAACACTGAATGCGTAAATGCAGAGAAAGCAGAGTGGGGATTGCCAGGGGCGGGGATGGAATAGGAAGTAGTGACTGGTTAATGGAGAGAAGGTTTTCTCTGCGGGCAGTGAAAAAGCATTTTGGAGCTAGACCGAGGTGGTGACCACAGCCGTAAGCAGCATGTGTCTGAGAAGCCAGTGCTTGTCCGATAGCAGTGTGCCTGGGAAGACGCAGTAGTGCGTTGTTCCCTTGTGAGGTTTCCTGTCACCCCACTCTAGGACCCCCTGACTTCTTGGTGTCACCTTTGTAGATGCCTAGGTCTGCAGACATCAAGATCCTCTTGATGCACAGGTGGGAGAATTGGGTAGAAACTGGGTGAGGACACTGTGCCAAAGAAGTGTTCCGACAGCCGAGGAGGTTAAGAGTCTAGGACTTGCACGCGGTCTCGTCACCTTGGGTCTGAGCTTGATTGTGTACTTCTGCCTGCCTTCACTGGTCGGCTGGTAACTGCTGTCTGTCACCTGTCTAGCGTGTACTGTAAGCGTGGTCACCTGTGCCCGATCGACACTGGTCTCATTGAGAAGAACGTGGAGCTCTTCTTTTCCGGTTCAGCAAAACCAATCTACGATGATGACCCGTCTCTTGAAGGTCAGTGAAACGTTCCAGGTTATGTTTGGGCAAAGATCTTAAAAACAAAGCTTACCTGCAAAGCACTATTCAGTTGGAACGACTGTCCCTTCAAGTTAGGGCTTGAGACTGTGCTGTGAACAGCTATTAGCAAACTCGCTCTGGTGGCTCTGAGGACTGCCCAGTTTGGCTGACAAGAGAAGTCACCTCGGGGGCACTCAGAGTGCCACTGGCCCTTCTGGGGTTTGATGGGAGTCATAGTTCTTAGTCCATTTCTTTTCAGGAAACTTTCTTTTTCCTAGGTGGTGTTAATGGCAAAAATCTTGGCCCCATAAATGAATGGTGGATCACTGGCTTTGACGGAGGTGAAAAGGCGCTCATTGGCTTCAGCACCTGTAAGTGTGTGGCCAGTTGTGGACCGTGATGGAATCGGAAAGGGGCCCTTGTTCCTGTCCTCCCCTGGGCTTGGTTGGGCTTGGGTGGGATGTTTCAGCCTCCCGTGAATGGCACGTGACTAACTTGTGACTATTTGGGAACCATGTCATTAGGATGGTTTCCATTACGAAACCATCAGGATGACTTTTTTGTAGGGGTTACAGCTGGCCCTCCAGTTAGAAGTGCCAGTCCTATTCTTACAGCTCAAACACCGACTGAATTCCAAAAACAAGAGAGGAGCCCAAATAAGGCCACTTGGCCAGTCTCCCATTCTCTAGCTGTCTTCTTCCTTTTTTAAAATTTTTGTTTATCTTACACACAGTGTGGGGCTCAAACTCCTGACCCTGAGATCACAAGTCATGTGCTCCACTGGTTGAGCCAGCCAGGCGCCCCTTTAGCTGCCTTCTTTAAGATTTTATTTAAGTAATATTTGCACCCAGTGTGGGGCTCGAACTCAAAACCCTGAGATCAAGAGTCCCATGTTCCACCGACTGAGCCAGCCAGGCGCCTCCGATCCCTAGCTGTCTTAGGCCACTTCTGAATGGGTTAACTCCGAATGTCCTTTGCGTTTTGTTGACTTGTGCATATGGAATGACTTTTAGACTATCCCATAGTCTTCGTAGACTCATCCCTGCCCTCTGGCCATCATAGCTGCCATCAGATTCAGACCACTTTTTAAAATTGCGGTTTACTTCAGCTTTTGCCGAATACATTCTGATGGATCCCAACCCAGAGTACGCGCCGCTGTTTAGTGTGATGCAGGAGAAGATCTACATAAGTAAGATTGTGGTTGAGTTCCTGCAGAGCAACCCAGACTCCACCTATGAAGACTTGATCAATAAGATCGAGGTGAGGGGCTCAGGGTCTCCGCAACCCGAGATTCATGCCTATTTACATGCGGCACAGATGTTGCTAGAAAACTCCTGTCTAAAATCAGAAACCGCTTTTCAGTTTGATTAGAACGGTTTTTCTTAAGCCTAAGGGAAACTTCTGATCTTTTTCTTAAAGACCACTGTTCCTCCTTCTGTGCTCAACCTGAATCGATTCACAGAGGATTCTCTCCTTCGGCACGCCCAGTTTGTGGTAGAACAAGTAGAGAGTTATGATGAGGCTGGGGACAGTGACGAGCAGCCCATCTTTCTGACCCCCTGCATGAGGGACCTGATCAAGTTGGCTGGGGTCACCCTAGGAAAAAGGTAAGGACGCAGCAGGCATAAAACCGAAGACCGGAGACCAGAGAAGGTAGAGTGTCCTGTGCACTCCTCCCCAGCCTGCTAACACGATGGAAACCTCTGTCCCAGGCGAGCTGAAAGACGTCAGACCATCGGGCATTCTGCCAAAGAGAAGGACAAAGGCCCCACTAAAGCCACCACTACCAAGCTGGTCTACCAGATCTTTGACACTTTCTTCGCAGAGCAAATCGAAAAGGATGACCGAGAAGACAAGGAGAACGCCTTCAAACGCCGACGGTGTGGCGTCTGTGAGGTAACCTCACCTGGGCCGGGCTCCCCGCGCAATCTGAAGAACTTTTCTCCTGGCTGAGACTCTCCCTGCTCAAATGTGACCCCTAACGTGGAAGCTGGGAGAAAGTTATCGGGGCGGGGGCGGGGGCGGGGAGGGAGAGGATTGCATGCCTCATGGGACAGGCAGATTGGCCGGACAGCTGTGGAAAGAGAGGTGTGCTTGGGCACCGCGCTTTTGATCCACTGTTACTGACTAGCCTGGCCTCCTGGGTGGCATTCGCTCTACCTGCATAGCACTGTCTAGAGGCCTCGGTGTGAGTGCAGAGGAAGGGATTACCCCACAGAGGTGCTGCCCTCTCCGAGGGGGAGGACATCCCCGCAGGCCTGCCTCGTCTCATGGTGTAACTTTCCCAGGACAGTGGGGACTCTGTCCAGGATGGATTGGAGGGCTTTGAAAAGCCCTCTCTTCCTGTGGAATTTTTTTAGATTTACTTCACTCAGTATTAGGGGGATTAATTTCTCCAGTCACCTAGAGAAGAGATACTTTGGTATCTGCTACAGGCATATCTTGTCTCACTGCACTTTGCAGATACTGGGTTTTTCGTTTTGTTTTTTATTTTTTTAAACAAACTGAAGGTCTGTGGCAACCCTGCATCGAGCAAGTCAATTGGTGCCATCTTTCCAACAGCATTTGCTCACTTTGAGACTCTCTATCACGTTTTAGTAACTCTTGGAATATTTCAAACTTACTTACTGTATTTATGGTGATCTGTGACCGGTGATTATAGCTTGCTGAAAGCTCAGATGATGGTTAGCATGCTTTTAGCAGTGTTTTTTCTTTTTTTAAGTAGGTTCCATGCCCAGCATGGAGCCAAACACAGGGCTTGAACTCATGACCCTGAGCTCAAGACCTGAGCCAATATCAAGAATCGGATGCTTAACCAACTGAGCCACTCAGGCGCCCTATCAATAAAGAATTTTTTTTTCAATTTTTTAAATATTTGTTTTTGAGAGAGAGAGAGAGAGAGAGAGAGAGAGAGAGAGCGCTCACACGCGAGCAAGCAGGGGAGGAACAGATAGAGAGGGAGACACAGAATCCCAAGCAGGCTCCAGGTTCCGAGCTGTCAGCACAGAGCCCGACGCGGGGCCCAAGCCCACGGACTACGAGATCATGACCTGAGCTGAAGTCAGACGCCCAACTGACTGAGCCACCCAGGCGCCCCAAGAATTTTTAAATTAAAAAATATACTTTTTTTTAGATTTCATGCTATTTAATGACACATTTAACAATTTAATAGACTATAGAATAAATATAACTTGTATATGTACTGGAAAGCCAAGAAATTAATTTGACTAGCTTTGTTGGAACGGCACCTGTAATATAGGAAGTATACCGTATTTGACTTACTTTGGACAAAAACTGAAATGCAAAAATACCACAACTGCCTTCAGAACCTGTGTTCACACCGTCGGCTGGACTCTGTCTTTCCCTTTGTTTTATTAACAGGAATTCACGTGTTCTCCCCATTCTTTTGGTTTTAGTTTTTCACCTAGCACATGCACATGCACTGTCCAGAGCTTCCTGAATACGCACAACTGGTGTTTGCCACTGTTACGTGTTGATACAAGTAATCTGGTGGACTCATTCTGATTATTCCACAGTATTTCATTACACGAGTATTCCAGCTTCTTCCTCTGTTATACATAATGCAGTGGCGACATCCTTGAATGAGGCTTCTTGGGATCGTCTCTGCCTAGAAGCAGAATTGCTGGGGTGTGGGTTTATGCTTAACTTTGGTCTGGAAAAGTCTCCAGAGCGGTAGTGCCCCCCCCCCCCCCCGACCCTGTGAGCATGGCGAATTCTCAGTTCTCCACACTTGTCCCAACATGTGTCCTGCTTCTTAATTCTCACTAACCTGGAGGGTACGGATGGGATCTTGTTCTGAACTTCTTTCTCCCCCTTCCCTGATGAGGCCAAATACAATTTTTTAAATTGGTAATTCACCCAAAACAAAAAACTGGTTACCAACGGTTACTAATGGCCATTTCATTCCCTTCCTGAATACTTTTTTAGGTGTGTCAACAGCCCGAATGTGGAAAGTGTAAAGCCTGTAAAGACATGGTTAAGTTTGGTGGTAGCGGACGGAGCAAACAGGCTTGCCAAGAGAGGAGGTAGGTTTGGCCGACGCCACTCTCCTGGCAGAGGAACATGAGCTTTGTTCGGGGCAGGTGGGCTGAGACGTGCAGGGAAGGCAGCGCTCCCTCTTCTGGTGTTGTCGCCAGGCCTGTCCCCATTACCCAACTAAAACAGCCCCAGTAGGTTTTACTTACGCGAGGGGACTTGCCTATAACCACTGACTCTATAGGTGTCCCAATATGGCCATGAAGGAGGCCGATGACGATGAAGAAGTTGACGACAATATTCCAGAGATGCCGTCCCCCAAAAAAATGCATCAGGGGAAGAAAAAGAAACAGAACAAGAATCGGATCTCTTGGATTGGAGAAGCCGTCAAGGTAATCCTGGAGAAGACCTAGCCTCCTGCCGCACCTCTGAGCATCAAGTCACGCCCGGTGTTAAGGAGCCTGAGCCCCAAGCGGAGAAACCTGCTCGTTTGCCTGTGAGGAGCAGGGCCAGCGAGAGGCCAGAAAATGTGTTTTTGGTTGTGTGCCCACAGACTCCTGTTTTCCTATCCTTCCAAAATGGGCCTTTGGCACTGTCCTAGGAGGGGTCAGGCTGGTTCCCCTTCAAAGCTTGTTTCGAAGAGAGCCTTCACTGCCCCATCCACCCCGGCCTGGCAGTGGGTGTTCTTGTGACACTCGCAGATGGCCTCCCTGCCGTCCTGTGACGGTCCATCTAAGGCACAACTCCTTTACCAAAGCCGGAGAGCAAGTAATCTCTCCGCGCTGCTTCCTTGATGTCTGGAAGCCAAAGATCTGGTCTGTAGCGTGAGGCCTGCCCCTGCCAGATGCTGCTGTAGGCCTGAATGGGGCTGAGCCCCTGTCCTGTGGGGCTGAGCCCCTCGTACAGGAGGACAGGCGCGTGTTCTGTCCGGTGAGTGGAGGGCTGGAGGGAGGTGGGGACCTTGGAGGCTCCCGAGGAGGCAGCGCATCTGAGTTGAGACCCAGAAGGTTGGTGAGGAACCAGCCTCAGAGACCTGGGGGCCAGTCAGGGCAGAGGCCCTCAGGTGGAAACTAGCTTTCCTTGTGGGAGAAGTAGGTCCCTGTGGCTGACAGAGTTGGGGGCGGGATGTGGCATTAGGACCACTGGGAGGGGTTGGGACCGGCACTGTTCAAAATCAAATGCTGGAATCTGATTTGCTACTGACACTGAAGCGCGGGGCTGACGAGGAGGGAATGTGTGTGCTCTGAGTTGCAGGTTTCCAGCCAAGGGAGCGAAGGTTTTCTGTAGTAGCCAGGGCAGTAGAGCTCAGGGCTTACCAAATTGTCAGGAATTAGGCTTTTATACAAAATAAGAGGAACAGGGGGGTCAAGCCTAGCATAGACCTTTGAACCCATCCTCACCTGAAACGAAGCTCTCGTTTCCAGACTGATGGAAAGAAGAGTTACTTTAAGAAGGTGTGCATTGACTCAGAAACCCTGGAAGTGGGGGACTGCGTCTCTGTTATTCCAGATGACTCCTCCAAACCGCTGTATTTAGCCAGGTTTGTACCTTTTCCTTCGCTTGACCTCAGCACACACTTTCTCTTGAACACCTAGGAGATGCTTATGTGTGAATACAGCAGTGGCTCTTTGCCCTGGGCTAGACACACTGCAAATACAAGTTCCCCTAAGTAGACTCGGTCCAGGTTTGCCAGTCGGGTTAGCAACTTTCCTCTGACTCCAGAGTCACTGCGCTGTGGGAGGACAGCAGCAACGGGCAGATGTTTCATGCCCACTGGTTCTGCGCGGGGACAGACACAGTCCTCGGAGCCACGTCGGACCCCTTGGAGCTGTTCCTGGTAGACGAATGTGAGGACATGCAGCTTTCCTACATTCACAGCAAGGTGAAGGTCGTCTATAAAGCTCCGTCAGAGAACTGGGCCATGGAGGTGAGTGCCCGGCGCCCCTTGGCGTGCCCTTCCCCTCCCTGCCTGGGCTCCTGGCTGACACCGGGTCCTTGTCCTCAAAGGGAGGCATGGATCCTGAGCCTCTGATGGCGGAGGACGATGGAAAGACCTACTTCTACCAGCTGTGGTATGATCAGGACTACGCAAGGTTTGAGTCCCCTCCGAAAACCCAGCCAACGGAGGACAACAAGTACAAGTGAGTGCTGGGCCCGGGTTGGGCCCGGGCCCCGGGTCCCCTCTGTGGGGCCGCCTCTGTGGTGCTCCAGGGCCGTGTGCTTATCTGTGCATCACTCTGGCCTTTCACGTGCTTCTCTCTGGTGGGGTTTCTTTCCCCTGCTGATCAAAGACCAGCCTGACTTGGTTGCAGTTGCTTTCAGTGTGTGGACAGCTTGGGCACGGAGTTGCCTTTATGAGAAGCTCTCCTATCCAGGAGCAGTATGCAGCTTTCTGTCTTCAGCCTCTTTGCGTGTGGCTCAGCGTTTCTGCTACGTATCTTGCATGTTTCCTTCTGTTTTTTAGATATTTTCTTTCATGAGTGGTATCTTTGATTCCATGTCATTCTAGCTGATGAGTGACTGCTTTTAGGGAGGCTTGGTTGTTTTTGTCTTTTTAAAAAAAAAATGTTTATTTTGAGAGAGAGCAAGTGGGGCAGGGGCAGAGAGAGCGAATCCCAGGCAGGTTCCATGCTGTCAGTGCAGAGCCTGACACAGGGCTCGATTCCATGAATTAGGAGACCATGACCTGAGCCAATATCAAGAGTCAACCCCCACAGGGGTGCCTGGGTGGCTGTCGGTTAAGTGTCCGACTTCGGCTCAGGTCATGGTCTCACAGTTTGTGAGTCCCAGCCCTGCGTCGGTCTCTGTGCTGAGAGCTCAGAGCCTTGGAGCCTGCTTCTGATTCTGTGTCTCCCTCTCTCTCTGCTCCTCATATTCTCATATTCTCTCTTTCTCTCTCTCTGTCTCTCTCTCTCTCTCTCAAAAATAAATAAATGTTAAGGGGGAAAAAAAGTCAAACTCCCAACCAACCAAGCCCCCCAGGTGACCCAGGAGGCTTGCTTTTTAAATTCTCTTTGGATGTTTAGTGCCCTGTGCCTTCCTTTGTAACCCCTGTGCCTCACTTGTTCAAACTAAAGTCGCATTGGCACCTCTGAGGCAGCAGTTTGGCCGATGGGGTGGGGCTGGGAGGGCTGGCTTACGTGCCCCCAGTGTTTCTCCAGTCAGCCTGGTGCTGCCTCTTGATTTGATCTCTAGTGAAGGCCATTTCTAGCTCTCCTTTAAGGACTTACTAATCAGAAATGTTGAATTTTACCCATTAGCTTTTCAGCCTTTAGAGGTAACAGTAGGAGACTCCTCTGACATCGAGCTGTGACCGAACCACTCTCTGCATTCTTGCTTGTGGCGTATTCTTTTCCTTATTCTGCGTTCTGTTTGTCTTAGGGTTTTCACATCAAATTCTCAAAAGTGGAATCAGCTTGGTATTCTCTTGTGTTTCATCTCTGGTCTTTGGTCCCAAATACGTGTTTTTGGAGTGTGAACACAAACTGCAGGAAGCCGGTTTCTTCAAGTGTCTGCAGACATCCTCTACTGGTCACCAGAAGCTTCGGGTGAAGCCAGCTCAGGGCCCCTTGTTTCTGTCCCTCGCTCCTTCAGGTTCTGTGTAAGCTGTGCCCGTCTGGCTGAAATGAGGCAAAAAGAGATTCCCAGGGTCATGGAACAGCTTGAGGACCTGGACAGCCGGGTTCTCTACGGCTCGGCCACTAAGAACGGCATCCAGTATCGCGTCGGGGACGGCGTATACCTGCTGCCCGAGGCCTTCACGTTCAAGTGAGTGCCCCTTTGGCCCAGGTCAGGGCCATGAGCGCTGGGCCAGTGCAGGGTTGGCTCTGTGGTCTGTCCCCCTCCCTGTACCCCCGGGACTAGCCGCTGCCTGGACTGTTGCCTTAGTATGTGTGGTGATCAGCAGTATCCCGCCCTCCATGGTAGAGTGACTATAGTAAGTCTGAAAGAAGTCAGAGCGTGTGCTGGCCAAGCACAAGTGTCTGTGGTGGGGGCCTGGCCCCACCCAGCCCTGAGGCTTTGGGGCAGAGACCATCTCCTGTTGTTCTGGTCTGTCACGTGGGAGGAGTATTTCACCTGCCAGGCTCTTGGGATGAAGTGTGTTAAAGGGCCTAAAGGAAAGGTTGAATGAACGTGAGTTGTAATCCCATTTGCCAAGAAGTATCAAGATCTCTTTGTGTATCAGAGGATTGGGGCTCTTCAGGGAGCAATCGGCTGGCCGAGTCTCCACACTCGATCGATCCAGTCTTTGTTCTCGGAACTAGCACGTGGTTGAATTCCAACCAACACTTTCAGAACTTCTCCGTTTCCCGACTTGCAGTTCCTAAAGTCCCAGTTCCCAACCTCAGTTCAGTCATTACGAATTACAGAGCACGGAGGTCAGGGTCCTCTCAGCCTGTGCAGCTGGTGCGAGTACCCGCTTTAGCCCCGGCTGTCCTCAGTGTGGAGGGGGGGACGCCCGTAGTGCTGTCTGCCCAGGTGCTCCCTGCACAGAAGACGTGTCCACACAGGTGCTCACAGGTACCTTCGGAGCCCAGTGGACTAAGGAGGCCTGGTGGGAAAACATGGCAGCTGCTTTCCTGAACAGCAGGCTTCAAGCCTGCAGCCGAATCCGATGACCGGTGTTACCCCCGTAGTCAGGCCAGGTTCAGCTTGCCCAGACTGAGTCTCCACCCAAGCCCTTTCAGCATTCCCTCTAGGTCAGCACCCCAGTCGGGAGAGCCTAGGTCATGCTTGGTGACAGCCCCACAGCTGTGGAAGTTGCCTCCCTGCCTGGACTGCGTGTCCCTCGTGGTTCAGCAGGGCACTTGGCCTGTTGGGTCACTCGGGCGCTGGGGCTGGTGGGAGCAGTGGCTTCTCGGGGCTGCCGGTCTGAGCCGAGGGAGAGCGTACTGGAGGCAGCTCAGCGTTCCTGCCAGCACCGCTGTGTGTCCTTTCTCGCACTCGCTGGGCAGAACGAGGCGCATGCCGGGAAGTGCCGTCCTGTCCCGCAGCTGGGAGCTGGGCCTATTCAAACAACGTCAGCGGCTACCGTAGCCAGCGGCACACAGATGGAGAAACCCGCTTTAAACTGGATGAGGTTTCATCTTTCTCCGTAAATCTCCAGGCGCTTAGCTGCACTGGTTTAGAAGGTGTTTGGATTTAAGTAGTAGTGTTACTGGCCGGTCACACTGAGGTGATTCCTTTTTATGGCTTCGTATTCAGTTATGCGTAACACTGGCTTCTCTGCAGCATCAAGCTGTCCAGTCCCGTGAAGCGCCCGCGGAAGGAGCCTGTGGACGAAGACCTCTACCCAGAACACTACCGGAAATACTCCGATTACATCAAAGGCAGCAACCTGGATGCCCCCGAGCCGTATCGAATTGGCCGAATCAAAGAAATCTTCTGTATCAAGAAGAGCAATGGCAGGCCCAATGAGACCGACATCAAGATCAGAATCAACAAGTTCTACAGGTCAGTGAAGGCCTCTGCTCTTCCAGGATGGCGGCAGACTTCTGGAAGTCTGAAATGGGGTTGTAACAGCACACACGGTGGTATTTTAAGACTTCGGTAGAGGTAGCTGTTTTTCTAAGTGTTTCTAATTATCTGGTGGGTGCTGACAGGGACTAGAATTGTAATTATATTTCATAGCTTTGCTTTAGACCTTTGTTTTAGAGCCGCAGAGTTGTCTCCCCCAAAGAAATCCTTAAGCAGAAGTCAAGAGTATGACAAGATCATGGGGCACCTGGGTGGCTCAGTCAGTCGAGCGACCGACTTCAGCTCAGGCCGCGATCTCACGGTTTGTGGGTTCGAGCCCCGCGTCGGGCTCTGTGCTGGCTGACAGCTCAGAGCCTGGAGCCTGGTTGGGATTCTGCGTCTCCCTCTCTCTCTGCCCCTCCCCACTCATGCTCTGTCTCAGAAATAAACAAACATTTAAAAAAAAAAAAAAAAAAAAAAGAGTATGACAAAATCAGGAGTGGAACGTCCTGGGCTCTGCCTAAGACACCCTCAGAGAATCTCAAGTTCTGTTTACGATTGTCTGAGTTGTGTCCCCTCCCCCCGGTTCCCCCCCATTCTCTCTTCCTGTTCTTCCTAGGTGCCTCTTCCTGTTTCTGGGCTTTCTGTCTGTCTACACTTTTCCTAAGGTCTTGGCTTCACTCTTTTTTGGGGGACCCTAGGAACTCGTACTGATCAGGAGCTAACTGATAGAGATGGGTATAAGGTTGCTTCACTTCTTAACTAATATACGTGAAAGATTATTACAGTCTCTGCAACAGTCATTTGCGTTTACAGAAAAGAAACCAGGCTGGCTAGTGTAGGCAAGAGGAGGAAGGTCTAGATCCTTACTGGGCAGCAGGCGGCTGCTGCTCTGGACGCAGGGCGGGGCTGTTTGCACCGCAGTCGTGGGTGTGAAGAGCAAGCAGACAAGCAGACCAGCTGCTGAGTTCATGGCAAGGAGGCCCGCTCTGGCGGCGGTGCCGGCTTGGGGGGAGGGGGTAGTAACCGATCCCCTTAACTGGGGGGTTGTGGTCTTTACCCATGGGTTTTCTGAGCACCCCCAGAAATGGGGGGCCATTTAATTGTCCCGTTCGCAACAAAGGAGATTGTTAACAAAGAGTCTTCCACGCTCAGGCCAGAGAACACCCACAAGTCTACGCCGGCCAGTTACCACGCGGACATCAACCTGCTTTACTGGAGTGACGAGGAGGTGGTGGTGGACTTCAAGGCCGTGCAGGGCCGCTGTACCGTGGAGTACGGGGAGGACCTGCCAGGCGGCCTCCAGGACTTCTCTGCGGGTGGCCCAGACCGCTTCTACTTCCTCGAGGTGGGACTCCGGGCTTATCGCAGGGAGAGGCTTCAGGTCACAGTCACAGCCCCTACGAAAGCAGTTGACTTACCCAGAGTATGAATCAGTGGCATTCAAATTCCTCTGGAACGTGACACTTGCCTTTAAAAGAACGGAGGGGTGCCTTGGTGGCTCTGTCAACTGAGCGTCCAACTCGGGTCATGATCCCAGGGTTGCGGGATCAAGCCGTGCGTTAGGCTCAGCACTGAGCACGGAGCCTGCTTTCCCTCTGCCCCTCTCCCCTGCTTGTGGGCGTGCACACCCTCTCTCTGTAAAATAAAAAAGACTCTATAACGCAGAATATAAACATAGGAGCATCCTTCTGCTTCTGCGGTTTATTTGGAGACTATTTAGGTGGCCTCCACCAGCCCTACTGATTCTTTTAGGGTGAGTTAGGGAAAGATGCCCCTTTCCCTGGCGGACTCATGAGGCCCTACCCCAGGCAGTCCCAGTCCCTTCACCGAGGCATCTGCGGCCAGGTGAGGTCTATACACCGGGGCAGTGGCCCTGGTGATGGAGAAAGGATCCGGGAGTCTGTCGATTTAAGCTGATCACTTTTAAATTGTTTGAGCGTGGCTTTTCTGTGTTACGTTCTCTGAAGTTGATACATGCCTGGGTTTCCCCAGGTTCCACCGTGGATGGCCGAATATATCACTTTTTCCAGTTTTTAGAATGAGTAGTCCAGGGGCTTCGAACAGCAGGAATTCTAATGTTGGGCACATAAAATACTTACATTCTAGAACTTTTTTCCCCTGCTGCCAGTGTAATAAAATCAGAGTATTTTCACTGACGGCTAATTGCTTGTGGCCAGATTTAGGGAGAAATTAAGTGGGTCTTCAGCAGGTTAATTTAAATTGTCCTTGTTAGAGAAGAGACCAGTGTGTTTCTCTCCCAGACTATTGTCGTTCTTTCCTTCTCAGGCCTATAATGCCAAGAACAAAAGCTTTGAAGATCCTCCTAACCATGCCCGTAGCCCTGGAAATAAAGGGAAGGGGAAGGGGAAAGGTAAGTCGTTATCCACAGGGTTCTTTTCAAGTCTGCCTTACGTAATTCAGGCTACTGATGAGTCATTTGGTATGAAAATGCCTCTGATGTTACCTCATTCTTTGCTGTTAATTCAGAATGAGCGTTTAGGGACAGCAGGTTAGGGCTCAGACTTGACTTTTGGCCTGTCTCCAGGGAAGGGCAAGGCAAAGTCTCAAACGTGCGAGCCAAGTGAACCAGAGACCGAAATTCAGCTGCCCAAGCTGCGGACCCTGGACGTGTTTTCTGGCTGTGGAGGGTTGTCGGAAGGATTCCACCAAGCAGGTAAATGCCATGGGGTTTTCTCTGCAGAGCTAGTAAAGCCGGATCAGGCAGGTTCTACCTGGAAGGCCTTCCTGGCTCTGGTCCCGGTTCTGCCTTGAGCGTAATTCGAGGGGGTTCTTAGCACGTATCTGTCCTCGTATCTCCCAGGCATCTCGGAAACACTGTGGGCCATTGAGATGTGGGACCCTGCGGCCCAGGCATTCCGGCTGAACAATCCCGGGTCCACGGTGTTCACGGAGGACTGCAACGTGCTGCTGAAGCTGGTCATGGCCGGGGAGGCCACCAACTCCCGTGGTCAGAAGCTGCCTCAGAAGGGAGATGTGGAGATGCTGTGCGGTGGGCCGCCTTGCCAGGGGTTTAGCGGCATGAACCGCTTCAACTCTCGTACCTACTCCAAGTTCAAGAACTCCTTGGTGGTTTCCTTTCTCAGGTAAACAGAGTAGCAGCCCCTGTGCTCAGGACTGCCTGGCGGTGATTAGACTGCCGGCCCTGGGGTGTGCCGGGGTAGCAGCAGCTGGCTTAGCCGCTGTACCTGCTGAAGGCCACGTGTGGAGGGGAGGCGCCCGGCCTTTGCTTCCAGGGCATTCGCAGGGCATTCTTGCCAGGGAGACGGAGAGTCAGCAGGTGCAGCTTCCCAGCAAGCAGATATCAAGGATTTGGGTGTAGCTTCGGGTAGAGTAGGTCTTTCTCTTCACTTGGTGCGTGCGGATGACCCTCGTAGTCTCTCCCGCCTCCCACAGCTACTGTGACTACTACCGGCCCCGCTACTTCCTCTTGGAGAACGTCCGGAATTTCGTTTCCTTCAAACGCTCCATGGTCCTGAAGCTCACTCTCCGCTGCCTTGTCCGTATGGGCTATCAGTGCACCTT
The DNA here is from genome assembly GCF_027475565.1 of Acinonyx jubatus. Lineage (NCBI taxonomy): Eukaryota > Metazoa > Chordata > Mammalia > Carnivora > Felidae > Acinonyx > Acinonyx jubatus. The sequence goes on from NC_069383.1 coordinate 158,137,018, forward strand.
CGGCGTGTTGCAGGTAGGCTCTCTTGGGGAAGGGGGCAAAGGTGGGCTGACAGGTGTGGACAGGAGGGGGGCTCGGTGGTCCCTGCACCGCAGCAGATGGTCTCTACCTGAAGGTAGAGTTGAAAAGGACGGGCGTGCAGTGCCGTGAGCTGTGGGGGTGCCGGTGCGGGTCGGGGGAGACGGCAGGTGGGCCCGCACGCCCCGCCGTGAAGCTCGCGGCGTCTGGGTCTGGGGAGCACAGAACTCGTGTGCCAGTAGGGCCACCTGCCTCTTCTCAAGAGCCACAACTTCGTGCCTGAGGAGGGGCTGTGTGTTTCCAGCCCCTTCCTCTTGAGAGGCCAGGGTGGTGGCCAGCTGTGGAACTCTAGTAGCAATTTGAAACCTGCGGTGGGGGGGCGGGTGAAGCAAGAATGGCAGAAGGATGCACAGACTAAACCGTCGCGGGTTAACGGTTCTCTCCTGGGTGAATGTACACGTGTACAAACCTCAGGAGGAGGTGGGAGACCGCCCTCCAGGAGCTACTGGGAGCTTTGTCTGCAAGGACGGAGATCTGGGGTGACCAGAGGGAGCTAGGCTTGACCTGAAAAGCAGCTACCGTGTACGTGCCTGTTCAGTAATTAACAGCATAACTAGAGCTGAGACGACGCTCTGACACGAAGCCTGGCTGGAAGGCAGTGAGGGAGCGTCTGCCCCCTACCCGGTCCAGCCTCCCTGGGTCCGGGGCTCACCAGCCAAACCTTGTTGGCAGCTCTTGTGACCGCCTACTGCTAGGTAGGCGGCAGGGCTCCGTGGCCTCTCTGCTCCCTCTTGTCTCCCGAGTGCTGAGACCACAGGGTCCTTCGCAGGGCTCTGGAAAGAGCCGGCTGGAATTGCCAGCAGGGCTTACTCCATCTTCTCCAGAGGCTTGTGGCCCTCACGTGGGATCTTTTGTCCCTCTTACTCGTTAAGAGTAGTCCTGCCGAGGGGCGTCTGGGTGGCTCAGTTGGTTGAGCGTCCAGCGTCGGCTCAGGTCACGGTCTCACAGTTCATGAGTTCAAACCGCGCATCGGGCTCTCTGCTGTCAGCCTGGAGCCTGCTTCGGGTCCACGTCCCCCTCTCTTTCTGCCCCTCCCCCCAAAAAATCAACATTAAAAAATAAATCTGCAGAGTTAACTAGGGGCTTGACTGTGCGTGTCTGGCCCTTTCCACAGGCTGGTCAGTATGGCGTGGCCCAGACCCGGAGGCGGGCCATCATCCTGGCTGCAGCCCCCGGAGAGAAGCTTCCCCTGTTCCCAGAGCCACTGCACGTGTTCGCGCCCCGGGCCTGCCAGCTGAGCGTCGTGGTGGACGATAAGAAGTTTGTCAGCAACATAACCAGGTAGGAGCCTCACTCGCCCCGCCCGCCCCGCCATGTCACGGTGCTTGTTACCCGGGAGGCGTGTTGGTGGCGGGTCTGTCGGGAGACCCGAACGGCAGAGAACGTGTTGGCGCGGACGGCGCAGCGCTTGGCCTGCCACACGAGTGCTTCTGACCTTTGAGTGAGCCGCACGCAGGCCGTGACTGGACCTGGCTGTAGTCGAGAGCAGGGCCCACACCTCCGGGCCATCCCTGCATAGACCGGCTCTGAGAAGAACGCCGCCCATGTGGCCTCGGGTGGCCCTTTGACCTGGGAGCTGGGTTGCCCCCCTGGAGAGGGCGGCATCGGCCGTCGGGACGTGGCACCTGTAATGTGCGGGACAGCAGCCTCCTGGGTCCCCAGAGGTGTCAGCTGGGTGCTGTGCTCTCGCAGGTTGAGCTCAGGCCCGTTCCGAACCATCACCGTGCGGGACACGATGTCCGACCTCCCCGAGGTCCGGAACGGAGCTTCGGCGCTGGAGATCTTGTACAACGGGGAGCCTCAGTCCTGGTTCCAGAGGCAGCTCCGGGGCTCACAGTACCAGCCCATCCTCAGGGACCACATCTGTAAGGTAATGGCGCCCTGCCGGCAGCGCCGGTGTGGTCGGGCCGGCGGCCTCGTGAGCAAGAACGTGTGGTTGGAGCCCAGCCAGGGCTGGGGGTGGGAAGCGGGACCTGATCCAGGCCCCGTCCAGCTCCTACTCTGCTCGTGGCCCTGAGCCCAGACCTCCTCCTCCTCCTCCTCCTGCTTCTCTTCTTGCCACCGCTGTCTGTGCACACCCCCCCCCCCCCCCCCCCCCCGCAGCAGCACAGTCATGAGGAGCGTCCACTCCTCCCGGAATCGGTGTCTGGTCCCCGCCGCCTCTGACTCCCCTCGTCTTTTGCCAACCCTGCTCTCTGTGTGTTCTCCCAGATACGCCAAACCCGCTCTTCCCCATCCGGTTCTCCTCTCATCCTGCGGGGCTCAGCCCACACGTCTCCCCCTCCTCCGAGAAGCCCTGTCGGCTTGCGCCAAGCTGTCCTCTCACCCATTTCCCCCCATTCTCTGCCACGTCCGTGCTTGGTTATCTTCAAGGCACGTGCAGTCTGCAGGTCGTCGGGTTGGGCTGCTCTTGGTCTCCCCCGATGGGATACGAGCCCCTCCTTGGTGATTCCTGGTCACCGTGCTGTTTCCGGTTCCTGGGATGGTGGCGCCCAGCCTACCGTGGGTGCTTAGACACTCCATGAATGATGTGACGGCCGGGGCCTGCTGTGACTTTTCAGGACATGAGCGCGCTGGTGGCCGCCCGCATGCGGCACATCCCTCTGGCCCCGGGCTCAGACTGGCGCGACCTGCCGAACATCGAGGTGCGGCTGTCCGATGGCACCATGGCCAGGAAGCTGCGATACACGTACCACGACAAGAAGAACGGCTGCAGCAGCACCGGGGCCCTCCGCGGGGTCTGCTCCTGTGTGGAAGGTGGGGGCCCTGCTGTGCCGCGGCCGGGGGTGGGGGTGCTTCCCGGCCCCGGCCCCCTGGATCCTGATCCCCTGCAGCGGTCCAGGGGGCTTGGAGGGAGCACTGTTGCCTGGGGTCTCCTAGCAGGAGGTACTGGGGGCTGCCACTCACTGACCTGAGGACCCGGGCTGGGCGCGGACGTCCTGGCTTTGAATAGCTGCTGAGAGCATTTAAGTGATAAGAGCTTTGGGGACAGGGATTGTCGGCTGCTCGGTCCCTCCCTTTCTGTAACCACAGTCTCATGGCAGCCCTCTCTTCCAGCGGGCAAAGCCTGTGACTCCGCGGCTAGACAGTTCAACACCCTCATCCCCTGGTGCCTGCCCCACACCGGGAACAGGCACAACCACTGGGCCGGCCTCTACGGACGGCTCGAGTGGGATGGCTTCTTCAGCACGACCGTCACCAACCCCGAGCCCATGGGCAAGCAGGTGGGTCTGCGGGCCGCGGTGATGCCAGGGAGGGGACGGAGGCAGGGGCTCACAGTGGGGGTGGCCCCTGGGGAGCCTGCACCCCCCACCCCCCACCCCCCCCCCCACCCCCCCCGCCCCCCAGCCTCTGCCGATGGAGACCGGCTCGGCCATCGAGGCCTGAGGCTGCAGTGCTTCTCCATGGTTCAGTTTCCCTCCTCCTGCTCCGAATGGCGGGCGGGCCCAGTCCCATTCCCCTTCCCACCTCCCCTCTCCCTTCCAGGGCCGCGTTCTCCACCCTGAGCAGCACCGCGTCGTGAGCGTGCGGGAGTGCGCCCGCTCCCAGGGCTTCCCGGACACCTACCGGCTGTTCGGCAACATCCTGGACAAGCACCGGCAGGTCAGCCGAGGGGAGCAGGGCCGGCTCTTCCTCTGTCCCTGTGTGAGGCGCCACTGAGCCCCTCCTCAAAGCGGCCCCGACGGGAGAGAGGCCCCTCTGTCTGACCCAGGGTGCAGGTGTTCCGGGGGAAAGCAGGGCTCACGGGGTCACTTCTGAGGGGACACGGAGCCCCCGGAGTTTATTGGCCGATTGGCCTCGGTGTTGCCGGGAAGGAGACGCCCGGAAGGAGAGAGCCTGTCACTGGGACCCAGAGTGCGCGCGGGTCAGGCTGTGGTTAATTAAGCACATTGGTTGTCACTTCACAGCTCTGAGGCAGGTTTAGCCCAAAGGAAAGGTCCAGGGCACTGAACTTGAGTGAAGGAGCAGACAAAATGGGCTCAGGGTGGGAACGAACCCACAGTTCCTCACTGATACTCAGGGTGTTGAGTTTACTATTTCTTAATTACATGTATTTCCATCTAAGGAATGCCTGTTCATGGCTTACAAAGCAACAGTACCCCGGGGGTTCTAGCAACACCGCCCCCTTCCTGTTCTCTGGAAAGAATCCCTCTTGGCTGAAAGTGAAGCATGGTGACCTCCATGTCGATCTGAGTTTTCTAAAGCCCGCTAAAGGTCCCTTTTCTGTGGGTGGGCCTGGACACGGGGTTCAGGGTGGGGAGGTAGGCCGGTTGGAGGGTCCCTGAGCCGTCATGGTGGAACCGGCTCCGGAGGCCACGTGAACGGGGCTCACGTCATTGAGAAAAGGCTGCCACTGACCCCGGCCGTGCCAAGCCACGCACCGCCCTCCTTCCCTCCTTCAGGTGGGGAACGCTGTGCCGCCGCCTCTGGCCAAAGCCATTGGCTTGGAGATCAAGCGCTGTATGTTGGCCAAAGCTCGAGAGAGTGCCTCAGGTACGGTGGGAGCCGCTGGCGTGCAGGTCGGGGCCCGGGGCCCTTTCCTCAGGCTGCGCGGCCTGGCTCAGATGCCAACCCAGGCTGGGAACGTAGGGAACCCCTGGGAGCAGGGCGCGGTCTCCCTCTGTTCACTCAGAGCTGCTGCACGTCTCACTTGGAGGGCCATTAACATCGACACCTGGCTGCTGACCTAGTTCTCGATTTTTCTCTTTTTTTTAAGTATGTTTCTTTTGCGAGAGACAGGGAGGGGGGAGGGGGAGAGAGAATTGTAAGCAGGGCCCGCGCTGTCAGCACAGAGCCCGACATGGGCTCGAACCCACGAACCGTGAGACCATGACCGGAGCCGAAATCAAGAGTTGGATGCTTAATCGACTGAGCCACCCAGGGGCCCCTAGTTCTGTTCGTTACACTTGCCTGTTGCGTCGTGCAGGGTCGTGCGTGTTCTCTGCGATGACTCTACCTTTTATTTCTCTTTAGTGAAAATCAAGGAGGAGGAAGCTACCAAGGACTAGTTTTGCCCTCCCGTCACCCTTGTTTCTGGCACCAGGGATCCCCAACATGCACTGATGTTGTATTTTTAACATGTCAAAATCTGTCAGTTCAAATGTGTTGTACACGGTGTTTGTGGCCTTGGCTGACATGAAGCTGTTCTGTGAGGTTTGCTTATCAACTAATGACTTAGTGATCAAACTGTGCCGTACTTTGTGCATTCTGGATTTTAAAAGTTTTTTATTATGCGTTATATCAAATCTACCACCGTATGAGTGGGAATTAAGACTTTATGTAGTTTTTATATGTTGTAATATTTCTTCAAATAAATCTCTCCTATAAATCACCCTGGCTGGTGACTTGTAATTTACGAAGGACTTCTGGCTGACTCTTGGCTGAGCCCGGATGAGAATGGGCTCTCAGAGCTGCAGGTGATCCCATAGACGTGTTTGTCCGAAGTTAGATCATTCCGCATGTGCTATGCCTGTGTTTGGGGCTGAGGGTTAACTTGTTTCAGTTCTGGCTGAGACCCAAGTGAATGTCGCTTAGTGTGGCTTCCAGGAGAGCCTTTTAAAGGAACAGTCTTAGTTGGCCTTCCCCATTGTAGCCCTTCTGTGCTCTAGAATGGACTGTGATGCCTGGTGGTGCAGCAGCCATCTGTGACCATGAGCGTGGAAGCCCGTGTAGTGGGTGAGGAGGGGAAGAAGAGAGGAGTCCCTCGGAACCCTGGCCTGGTCCCCCCAGACAGACCCTTTATTTAAGAGTCTGTTAGGTAGGCTTTTTCCATCCTTTCAGCCTAATTCAATCCTACTGAATTCTAAATTTGTGTGTAATGTTTATTTATTTTAGAGGCAGAGAAAGCACAAGCGGGGGAGGGGCAGAGAGAGCCGGAGACAGAATCCGAATCAGGCTGCAGGCTCTGAGCTGTCAGCACAGAGGCCGACGTGGGGCTTGAACCCATGAACCAAGAGATCATGACCTGAGCCAAAGTCGGAAGCTCAACCGACTGAGCCATCCAGGCGCTCCGCCCCCCACCCCCCTTTTTATTTTCTTCAATCCTACTAAATTCTAAAACCATCAAACCTCTTTGGTTTGTCTCTGGGAAAGGACTTCCTGTAAAATGCCAACAAAGCAGAAGCAGACAAAGAAGTGTCAGTCACCAGCACACACGACTGGGTCAGACTTTGGACTTGGCACATGTAAAAGCCTAGTGGGTACTCTTACAGCGGCTGCCTGAGGTGTACAGACTTCTGGGGAAAACTTATCTTAAGGACAAGCCCGCCTTTCGAAGTATAGGGTCAGCCCTGATTATTCAGATATTCTTTTATGTCCCTCAACGTTTCAAAATTTCAAAGTCTTCATCTAGATACTGCCTTTTTTGGGGGGTGGGGGGAAGCGAGAGCACACGGGTGGTCGGGAGGGAGAGAGAATCGTAAGCTGGCTCCCCACGCCCAGCGCCGAGGTGGACACAGGGCTCCATCCCACAACCCTGGGAAGGTGACCTGAGCCGAAATCGAGAGTCAGGGGCTCAACTGACTGAGCCACCCAGTCACTCCTAGGTACTGCATATTTCTTTAAAAAAATTTTTTTTGTAATGTTAATTTATTTTTGAGACAGAGAGAGACAGAGCATGAGCAGGGGAGGGGCAGAGAGAGAGGGAGACACAGGCTCCAAAGCAGGCTCCAGGCTCTGAGCCATCAGCACAGAGCCCAGTGCGGGGCTCGAACTCACGAGCTGTGAGATCATGACCTGAGCTGAAGTCGGAGGCTCAACCGACTGAACCACCCAGGCATCCCATGTACTACAGATTTCTTAACTGGATTCCTAGGTATTTAATCCTTTCATTCCTACCGTAAATGGGATTTCTTTTTTGTTTTCTGGTGGGAGGCAGGGAAGAGGCTCCTTTCTTTTTTCTTTTTTTTTTTTTTTCATTTTTTTTTTTTTCTCAACGTTTATTTTTTTGGGGACAGAGAGAGACAGAGCATGAACGGGGGAGGGGCAGAGAGAGAGGGAGACACAGAATCGGAAGCAGGCTCCAGGCTCTGAGCCATCAGCCCAGAGCCTGACGCGGGGCTTGAACTCACGGACCGCGAGATCGTGACCTGGCTGAAGTCGGACGCTTAACCGACTGCGCCACCCAGGCGCCCCGAGGCTCCTTTCTTAAGCAGTGGTTCTTTGCTTCTACAGAAAGATTGACTCGTATTGATTATTGACTTTGTGTACTAGGTGGTTGTTCTGTTTCGTTTTACCTAGCCAACCTGAATTCCCTTATTTTCGTGATTTTTGTTTCCAGTTGGGAGTCTGTGTTTCGGGTATGCAACACGCTAACCAAGAACTTGAGGATTCACTTTAGCGTAAGTGGTAGAATCTGTTTTCCGCTGTGGCTCAGCCATTAGGTCTCAGCTGGGCAGCGGGCTGTCCCTCGAGGGGTGGCCCAGGTGAGTGACTGCCTTTTGAGGCACACCTGCCTCCGTGTACCCCGAGAGCACTAGCCTGAGCCGGGCTGTGGGCCAAGGGGGCGCTGCTGTGCTGGTGTGGGGCAGAGGGAGGGGACGTGGCTTCCAGCAGCTTCCGCTGCCCTGCCTGCCTGGCAGAGAATGTTCTTCCTTCTGTCAGAGTTTAGTTCAGCCTTTTCGTGGGAAGGAGACCCTAGTGGAATTGGGGACGTGACAAGAATGGTGATTGTAGTAGATTGCGGTACATTTGATCAATGAAATCCCCTGGTGGCTCAAAGCCTCGTGACCATTTGAGGTGACTTATTAAACGCGATGGCTGCACTTCGAGGTCATTCAGAGGGGGAACTCAGGCCTTCCTTGTGGCACGAACGGTATTTAGTACGCAGGTGGTGCCCACCGGTGAGGAGAAAGCTCTGTCTGCAATAGAATGGCAGTTGATAGATGCAGGTGAGAGAATGGATTTCGATGATCCTTTTGTGGCCTCTGATCTAATGGACTCCGTCAAGAATCATGGCTGGGCTTGGGGGTCTTCTTCCTGTGACTGAACCTTGCTTTCTTCCCCTCTGGATTTCATTAAGGTGTGTAGATCTTATAAGCGCAGCTGAGTTACTTTTTTTTTTTTTTTTAACGTTTATTTATTATTTTTGAGACAGAGAGCGACAGAGCATGAGCAGGGGAGGGGCAGAGAGAGAGAGGGAGACACAGAATCCGAAGCCGGCTCCAGGCTCCGAGCCGTCAGCACGGAGCCCGACGCGGGGCTCGAACCCGCGAACAGCGAGATCATGCCCTGAGCCGAAGTCGGGTGCTTCACCGACTGAGCCACCCAGGCGCCCCCTCAGCTGAATTACTTTTTACGCGTGTGCCTGCCTGTGTCATCACCCCTGCTCAGGTGGACGTGTTAGAAACTCTCATCACCCAGGGAGGATGCCTGGCACCCCTCCCTCCACCCTCAGAGAGCCTCTCAGTTCTGACTTCAGGTAGTGGTTTGAGGATTTCACACAAGTGCTATCGTGTGGGGCCACTTCCTTTGTGTCTCTGATGCAGATTCACGTCACCGTGGGTATTAGTTTGCTCCTTTATGGCTACATTGTGCCCGCTGTAGAGAAGCACACAGTTACCTCTGGCTTCCCATTCATCTGCCGATGGACTTTTGACTTGTATTATGGGCTCCATCGTGTGCCCCCAAAACTCGTGTTTCAGCCCTGACCCCTAGGACCTCAGAATGTGAGTGTCTTTGGAGATGAGGCCTTTACAGAATAATGGAGTTAAAATGAGGTCATTAAGGTGGACCCTACTCCAATATAAGGACCATGTGATGACACAGGGAGAAGATGGCCATCCCCAAGCCAAGGAGAGAGGCTTCGGGAGGAACCAGCCTGCCCGACGCCTTGATCTTGGACTTCCAGCCTGCAGGAATGTCCTTGACCCCCAGCCTGTGGTGCTCTTGTGGTGGTAGCCCTAGCCCACTAAGCCAAGCGGTGCTTGGCCATTGTGAATAAAGGGCTTTTAGCCATTGTGAATAAAGTGGCTACGGACGTTCGTGTGCACATCCTAACACGCGGGTCCTCGTGGACGTGCGTTTGTTTCTTATGGAAAATACCAAGAAGTGGAATTCGGTCTACACGGGGAGATCTAGCGAATCGCCCCGAAGCTGCCGCGGAATCCCCGGAGGATGCATTCCGTGTGTGCGTGTCCTCACTCCCCTCCTCGTGCGCTTCGCACAGCTGGTTTGCTGCTGTCCTGTGGAGATTCTGGGCGCGGGAAGCATGTTGGTGCTACAAGGGAGGGCTGGAGGAGAGGGACTCGGGGGCTTTTTTTGTTATCCATCCACCCTCGGGCTCCAGCTTCTCCCTACGTCCCTGTGCTCCCTTGGGGCCTCTTGTTTTTCCTTGGGAGATACCTGACTTTTTGTAAAAGTGATACATGATGTTTGAGAAAAAGCATTTCTCTTATTTAAAAAAAATATTTTTTCGGTGTTTATTTTTGAGAGAGAGACAGAGTGAGCGGGGGAGGGACAGAGAGAGAGGGAGCCACAGAATCCGAAGCAGGCTCCGGGCTCTGAGCTGTCAGCACAGAGCCTGATGTGGGGCTTAACTCGTGGACTGTGAGATCATGACCTGAGCCGAAGTCGGACGCTTAACCGACTGAGCCACCCAGGCGCCCCAAGAACTATTCCGGGGTGCCTGGGTGGCTCAGTCGATTAAGGGTCCGACTCTTGATTTCAGCTCAGGTCATGCTCTCATAGTCGCGGGATTGAGTCCCATGTCTGGCTCTGTGCTGGGCATAGAGCCTTCCTAAATTTCTCTTTCCCTCTCCCTCTGTCCCTCCCGTGCTCATGCTCTCTCTCAAAAACAAAACCAAAAAAACCCCAAAAAAGCATAAAGTGTGTAATTTTATGTGTATGCCTTTATTTAAACCAAAATAATGTATACACATGGTAAAAAATGTTAACTATAGGAGAAAAGTCCAAACAAAAACAAGCTTTCCTCCCCTGATGCCTTCCTCTTGAAGCATCCCTCAGACACAGTTTGATATTTCTTTTCGGAAAATAGTTCGCATGTGTCTACCTATATGTGCTACTAAACATTTACACGAATGGGTCTCTATATCATCTGCCATTTTACATCTTGCTCCCTCCTCGTGTCTTGGAGATTTTTTTTTTTTTTTAAGCCACAAATCGGGAGTGCCTGGCTGCCTCGGTCAGTAGAGCATGCGGCTCTTGGTCTCGGGGTCATGAGTTCGAGCCCCATGTTGGGGGCAGAGACTACTTAGATAAACTTTAAACATAACCACAAATGGATCCGGTTCTTTGAAGATTGCAGAGCATTACACAGATTGTGGCATAATATACTGTAATCTATTTAACCTATGAGCAGACAGATAGCATTTCCAGTTTTTTCTATCACGAACGAGACTGCACATGTATCTAATTTTTACATCTTCACATGCATTTACAAGTTTTCTCACAGGCTGAATGACTTGCTTGCTCTAAAGAAACAGATATGGGTGAGATGGGTGAAGGTGATTGAGAGGTAGAAAGTTCCAGTTTTAAAGTAACCAAGTCATGGTGGTGAAAACATAAGGAAGGCAGTCAATAATATTGGAATAACGTGGTATGATGACAGATGGTGACTGCACTTCTTGTGAATGCTGCATGATTTGTGCAATTGTCAAATCGCTATCATGCACACCTAAAACTGATAGAATATTGTAGATCTTTGCCACCATAAAACAAAATACACATATGTTCATTTCAAGTTTTAGTGGATGTTGTCTGTCGAATTTCCACCCAGAAAGTTTGCATTGGGGCTGGGTTTGCATTGCAACTGGGTGGCTCAGTTGGTTGAGCATCTGATTCTTGATTCCGGCTCGGGTCATGGTCCCGAGAGTCGTAGGATAGAGCCCCGAGTTGGGCTATGGGCTGACATCGTGGAGCCTGCTTGGGATTCTCTCTCTCTCCTCTCTCTCTCTCTCTCTCTCTCTCTGCCCCTCCCCTGCTCGCTCTTGCTCTCTCTCTCTCTCTCTCACAATAAATAAATAAACTTAAAAAAAAATAAAGACCTTGTCTAGAAGAGTTGGTTTTGGAGGGCCACAAGCCATTGTAATACCTAAGGCCAAGAATTATTGTTGGCCCCCTTGGGAGCCATGTGGCTCCCACTGAGAATAATACTCTAAAGGGAGAGTTGGGCAATAAACAAATAAGTGGAAAAGGTCACATCGGAGAGCCAAGAATGTTAGGAGGGAGAATGAAATGGAAAAGGAGGGAGAGAACATCTTGATCATTGGAATCAGGAAAACTCTTCCCAGACTTAGGAAGACCAGCCTTGATTTCTTCAGCGGCAAAACGAAAATGATAATTTCCTCCTCACGGTGCCTGGCCTACAGTAAGCTCTCAGTAAGTGAGCTTTATAGTTATTACGTTTTTTAAAAACTTTTCTCAAAGGTAAATGGATCGCTCCTCCGCTCAGACTGGGGGCCCGCGCCCAGCGGCTCACCCAGCCGGCATCACCTCCGTCCGCAGAGGGCGCTGTGGGCGCTGCGGCCGGGCCGCTCTAGGCGGCACGGGAAGTCTCGTGCTCCCCTCACTTCCGGTGTCTGGCCCGGGATTGGGCTGCGTGGAGAGGCTCGTGAAATGCCGACTGGAGACTTTGAGTGAGTCGGGGGTCCCGGAGCGAACCCTGGGAGCGGGGCTGGGGGGCCTAGGGAGCACCACGGGGCCTGGGTACGTCGAGGCGGCGTGGGCCTGGCCTCGCTGACCCAGCCCTCCCCTCCGCAAACTTCTTGCAGTTCGAAGCCCAGCTGGGCCGACCAGGTGGAGGAGGAGGGCGAGGACGGTGAGTATGCCCGGTCGTCCCCGGTCACCTCAGCCATCCCCCGGGCCGGTCGCTGCCGCCTGCTCCGACCCTGCCACTGCGGTCCGATCCCGTAGGCCCCATCGCGGCGGCCTCTGTCCCGCGCCATCCTCCGGGCCAGCCTGTCGCCAGTTCCAGATGATCGCTGGCCCGGCCCTCCTCCCGTGCCACCGCCCAGCCCTCGTAGCTGCTCCGGGGAGGAAGTTGTAGCAGCCCGCCTCCTGCCTTTATGCCTGCGCCGGGAGGGCTTTATGGGCTGCCCCCGCTTCCATCCTTGCCGTTGCTCGAGGTTACTCCAGCCAGCCCCACGTCCGGGCACGGCTGTCCCGGGGCAGTTCTTCGCCAGCGCCCAGCCCTTGTCCCGCCTTCCCGGGCTCCTGGTGTGGGCCTCCACCCAAAGGGCCCTTCATTTTGTCTCGAGCGCCCCCGTTCCTCCAGCTCACCCTTCCTCCCTACACTCCCTTTTGTAGACAAATGTGTCACCAGCGAGCTCCTCAAGGGCATCCCTCTGGCCACTGGCGACACCAGCCCGGAACCCGAGTTAGTGCCCGGAGGTGAGTGGCGACCTCTGCTCCATTCGGGGCTGCCTCTCCCCAGCGGCATTCCCTCCTGGTCCCCATTCCCCGGGGCGCAGCTCCCTCACCTCTCCTCTCTCCCAGCTCCGCTGCCGCCTCCCAAGGAGGTCATCAATGGAAACATCAAGACGGTGACGGAGTACAAGATAGATGAGGACGGCAAGAAGTTCAAGGTGAGGCTGGGGGAGGAGGTGGGTGCCCTTGCTCTTGAGGGCACTTGCGCCGGGAGGGGACGGCGTGTGGGTGTTGGGTGGGTTGGGCTGGCTGGCTCCAGGTGCCTCAGAGACACAGGAAGTCCGAGCCTCTCCCCTCCCGTCCACAGATCGTTCGTACCTTCAGAATTGAGACTCGGAAGGCCTCAAAGGCTGTTGCGAGGAGGAAGGTGAGACCCTGCTCCTGTCTCGGGGGCTCCCCCGGGGCTGGCTCAGAGGAATTAGGAATCCCTTTTTTCTGGTGCCTTTAGTTTTAGGCACCTATTGTGTTGGAGCATGGCTGACGTCGGTGTGTGTTCTGCTGGGGCACTGAAAAGTCAGTGGGGTTAGATTCTCAGTCCTCTCAGCTTGTCCACCAGGAGGAACGGAGCCAAGCCCTCCCCTGAGGTGGTCACAGCAGTTCCTGATCGACTGGGCTGCACGCTTGGGGAAGAAGTAACAAATACTTTTGGCACAACTTTCTGTGCTCTTTCTCTGTGCCAGACTCCGTGCCAAGTGCTCTGCGGGAAGTGTTCTCTCATTGGATCCCCCTAGCAACCCTGGGAGGCGGGGAGCATTTGTGGTCCCCGTCTTCTAGGGGAGGAGGCCGAGGCCTAGCTTGTTTAACTAGCTCAAGGCCCCTCATGGTCTGGGTGACCCCTGCACACCCCTGAGCATCGCTTCCTGTGGGAGCTGGCCCACCTACTGTCACGGGTCCCCGGGAGTGGTTGGCTGTGCGGCTGCTTCCTGCCGGGCCTTCGCTCTCTCATCTGGAACTTGGGGCTGAGAGCTGTCCCTACCTGCCTCCTGGAGCCGGCATGAGGTTGAGGCCCGGCACATGCCAGGAGTGGTACACACTAGGAAACAGGAACTGTCATTGTCACCGCTCGGGGAGGGGGGGGGGGGGTTTGGGGGAGGGCGAAGAATGTGGTTCAGGCCCCGACAGGCTACTGTGGTCTGGGATGTCAGCGAAGGGGGTCCTACGTGGCCTTAACCTGTCCCTCATCCCGCCCCGAGCCCAGAACTGGAAGAAGTTTGGGAACTCAGAGTTTGACCCACCGGGGCCCAACGTGGCCACCACCACAGTCAGTGACGATGTGTCCATGACGTTCATCACTAGCAAAGAGGTGAGTGGGGCAACAGGGCAGGGCCAGTGGCTGTGATGGTGGTGGCCGGGGTGTGGCAGTCCCGCTCTGAGCGTCCCCTGACTGCCCACCTAGGATCTGAACTGCCAGGAAGAGGAGGACCCAATGAACAAGCTCAAGGGCCAGAAGATTGTGTCCTGCCGCATCTGCAAGGGTGACCACTGGACTACCCGCTGTCCCTACAAGGACACTCTGGGGCCTATGCAGAAGGAGTTGGCAGAGCAGCTGGGCCTGTCCACCGGCGAGAAGGAGAAGCTGCCTGGAGGTGCCCGGGCCTGGGGATGCGGCTTGGTGGTCCGTGGGGCGGGGGCGGGGAGGACCGCGTGCACCTCCGGGAGGGTCCTTGGTCTTCACCTGCCGTCGGGGGACGGGGCCGTCCCCCTCGCCAGTTGTCTTCTCACGTCAGCACCGCGAGGCTGGCTGCGGCCTGGGTGTGCGTGAGAGAGCGTGGCTGGGTTGGTGACTGCTGGTGATGTCGCGCATCCTTTCTGGTTGGGGCTGGCAGACCGTTGCTTTCCACGGCTGTGTCTACACTGCACATGCTTGAGACTTACCAGCTGTGATTCTTTTGTGGACTCGGGTGTGCCGTGTCTGCCACAGACACGACCACGGCTCTGCGTGTGTGTCTGGACAGTTCTACACCTGTGACTTGATATGCAGCATACGTGGCACTTGCCTGAGTGTGTGGGACCTGGGGACTGTCCCTGCCGTGTTCCTGTGTGTTGTGAAGCTGAGTGGTCCTCTGGCCCTCAGCTACAATTGCCTTGGGTTGCATCAGCGTCTGTGGCTTCTTTGGACTTCCTGGATGTGACCTTTATGTCCATGTGGCCACGGGGCCTGAGAACCGGCCAGATGCATGCAGTTTGATAGACGGTGCCTGGCCCGGCTTGGGGCCAGAACTGCCAGCATCCTGGGGCGGGCCTGTCCCTCATCTGCACCGGGTGGAGCCTGACCCAACTGCTTTGGCCTCCAGAGCTGGAGCCGGTGCAGGCCGCCCAGAACAAGACCGGGAAGTACGTGCCCCCGAGCCTGCGGGATGGGGCCAGCCGCCGCGGGGAGTCTATGCAGCCCAACCGCAGAGGTGAGCCGGCGGGAGGGCGCCTCCCGTTCCCCCCGTGACGATCCTTTGTCCAGGGCCTGGTGAGGGCTGTTCTCTTACCAGCTGCCTCTCCTTGCCTGTCCAGCTGACGACAACGCCACTATCCGGGTCACCAACCTGTCCGAGGACACTCGCGAGACTGACCTGCAGGAACTCTTCAGGCCCTTTGGCTCCATATCTCGCATCTACTTGGCGAAAGACAAGACCACTGGCCAGTCCAAGGTGGGCTGGTGGCTGTGGGCGTTGGGGAAGGGGTCGCCTGGCCTGGTTGTGCCCCTGACTCTGCCCCCCCCCCCCCCCCCCCAGGGCTTTGCCTTCATCAGCTTCCACCGCCGTGAGGATGCTGCACGCGCCATCGCCGGGGTGTCTGGCTTTGGATATGACCACCTCATCCTCAATGTCGAGTGGGCCAAGTAAGACCACTGCTGCACCCCTGCCTCCCGCCCCCTTGTCACAGCCAACACTCAGGCAGACCGTAGGCCCTGCGCCAGCTTAATAGCCACCAAGCTTGTTCCGAGGGACGGGTCATTTACTGTCCTTTTCTTAAGGAGGCCCCACTGCGCCTTGTGCACCCTGCCCCCCCCCCCCCCATTGCCACGGAGGCCCCAGTTGTATGTAGCAAGGAGTCTTGGAATTCCCTTTGGGATCTGAACTCCTCCCCCACAGGCTGTTCTCACCACCCGTTTCTCTCTTCAGGCCGTCAACCAACTAAGCCAGCAGCCACCCGGCCCCCAGGGCCCCCACGGAAGCCAGCTCCTCCGAGCGCGGGGCTCCCGGCAATAAAAAGGTTGCGGTTGTCACGTGCTGTCTTGTTTATTCACCTTGTCTAGTCACCTGTTCTGTGGCTAGTGGGGGCCAGCCCTCTCCGGGATCAGGGCTTCAGGCAGAAGTTCCTGCCCTCCCTGGCCTGGGCACCTTCAGTCCCCCATCAGGTTTTTCTGTAGACCACGGAGGAAGTGGCGGTTTGGGGCCTGCCATGCTCTTGGATGGATTCCAGGGCAGGCGGCAGTGGCTCAAAATAGGCCGGGTCGTCGGCTCAGCTCGGGGGACTAGGACCCCGAGGTTTTGGGGGTGGCTGTGACATTGAGGGGCAGGACTTGGCCAGAGCTCCCGGCGTCCTCGGGGGGTTGGCTCTCCCCGCAGCCGAGGCAGCTTCCTGGACCGGGGCGGCAGCCGAGGCTGGGTGCCACAGCCATGTAAAGCAGAGGGTGGATGCAGATGGCCACGGGCATGAGGCCCCGCATCACCTGGTGGCTCACGTAGGTTCTCCAATCCAGTGCCGCCTCAGCCTCGGCCGAGTTAGCGAAGCCCGGGCAGCGGGCTCTCCAGTGCTGTCGGGCGGACACGTTGAGCACCAGCGTCACATAGTAGGGCACGTAGGAGCCGGCGTAGAGGGCCATGCCACTGGCCACCAGCACCGCCACACGCAGCTTCTCGGCCGCCGTCATGCCGTGGCTGCGCAGCACCGCCCACCCGAGGGCGCCGTAGGCCGTCAGGGTGAGCAACAGCGGCAGGCCACAGCCCGCCGTGACCAGCGCCAGGCTGTAGGCTCCGTAGGCCTCGAGGTGCTGGTCCGCCGTCCCCAGGCACTTGGTGCAGGCCCCCGGCCTGGCCACAGAGCAGTCCCCCTCCTGCTGTGGCCGCTTCAGGTGGGAGAAGCCGAGCGTGGGCGCAGCCAGCACGGCTGCCAGCACCCAGCCGGCAGCACTGACGGCCCAGGCGTGCTTGGCGCGCAGGCTGCTGCGGGTGAAGAAGGGGTGGACGATGCCCAGGTAGCGGTTTAGGCTGATGCAGGTGATGAAGAGGACGCTGCCCAGCAGGTTGCAGGTGAAGAGGAAGCGCTCCAGGCGGCACGCCAGCTCCCCGTACTGCCAGTTTTTGGGGGGGTAGAGGTAGGCGGCCAGCGGGAGTAGTGTCAGGGCGTAGAGCAGGTCGCTGACGGCCAGCTGTGCTGAGAAGACCACCGCCGGATGCCACGGGCGCCGCTCCTGCGTGCCGAAGCGGTATAAGGCGAAGCCGTTGCTGGCCGTGGCCACCAGGAACTCAACCACCAGCACGGGCCACAGAAAGTCTTCCTGGAAACGACCGAGGACGCGATCGGCGGCGGCCGAGAAGTTGGTCGGGCAGGGTATGGCACCTGTGGGCAGATGGTGTCACCAAGTGAGCGCCGTCCCTCCTCACGTGGCTTTTGATGCCTTCAGAGCCCAGTCCTTCAGATTACGTACCACGTGGCGGGCTGCACCAGCCCTTTGGGGACACACTTTCTCGGAGTCCTTCCCATGCCCAGGAGGGGACACCAGCCACAGCAACTTCTTACGGAAGAAATCGGGCCCAGAAACGTCAGAAGCCTGAGTCCTTTCAGGTGATAGCTACTAGGCTTGCTCTGGGTCCTGAATTCCAGAACTAGGTAGTCATCGCCTTCACGTGACAGCCATAAGCCAGCAATGACAATCCACAACCACCAGGCCTGCGTGGAGGAGGGGGAGTCCGGGGGAGTCCCCAACCCCACCGTGGCCCTCCCAAATCCATCAAGCCTTGCTGCTTCCACCTTCAGAGTCGGTCACTTTCTCAGTGCCAGAGGCACTGGCCTCCCAGCTCCCAACGACCTCCCTACGTGTTCCCCCCATGGCCTCCAGAGGGCACCCAAAGACACCCGAATCAGGCGGCTTTCACCTTTGAGGCTCCCTCCTCACTGGGAGGAAAAGGCAGTGCTCACCTCTGCCACGGAGGGGCCCCAGGAGCAAACCTCCGTCCAGCTGCTCCCTCTCATCTCCCTGTGACTCATTCCCTAGGTCTTTCCCACACTAGCTTTGTTTTTTTTTTTTCCCACACTGGCTTTCTATTCCTTAAGGCACATTCCACCTCAGGGCCTTTACACTGATTCTCTCTTCCTGAGTCACCAGTGCCCCCACTCACCTCCTGGTCTTTAGCCCTGAGAGGGTTTTTTTTTGAGAGGCATATTCTGACCCTCTATTATCACAACTGCACCCTGTCCCCCTTATTTATGCGAATCCTGTGCTTCCATCTGACCACTGTTGAGAGGAAAAAAAAAAACAAAAACAAAAACCAAACCCAACCCAGAAGACCTCTCCTGAGGGCAGGGAGTGCCCCACAACTGGCTTCCCAGAGCCCAGAACAAGGCCTGGGACACAGCAGCGTGGACCAGAACAGAGATCTGGAATGGACTCCCTCTCATGTACCCAACTTAGCCTCAGCTTTGGGTGCACGGCCTGCTCCCAGTCTGTCCAGCAGGCTGGCCACGAGCTCCGTGCAAGGTGCCAGCGGCCCTCCCTCCCCCACGCGACTGCTTCCCCAACCACGCTTCTGCCTCCTCGTCCCAACTCCGCCCTGGGAGGAAGTCCCTGTCCAGACGCGATTAAGTCCCTCTCGTCTGCCTCCCAGGAGCCGGCCACCCCCAGCCTCGGTCCTGGGCAGTGCCACAGGGGCCAGGACCCTCACCTGATGTGGTGGCAGCCATGGCCCACGTGCCCTGCCTCCGGGTCCAGCGCCGAAGCCGTGCCACCAGGAGCACTGGTGCCGAGCCGAGCCGGTGCCGAGCTAACCAGCGGCGTGGCGGGCCCCTTCCTTCCCAGCAGCCCCACCCTCTTTCTCTCAGCGCTGGCAGCTCAGCTCCGCCCACTGCCAACACCAGCCAGCTTCGCTTCCACCCCCGGCTTCCTTCCTCCTCACACTTTGCCCTCCAGAACAGCCCAGTCACTGGCTTGCAGGTAACGGGGGCCTGGGGGGTTAGGCTGGGGACAGGCCCAGGACACCCCGAGGCACCAGACTGAATCTGCCCATCGCCCTCACCTGCAAAACAGTTCCTGCGTGTCCACTGCTCAGGATGTGGGCGCGAACCTAGCCCGGTTCCCAGAAGCTCCTGGCCCCGAGCCTCTGGGCTTTCTACCATGGGACTCCAGCTCTCCCCATTCCCAATGCAGACGCAAGACTCACGGGAAATCAAGCATTCACCAGCGTGGGAGGTTGGAGAAAACCGCTCCTTTATGAAAGGAAACCGAGGGCTGCCCCTGGAGGCCCAGGTGGAAGCCCAGGGCAAAGGCTCTTGGGCCCCAATTTGGGGCATTCCATCCACTGCACCAGCCTGGCCTCAGACTGCTTTCTTAGGTGGCCGTGCTCGGCCCCGCCTGTGCTCCCAGGCAGCTCCTCTGCATTCCAGCTTGGCCTGGGCCCGCTGGGGCCTGCCCTTGGCCTTTGGAGGCCTCCGGTCAGCGCCTCGATCTGGCCTCTGCCCCCTTCCTTGCTGCTTCTTGCCGGGGGGCCCGGCAGGCCGTCTTCGTTTGGCTGCCTTCGGAAACATGTCTGTGGGGAGAGACCACGTCAAGGCCACCAGGCCACAGGGACGGGCTCAAGGTGCCCAGCTGCACCAACCCCTGCCACATACCCTCATCAGGCTCCTCTCCCACTGCCTGGCGGAAATACTCGGCTTCATCCTCCTCTTCCTCTCGCTGGCCGGTCCCCTCTGGGGGGGCGCCGGGGTCCTCGGCATCACTATCCCCACTGGCCTCTGCCCGCGCCCGCTTCATGCCTGCCAGGCTCTTCTTCCTGGAGGGAGAGATCATTTAGGGTGGCGGCCTGCACGTGAGACCCTGCCTCACCTGCACGGCCCACGGCCACACACCTGTGTGCCTCCCGCTGCTCCCGCTTGCACAGAACATTCTGGGCCTGCTGGTCCTGCCTCTGGGCCTTGAGCCGTAGCTTCTCCTCCTTGGCCGCCAGGATGGCCTGAAGCTCCTCTTCAGTCTTGTGCACTGAGCAGGAAGAGATGGGTCACGGAGACCCAGATGTGTCAGTGCACCTCGCGACCCACCCGTGAGGGCCTTGGACTCCCAGCCCCTTGCTTCCCCAGCCCCGTTCTCACCGAAACTGTGGAACAGCACGTTCCCCTCCCCAACACCCTCCTGGATTTTGATGAGCTGCAGTGTCATCCGGGGCCCAATCTGGAGAGACATAGGGGACGAGTCAGTCCTTCTTCAGGGCCGGGGGGAAGGGGGAGGGGTACTGCCAGAGGAAGTCACTTCTGACCCTGGGCCTGCCCTGGGCTGGGCCTCACCTCAGTGAGCCGCACGGCACTCTGCTGGGCCCGCATGTTGCCGCGTCCCGCAACGGCTTGGGGCAGCTCCGTGATGTTGTGCTCCCCATCGGGCTCTGCCTCACTCTCGGACAGCCCGGCGCCCCTGTGCAGAGGACACACTGGTCAGTAGGGGATCCCAGGCTCCTGGAAAAGCTCCGGGGTCTCCGGCGCGGTAGTGATCTCCCCACCCAGTGCCCTCCTCACGTGGCCAATAGCTCGCTGATGTCCTGTAGACGGCTCATGTTGGGGAACTTCTCCTGTAGAAGCTTCTTCATCCCACGACTTGCGCCCACAGGAACGACTTTGATGCTACTGCAACACCCAGGGTGTGAGAAGGGGGGTTAGGGATCCTGAGACTGGAGGTCAGCTCTGCCCCCCTCCCCTTTCCACAGTGCGTCAGGGCGTTTACTTTGAAACTGGACAATCACAGAGCCTCAGCAGGAGCGTTGTCATCAGCCACACGTGGAAGCCCTGCCTCCTCCCCCCCCCCCCCCCCTCAACAAGAGTACTCACTAATGACGAAAATCTAGCTCCTGGGAGTCAGGATTGTAGTTGATGAGAAGGCAGCGCTTGATGGTGTTTAGGTTCACCTGGAAGGGAGAGGCGAGGGCACAGCAACATGTCAACTGCTCACGGGCTTCCCTGTGTGCTGGAGCCACAGCAGGCCCTGGCCCTGTTCCAGAAATCTCTCAGCAGGGAGATGTGGCACTGGGGGGACTAATGGAGTGGCAGGCGCACTGGCTAGAGTTCTTGGTTCTGAGGCCCACCGAAGCCGTCCACACTGTGGGTGGACTGCTCCCTGATGATCAGCATCTAACAAGCCTAACCTGAGACCAGCTGGTGCCAGGGATTAGGAACTAGGACTCTGGAGCCAGACAGCTTAAAAAACCCAGTCCTGCCCTCTGCGTCTAACCTCTGACTAATAACTTCCCCTCTGTCAGTCTGTCTCCCCATCCATCAACTGGTGTCCCAAGTACCTGGCACGCTGCTCAGGCTAATACTCAATCCCCACTCAAGAAATAAAGGACAATCAGGATCATTCTCCACCTTTCAAAAAGGAAGAAAGCTTACGAGGGAGTCTGTTACCCCAGGGTCACGAACACGTGAGGGAGATGTGACCTCAGGAGCCAGAGTGCTCTGCCTCCGCGCTGAGAGGCAAGGACCGAGCAAACAAGCCAAGGGCCTACGTGTGGTACCTACTGTCCGCCCTTCCACCCTCACCTGTCACCGCCCCAGGCCCAGCCTACCTTGTGCACATTGATGGAGGGGAACAGGTTCTGGAACATGGTGGCCATGAGCTTCACATGCATGCCGTGGAGGCCGAAGCTGTTGAGCACCAGGAGGGGCGGATGAGCAAACTGCTGCTCGTGCATGCGGTGTCGGCGCAAGGAGGAGACCACGTCGCGCATTAGTGTGTACTGCAGGACGGGGGGGAGGAGTGAGGCCTGACAGCCACACATGGCTGGCGCCCTCCCTGAATTCATCCTCTACCCAACATGGCCCTCATTAACTCTGACCCTTACCTTATTGATCCGGAAGGTCAAGGTGGGGCCTCCTGGGAGGCGCATCAGCTTCTACGGGAAAAACAAAACAAAAGGATTGGTCAGAGTCAAGGTGTCCAGCTAGGCAGCAGGGAGTGGGAACCTCCGCCCCATCTCTTCAGAGCGTTTACTTTGAAGCCAGAATCATGGCAACTCAGAGGCATATGGGTTCATCGTGAGAGTTGGGGGAGGAGGAGGGCAGGGGGAGGATGAGGGGTGTGGGTGTGTTAACTCACAAAGTAGATGTTTGTCTCCGTTTTACTCAAGATCAGAAAGTGTGTGACCCCAAGGGGCCCCGCCACTGCCACACAATCCTTCAGAGTGTTTTTCTTTCGTATCTGAGAATTACAAACACAAAATGGAAAGATCGTTAGGTATCCTCTCCCCGAGCAAGGGCTATAAGCTGAAGCTCTTATGCCCTTTCTTGCATTTAACCTGTCGCAGAAAGAAAGGAGTGGAATGTTCTTGACCTGTGGACCTAACCCGACTTAAATTTGCTCGTTTACTGTGCCTGGCCCATTTTGCAGATGAGCCACCTGGGCCCTGCGACGTTAATTAACTTTCTCCAGGCTTTTGAGAGAACCGAAGTTTCCACTCTAGCTTTGCTAACTCTAGTCCCTTTTTAACCACCAGTCTTAGACATCCAGCCAAAGCGGGTTCATCTGCGCCCCCTCGCAGCTACCCCACAAAATCCGAAGAGGCAGGGACGATGGTCCCCATAAAGGTCCCCTTCTCCTGCCAGGGAGCCTGAAGGCTCGCGCGGTTCTGCGGTTGGAGCCACCTCCGTAGCGGCGAAGACGGGGCCAAAGGCTGATGGAGGCGGGATGGGAGGTGCAGACCTGCAGGCGGGTGGCGGTGAGGGGCTCCATGACCCGACGAAGGTCCAGGCTGAGCTGCCGGACGCCGCGACCCGCGCGACCCCGCGCGAACACGAACGAGTGCGGCTGCGCGGCGTAGGCCTCGAGGTTGCGGAGCTGCGCCTGGGCGCGAGCACGCTTCTGGTGACGGGACTGCAGGGGCGAAAGGCGAGCGGTCAGCGCCACGGCCTCCGCAGGGACCCCACCGGCCCCCCACCGGCCCTGCCCGCGCCCTCGCCCCCAGGCCGCCGCGCCTCACCCGCCCCGACTGCCCCATGCCGCCAACTCCTCCGCTGGGACGCTTCTGCCGGGTGCTTCCGGCGCCGCGCCGCTCACTTCCGGCGCCGGCGAGGTGACGACGTGAGGCGGAACTGCGCGGTGACGTCACCAGGCGAGCAGAAAGCCACAGAGGAGTTGCTACGGAGACACCTGGTGCTTGTTTCTATGGAAACCGGGCGGGGCCAGTGTCTCAGCGAAGCGGCGCCGGCTTCGGAGAAATAAGTTGGGGGTTCGAATCCTACTTCGGCTCATTTATATCAGCTGGGCGATTTTGACAGCCATTTTATCCACTCTGAGGCTCCTACAAGTATTCTAAAGAGAGGATGGTACTCATTTCCCCTCTGATCCACTTACTAAGAAAGATGATGCACAATGCTTGGCACAAAGGCACCAGGCACTTGGGGAACAACCAGAGAAATGGGTAGAGCATAGCAGTTATGTATATAGGCCCCCAGCTCCTGAGGGCCAGCGGTCTTCCCCGGGGGCCCTGTCTGCGGCGGAGAGATGGAAACTCCACATCACCTTCTGGAAACTTAGGGCAAGGCGGGCGCTTTGTGAATAACTCACCCCCTCCCGGTTTCCGCTCAAAGCCCCAGTCTTGGCCTCAGGCCTCTGGCTTCTTCCCCAGAACCTTGGGGTGGGGAAAAGGGACGCCCCCAACGTCTCTTTCCCTGTCCCATAGGTTTCCTTCCACCATCTGCTTTCCCTCCCCCATTTGCTTCCTCTCTCCTGTCTCTCCTTCCCAATTCTTTCTCCTCTTCCCCTCCTCCGTCTCCCCTTCCCCATCCTTGTCTTCTTCCTATCTCTGTCTCCCTCTGCCCCACTTTGTCTCTGCCATCAATTGTCTCTTTCATTGCCTTCAAGTTTCCATCTCTCTTATGTCTCTATCCCCATCTCTCTCTTCACATCCCTCTTCCTGACTCCCCCCCCCACCCCGTCTCTGTCCATCTCCTCCCATGTCTCTCCCCTTCTCTGTCTCTTGTACTCTCTCTCTCTCATCTGTCAGTCCCTCTCTGTGACTTATGAGGTTTCTTCTCTGCTGCCAATGGAGGAAGCTGGAGGGGGCTGCGGGTGGGGGGCCGAGGGGCCCAGTGTGGGGGGGCCCCAGCCCAGGCCTGGAGCCCAGCCTGGCAGCCTCTCTCAGATCTGGGACGACCATTTCCTCTTTCAGCCCGGGAGTCCACTCGGGTTACGAGTTCAGGACAGTAGGAACCAGGCGAAGGAGGCTGCTCCCTGAGAGTGTGTCTGCAGGTCAGTGAGGCCTTTGTGCAGGTGGGAGACCCTAGACCAGGCTCTGGGGGGGCTCTATGGGGGTCCCTTTGTACCTCTGAGGAATGACCGCATGTTTTCTGTCCCTGCATGATTTGACCTGAGGATGTGACAGTGTGCGTGGGAGACAAATGGGAACATGTACACTGTGGTGGGCAAGTGGGCAGGGACCAGGGTTTCACTGTCTACCTGGTTAGCACCTCTGTGCTTGCCAGTGTGAGACCCCACTCTGCCCACAGGGTATTTTCCTTTAAGTCGTGGTGTGTGTGTGAGTGTGTGTGTGTGTGTATGTGTGTGTGTCGCTGCCAGAATCTGTGCTATGTTTCCAGCCGTGTCTTCATATGTGCCTGTGCCGGGCAAATCCGCAGACACACACACAGATTCCATGTCTACCTTTGTGGCTCCGTGCAGTGGTTTGTCTCATTGGGGACCCGTGTGTCTTGATTTCTGCCCTGTTGTGGGCACACGGTGTGTGGCAGGTCAGGGTATATGTGTGTGAGTGCGGGAGCCAAGTTACCTGGGCTGAGTTCCACCATTCTCCAGCTGTGTGGCTGTGGGCAAACCACTCACCCTCCCTCAGGCTCAGTTTTCCCTCTTGTAAAATGAGGCTTCGTAGGAACAAAGGTTGTGAAGGCAAAGGCTAAATGAGATAGAAGGCGTGGATTTTAGAGGCACGCCTGGCGGCAGCAGGTGCCAACGTTTCCTGTTGTCTTTCTCTGTGGTGTGTCTGTGTCCTCCCCCTGTCCCCCCCTGCCCCCCCCCCCGGCCTCATGGGGCCTGCAGCCTCCCATGCTCTGTGCTCTGCTGTGGGGGGAACATCCGGAGCACTGACCTGTGTTATCAGGCCCTGGTGGCCTGGGCAAGGGGGTCTGGCCATTCTGCCTCGGTTCTCATGCAAGAAATGATAAATATTTACAGTTGGAGCTCCTGGTCTCAGCACCACGGCTCTGGTTCCAAGCTCTGGAGGACAGGGGTGGTTACCAAGCCTCCTCCCTCCTGCTCTCCCACCGGCCTCTCCCCTTCCTCACTCAGAGGCTCCTCCTGGACCCTCAGCTCCTCCTGGGACTTCTCGTCTGCTGCAAGCCTTGCTGGACTCAGGGTCTTGGTCCTGAGAGGTGAGAGGTGAGAGGTGAGAGGGAAGGAGGGCATGAGGACAGGGGGAGGCCGATTTTACCCGTTTGGCGACCCGGGCTTCTCCGGGCCTCCTTCGCACCCCAGGTTGAGCTCCTGGAAGGTGGTGGATGTTACACATGTAGTCTGGCTCCAAGGGGTGTGGTCCATCCCTGTCGTGGGGGGCCTGGTGTCGTCGAGGAGGGGGCAAGGAGAGCTCCGGCTTGGTGTGCATATATGATAGCAAATATGCCTTTCTCCAGCTCAGAACCGTCTGGAGCTCGCACCTCACTCAGAGTGAAAGCCCAAGTCCTTCTGGGGCCCACGAGACCCTGCACGCTTGGCCCCGTCCCCTCCCTGTTCTGATTCCTCCTGCTCTCCCCCTTGCTCGCTCTGTTCCAGTCTTACGGGCCTCCCTGCTATTCCTTGGGCACCTCAAAGGCTCTAGCTCAGGGCTTGCTTCTCCCTGTGCCTGGAATGCTCTTACCCTTGTCTCTTCCTTCAGGTCTTGGCTCAAGTGTCCTCTTCTTAGTAAGTTCTGACCCCTCTGTTTCAAACGGCCCCTCTGGGCACCTGGGTGGCTCAGTCAGTTGAACATCCTCGCCTTGATTTCAGCTCAGGTCACCATCTCACAGTTCATGGGATCGAGCCCCTCATCGGGCTGTGCACTGACAGCACAGGGCCAGCTTGGGATCCTGTCTCTCCCTCTGTCCCTCTCTCTCTGCACCTCCCCTGCTCGCGTGCCTGCGGTCTCAAAATTTAAAAAATCTTAAAAAAAAAAAAAAGGCCTCTCATCCCAGAACCCCCACCCGCATCCCCACTTAAGTGTTCTAACAACTTACCACCCTCTGACCTACCCACCATCTGTCTTCCCATCCAGGATGTCAGCTGCCTGGGGGCAGGGGGCAGGGATTTGTCTGTGTTGGTCCTGGGCGGTTCGCTGCCTGGACCAGCTCTTGGCACACAATAGGCACGAAAGGAGCGTCTGCTGAATGTGTGAACAAGGTGATGTGTGTGACCTTGAAGACTTCGAGGCACCTGCCCGTGCATGTGGCTACCCGGACATGTGGGTTTGGACACAGTGGAACTTGGGGCAGACCAGGGTGACGTGTGGACGTGGGAGACGTGTTCTGAGTACTGGCAAGTGCGTGTGAGAGGCCTGTGTGTCCTCATCTGAGAGGCTGCAAGCGGCTGAACCCCGAGAGAGAAGACAAGGGGAGCCAGGGAGATGGCCACAGTACATGCATAGGAGCTCACCTGTGTGAGCAGGGCAACACTTGGGAGGGTACGACAGAGCTGGGGCATGTGAGTGTTGAGGGGCGTGCACTGAACAAAACCCAGGCTCAGCCTCTGCGAGCGGATATTTTGGTGGAGGAATTCAGATAATAAACACTGGCAAACAAACAAGACAATTCCAGAGAGAGACAAATGCTAAAATGACAAAGTGGGACTGTGACAGTGCCCAGGAGGAGCAACGCTAAATGGGGGTGGTCAGGAAGGGCTTCTGAGGAGGGGACATCTGAGCTAAGACCTGAGTAAGGAGAGAGAGGAGGCCATGTTAAAATTCCGGGAAGAATGTTCCAGACCGAGGAAAGGGCAAGTACAAAGGCCCTGAGGCAGGACTGTGCCTGGTGTGTTTGAGGAGCAACTAGGAGGCCAGTGTGCCTCGAACACTGTGAGTGAGGGGTGAGTGGGAGAGGAGGGCAGGGAGGGGACAGGAAGAGGGTGCAGGGCCTTGTGGGGGCGCAGGAAGACTTGGACTTTTGCTCTGAGTGAGCTGGGAGCCACAAAGGGTTCTCTAGGAAAAGGAGAGACATGACCTGATTCTTTGGCAGCTGTGGGAGAAACAGACCAGAGGCTGATGGCAGACAACTGGAGGCCTGGGGGGCAGCTGATGTAAGGAAATCCAGATGGTGTCTTGAGCTGGGATCATGGTGGGGGGTGAGCATGGGGGAATGTGGAGGAATTCAGGGTCCAAACAGAAGAGCTGACAGGCCTGGCTGATAGGTTGGATCTGTTGTGAAAAAAGAGGAGACAGGAATGACTCTGGGATTGGGGGAGATGGGGCCTCTGCTACTAGACTGAGTTAGTGAGACTTTATCTCTCACCCCACCTCACCCCTCTCACCCATTCTCCTTCTGCTCCTGCCTCCCCATAAGTTCCTTTAATACATCAGGCACGGTCTAGCCTCAGGGCTTTTGCATTTGCTGTTTCCCCTGCCAGGGATGCTGTTCTTCCCCAGATATCCTCATTACTTCCTCCCTTACCTCCTCCAGGAGGTCTTCCCTCCTTTCAAATTGCCAGGGCCCAGATCTCCACATCTCTGTTTTCCTGTTATCTTAACACCGGCTAATACACTCTATTAATCCCTATAGCTTAATTATTTTGTTTCTTGCCCATCAGGGCAGGAAGTTTTGTGTTTTGTTCCATACCGTAGTCCCTAGAACCGTGGCTGGCACACAGCAAGCACTCAATGAATGAATGCATGACATGCTGTCCCGCAGGGCGTCGGGAACCAAGTGGAAAGGCCAGGGTGGGATCCCTGGGGCATCTCAGCCTGGGGGCGGGGACCTGGAGCAACGCGGGTTTGGCGCAACCCGAGAGTTGGGGGCCCGGCTAGGCTCCCGGGACTCCCCTCCTTCCTGTTCGTCCTCTGCCTTCAGGTCTGCCATGTCGGCGCCTCAGCTGCGCACGTTGCAGCTGCTGCTCCTGCTGGGCGCGACGTGGGCGCGGGCGGGCGCCCCGCGCTGCACCTACACCTTCGTGCTGCCGCAGCAGAAGTTCACGGGCGCCGTGTGCTGGAGCGGGCCGTCCGCCGCGCGCCCGGCCGCGGAGGCCGTGAACGCCAGCGAGGTGGCAGCGCTGCGCATGCGCGTGGGACGCCACGAGGAGCTGCTGCGCGAACTTCAGCGGCTGGCGGCGGCCGATGGCGCCGTGGCCGGCGAGGTGCGCGCGCTGCGCAAAGAGAGCCGCGGCCTGAGCGCGCGCCTGGGCCAGTTGCGCGCGCAGCTGCAGCATGAGGCGGGGCCGGGGGCGGGTCCAGGACCGGGGGCGGAGCCCGCTGCTCTGCTGGCGCTGCTTGGGGAGCGCGTGCTCAACGTGTCAGCCGAGGCGCAGCGCGCCGCCGCCCGCTTCCACCAGCTGGATGTCAAGTTCCGGGAGCTGGCGCAGCTGGTCACCCAGCAGAGTGGCCTCATCGCCCGCCTGGAGCGCCTGTGCCCGGGGGGCACGGGTGGGCAGCAGCAGGTAACCTTAAAGCTGGCCAGGAATCGTAGCCACTTCCTGTTTGCATCATTTGTAAGATGGGGCTCTTGCAACCCCACGCACGATCTCTGAAACGCAGTTTTGAAATCCGAAAAGCTCCAAATACCAGATTCCTGCTTCTCCTTCCACAGCTCATTTGGATCAGAACGCGACTGGCGACTACCTAAAGTCTTTACTTATCCACTTAATATATTCATAGTGCCTGTAATCAAGCATGTTATTACGTAAAGACCAAGGATCCATGTTAGGGAGGTGTTATGTGATATAAATATAGACCCTGTGCTACTGTTCTAACTTCTGTTATATTATTTTTAATTCTGGAACATGGCTGGCCCTAATTTTGAATAAGATTGTTGCTCCGTGACAACCCATACCTCACAAGGCTGTTGGGAGCATTCAGTAAGCTAATACTCATTGTTGGAGGTACTCTTACCATCAATACTTTACAGAAAAGGAGAGTCAGAGTCAGGTAAGTTAAGCTGTGAACACCAGAGCAGGAATTTAAGCTCAGCGCTGCTCTTGACAGCTAGAGTTAGGCTTTGGGAAGTATCCATTCTAGGGCTGGGACGTGCCCCTGCCTGATCCACCCATCTGGGTGTTGGGAGATTTAGGGGCCCAGTGTCTTTTCAACTGAAGGCTAGTGCAATCACATCTGAGTCTCTTGGTCACCGCAGGTCCTGCCACCGCCCCTGGTGCCTGTGGTTCCTGTCAGTCTGGTGGGTGGCATTAATGATACCAGCAGGAGGCTAGACCCGGCTCCAGAGCCCCTGAGAGACCAGACCCTGAGACAGCAGGGGCCCTTGGCTTCTCCCATGCCTGCAGGGCACCCTGATGTCCCCACCAAACCGACAGGTAAGATGAGGGCAGGAATGTTGGGGATGTGAGAAGCTAGGGAGTTCCCAGTGCATTGTGAGGAGATGGAAATAGGAGCCAGGATTTTAATGGCAGATTTCTCTCATGGTAAGAGGACTGGAAGAAATGATGCTTTTATTCTGGTGATCGAACAAGGAGCCATGGCTCTCATCCTGATAAAGACCAAGATCCTTACTGTGGTATGAAAATAGGAAAGGAAAGGCTTTTCTTTTGGTGAGGGGACAGGGAATTTAGGACTGCTTGTTGGTAAGAATTTAAGCGGGCTCAGAGGGTCATGTTCAGGATTTCTACTCTGGTGAGGCTTTAGAACCAGGATTTCAGTACCCCAGGCTCCACATTTGCTGCAGTGAGAAAAAGAATGAACCAGAGTATTAACTCAGGTAAGGACATGGGTACTGGGGCTCTTATTTTGGCCAGGGAATGGGAGAGGCAGCACTGCTGTTGTGGTGAGGGGATGAGAGAAGAATGCACATCTGTATACCAACAAGGGGTTGGTTGGTCCAGGCTGTGCCTTCCCCATATCTCTGTACCCACAGGCCCATGGCAGGATTGTGCAGAGGCCCACCGCTCAGGCCACAGGCAGAGTGGTGTGTATGAACTGCGACTGGGTCGGCACGTGGGGTCGGCATGGTGTGAGCAGCAGCTGGAGGGTGGAGGCTGGACTGTGATCCAAAGGCGGCAAGATGGCTCTGTCAACTTCTTCACCACCTGGCAGCACTACAAGGTGGGCGTGGGCGGGCAGGGGCAGGGCTGTGTCGGGGAGGGGACCTGCTTCTGACCTGCTGACTTTCCTGTCCTGCCAGGTGGGCTTCGGGCAGCCTGATGGAGAATACTGGCTGGGTCTGGAACCTGTGCATCAGCTGACCAGCCGTGGGGACCATGAGTTATTGGTGCTCCTGGAGGATTGGGGAGGGCGTAGTGCACGTGCCCACTATGATGGTTTCTCCCTGGAGCCTGAGAGTGACCACTATCGCCTACGGCTTGGCCAGTACCACGGAGATGCTGGAGACTCTCTTTCCTGGCACAATGACAAGCCTTTCAGCACCGTGGATAGGGATCGAGACTCCTATTCTGGTAAGCAGAGCTCTTATTCTGGTGGGGAGTGGGGACAGGGGAGGAGGGACTCCTAGGGAGGGAATGCAAAGAATGAAAAGAGTGGAGTGACACTTCCCTCTGGTAAGGATCAGGGTAAGCAAGAGAACAGAGGGGAGGACTTTTATTCTGGTGAGGGGACAGAGAGCCTAGATTCCTTCTTTCATGAGGCAGTTGCTTCCCCCTGTTCTGGTGAAAGGCAAGGATAGCTAGCAGTCTTATTCCAGAAAGGAAGTAGGGAAGATTTTTCCCTTGATAAAGGTAGAGCTTTTAGTTTTCAGAAAGAGTGGAAAAGGTATAACGTGTACTTTGGTAGGGGGATAGGGAAGGAATTAAAGTTATTACTCTAAAAAAGAAAGGGGCCAGGGCTCTTAATCTGGTGAGGAGAGAGGATCAGGGTTGCGTTCACTAAGAGTGGGAAGGGCCAGGGGATGCGTGGCAAAAGCCTTGCGCTGAGATGCTCGTAGAGGTTTTTATTCTGGTAAGAGGACATGGGTTTTCTCTCTCCTCAGGTAACTGTGCCTTGTACCAGCGGGGAGGCTGGTGGTACCATGCCTGTGCCCACTCCAACCTCAATGGCGTGTGGCACCGTGGCGGCCATTACCGCAGCCGCTACCAAGATGGGGTCTACTGGGCTGAGTTTCGTGGCGGGGCTTACTCTCTCAAGAAGGCTGCCATGCTGATCCGGCCCCTGAGGCTGTGACCGTCTGTCCATCTGTCCCCCAGGTCCCAGAGGATGTTTGTCAGCAGGAGCCCAAGTCGTCCTGGCTACCCCTGCTTTGTGACTTAGTGCGGGCCACATCCCACACACTCTCCTGTTGTGAATCTGCTCCCCGGGGTCCTGAAAACGGGACCCAGGAATCCCCCTGCCAATGTCGCAGACCCAAATGGCTCCTCGAGGGCATTTAGATCTCAGTTTGAGCTCATATTTTATAACAACACAAAATATCCACAGACTGTGTCCGGTTTGCATCTGCACCTGTCCGGGGTCACTCCCCATGCCCACCCTCGCCCTCCTCCTCCTCTTCCTCCTCCTCCTCCACCTTCAGGTCCTCCAGGATGAGGTTGTCCAGGTCCTCCAGGAGGCCCCCCTGGCTCAGGCAGGTGGCCACAGTGGAGCCACTACTGATGTGGGGGTTGCTGGGGTGCAAGACTTTAGGCAGGTGGTTCTGCTTCCGGCTCTTGGGGTGAGCGCAGGATGTCCCAGGCACGTGGGGCTCTGGGGAGGAAGAGGTTCTGAGGTCATAGAGCTTGAGGCCCACGTAAGACTCTGGGGGTAAAGGGGCTGCAGCCATGGGGGCTCGGGAGGGGAGGGGCTGAGGCTACAGGCCGTAGGGCCAGACCTACAGGAAATTCAGAGATGAAAGTCACAGGTGTTGAAGCCACTAGAGACCCAGGGACATGGGCATCACCTGAGACTACA
Organism: Acinonyx jubatus; assembly: GCF_027475565.1. Lineage (NCBI taxonomy): Eukaryota > Metazoa > Chordata > Mammalia > Carnivora > Felidae > Acinonyx > Acinonyx jubatus. Next base: position 158,168,698 of record NC_069383.1, read on the forward strand.
GAAGACAAAACAGGAACCAAAGACACAGAGACCGTGGCAGAGGTCACGAGGACACAGGGGGAACCACTCAGTCTCAGGGGCAAGAGCACAGAATGTGGCTGACGCCATGGGAGATGGGTATTAGAAGGGGGAGGGTCTGGTGTTGGAGCCTGGAGATCGATGGGGGGCCGGTGCGTGGAAGATGTGAAAGGAGAGGCTGATGTCACGGGATGAGCTACGTGGCTTTGGGGACTGAGGCCTTAGGAGGCACATGGAAGAAGCAGGCAGAGACCTTGGTACTTAAAGCCCGGGAGGCGGATGTCCCAGGAGTCAAGGTCACAGAGACCGCCCAGAGCGAGGGAGGTCATGGGGACGTGGCAGGCCCTCACCTCGCCGGTTGTAGCAGTCGGCGGCCGAGCAGGAGTGGGTATGGGTGCTGCGGCGGTCCGTGTCCCGGTCCCAGCGTGGAGGGAGGATCCGTGTTGGATACACGGGGAAGCCGCACCCGTAGCAGGGGGACGAGGACCCCATCTGTGCCCAGCCCCTGGGGGCGGGCAGGGCCGTGAAGGTCCAAAGGTGAGGCCCGGGCCAGGGTGGGACCAGGGAAGGGCAGGGCAGGGCTGGGGGTGGGGGGGAGGGGGCGTGGAGGGTGGGGTGGGGGTCAGCACCCTCACCGGAAGTTGTGCCGACACTTCGGGCAGTGGAACTCAGCCACGCCCCACATCTTGTCACAAGGCACCGGCTCATAGCGCTTTCGGCATTTTCTGCACCGGGACACCTGGGTGTGCAGAGTGGGGGGCAGGCTTGCGGTCAGAGGTGAGCCCCGGTAGCTTGACCCTGGCCACAGTGCACACCACTGATCAGGGGGCGTTCAGAAGCCCGACTTGGGGTTGTGGTTTCAAGGTCAGGTTTGATTTCTGTGGTAGATGTCGAACTGTGGAGTCAGAGGACAGGCTCTGGGGTTGGGGAGGAGCTCAGAAGTCCAACTCAGGGTTGGGGGGCGGGGTCTGAGATGGAGGTTGAGCTCTGAGACTGCGGGTCAAGGGTCAAGGGTCGATACTCTTAGGTCAGAAGTTCAGATACTGAGGATGGGGATCGGGTTATCACCTCCTTCCGCTGGGGTACGCGCCGCCACCAGACATGGTCACAGGAAGAGCAGGCAAACTGCCGATCCACGGCCGGAATGAGGTCTTCCTGCGCACGCTGGAACATGCGGAGGTTGGCTTCTGTTAGTGGCAGCAGGGAGGTCGCCACGGCCTGCAGGATGGGGATAAGAGGATGGTCACGCCTGTTCCACTAACATAAACACGTCAGCCCTCTTTCCTCTACAGATATGTCGCCTCTCCCGCCCCTGTAACATCTCTCCCTCTTGTCCGTGGACATCCCCCACCATCCCCTGGGAATGTCCTCCTCACTCTGCCTCCCCCATCCCATACCCTGGACCCACCTGGATGTCCTGGTCCTGCTTCATATCCTCTGGTGGGTCCTGGGTGGAGACATCAGGGGCAGAAACTGGGGATGCAGCTCAGACCTCTTTTTTACCAATGTGTCTTGGGGGCGGGGCTCCTGCGTGGGGAGGCAGGGTCCTGGCCCCATGTGATTAGGGTGTCCTTAGCTCAGGGGGTGCTGACTGACCAGTGTCCACTTTTAGAGGGCCAGGCGCATGACCTCAGTTATCCTTAGAGTAGCCTTGAGAGCAGGGGGAGGGGAGGGGGCACACCTAGTATCCCCACTGCTCAGATGAGGAAATCGAGGCTCTGAGCTGGGAGAGGGGTTGCCCGAGATCACCCTGAGGGAGTGCGGCAGAACGAGCCGCATCCCTGATGAGGGGCATCTCCGAGCCCAGCTCTGATCCTAGGTGGCCAAGGTTTAAATCCCAGCTGCTGCCTGCTTGCTCTGTCACCCTGGCAAGTGACTTAGTCACTCAGTTTCCTCATCTGTAAAATGGACGTGGTAAATAATAGGACTTGTCTCAATGGATCAATAGGGTGACGAAATTCAAAACAACATGTGGAAGTCCCACGGCAGCGCTCTTTCCTAGTATTGTTTGTTTTCATTTTTAAAATTTTTAAGAAGGCTCCAGACGCAACGTGGGCCTTAAATCCATGACCCTGAGATCAAGAGTCACATGCTCCAGTGACTGAACCAGCCACACCCCCCCAGAGGCCCCTCCTATTATTTTTAACATACCCTTTACACTTGTAACTGTAAAGAATATAGTGTACTTTGTTAACACTCTTTAGCAACTGTAAGAGGTGGAATCCACACTGCACTAGCCACCAAAGTCATTTAAGGGGTCAAGTGACCGTGTTGCACCTGTGCCTCAAAGCCTTTCATCCATCCATCCATCCATCCATCCATCCATCCATCCATCCGTTACATGGGGTTCCCAGCCCCTCTCTCCTTCCCATCTCCTGTTTATCCCAGCCTGAATGTGTGTCCTTTGCTTACTCTATTCCCTCTTGCAGGAAGCCTTTCCTGACCTCCAGGGGTCCTCTACAATGACATTAATCCTGATTCATTTCACTGCCTAGTTTCATGTCTCTCTCCCCTACTTAACGTCATCAACATGTAAAGAGTGCCTACAGCTTGGGTCTCCCTGGTCTAACACATCACTGAAAGGTGAATAAGTCAATGTGGATCGTGAGTTGGGGACTGGTGGTGCACAGAAGGGGCTCATCACGGACAGGCCAGGTCCCTTCTGTTCCCCCTCCCCAGGCACCCCATCCTTTGAAGGGAGGAGGGCAGTTTACCTGGGCATCCAGATCATTACTCAGTTCCTGTCCATCTCTCTGCTTTACCCCTGGTGGGGAGAGTAAGTGTAAGTAAAAGGTCCTTGAAGGATCTTGTGGGAGTTTCAGGGTCCCCAGAGTCCCAGTATAGACCCTCCCCAGGAGATGATCTCAGCGCCTCTTCCTACCCTTAACACAGACCACACCTCTCCTGCGTGCTCCCCACGCCCAACCCCTACCAGGACCGGGACCCCAGCCTGCTCACCGTACACGATGGATCGCCCCACGCCGGTGTGGTCGCTGCCAAATTTCCTCATCAGAGTCCCCGCCTTCTTGGAGGATACCTTCCCATGAAACTTCTCCTGGAGGCGCCGGACGCTTTTCTCCAGCTGGGGTGGGCACAGGGGGGTTCCGATCGGGTAAGGAGAGGAGCAATCGCCCCTCCCCCATCTCTAGGCATCCTTCTCCCAGCCCGAACTTGACCCTCGGTTTTGGCCTCTCCCCCCCGCCCCAATCCCTCCCCCTCCCCCCGCCATCCCTCTACGGCATTTCCTGGAAAAAGCCAAAGTCCCCACAGGGCACTGGGGGAGGGAGCGGACTGGGGCGAGCGTCCCAGACTAAGGGAGGAGGCCGGCCAGGTAACCTCTGGCTCCTGACCCTTGACCCTGCAGCCCCCGCTTTTCCTCGAGGAGGCCGCATTTCACTCTGGGGGATGTGGCGGTCATTCTCCTTTCTGAGGGGAGCCAATGCCAGCCAGGGTGAAGGTCTAGGCTTCGGATGGAGTCTCCAGAAATTGCGAAGCCCCCTCCGCGCCCCCGGCCCCTCCCCAGATTTTCCTGAGAGACCCCGGCCCAGCCGTAGCCATCTCCTACCTCCACACCTTCTTGAGACATGGTGGCGGCGGCGCAGGTTCCCGCGAGGGTCCGCACTGCGCGCTCAGAGCCCCCCTACCCGGGCGCGCCCGTCGGTCCAGCAGCCGCGCAGGGCAGGGGGCGGGACCTCCGGGCGGCCCCGCCCTTCCTTCCCGGCCCCCTCTTTCGCTTTCGATTGCGGGCGGTGGGGTGGGTGGACGGGGCGCTCTGGCTCCGCCCTGGCTCCGCCTCTGCTCTTGCGCCCCAGACCCAGGCGGGCGCCAGGGGTCTGCACCCTGCCGCGGAGCGCGCGCACCTCGGGCGGTGGAGGCGGCGCGGCCTCTGCAGTCGGTCACATGTCCCCACGCTGCGCGGGGTCCGCGTCTTCACGTCCCTCGTGGGGGCGGGGCCGCATCGGAACGCCGCCTTGGATCTCCGTGTCCCCCTCAGTTCGCGCTCCCCCACTTGATAACCCTCTCCTCTCCTCCCGCAGGAACCAGGCGCTAATTAGGACCTGGGCCCCCTACCAGCTCTGAGTCTCTTAACGGGGCTACATCCCCTTTCTGAACCTCAGTTTACTCCTCTGTAAAATGGGTTGATACAGTGGCTACATCCTGGGTATGTGTGTTTGCCAGGCTTGGAGACCCCGGGTAGGGCGCTTAGTAGCACCTGGCGTGGGGTAGGCAAACTAGTCACTGGGCCACCTACTATGTGCCTCTGCCAAAGGAGCAGGTAGTTGGACAAAGGGGAAGATGCTTGTTAAAAATACAGGTTGCTGGTCCCTAGGAGTGCGGCAGCAGTCGACTGTTTAGGGGTTCCCAGGAATCTGCATTGTAAATCGGAAGGTTGAGCATGCTCTTGGCCAGAACTTTTTTCTTTTCTTTTCTTTTCTTTCTTTCTTTCTTTCTTTCTTTCTTTCTTTCTTTCTTTCTTTCTTTCTCTCTCTCTCTCTCTCTCTCTCTTTCTTTCTCTTTCTTTCTTTCTTTCTTTTTTTTTTAAGTAGGCTTCACGCCCAAGGTGGGGCTTGAACTCTCGACCCTGAGATCAAGAGTCGCATGCTCCAGCAACGGAGCCAGCCAGGGGCCCCTATTATATAAAGATATTGTTTAACAAACAAGCAAAAACGGAGATTAAAAAGTATAGGTGTTCTAATGTCTTCTACTTGAACTCAGAAGCTTTGTTTGTGGGTCTGTGCACCCCACCTGGAAACTATTGGTGCATATAAACAGTTCATGGTTCTTTGCGACTGGATGTGGAATTTCAGGCAGGGGGCGGGGCCTGTAGTCTGCATAGAGGACCTGGGATTTTATCCTGAGGGAAGTGGGGAGGCATGGAGGGGCTCTCTTGTTATACATATAACACAGTATATACATATTATGTATAGTATATTATTACTACTTACCCACTGGAGAGAGAGGTCACAGCCAGGGTGGGTGACAAGCAGGCAGGAAACAGGTAGGAGGCTGATCCAGCTCCAACATGAATCGGATCTGTTAGATTCTCCTAATGGCCAGTGCTCTTACTCTACACCAGGCACAGTTCCAGGCACTGAGCATCGAACAAAAGAGATCCCTTCACTCTTAGAGCTGACATTCTAGTGGAGGAGACAGACAAGAAAGATATATGTAATAGGACAGAAGACAGTAGGTGCTACAATGAAAAATGAACTGGGGTAAGAGTATGGGTAAAGGGGGGGGGGATCAGGGAAGGTGGTAGCAAGTAACCTCTGAGGGGAGACCTAAAAGGAGGTGGGTGAAGAGAGTTGTAGGCAGAATAAGCAGCAAGTGCAAAGGTCCTGAGGTAGGAGCATGGGACTGTTGTGACCAGTTGTAGTTGTTCTCTATTTGCTGCATAACAAATTATCCCCAGAATCAGTGACTTAAAACAATACACTTACTGTCTCATATAGTTTTTTGTGGATCAGGGAATCTAGGAGTGGCTTTGTTGTGCTTTCTAGCTCCGGGTCTCTCATAAATATCGTAGTCAAGATTTTGGTCTGGGGCTGCAGTCACCTGAATGTTTGACTGGGGCTGGAGGGTCTGCTTCCAAGATGGCTCATTCAACATGGCTGGCTGGTGGGTGCTTGTTGGCCTGATGCCTCAATTTCTCCCTATGTGGGTTGCTTGAGTATGCCCCCAACTTGGCTGCTGGCCTCCTCAGGGCAAGTGATCCAACAAGAGAAGAAAAGCCAGGTGTATCTTTTATGACCTAGTGTTGGAAGTCACACAGCATCCCTTCTACTGCTACCCTCTGTGTGTTAAAATCGAGTCACTAGATCCAGTTTATATTCAGGGCGAGGGAATCAAGACCCCACCTTCTGCCCATTCCCATCCTCCCATCTCCTGCTGGAGCGTCTCTGGCTGCACCGGAAGGCAAGGAGAACAGGGAGCCAGTCACTCTGTCAGTCTCTCAGGATGCAGAGTATTAGACAGTTGATCTGGAAGGACAAACAGCCGATACAACCGGAGCATTTGTAGAATTGGGGCATTTGTAGATGGACAGAAAAACAAACATTTCCAGCGATCACATGGGGGCGCTGTCTACCCACCAACAGTTCACTGAGCTTTGTGACCATCTTGGCCCGGCTGACAGTGTGGCTTGTTTGTACAGTGTGGTATGAGCATTACTGCCTTTCATCCTTTGTCTTCGTGAAAAGGTGTGGAAAGGGAGAAGATACATGCGCTGATAACACTGATAAGAAGTGTAGCCTCTGACACGTTGGTATAACTGAGTCAAAGACTGGGGCACCTAGGTGGCTCAGCTGGCTCGGGTCATGATCTCACAGTTTGTGGGTTTGAGCCCCACGTCTGGCTCTGCGCTTTGGATCCTCAGTCTCCCTCTCTCTCTGCCCCTCCTCTCTGTCAAAAAGAAATAAACATTAAAAAAAAAAAAAAAAAAGACCGAGTCCTTACTGTTCAATCCAGTCATTAATTTGACAGAAAGTGCTGGGCACCCTTTCTGCCCTTCCAGAACTCACGGTCTTAATGATAAAGAGAAACATGAAGCAGATAATATCACAAGTAATTATTATATTTATTATCTATACCAAAAAAAAAAAAAAAAAGAGTAGTAACTGAAGGGTCCATGAGAAAGGGGGACAACATGGGAACCTGACCTGGGGCAGGGTGTTCAGGGAGGGCTTCCTGGAGGAGGTACCTCTTGAGCTGAAGTCCTAACACTTTGAAACACTGTGAGAAGTGTTTGAAACTATGTATTTCATATGATCCTCTCAGTAACCTGGTGGGGGGGGGTGCGGGGGTGGGGTGGGGGTGGGGTGCGGGGGTGGGTGATATTACCAATGGGAAAACAGGTTCGGGAACTTACTTGAGGCTCTCCGAAGGGTGAAGAAGTTTCCTACTTGAAGAGATGGAGCACGTGCGCATGAGGTGGGAAGGGTTTGTCCATTACAGGAAGCTAAAGGCCACTATGGCCAAGGGCTTAGTAAGCGGCGGGGAGAGTGGAGGGAAGGGAAGCTCTTGACTTTCAGCCGGACCCTTTGAGGCGTAAGCCTTTGAGGCATAAGCTGGGTGACCAGTTTAATTGTGGAGAAAACGGACACAATTGGAGCATGGGTGTGTTTTTCTTATTTTCCCTCCCTTCCCCTATGTTCATCTGTTACGTTTCTTAAATTCCACATACGAGTAAGATCACAGGTGTCTGTCTTTCTCGGACTGACTTATTTCGCTTAGCATAATACCCTCCAGTTCCATCCTCCTTATTGGGAGAATGTGTGTGCTTTTCATAATCTAGTCGATTTCCCCCCAGTTTTACCAAATGAAGAAATTTAGCAGTGCCCAGAGGTGGGGGGGGGGGGGGGAAGGAACTCTCCAAACTGTTAGTGAAGGCATCTGTTGGTAAAACCTTTGGGGAGGGCACTTTGGCAAAACATACTAAAGCATTATGCATGTCTTTTTTTTTTTTTTTTTTACAGTTTATTTGTTAGAGCCTGAGTGGGGGAGGGACAGAGAGAGAGAGAACCCCAAGCAGGCTCCACACTGACAGTGCAGAACTCATGTGGGGCTCGAACTCATGAACCCATGAGATCATGACCTCAGCCAAAATCAAGGGTTGGATGCTTAACTAACTGAGCCACCCAGGCACCCCAATTATTATGCATGCTGTTTTTTAAATTATTATTGTATTATTTTTTTAATGTTTATTTACCTTGGAGAGAGAGAGAGACAGAGTACAAGCAGGGGAGGGGCAGAGAGAGAGGGAGACACAGGATCCGAAGCAGCCTCCAGGCTCTGAGCTGTGAGCACAGAGTCCAATGCAGGGCTTGAACCCACAAACCTTGAGATTGTGACCTGAGCCGAAGTCAGACGCTCAACCGACTGAGCCACCCAAGCGCCTCTCCACATTGGATATTTCTGTAACAGTTGCATTTTTTTTTTTTTTTTTGCAATAAGCACTCATCACTTATGTAAGCAGAACCAAAAAATACACAATAAGATAAATCCAATTACTTTACAAAATTACATGTAAGTCCATCTTTGACAATGACACCTAAGAGATGCAAAGTAGCTTGAGATTTCATAATTTGCGGACTCCTTAGTAAATGCGATGTCCTTTACAGCACAGAAATCTATTGTTTGAGTTTTGCGAAATCAGCTTTAAACACATTTCCAAGAATGCTTTATGTGTGAAGGTTGGGCAACTTGCTTGGGGCTCTGCTCAAATGACTTCAGGAAGTGGAAAAATTACAGTGGCTCAAGTTCCCTGGATGTACCCACGGTGCGCTGGGTGCCAGGGTCTCGGGGGGGTGGGGGTGGGGGTGGTATCTTCAGGGCTTGCAGCCACTCAATCTTCCCTCCACCTTCTGGCTTCAGCATCACTGTCCCTTTTTCAGATGAAGGATCTGAGTTTCAGAGTGGCTAAGCAGAATATGCAGGACACCCAGCTAGTAGGCGACATTGCCAGGACTTGAGTGCAGGCTTGCTGACCACAACACTCCTTCAAGCTGGGATTGAGGCCAGTTTGAGAAAGGGCAAGGGGGTACGCTTTGGAACCAGTCTGGGTTTGAGCCAATGGCTAACTCTTCCTTAGGCTTTCTGGGACTCTGTTTCCCCGTCTCTGAAAGGGGAATAGAGTTGTACAGTTTTCACGAGTTAGTTTAGATAAGCCATGTAGACCTTTGCCATGGGCCACATGTGGCATCTGAGCTCTTGATATGTGGCAGATCCTAATCCAGATGAGCTATCAATGGTGAACGCACACTGATTTTGAAGACTTAGGTAAAACAACACATCACTGGGTTTGTTTTTTTTTAAATTCAAGTTAGACGCAGTGTACTCTTGGCTTCACGAGTAGAAGCCGGTGATTCATCGCTTACATATGACACCCAGTGCTCATCCCCAAAAGCGCCCTCCTTAACGCCCATCACCCACCCAACCCATCCCCCCACCCCCCTCCCTCCGGCAACCCTCAGTTTGTTCTCTGTATTTAAAGAGTCTCTTATGGTTTGCCTCCTTCTCTGTTTATCTTCCTTTTCCTTCCCTTCTCCTATGTTCATCTGTTGAGTTTCTCCAATTCCACATATGAGTGAAATCATATGATATCTGTCTCTCTCTGACTTATTTCGCTTAGTATAATACCCTCTATTCCATCCACGTTGTTCCTGGCTTTTTTTTTTTTTTAACCTTGTAACATGTTAAAGTGATAATGTGTTGGATATACTGGGCTACATACAATTATCATAATTAATTTCCCTGGTTCCTTTTTACCTTGTTAATGGGACAGCTAGAAAATGTAAATGCAACTTGCTTTATAATGCCATGGGATTGTGCTTAGAGGATACAAAGCAAATAGTAACCTTCCAAGGGGCATGTGGCTATTTTTATTTCCATACCACCTTGGTTTATGTTGTTCTTCCTGAGGTGTGGGCTGTGGGAAGACAGTCCTCTGCCTGGTGGCCCTGTCTCTGTTCCTGGCAGCAGAAACACGCAAGGGTTAATCATTGACCCCATGTTCCAGAAACTGACAGGGAAAGTATTGGGAAAGTGTGTGAAGTACCCGCACCAGACCCTGAGCTCTGGGCCATCCCAGATGACTTCATCTCGTCAGAGTTGCCATTTTGAAATTTCAGAAATTGTGGCTAGCTCTCTGCACCAAAACAGGACACTTTGCCCTTTCTTTTCCTGATTACAAAAGTATAGTGTGCTTGTTCTAAAAAAAAAAAAAAAAAGTTAAGCATTAAGAAATGTTTGACTTGGAAAGAGGAAATCTGTCTACACAGAAAAATAAAACCTTAAGTTATAATTTTGTCTGTGACCATTGGGGTATCCATAAGCATGGAGGAAAGGAGCCATCAGGACATATAAGCAAACTGGGTAGTTCTGGTTCCTGGGGAGGAGAAAAGGGTGGGGGCTTCCCGAGGGGGGCCCCTACGTTTTCTTTTCTATATGTCTGCTTTTTGGGGAATCTTTTTGCTAGGATGTCCTCACGTGTCATTCAAAATAATAACAATAATACAAGAAGGGGCAGTAACTCATTGCCCTTGCCCCGGGATAACTCCCATTAAATCTGATGTGTATTTTCCCCAGATCTTTGTCCTTTGAACTACTCCTTTTTCTCTTTCTTTTTCTTTTTTTAAGTTTTCAAATGTAAAGTCCAGTTAGCTAACATACAGTGTCATATTAGCTTCAGGTGTACAATATAGTGATTGAACACCTCTATACAGCACTCGGTGCTCATCACAACAATGAACTACTTATGTTTCTATCTGACTTCATCGTGGTGATATTCAAAGAAAAACAGGAACTTAAACAGACATGTCTGGATATCTGAACAAACAGCGTTCGGGATTGAAAGCGGAACTTTGTTACCAGGAACTCCAGGAAGATACGCAACCTTTCAGTGCCTCTGTCTTCTCACTCACAAAACAGGAAGAAGACTGTCCCCATCTCAAAGCGTCGCAAGGAGAAGAAAATGTGTTAATGTGCGTGCTAACGTGCATGTGCAGTGCTTAGAACAGAGCCTGCACGTAACAGGTGCTCAGTAAGTGTATATTTTGACTCTTGTTACAAGATGCAGTCTCAGACCAGAGCCCAAGACCTCTCTCTCTCTGCCACTTACTCATGGGGGACCCTGAGCCCATGGCTGAACCTCCTGAAGCCCTTTGTTTGCTCATCCATAAAATGGGAACATGGCACTCGTGCCTATTGTAGGGTTAAATGAGAGAATGAGCCACCCTGGAGATACCCACTCTGCCTTCAAGGGGTCCCTAGGGGCCTCAAGAAACTACCATAATGCTCCATATGTACGTCCAGGCTGGCGGAGGAGGGAGCATCTGGCCAATGTTCCAGAAGGAGGTGTTATGTGGGGTGCAAGAAGCTTTAGCATGGAGTTGGGTGAGAGAAGGAGGAAGAGCTGAGCTAGGAGTTCTCAAACTTCCTGGAGCATCAGAAGCTCACTGGCAGCTTATTCCAAGGCAATTTCCCAAATGCCCACCCTGGGTCTACTGGAGATGCTCCCGCACATCATGGGGGTCTTGTTCATTCACTAAATGCCGAATGCCAGGCGTTGCTCTGGGAGTGAGGAACATAGACAAACATCTCTGCCCTCCAGGAGCTGTAGGCTTGTATCTTTCACCCCTCCGGGGAGTTTTCAGCCGTTACTTCTTCAAACATTTTTTTCTGCGCCACAATTCTTTCCCCTCTTTTTCTGGAACTCTGATGACAGGAGTCTTGGACCTTTTAATATTATCCCACAGCTCTGTTGTTGAGATTGGCTACTCTCTAGTGCCCTACCCTCCAGTTCATTGCCTCTTTCCTTTTCAATCTCCATCCTGCTACTTAGCTCATCTAGTGAATTATTAATTTTGGTTATTGTTGGTTTCAAGATTTCCATGTGGTTCTTTTTCTTTTCTTTTATGTGGTTCTTTTTCTAAACAACTATTTCTCTATTGAGGCTTTAGTCTGTTTCTGTTAGTTCAAGAGTGTTTGCCCTTACTTCTCAGGTATAGTTATAACAACTGCTTTAAAGTATTTGATAATTCTAGGGGCGCCTGGGTGTTGCAGTCGGTTAAGTGTCTGACTCTTGATCTCGGCTCAGGTTGTGATCTCACGGTTCATGAGTTTGAGCCCCGCATCGGGCTCTGTGCTGATGGTGCAGAACCTGCTTGGGATTCTGTCTCTCCTTCTCTCTGCCCTTCCTCCGCTTGTACTCTCTCTCTTTCTCTCTCTCAAGTAAATAAATAAACTTAAAAAAATTAAAAAATAAAGTATTTGATAATTCTAACATCTGCATCATTTTAGGGTTGCCATATGATTTTCTTTTCCTTTGTGCATGGTTAGGGATGTCGCACGTGCTCATATGTTGAGTAATTTTGGATTGAATTCTGGAAAGTTTGGATATTATATATAACATGATGTTAAATTGTGATATGCTGGATCTTGTTTAAATCCTACGGAGAATGTTGATATTTTGTTTGGGCAGGCAGGCAAGCAATTCAGGTTCAGGTTGCAAGTTTCAACCCACTTTCTCCAAGATGTGGTTCTAATATCAGTCTGGTTTTCAAAGCCATTGCAGTGCTGTTTGGATCTATCCTGTGTGTGCAGCACCCATTCTCTATGACCTATAGGTCTTCCTTGCCTACTCATCAGACCAGGATTTTTTTTTTTTTTTTGCATTTGTGTGTGTGTGTGTGTGTGTGTGTGTGTGTGTAAATAATTCTTTTTGTCTTCCCCTAGTGAGTAGTTCTGAGTTTGGGGCTGCCTTTAAGTCTAGGCTGGGAAATACCAGAGGAAAATAATGACAAAATCATTGCTGGTTTAGTGGCAATTTGAGTTTTGGGTTGTGGTTTCCTTCCTCATCCAGACTGCTACCACTTACTTAAAAAAAAAAAAAAAAAAAAGACTTGGGCGCCTGGGTGGCTCAGTTGTGATTGACTTCCGCTCGGGTCATGATTTCACAGTTCATGAGTTCTAGTCCCATAACGGGTGAGCTCGAGCCCCACTTTGGGTGAATATGTGCCCCACTTTGGGTTAAAAAAAAAACAACATGAGCCCTGGGTAAGCCCCTCTTCTCTCTCTCAAAAAAATAGATTTAATTTTTTTTAGAGCATTTATAGTTTACAGAAAAATTGGGCAGAGAATACAGAGGCTTCCCATGTACCCTTCCCCTATCCCAGTTTCTCCCATTATTAACATCTTGAATTTTTATGGTACACTTGTTATAATTGATGAACCAATACAAATGCATTATTGTTAAGTAAAGTCCATGATTTACATTAGGCTTCACTATTCGTGTTGTATAGTTCTGTGGGTTTGGCCAAATGCATAATGTCATGTATCCACCCCTACAGGATCATGCAGAATAGTTTCATTGTCCTAAAAAAACCCTGTGCTCCACCTAGGCATCCCTTTCCATCTACCCTCACCAACCCCTGGCAGCCAATGATCTTTCCACTGTCTCTATAGTTTTGTCTTTTCCAGGAAGTCACCTCGTTGGAATCATACGGTGCATAACCTTTTCGTACGGTTTCTTCCACTTGTTTCCTCCACGTCTTTTTAAATTTTATATTATTTTTAATTTTTTCAAATGTTTATTTGTCTTTGAAAGAGAGAGAGAGAGAGACAGAGTGTGAGCAGGGGAAGGGCAGAGAGAGAGGGAGACACAGAATCTGAAGCAGGCTCCAGGCTCTGAGCTGTCAGCACAGAGCCTGACGCGGGGCTCGAACTCATGGGCCGCGAGATCGTGACCTGAGCTGAAGTCGGACGCTTAACGCTTAACCGACTGAGCCACCCAGGCACCCCGCTATTGTCAGCGGTTTGGATTTTACCCATTCTTTTTTTTGTTGTTTATTTTAAGTTTATTTACTTATTTCTTTTGAGAGAGAGAGAGAAAGAGAGAGAGAGAGTCCGTGCTGCCAGCGTGGACCCTGCCTCCAGGCTTCATCTTACCAACCGTGACCTCGTGACCTGAGCCGAAATCAAGAGTCAGAAGCTTAATGGACTGAGCCACTCAGGCGCCCCTCTTATCATTGAATCTTAAGAATTCTTTGATCCTCTGTATATTTCGGATACAAGTCCTTTACTGGAGTTGCGTTTTGCAAATATTTTCTCCCATTTGTGGCTTCTCCTTACATTCTCTTAATCCATCTTTTCTTCAGAGACCTCAGGTAGCTGTTCTGTACCTTCATGGGTGAGACGGGGTAGACTGCTCCTTCCATCCTGATGAGAGCCAGAACCCCTGGGCTGGAGTATTAGAAATTTTTTTTAATGTTTATTTATTTTTGAGAGAGAGAGAGAGAAAGAAGGGGAGGGGCAGAGAAAGAGGGAGACACAGAATCCAAAGCAGGCTCCAGGCTCCGAGCTGTCAGCACAGAGCCTGATGTGGGGCTTGAACTCACGAACCACGGGATCATGACCTGAGCTGAAGTCTGGAGCTTAATGGACTGAATCACCCAGGTGCCCTTCACTCAGAACATTTTCGAGGTTCATCTATGTAGCGTATCAGTACTGCCGGGGTTTTTTTTTTCCTTTTCCTTTTCTTTTCTTTTTAACCGCCGAATAGTATTCCGTTGTATGGGTATTTTGTCTGTTTCTCCCGAGTTGTTATTTTTTCTTCAGGTTTTATTACTTTTTGTTTCAGTAATGGTAATAGTCATTTGAGGGCACTGGAGGAGCTGCCTTCGGCAGCGGCCTTATTAGCTGCTTTTCCCTTTGCCAGCATGCCCTGCTTCTGCTTTGCCAGGCGCTTCCTGGCAGAATAATGGGTCCCAAGGTAGCGGTCGCGCCCTGGGAGGCCTTGGGCCACCCGGATGCACTGCTTCAGCTGCTTGGACAATTCTGCCCGTAGCGCTCGCCTTCCCTCTGGGGACAGGCTGTCAGCCTTTCGTGGGTGATGTTGTCAATTTCATGATTGACTTGGTAGTTTCTTGTCCGTTACATCTCTGCTTCAAACGCGCACCAGACGTCCTTTTGCTGTCACTCAGCCCCGCCCCGCCCCCGGCAGAATTCCCCGTGCAAGCGGTAATACCTGCACTTTGCATGCTGCGGCTCTCAGACTCACGAGGGTCACGGTTCAGTGCACGAGGAACTCAGGCCTTCGTCACGTAGGTGATGGGTTGGGCAGCGAGGTCTGCAGCGAGAGGGTTCTGGATACACATCCTTGGTCCTTGTCCTGGTCGTTCTGCAGGGCAGTGGAGTGCGCAGTAGGCTTTGCTTTTGGAGGGTTGCCCCCTCCTTTGCCTGCGTCTCTTGCCTAATTTGCCCGCTGTTGCTCCTAAGTATTCTTTTTCATTCTTTTTAATTTTTTTTGTATATATTTTCAAGTAATCTCTACACCCAGTGTGGGGCTCGAACTTACAGCCCTGAGATCAAGAGCCACCATGCTCCATCTACTGAGCCAGCCAGGCGCCCAGCTCCTGAGTACTCTTAAATAAAACTTTCTCGCTAAATTAGCCAGAGTTGTTTGGTTTCTGTGATTAAGCTAACAACCTTTACTAATTTTTAAATCTACACTGTTCATGTGTGACGGACATGATTTAAGAATGAAAGAAATGTGCAGAGAAAAGTAGGGTTGGAACTTCATGCAGCCTCAGAGAGAGGAATTGCATATTTATATATGCGCATAGGTAGATACGTGTCTGTATCTAGGTTATGCTTGTATGTGTAAGCTTTTAGTGCCCTGCTTTCCATTTCCTTGGTCTACGTGGGTTTCAATTGCACCTGTTATGGACAATTGCATGCAATGCAAATTGCTCCCTCAAGAGGGCGTATGAATTTTTCTATTCTTTCCTTCAGCGTCTCCTTGGTTCTCAGCATGGGCAGCTGTTAATGCCCTTCGGGGCAACTCTCACCCAGGAGCTGGCAGGTAACCAGGAGAACAGGGGCTAGTAGATAAATAAAACTAGCAAACTGAATCCAACCTCACATTAAGTAGGTTGTAGGCCATGGCCAAGTGGGATCTATCCCAGGATATGTTCAGGGATTAGAAGACTCAAGCAGGCATTTGCACATCGGTGTTCACAGCAGCATTATTTACAACAGTCAAAAGGTGGAAATGACCCAAATGTCTATGGACAGATGAATGGCCAAACAAAATACTGCGTATCCATACAATGGAATATTATTCAGCCATAAAAGAGACAAAGAACAAAGAACACTGGAAACATGCCAAGTGAAAGAAGCTAGAAACAAAAGGCTGCATATTGCCTGATTCCCTTTTATGATATATCCAGAATAGGCAAATCCATAGGGACAGAAAGCAGATTAGTGGTTACCAGGGGATGGGAGGTAGAGGGACATGGAGAATGATTACTTAATGGAAACAGAGTGTTTCTCTGGAGTGATGAAAAACATTTTGAAACTCGAGAGAGGTGGTGATTGCCAAATATTGTAAATATATTAAGTGCCACTGAATTATACAGTTTAAAATGGTTAATTTTATGTTATGTGAATTTCAGCTCAGTAAAAAATAGAGACCTCAATCTATGGTGCAGTGAAAATATATACTGCCAACGCTATGAGCATCTAATTTAGTAGTACATGTGAAAGGTTAAATTTACTTACAAGGAGCCGCCTGAAAGATCTCCCCATGCCCCAAAGAGAATACTTTGAGCAAAAAAATCGAGTAGTATTGGGGGTGCTTGGGTGACTCAGTCAGTTAAGCGTCTGACTCTTGGTTTTGGGTCAGGTCACGATCCCACAGTTTGTGAGATCCAGCCCCATGTCGGGCTCTGTGCTGACAGCACAGAGCCTGCTTGGGATTCTCTCTCACCCTCTCTCTGTCCCTCCCCTGCGCATGCTCTCGCTCTCTCAAAATGAATAAACTTAAAAAAATCAAGTAGTATTGGGTTATAATCCAATTAGTCCAATTTAATAAATTAATACATGGGGGAGAAGAGACTAGTATCCTGTGCAGAAGAATTCCAAATAATTTATGTAGATATTCTGCTCTCAAGCAAGGGGAACATAACTTCCCCATAGTATTGACTGGTAGAGAGGCTTTTCTCTAAAGACTGCCTTATGGAAAAGGGAGCAGGGATAGTACTTTAAAGTGGAGAAACCTGACAAACACTCCTTCAGCCAGTTGATCAAGGTCAACATCATTAGTCATGAATCATGTTGGTTTATATACCCTTAATATGTGAAAATGGCATTTCACTTCTGCAACATTCCTCCTATAACCCCACAATTCTAAGCATGAGAGAACATCAGATACATCCCAACAAGGGGTCATCATGCAATCTCCCTGCCCAATGTTCTCTCGAAGCTGTTAGGGACACAAAAACCAAGAAGCCAGAGATATTGTCGCAGCCAAGAGGAGCCCAAGGAGCCATGATGGGTAAATGTAATCTGGTGTCCTGGATGAGGTCTTGGAACAGAAAATGGACACTGGGTTAAGGAAATCTAAACTGTGGATTTCAGGGAACAAAAATGTAACAATTTTGGTTTGCTAATTATAACAAATGTATCATAGTAGTGTAAGGTGTCAATAACAGGAAAACCTCAGAGGTATATAGAAACTCTCTCTGTACTGTCTTCTCAATTGTTCTGCAACTTTAACACTTATCTAAAAAATGAACCCTGGGGGCGCCTGGGTGGCGCAGTCGGTTAAGCGTCCGACTTCAGCCAGGTCACGATCTCGCGGTCCGTGAGTTCGAGCCCCGCGTCAGGCTCTGGGGCTGATGGCCCAGAGCCTGGAGCCTGTTTCCGATTCTGTGTCTCCCTCTCTCTCTGCCCCTCCCCCGTTCATGCTCTGTCTCTCTCTGTCCCAAAAATAAATAAACGTTGAAAAAAAATTTTTTTTAAAAAATGAACCCTGTTTAAAAAATGGGCCCATCCTTTGCCATCAAGAGACATCTGCGCATGGTGTTGAGTGCATAGACTCTGGAACCAGATTGCTTTGCACATGGTGTTGAGTGCATAGACTCTGGAACCAGATTGCTGGGCTCAAATCCCAAACTCTGTCACTGATTGTCAGTGGTTGGTAGCCTCCAAGATGGCCTCCAGGGACCCCTGAGAGTCATGCCCTTTGTAGTCCTTGTCCTCGCTGAATTGTGTTGGCTCGTGTGACGAATAGAATGTTGTGGAAATGATGCTGTACAGTTTCCGAGGCTGGATCTTTAAAGGCACTGTGGCTTCCTCCTTGCCTTGGCTTTCTCTCTGATCACTCACTCTGGGGAAAGCCAGCTGCCATATCATGAGGACGCTCAAGCAACCTTGTGAAGAGGTCCACACGGCCGGGGATTGAGTCCTTCCATCAAGAGCCACCAGCAGCTTGCCAGCTACGTGAGGGAGCTACCTTGGAGGTGGTTCCTCCAGCCTCAGCCGAACTTGCAGATGACAACAGCCCCACCTGACATTTTAATTGCAATCTTGTGAGAGACCCCTAAGCCCAAATCGTGCAGCTCACTGGCTCCCTGTGGAGTCCCAACCCACCAAAACTGTGAATGATAATACTTACCATTTAAGCCTCTAAGCTTTGGGGTAATCTGTTTCATAGCAATAGATAACTAAGGGACTCATTCAGGGGTAGGCACTTTTTTCCCCCCTAGAGGACAAGATAATAAATATTATAGGCTGTTCAGGTCACATACAATCTCTGTTATACATTCTTCGTCTTCTTTAGCTCTTTGAAAATGTAAAAAAAAAAAAAAAATTCTTAGCTTGAGGGCTGTACAGAAACAAGCCATGAACTGAACTTCCTCCTTGCTGGCTTCTTTCCTTCTTCCTTCCTTTACCTTCTCCCTTCCCCCCTCCTCCCTTTCTTCTCTCTCACTCTTTCGTGTATTCAGTCATTAATTCAGCAAAATGAGCACCTACTATGTGCCGGGCCTTGTGCGAGCTGCTGCAGTTATATTTGTGATTAGGACAGACATCCTTTCTGCTCTCCTGGGACTCCCAGCCCAGTAGGGGAGACAGACGACAAAGCTGTAAGTTAAGAACCCAGTGCTAGAGGGACTGCAAGGCATCCAGAATGGCTTGATCTTGGTGTGTCAATGCCCCTCCCCTGCCCCTCCCTTGCCCCTCCCCTGCATTATGCCTTGTAGCATCTACCCTGAAGGAACCGAGCAGGTTGGGGGGAGAGATAAAGGTCCAATTTCAGCTAGCCAGGGTGGCTGGGGCAGGCCTCTCTGAGCGGAGATTAGAAGGATGAAGAGAAAGAAGTCATGGGAAAGGTGTTTGGGCCGAAGGAACAGCTTATGCAAAAGCCCAGAGGCAAGGAAGAGCTAGGAGTTTTGGGGAACCATGGGGGGAGCCAGTGTGGCTGGGGTGAGTGGGGTGGAGAGTGGGGGGCCAGGGGGTCAGGGAGGTGATGGGGCCACAATGCAGCGCCTTGAGGGCTTTGGTGTCTGAGTGATAGGAGCTTGGGAGGGCTTTGAGCAGAAGTTGTTTGGCCTGCTTTTCTCTCTAACCTGTGGATTCTAGCAACTCCACTCTCTCCCATGGCCTCTGGTCTTCCTCACTGAAAGGCCAGTGAACATTTGTTGAATGTTAACTATACACTGGCACTCACAATTACTCTCCGGGAAGTAATTAAAGATGAGGAAACCCGGGGTGCCTGGGTGGCTCAGTCGGTTGAATGTCCGACTCTTGATTTTGGCTCAGGTCATGCCTCAGTCGTGAGATCGAGCCTCATGCTGAGCATGGAGCCTGCTTGGGATTTTCTCTCTCCCTCTCTCTCCCTCTGCCCCTTCCCTGCACGCATGCTCTCTCTCTCTCAAAATAAATAAACATTAAAAAAAAAAAAAAGACGAGGAAACCAAAGCAAAGAGAGGTGAGTAATCATGCTAAGGTCACACAGTCAGGAAGAAGTGGAAGCAGAATTTGAACTCAGGCAGTTGCCACCATGCTCTCTTGTGGCCCCACAGCTCCAGCCTCCTCCCCAGATTTCCTGCCATCAACTCAGTTTTCACCCATCAACCAGCTGGGCTGGTCAGTTCCTCTCCTGCTCAAGTATCTTCCGTGACTCCCTACTACCCTTGATAATGACCAAGCCCTCTAGCCTGGTATTTCAAACCTTTTATGAAGTCAGCTCACCCAGCAGCCCCCCAGGCCCGCCTTTCTGGTTCTCCTTCTCATCTCAGTCCCTCATCGACACACCAAGACCAAGGCATTCTGGATGCCTTGCAGTCCCTCTAGCACTCTTGGGGGTTCCTGGAGCCACGTGGGTTGCTGCCTTGGCTTGGCAGAGCTTTCAGTCCCATCCCAGGCCACATTGATAAAACTTACTCGCTTTCCCCTGCCCCTTGTCTTAGCTCCCCAGTTGCCTGGGGCTCCCCATCTAACCTTCGGTCAGGACCAGGTACAGCATGGGCACCGAATTCATCCATCAACTCATGCATTCATTAGATAATCATTTCGTGAGCACCTACTCTGTTCCAGCACTTGCTGTAGGAACTGAGAATATCGCAGTGAACAAGACAGACATGATCCCTGGTTTTAAGGAGCTGACACTGTAAGGCAGGGAAATGCCTATTTAACAATCAAACCAATAACTGTTACATGCGATATATTTATAGGTGTTGTTGAGAGAACGAAACAGGGTAAGCGAAGAGAGAGTGACAGAAGGGGGTCTATTTTAGATATGTCATTAAAGCAAGTATCTTTGAGGAAGTGACTTTTTAAAAGAGTTTATTTGTTTATTTTGAGAGAGAGAGAGAGAGAGAGAGAGGGAGAGAGAACATGTGCGTGAGAGTGGGAGAGAGGCAGAGAAAGAGGGAGAGGGGGAGAGAATCCCGAGCAGGCTCTGCACTGTCAGCGTGGAGCCTGAAGCGGGGCTCGGACTCATGAACCACGAGATCATGACCCGAGCTGAAATCAAGTCAGAAGCTTAACCGCCTGAGCCACTCAGGTGCCCCAGAAGTGACATTTAAACAGAGTCCAAATAAGGGAAGTGTTCAGTCAATGCAGATTATCTGGAGGAAGGGTGTAGTTGGTGGAGGAAACAGTGAGTGCAAAGGCCCTGAGGTGGGAATCAATGTGGGTGTTGGAAGGACACAAAGGAGGCCAGTGTGATTGAAATGGAGTAGGAGGGAGAGGGAAGAGGCAGGTCCACGCGATCGTAGGGCAGGTTGTGCGGGGCCTCCGATGAATGTTGAGCAGGGATAAACGTATGGAGTTTGGGTGTGATATTCCATGCTCTTTATTTGGGGTTAAGCCCAGTGGCCTGGGCCTGCTTGGAACAACCACCTGAGGGCAGCAGGCACCTCAGAGTCTTAGGACTCACGGCCATGTGTGCTCATATATTCTGAAAATCCTTCCAGCTGGTCCAGCAATTCCTTCTTGCCCACATCCCCTTCTGCTGGCCAATTCATGAGGAATGTCTCCTTGCCCAGGACACAGATGTAACTGTGGGTGAGAGATGGCAAGGAGGGTGAGGAGAGCCTGGTGCCCTGGGGGCGTGGAGCCCTCCCTGCCTTGCTCCTCTGTCCTGATTGGCAGCCTCCCACAGCCACAGGTTGTATGTCCACTCCAGCGGGCCCTCTTGGGTCCCCCAGCCTCCACATGGCTGGGGATCAGAAAAGGCGCCCCTTCCTCTGAGTCCTTATGGCCCCCTATTGGAAAGCCGAATCTATGTCTACATCTGCAACATCTCCTTGTGAATGGTGTTCCCCGGCATTGTTCAGTGCACAGTCTGCACCTCCCTTCAGGGCAGCCTCGAAACCCAGGACTCCTGCTGTTGGGCGACAGGTGCTAATAGGAGGTGTCGACACCAGGGACTGGGCCAGGATGGGGAAAGGGGACCATGCCTGAGTCCTGGGACAGCAGGAGTCCCCCCCGTACTGAGATTGGACTCTCCACAGGTCTGATGTGTGGCCCATGATGTATGTCTCCCGTTCTTGCAGCCCCAGGGAGTCATGGCAGGTGGCATGAGAGACGAATTTCCTCCTGGCGAGGGCCAGGGCAGAGTCTGTACCTGGAGGAGAGAAAACCCGGGGTGAGAATGTACACAGGCCTGGCTCCTTCCCCCACTGGGACCCTCGGGGTAGAACCCCACCCTCCCTCTTCTGCCCCGTCCGACATACAACACTCTTGATGATGGCTTGGGGTTTCACGTTGTAGTAGATGCAGGGATTGGAGGTGGAGGCCTTCACAGACTCCAGCTTGACCTTGTACACTGGGAAAGCGAGGGCAGGAGGGTGTCCCGTTGGCATCTGGCCCGCAGGTGGACCTCCTCCTGTCCCCCCCGCCACTTCCCACACTCACGAAGTCCATGCCTGCCTCACAGGCTGCCGCCTGGAGCTCCTCCTGTCTCAGTAGGGCGCTGTCCTTCCTCAGAGATGGGCACCGTTCTGGAAGGTCAGCGGCTCGGGCTGCGCCGAGGGAGGGGGCTTCCCCCCCCCCCCGCCCCGGTCTGTAGGGTGCTCTCTGTCTTCCTCCAGCTCTCCTTCTGGTCTCTTTCTCCCATCTGAGTCTCTTTATGTCTCGCTCCATTTTTGGCTGTGCCTGAGCGTATGTGACAGTCTCTGTCTCTGGGTCTCCTTTTCTCTGTCTTCCTATCTCACCATCTCTCTCGGTCTAAACTCAGCCCTAAGAGACAGCCAGGAGGTGATGCAGGGCTTCTGGGTCCCTAGCCTGGCAGCCCTGGCCTCGGTGTCTCCAGGACCTCACCCTCCGCACATCTGCACACATCTTGGTGACGGATCTTGCGCATGGAAGAGTGCTCTGTGGGCAGGGTGAAGCGAGAGCCGCACCTCCGAGCTGAACGAGGGACGAAGTGCTGTGGGGTTGGCTTGGGCTCGCCTTCCTGGGGGCCGGGTCACCGCCTGGCTCCGCCCCCTAGGCCCCGCCCCTCTCCCCACCTGGCCCTGCCCAGTCATTCTCTCCTCAGGCCCCTCCCCCTTGAAGACTCCTCCCTTCTCGCCCTGCGGGCCTTGCCCGGTCACTTCTCCGTCCCATCCCCTTCCAGACTCCCCACAACTCTGACTACCCAGGAAGGCCACGCCCCTTATCACCACATCCCTCTCGGTCCCTTTTAGCAA
This sequence comes from Acinonyx jubatus, assembly GCF_027475565.1. Classification (NCBI taxonomy): domain Eukaryota; kingdom Metazoa; phylum Chordata; class Mammalia; order Carnivora; family Felidae; genus Acinonyx; species Acinonyx jubatus. Next base: position 158,191,194 of record NC_069383.1, read on the forward strand.
CCTTCTTGCTGCCCCAGTGCCCAGCCCCCTCTGGGCCACGCCTCAAACCCCCCGTCCTGGCCCCGCCCCTCATCCTTTCCTCCTGGCCCTGTTCTTCTCAGTCCTCTGGGGGGGGGGGGATACCTGTGCACCCCCAGATCCCTGCTTACAAGGCTGGTAGTAGTCGTATACGGTGACCTGGGCGGCCTGCAGGAACCGGGGAAGGGAATCCTGTCTGAGCCACTGACCACGGGGCACTGACCACAGGGCCTTGGCCATAACCACTGACGACGTGACCTTGCGGCCTGAGGAGCTGACCTCAGACTGCATGGCTCTCTGGCAACACTACCCAAGGTGCTGACCGTGGATACTCTGCCCACCGGGTGGCCCACGGGCCCCTGGAGGAGGACACCCAGGCTTCCTCACCTTCTCCAGGTAGAGGACAGCGGTGCTGTCGCTGTAGCTCGTCTTGGTCTCACACTGGAAGGCATACATCTCCACGTTGCTTGTCAGCTGGGGCACAGGGTGAGGCCTGCAGGTTGGCAGAGGCACCCCCCCCTCCAACCCGCTTCCCGCTGCCCGGAGGTCCCCAGCTCTAGGAGCTCTAGTCAGTGTGAAGTAACTCTCAGAGCTCCCAGCCCTTGTCCCATCAATGCCAGTGTCAGGGAAACGGAGGCCCCATCAGGGCAAGGCCTTGCCTAAGGTCATGCAGGGAGACAATCAGAAGTGACCATGGCTACTGACCACGGGGCACTAACCTTGGGGCCTTGACCCCCGTGCCCACATGGGGACTGTGGGATGTTGCTAGGGCATTCCCACCCTGCTCAGCAGCGGGCAGGTGGGACCTCCGTTACCTGTTCGAGGTCATTCTGGTTGGGGTAGAAGCCAGTGAACAGGGAGACCTCCATGATGCTCATGGTGGCCTCTTGATTTCCCTGGAACCTGGGGATTTCACAGCCCCAGTCTTTCTTCACTCTCCTCCTTCTTCTCCCCCCATGCTCCCCCTGCCATCATCTCAGGCCTGGATGAAAGCAGTCAGTAGCCTCCTCCTGGGTCTCCCCGCTACTCCTCTGCCCCCAGCAGCATACAGTTTAGCGAACAGGAGTCTCGTGTGTTGCCTTCTTGCTTAACAATTTTAGCAGGCGCTTTGTCTCATCCATCCACTTCACCCCCTCTCACCCCAGCCTTCATGTGATTGCTCTTAAGCATCTCTCTCCTGCCCCTGGACCTTGGCATATGCTGTTCTCTCAGCCTGGAGTCCTCACTCCTCTCTCTCTCTGCCCTGAAACATCCTTCTTCCATCTTTGCAATTTCCACTGATCCCTCCCTCCCTCTGGGAAGCCTTCTCCAACCCATGCACCTTGTCATTCTCTAATTTGCCCTCCTGTGCCTCTGTAGACCTCTCCTTGGCCATATTTAATCACAGCTGTCATTCTAAATTGATTCTGGATGATTATATGGTGATTGTCTGTCTCCCCTGATAGGCTGTGAGCTCCATCAGGCAGAGAGGGGCTGCCTTGCTCACGGCTGTGCCCTCAGTTCCTAGAACAGAGCTCAACCCATGTTTTTATCTGGGGCAGATCTGGGTGAGGGCATTTGAGGGAAAGGGCAGGACTGGGGTGAGGGCTGGGGTGTCTGGAGAAGATGGGGATGGGGAGGCGGCAGGCTTGGAACCAGTTCTGGGCATCCGGGACGTGGAACATGTTCACGGTGGCGGAGTCCAGCATCCCGGGACAGGGAAGGCTGGGGGACACGACTGGGCAACAGTATTGTAGACAAGCATGGGAGGGGAGGGGAGGGCAGGATGGGAGGCAGGCTGAGGGGGCATGCACGGAAAAGCAAGCCTGGCTGGTTCCCACCCTCCATTCAGTATGCAGGAAGAGCTGGCAAGGGGTCTGGATGCTGGGAAGTGAGGCCTTCCTCCTGCCCAGCCCAAGATCCTGGTGCCCTGACCTTGTCTCCACCCAGAGCTGGAAGGTCTCTTCCCCTTTTTTATTATCTGCAGAGAGAAGGCGGGAGTTTAGAGGCTGGGTAACACAGCTTCCTGGGTTCAAATCCTGGCTCTACTGTGTGACTTTGGGCAAGGTGCTTTAGCTCTCTGTGCTTTAGTTACCTAAACTGTAAATGAGGAGCATAATATTCCCAGCCCAGCCAGCCTGTAAGGATTTAATGAGTTAATAGGAGCAAAGGTCTTAACATCGTGCTTTGTCACTTCTTGGTAACTGTCAGTTACTATTATTCTCATCACTACTCCTATTGCTACCGCCACGATTATTATTATTGTTATTGTTATTGTTATTTTTATTAAAAAGTGTGGCCCAAACCAAATCCTTGGTCACCTTAGTACCTGAAAGTCCTGGGGCTGGGGAGGCTCATTCCCCTCATCCCCACATTGAGTTCCCACTGGCGGAGTCCTGTCTCTTCCTTCTTGGTACCCCACCCAGACTAGGAACTCTAGAATCCCATTTCTGGTCATCTCCACATCCCCTACTCCGGTTCAGCCCCCATCGTCTCCCACCGGACTGGTGCAGTTGCTTCCTCCCTTGTCCCCCGGTTTCTCCCATTGTCTTCTACAGTCTGTGCCAGAGGGAGCCTGTGCAAACCTTCTCTCTCAGAACACTCCATGGCTCCCACTTCACTCAGCAAAAGCCAGTGATCTCACTATGGCCCGCAAGTCCTGGCATCATCTGCCCCCATAACCTCTCCAGCTCTTTTTACTAAAACCCTACTCTTTGCTCCTCTGTGGGCACAATGGCCTCTTCAAACCAGGTGAGCTCATTCTTGCCTCCAGGCCTTTGCACCTGCCATTCCACCTGCTTGGAATGCTATTCCCTCAGATCCTTCATGGCTCATTCTCTCCCTTCTTTCGTGTCTGAGCTCAAATGCCACCTCCTCAGAGAGCTTCCCCTGGACCTTCTCCAAGTGTGTATCATCTTTTCCTGCTTTATTTGGTATGGTACTATCATCACCTTCTACATATTTATTTTTATAGTGTAGATTGTTATAAATAAATAGCAGGAATATAATATACTTATTGTTGTATTACTGTTTGTCTCTCCCTACTAGAATGTGGGACCCAGGAGAAGATCACACCTGTGTTCCCAGGGTCCAGAAACATGGCATGGGACAGTAAATTCTCAACAAATATTTGTTGAATAGTTGAATAAGGCAATAAATGTGCTTACTGAATGATAGCTAAAATAAAGTGATGAAAAAGAAGGGCTGGGAGTCCCTGGGTCTAGGCTCACCTTCCAGGGCACTATGGAGAGTCACATTCAGGTGGTACAGGGCGCAGGTGCCCTCCTAGGACTCTGGGGACCTGTAGTACATGGTCAGGATCTGCCGGGGCAGGAAAGGTGTCAGAGACCATTCCCAACCACTCCCTTCCTCCTCACTCCAGTCCTCGCCTGCCCAGGTTCTGCCCCTGTGGATAATTCGCTTCAAAGTCTGCCCCCTTCCCATAATTCCTGGGTGCAGTGACCAGAACACTCTTTAGATTCCAGACCACCTCAGTGTAATAGGACTTTCTTCAGTAATGGAAATAGTCCCTACCTGAACTGTTCATGTGGTAAACACTAGCCACATGTAGTTATTGAGCACTTGAAATGTGGCTAGTGCAACTGAGGAACTGAATGTTTAATTTTACTTAATTTAAATTTCACTGAGGCTCATGGGGGAGTGTGACATGCCCAAAGTCACACAATGAAGTCAGAGATTCAACCGTGACTCCATTGCCAGAATCATGAAAACAGGCTGCCTCAAATTTAGTGAACAAGACATCTGTCCTTCTGGGCCACAGGGCATGGAGCCAGAAGATATAATGGAGCCCCTAGATGTTGGGGAAAGGGTAGAATTATCCTCCAGGCATTGGAAGGCATGCTGGAGGGAGAATCTTCCTTTGGAGAGCAAAGAGACACCCTTCAGGGACTCAGCATGGGAGGGCAGATAGGTCCAAAGATCTCTGGCTTCTATCTCTCCTGACTCTTGAATTATAACAAGTGAAGACCTTTCGGAGTCTCTCCTTCCCTAACTGGTGAATGGAGTCCATATTTTTACCAACTTTCTATGGGCAGGCTTTGGGGTGTCCTTAACTTGGTTCCTAGCAAATAGTAGTGCCCTAAGTTGTAGTTAAAATTATTGCTAATTTTGATCTTGTCTTGCAGTCTAGATTGCCTCTGTTTCTACCAGTGGCGGGGTGGAGGGGGGTGCGGGGCTGGGCTCCAGTTAAGGATCTCAGGGTGGGACCCCAGACCTACCGAGGTTGTGCCTCTCCCACTGCCACTGGCTTTGATCTCTAGGTCATCCTGGGCAGAGAACTGAAAGGAAGTGAGGAGAATTTGAACATGGAGGAAGCATCAAACCATGGCTCAAATGCAGTGGGGTTGGGGAAGAAAGCATGCATGGGCATTGAGGCCTCAGTAACTTCCCTATCGTGGGGCCTAGTGACTCACTGCTCACCTGTCTCCATGTAGATGGTTTTTCTTTTCCTTTTTTTAAAAACATTTATTCATTAAAAATTTTTTAAAAATGTTTATTTATTTTTGAAAGAGACAGAGACAGAGCATGAGAGGCAGAGAGGCAGAGAGAGAAGGAGACACAGAGCCCGAAGCAGGCTCCAGGCTCTGAGCTGTCAGCACAGAGCCTGATGCGGGGCTCGAATTCACAGACCGTGAGATCATGACCTGAGCCGAAGTCGGACGCCCAACCGCCCGAGCCACCCAGGTGCCCCTTAACATCTATTCATTTTTGAGAGACAGAGAGAGACAGAGCACGAGTGAAGGAGGGGCAGAGGTAAGGAGACACAGAATCTGAAGCAGGCTCCAGGCTCTGAGCTGTCAGCACAGAGCCTGATGCGGGGCTCAAACTCATGGACTGAGAGATCATGACCTGAGCAAAAGTCGGACACTTAACTGACTGAGACACCCAGGCGCCCCTACTTTTCCTTTTTGGAAGAGTATTTGTGGCGGATACACTGTCACTAGATCAACTACAACTGCCAACTCGGGCTGTGTCCTAATGTATGTCTGTTCAATCTGTCCACTTTGCAGTGTCTCCAGAGTTCCTTGTGCATGGAACCACCACAAGACTTTTCTCCCTGGCATCTTTGCATCTACTCTTGTTTCCATCATACATTATTCCTTCAGTATAGACATTGGTTGTGAGATAACCTTGGAGAGGGAGACTGGCAGGGACATGACTCTTGGCCTCATCCCCAATGCAGACTTCATGTCTGCCCCTCAGTGCCCTACCTTTGCTGACTGCTGCTGGTAGGCATTGTTCTGATCCATGATCCACTCCAAGTTCAAGGCTCTCTTGGGGACGCTTATGTGGACGCGGAGATCCTGGACATCCTCGAAAGGGACAGCTTTGCGGAAGCCGGTGAGGGCCTCAAGGGCCACCACAGTGGTTTGGTGTTGGTATGGGGCTGAGGATCAGCACCACTGACAGCGCCCAGGGCAACACCCAGTGTGGCAAATCAGCACCACGGGCAGCTCCTTCCGGTGGGCCAACCTCGGCAGGACCTCGGCTAGCGCCCCTCCCCAGTCCCCTCTTTCCGGGACCCGGGTCACCTGGGTGGACTTGAAGCCTCCGCCTAGCTCCCGCTTCTCCAGTAGCCACTGGACAATGGCGTGCGTCTCACTGTAGCGACCTAACTCCAGTTTCTGCATCAGGCTGTGGCCTCAGTGGTGTACAGGGAGTTCTCATCCAGGTGGTCCACTGGCCAGTGGGTTTTATCTGGGAGGTGGATGGCCACTTTGTCTCCCAGAACCGGGTCCATCTACCTAAACCTGTCCTCTCCTTGTGTCATCTGGCCCAAGTGTTCTCATCTGCTATTTTATTGAGCACTTACTTTATGTGAAAGTCTTTGAGGAGGCATATGGACATTTTATTTTCAGAACACTCTAGGAGACAGGGACGCTATTTAGAGATGTGGAAATTAAGGTTAAGAGAAGCTCTTCCAGGTTCCACCAGTCCCACTGCAAGCAAGTTTTTCTAACTCCATTCCTCTTGACTCGAGTAATGGAGAGGATGGGATAAGGGCCCTTGGAGATGAGATAGGTACGGCCATGGAATGCACAGTTAACCACATGTTATGACCTTTCTATCCTTGACCACGTCCAGCATTTTCCCAGTTCAGCGTATTTGCACATGCCATTCTCTTAGCTTGGAACGTCCTTGGCCTTTCACACAGGCCCTTTTCACAGAGCCCGTTCCCAGTTCTCCAATCCATACCCCTCTCCTCTCATCATCTCTCCCACCCATCCTGCATGTTATCATCTCAGTGCTTGTATCAATTTGTAGTTCTTTATTGATCTGTTTGTCTTTGTTTTCTTTTCCTCAGGGAAGGTGGGATCTTTGAGAGCAAGGACCATATTAATCTTGTTCACCTTGGTTTCTTGGCGTCTGAGCTCAAGGGGTGGCACACCATAGATGCTCAGTAAACGCTAAGGGATTCATCACACATTGCTGGATTTTAAATCACACAATCTCCCTCCCCCTGCCCCCCATGACTGTGGGTAACACACAGTTGAGTAAGAAGTGGCTCACACTCACTACGGCTGGCAAAGCTGTCCAGGCGATCATTGGCTCGGGGGCTCTCAGTGAGGGCCAGAGCATAGGAGACTATGGCTACTGAAAAGTTGTCTGAATTTGGGGAAGCCGTTTCTCCAGGAAGCTACGGGCTTGCTCCATGCTGGCGGTCAAATTCTGGAAGGTCAGAGAGAAGAAACTAGATGGGAGAGATTGGAGGAGAGGGGTCTAGGAGTTAGAAGAGAGGGATGCACTGAGAGGGACATCAGGATGGGGAACTTCTTGTGGGCAGAGGGTATAGAGGATTCTGCAGAGCCTGACCTCCTCTTTGGGTCTTACCTGTATCTTTCGGCTGCACAGTTCCTTTCCCTCATCTAGGGCAATCGGGACAAGAGCTGTGAGAGGTATGTCTGCTTCAGAGCCTCAGTAGCCACCCTGTGGACGCAGGATCACACCCATGATCCCCAGTGTCTTGGAGAGACTTTCCCCAACCTCTCCCGCATGACCTTGACAAACTCCCAGGTGCTCGGCTCTGGGCTGGAGGATGCCGGAAGCAGGATGGGGAGAGAGGAGGAGGAGGAACCACCCAGAAATCTGCCTGTGTGGGGGTCTGCATCATGAACCAAAGCCAACAGCCACGGAAGGTGATGCGCTAAACTCTGCACTATCTCAGAGCACTCTTTCAGCAGCTCCGTTTTCCTGATAAGGAAAGCGACGGTCAGAGAGGTGGTCTCCCCATTGGTGGTAAATGACTGACTTAAGGTGTGAGTTCCTCTTTAGTCTGTGGCTCTACCTTCAGCGTCTGTGCTGGGTTGGATAGTGTCCCTCCCTCCCCTGAAAAAAACTCATGTCCGCTCAGAGCCTCAGAATATGATCTTACTTGGAAATGGGGTCTTTGCAGATGTAATTGGTTAAGCTAAGAAGACGTCATACTTATCAGAGTGGGCCCTATCCAGGGATTAGTGTACTTACAAGAAGGCCACATGAAGACACACAAAAAGAAGGATGGACAGAGGTGGGAGGGTTGCAGCTACCGGTCAAGGAATGCTAAGGACTGCCAGAAGTCATCAAGCCAGAAGAGACAAGGAAGCATTCTCCCCTAGAGCCTTCAGAAAGAGCATGGCCCTGCTGATGCCTTGATCTGGGACTTCTGGTCTTCAGAACTGTGACAAAATAAATACATTTCTGTTGTTTGGAGCCATCCAGTTTGTGGTACTTTTTACAGGAGTCCCAGGGAATTAATTCCCACCCCACAGTGGCCAAAGAAGCCTGTGAACTCTTGAATCAGATTGTGTCCCTCCTCAGTTTGGAACCTTCCATGGCTCCCATCTCACTTGGAGGAAAAGCTCAAGTCCTCCCTGCAGCCCAAAAGGCCCTGTGCAATCTGTCCTGTCCCCTCCCTCACCTTCTCCTCCTTCTCTCCTGTTGCTTATTCTGTCCCAGCCACAGGGGACTCCTCACTATTCCTCAAACATATTGGGCACTTCCAGTCTCAGGGCCTTTGCACCTGCTGTTCCCTCTGCTTGGAACACTGTTTTCCTAATTATCCACATGACTTGCTCCCTCACCTCCTCACCTCCTCAGGTCCATACAAATATCATCTTTTCATGAAGCCTTCCAAAATTACCACCCCTCCACTTTGGTTCCCCTTCCCCCGCATCTTTCCCCATATCACTTTTTTTTTAATTTTTTTTCAACGTTTATTTATTTTTGGGACAGAGAGAGACAGAGCATGAACGGGGGAGGGGCAGAGAGAGAGGGAGACACAGAATCGGAAACAGGCTCCAGGCTCTGAGCCATCAGCCCAGAGCCCGACGCGGGGCTCGAACTCCCGGACCGCGAGATCGTGACCTGGCTGAAGTCGGACGCTTAACCGACTGCGCCACCCAGGCGCCCCTCCCCATATCACTTTTAACAAGTCATGTCGTTTAGGTGTCTACCATGCTTATCGCCACACCATGAGAGCAGAGGTTTTTGTCTATTTTGTTTGCCCCAGGTCCTCGGTGTTTAAAGCAGTGCCCAGCACACTGCAGGTGCCTGAGAAATGTTTGCTGGTGGAAAGAAACTCTGATCTGTGAGCCTGTGAAACCTGTGTAACCCTTCTCTGTACCACCTTCCTGTACAGCATCTGGCTCCTGCTCACACAGGCCTCCACACTCCCTAACTCCCCGTTTCATCTGGGGACGCAATCTGTCTTTGCTGAGTTCCTGCATTCACCCAGAGTTTTATTCAGCAAACATTTGCCAACTGTGATAAACCAGATCTGCTCACCTCCCTGGAAGGGCTCACAGAGCAGGGAAAGCAAACCCTGAACAGACTATTTCAAATCCTAAGGCCCCCCAAGACCCTGTGGGTTTCAGGGCCTGGCATCTCTCCTCCTTCTCAGGCCTCAGGACAAGCTATCCCCTTCCCCAACTTTGGGTTCTGTTCCCTTCCTTTTCCTCAAACGTGCCAGAGCCTCAGGGCCTTTGCACATGCTGCTCCTTTTGCCTGGCGCTCTTTTTGCCATTCTTCTCCCACCAACTGTGTTCCTTCATCAGCTTGCTGCTTGGTTGTCACTTCCTTTTGCAGGTTTCCCTGACCAGAAATGGCCCCTCTCCTGGTATTTCTTTCCCATGGAACTTAGCACAATTGTGATTTAAACAATCACCGGTTATAATTATTTGGTGAATTTCTGTCTTCCTCCCACACCCCAGCTTGTGAGTACTACAAGGAAGAGGCTGTAAATGTCTTGTTTACCGCCACATCTCCCCTGTGTCTAGTACAAAGCATGGTTGGAACACAGCAGTTGCTGGGTAAATATCTGTTGAGTGAGTGAATGATAACCCTACTGTCATAGGTACAATAATAGAGACAGGCACAGGGCTGGTATTCAAGGAAGACTCCTGGAGGAGGTGGGTCTGAGGTAAGTCTAAAGAGAAAACAGAATTTGGCCAGGCAAAGAAAAGAAAGGGGATGGAGTGTGGCTATTCCGTGCAGAGAGGGTCTCATAAGCAAAGGGATCTGTGATCAGGGAGTAGTGAGGGGCAAGGCTTGGGAGGAGATACAGAAGAGAGGATATAATAGAGAGATGTTGGCATAGACACTTGGGAGCCATGGAAGGTGTTTGAGCAGGGACGAGACATCCCAGGCTGTTTGAAAGCTACTTCTGGAGGCTGATGTGGAGGTACGCCTGGTAGGGATGGGTGTGTTGGCTGGGGAGCTGCGAAGGCCCAAGCCCAGAGCGATGACAGCCAAGAAGTGGAGCCTACTGCAAGTGGGGGTGAGAGAGAGATGGCGTCCCAGACATGCCCAGCCTCTTGGACATTGTAACAGAGCGCAGGGTGGTCCAGAGCAGAGGGACGTGATGCTGGGTGCCGGGCCCTGGCTTTTTCCTGTTCTCGTTTTACCCATAAACAGGTCGGGGACCTGAGATTTGCCTATCAGTGCACAGAGCCCTGGGTTTTATTGGAGCAGCCCAGGCAGGGGGGCAGTGGGCACCACAATTACAGGGCCCTTCCCCAAGAAGTGCCCATCTTCCGCCTGCCTCTGGGTGATGATCCAGTTGTCAGTGGCACAGAGAGACACGGGTTGTCATGGTGGAGTAGACCAGGGCAAAGACCCGGAACACGTAGCTCATGAGCCTGTTGGTGGGGGGGGGGGGCGGGTGATCACTGGGAATCACAGCCAAGGGGATTCTAGGACAGGGGCCTCTACACCAGGGGGAGTCTGCACAATGGACCCCACTGCTCCAGCCTGACCCTTCCTTCGCTGCTCCCCAGGTCTGCAGCACGGGCACTAACAACCTTTCTCTCTGACATTCAGACACCAGCTCTCTGTTCAACAATAACCTTCAAGTAACACTCAGGCACTGTCGCCCCCAAAGTGACCCCTACACCGTAGACTCCCAGATAACCTTCAGGGAACACCCAAGTAGCAATAGCTCTGGCCCGAAGGCTGCCTGCCCCAAGACCTGTGGTAGGGGTGCTCCTGGGGTCATCAAGCCGCAGGATGGTCCCCGACCTTCATTCAGGACGGTGCCGGCAGGACTCCCAACCTCCTCGTCCTTACCAGGTGCCTCCCGGGTTTCCCTTGCTGGTGTGGTAGATGCCGTCTGCACTCCGGTGGGTCAGCATCCGGGTGTAACCTGGAGAAACAGGTGGCGGAGAACTTTTGGGGAGATTTGGCATTTGGGTGTGGCTATGAAGGGGGGTCAGTTGTCAGGCATAATCTGGGGGGGGCAAGGTATGGGTGTGACTTGGGGGTGCATCACGTCTAGATGTAACCATACAAGGGGACTTGTCTAGGTGTATCAGGAGGTGGCCGCAGGGCCCAGGTGCGACCGTGGGAGCCAGTGTGCTGTGTTATCTGGGAGGAGCCTGGGAAATCGCCCCATTGGGGTACTCTGGGGAAGGGTGTGACTGGGAATTGTCAGAGGGATTGTGGAAGGTGAAACCCAGGAAAAGGGGTACCCTGGGGGCCACTACCTGGGGGCTTCCTCGGGGGCTGTTTCTTGGCTATAAACTGGGGGTGTCACCGTGTCTTTGTAGCTTAGGGGAGTCTACCCCTGGGTGTCATCTTGGAAGGGCACTTCTCGGATGCATTGTGAACACTGCTACTTGAGTATTACCTGAAGGTTGCTTGGGGGCTTATGGTTTGGGTGTGACTTTGGGGGTGACAGCGTCTGCGTGTTACCTGAGGGTTATTGTTGAGAGCACCTGGATGGAGAGTTGGTGGCTGAGCGTAACTGGGAAGAGGGGTCAGTGCCCAAACTAACGTGAGGGTCTCTGTCTGGGTATAAGCAGGCACGTGAATCTCTGGTTGTTGCCTGGGAAGTTTGGCTATAACCTGGGAAGGTGTAACGGGGAGACCACCGCCTGGGATTATTCTGGAGTTTTCTGCTTGGCGTTCCCTGGGGTGCAACCCAAGGCATGGCATTGATTGGGTGTAACCTAGGAGAGCGACTGGGTATAATCTGGGAGCTGAGTCAGAGTGTGAATGTTCTTGTCTGGGAGAGTCCCATGGGGGCCGCCCCTAGCCCTGGGGGTGCCCCCAGTCACCCTTCCAGAGAGTCCCACTCTCAGTGCGGTCCCAGGAGGGAACCCAGTCTCACCACTGATGATGTTCTCTATCACCTTGTCCCTGAGTTCCACTCCAACCTTGCCCCACTGGCCGGCGGCATCCAAAAAGCAGGTCAGGATGATCACAGGTGCCAAGGAGCTCAGCGTCTGCTCAGGGCAACCAGTCGGGACCCTCAGCAGCCTCCGCGTTCTTTTAGGTGTCAGGGTGCCCAGGATTGTCTCACCAAGGATGTCACCTGTCTGGTGGGCAGAGTCATCTCAGGAATGACCTAAGCCGACATGGCTCCCTGATGACCCCACATGGACATCCCATCCTTTCCCTGTGCCTGGGCAAGCTGGGGCGGACCCAGCTCCCTGGTCTCCCACCCCCTCACCTAGGAGTCACCTCTGTCCTAAGCACCTTGGACACTGACAAACATTTCTGCCTCTGTATTGGGCACCTTGTTCAAAAAGTCCTGTCTTTCAGCCCCTCCCTCCATCCTGGTGTGGCCCCAGGATCCCACATGCCCCCACCCACAAACCAGAAGGATGCTGTGGGATATTTGCTGTATCTGCCCTCCTGCCTGTGAGACACAATGACGAAGCAAGTTAAAAACAACAGCAATGATAGTAATAATGACAATCACAATGACAGTAGGAAGAGGCATTGGTTAGCTATAAAGAGCACAGACTCTGTATCCCAAATACCTGGGTTCAAATCCCAACCCTTCTGTGTCCTAGCCGTGTGGCGTTGGGCAAATTACTTAACTTCTCTGTGCCTCGGTTTTCTCATACATAAAAGGTGCCTACCTCATATGGTTGTTCTAACAGCTCAATGAGTTGCTAATTTTTTTGTTTATTTTTGAGAGAGCGTGAGCGGAGAAGGGGCATAGAGAGGGAGACACAGAATCTGAAGGAGGCTCCAGGCTCTGAGCTGTCAGCACAAACTCCGACGCGGGGCTTGAGCCCATGAACGGTGAGATCATGACCTGAGCTGAAGCCGGACGCTTAACTGACTGAGCCACCCAGTTGTGAAATCTAAATATAAATAATTTTTTTATGTGAAATACAAATAATTTTCCCAGCTCTCTGATTCTTCCTGGGAGTGATGATTATTCCCATCGTGCAAATGAGGACACAAAGGCTCAGAAAAGTTGAGTAAGTTGTCCAAGGTCACACGGCAGAGACAAAGCTTGAGCCCAAGTCTGACAACAAAGTCCCAAAGTGGGGCTGGGTGACTGAACTTTCAAATTCATTCCCTTGCACCTCACTTGCATTGAAGAGGCCTGGTTGCTTTTTAAAATAACATTTGTGTTGGGGCGCCTGGGTGGCTTGGTCGGTTAAGCGTCCAACTTCGGCTCAGGTCATGATCTCATGGTCCGTGAGTTTGAGCCCCGCGTCGGGCTCTGTGCTGACAGCTCAGAGCCTGGATCCTGTTTCAAATTCTGTGTCTCCCTCCCTCTCTGCTCCTCCCCTGTTCATGCTCTGTCTCTCTCTGTCTCAAAAATAAACGTTAAAAAAAATTTTTTAAAATAACATTTGTTTTAATGTTTATTTGTTTTTGAGAGAAAGAGAGAGACAGAGCGTGAGCGGGGGAGGGTCAGAGAGAGAGGGAGACACAGAATCCGGAGAAGGCTCCAGGCTCTGAGCTGTCAGCACAGAGCCCGACGCGGGGCTCGAACCCACAAGTTGTGAGATCGTGACCTGAACCAAAGTCGGGCGCTTAACCGACTGAGCCACCCAGGCGTCTGTCTGTCCTGTGATCATAGCCTGGGCCCAGAGGAAGCCCCACTGTCTGCACTAATAACAGGAGTGGGGGCATCCATTACCTTGACCAAGAGTGTCTTCTTCACGTGGTCCTCGACCCCATAGCCCACAACCCTGGCCTCCACGTCCACTTTGCCAGTCTCAAGCCTGACACTGATGTGCTGTGTGGCCTCAGGAAAGCCCCTTAACCTCTTTGTGCCTCAATTTGCTCCCATCGAAATGAAAAGCAATGATAGCAGCCGTTTGCTGGGGTGATTGTGCATTTTCTATGAGAGAAATACCTCAGAAGCTTTTCAAAAGGACAACCACCTCGCTGGCCCCTTTGAATGATGGACACACTCCAGCCCCTTTATAAAATACACTGACAGACGGTGTGTGGGCAGGGGAGGGCTCAGGCTTCACCTTGACCTGGCGGCTGCTGAAATTGTACAGCACGGCTTGGATCTGGACCTGCTCATCCCTGACCACGGAGGAGGGCAACTTGAGATCCACAAAGAGTGATTTCATAACTGTCAGCTCAGAGGGATCTGAGACGCAGAGACCTACAGCCAAGGGAGTACGTTGGCATTAAGCAGAGGCCAGCAGTCCCAGGGCTGAGCAGGGCCACCGTTCTCCCAACTCCTCGGCGCTGGGCTTGTGGGGTCACCTTGTCCAGCCTTGAGGCTGACAGCCACAAACTGCCACGTGGTGATGGAATCTGGCACAGTCACAAGGGTGCTGTTGTAGGAGAGGCTTCTGAAAGTGGCAGCGGTCGGGGGTGGACATCAGTGAGTTCGTGCTGCCTGGACAGAGCCTCTGCATTGGGAGGGTCACTGTCCAGGGGCCAGTGGGTCACCCCATTGGAGGCCACCATCACTAGAAGGCCATCTTTTGGGAGGAGCCGTCGGATTTGTATCGTCATACAGGGAGGTGCCTGTCATGGGACTATACTGAGAGCTCAGTGTCACCACTGGGGACACTGGCTCTGACTGACACCCACTGATGCATGGAAGGACCAGGAACCAGATGCTGGCATGGAGGCTGTGGTCCTACCCTGACTTACTTTTTTGCAGTGTAAACTTCTTCCAGAGCCAACTCTCAGGGAACAAGGTCCGGACAGGCTGGTCCTCCATGAAGATGTCACCAAAGTCCTCGTCTTCATCGGCTGTGGGGGGTAGATGTGGGGCAGCATCTCTCCCACGTGTCTGTCCCATGGCCCGCCAGACTCCTCAGTGGGGTCCTCCCACCCCATTCCCACATGGCCCATATCATCCCTTGACCTATCCCATGGCACTTCGTGCCCCTCAAGCAAACCCCAGCCCCCTGCCTCCGGCCATGACCTCCTCACATGTTCCCCAAAGCAGCTGTTCCTCCGGGGCCTCCCAAGTCAGGGTCTCAGGCAGGTCCTCTCCTCATATGCCAGCCCCGCCAGGGTCTCCAGGAGCCCCGCCTCACGGCACTTTCGTGCCAGCTCCATCTTGAACCTGTTCCCTGTGGGCCAGAGTTAGGGGGACAGAGGAAGGGTTGAGCGGGACCGGAGGAAGCTGGAACCCATCCGCCTCGATGCCATGCACAGCCTGCCTTGATTTAGCCATAACTCTGGCAGGTGCTGGTTCTAGCACTTTGCCTGTATTGTCCCTCTGAAGCCTCACATTGAACCCATGTGGTGGGTTCTGATGAGGGAGCTAAGCAACAGAGAGGTTAACTCACTGGCCCAAGGTCACACAGCTCCCAGGTGGCAGAACTGGGACTAAAATCCATGTTTCTGTTGCTTCTGCTTCTCCTTCTTCCCTGCCCCCTCTCTTCCTTCTTCTTGACAGGGGTTGGTAATGCCGTGTTTATGTATTAGAGACACCAGTTAAAATTTCTGATTTTCATCTTGTATTTTTTAAACATGATGGGGCACCTGGGTGGCTCAGTCGGTTGAGTGCCTGACTTCGGCTCAGGTCACGATCCCATGGTTGGTGGATTTGAGCCCCGCGTCGGACTCTGTGCTGACAGCTCGGAGCCTGGAGCCTGCTTCGGATTCTGGGTCGCCCTCTCTCTCTGCCCCTCCCCGCTCATGCTCTGTCTCTCTCAAAAATAAATAAACATTAAAAAATAAAACAAATAAAATAAAAATGAAAGCCTAAAACTTGTTGTAAAGCATGATGTCAAGTTGAATGCTTCTAAGTTAGCAAAATGAAGAAATGCGCTTAAAGATGAAAATACAGCAATTCGAAAATCTTGTTGTCTACCGTATGCAATGATTATACTCACACAATATAACTTATCATTGCCATGAATAACACAACACTTTATATCATAAACTTTTCGAAGGAGGTGAGCATGATTTTTTTAAAAAGTAGGTTCTACAACTAATGTGGAGCTTGAACTCACGACCCCGGGATCAAGAGTAGCGTGTTCTACCGACTGAGCCAGTGAGGCGCCCCTAGCATGATTTTTTTTTAAATATCAAATTAGAGTTAAGGTTTTACTTCAATTTTTATTAGGCTTCTATTACCTTCTCTTTATTTTGAACCACAAAGTCATAGGCGCCTGGGTGGTTCAGTTGGTTGAACGTCTGGCTTCGGCTCAGGGCATGAACTCGTGATTTGTGAGTTCAAGCCCCGTATCGGGCTTGTTGCCATCAGCCAGTTGGTGCAGAACCTGCTTCAGATCCTCTGTCCCCCTCTCTCTCTGCCCCTCTCCTGCTTGTGCGTGCTCTCTCCCTCTCAAAAAATAAATAAAACACTTAAAAAATAATAAAAGAACCACAAAGTCATCAGCATTGCTCGAAGAGACTGAAAAATCTAATATTCATATAATCCATGCTTCCAACACCACTCGGTGCTGACTCCCATCTTCCTTGAACTGCAGGCTCAGAACTCTTTGTCTGGTCAACACCTTGGCCTTGGGGATGGCAAGGCTTGCTAGCTATTATCCACTGGCACTCAGCACCCATCTCTTCTTTTGCCCTCTTTTTATAAATTTTTAAATGTTTATTTCTTATTGACAGACAGAGACAGTGCACGAGCAGGGGAGGGGCAGAGAGAGACACACAGAATCTGAAGCAGGCTCCAGGCTCTGAGCCGTCAGCACAGAGCCCGATGCGGGGCTTGAACCCATGAACCGTGAGATCGTGACCTGAGCTGCAGTTGGATGCTCAACCGATGGAGCCACTCAGGCGCCCCTGCCTATGTTCCCTCTTGTATCATAGGGATATTCTAGACATCTAGAAGCTACATTTCCCAGACTCTCTTGCTGCTAGGATTCTGGATGGGATTAGATTCTGCCACTGAGATGCTCTTGTGTAAGATTTGGAAGGTGGGAGAAGTGGAGACTGTCTTCCCTACAACAATGGTAGTTGATGGGTGAGCCCCGGTCTATGTGTGTTTCTGTTATTGGCACAATTCTGTACTTCATTATCTACCCACCAGCATCGTCAGAGATATCACCAGTCGTTTCCTGAGATTTCATGCATTGCAAGACCTGCAGTGAGGTGATGTTGAGTCCCAGCAATCAGCTTTTCACCTCCACTTCTGTAGTCCGTCTAATTGTTTTGAGAGCACCAAACTCCCATCATTAAATCCTTCCCTCTCTACTTGAAGTACCTAGAGTGGTTTTTGTTTCCTGGTACCTAGAGTGGTTTTTGTTTTCTGAATACAGTAGGTTAGGGAGCCAGGAGGGGCATGTCCAGCTTTAGCTCTGACCTGCATTCCTCTTTGTCCCCAGCCTCTTCAGGGAGCAGCAATGGAATGTGGCAGTGGGGCTCTGAGGGCAGTGCCAGTCCAGGGGTCAGAGAGAAGAATGAGGGAGCCATTGTCAAGATCATTATAAACACCCTTGATATTTATTGGATGCTTACTGAATTCTCAGTGCTTTCTATGCATGATTTCACTGAATCCCATAGTTGCCTCATGTTCAAGATTCACCACATAAAAGCTGTGCAGTCTTCAGCAAGTCACTTAACCTCTCTAAGCATTAATTTCTCCAGCTATGTAAAATGGTATAATCATAGTTCTATCCATGAGATTATGCATATAAAAGTACTTAACACAGTGTCCAGCTTGTAGTAGACAGAAACTATTATTGAGATCACCATTTATAGCTAAAAGGACACTCCTAGTTGTCCCTGGTATCCACTCCCCCCCCCCAACTGTGGCAACGAAACCTCCCTCTGTTGCATATCACTCAGAATGAAGACTACGCTTCCCAGCCTCCCTTGCAACTAGGTGGGGCTACATGACTGAGTTCTGGCAAATGAGATATGAGAAAATATCTCCCCCTCCCACGTCCCTTCATACTCTTGCCTGGCATGAGGTCCTAATGAGGTACCACCTTGGAATGTAGCAGGGCAACAAACTAGAAGGAGCTTGAGTCCCAGAATGACCTCAGAACTGTTACTGAGTGAGAAATAAACTTCTACCTTGTTTAAGCTACTGTTGGTTTGTTATTTTTATTATTATCCCCATTTTATGGATGGAGAAATTAAGCCTCCA
This sequence comes from Acinonyx jubatus, assembly GCF_027475565.1. Classification (NCBI taxonomy): domain Eukaryota; kingdom Metazoa; phylum Chordata; class Mammalia; order Carnivora; family Felidae; genus Acinonyx; species Acinonyx jubatus. The sequence goes on from NC_069383.1 coordinate 158,208,970, forward strand.
AGAGGAAATATAACTGGCTCACAGTAAGTGGGAGAGTCCTAGATTTTAGCCTGTCTGACAGCAAATCCCATGTTCTCAACACTAGACAGCACTGCCCACCCCTTCCCCACCACTGCCTTTCCCAAACCTGAGCTTGCCAAGGTGTCTATCCCCCTGCTCATCCTCAGGTCCAATCCAGCATTGTTGAACACAGCAAGTCTGTCTTTCCCACTTCCTACTGTACAGCCAATGTCATGTTCCTCCACCACATCCCAGACCTGGGGGTTGAGAGAGGAACAGGAATTTCAGGGAAGGAACAATGGTGCACTGTAATTGCTAGCTCAAATAATAATTCTCACACCATCTCACATTTGTCGAGCTCTTATTACCTTCCAATCTCTATGCTGTGCACTAGCTCCTTGAATACTTGCAACCATCAATGCATCCCATTTTGCAGATGTAGAAGCTGAGGCCCCAGTTAGAGCCTCCAGGCAACCTCTTTGCCCAAAGCCCACACATTCTCTCACCTTCTTCTGTGTGGGCTTGTGTTTGCTGTTCAAGACATAGACAGCCTTGTCCACGGCCACCAGCCTCACTGTGGCCTCAGCACCACCTATCACCTTCACTTCCACCTGGCGGTTGGGCTCCAAAGGCTGGAAGGGTCCTTCATTCTTCAAACCAACCTTCAGCTGATCCAGGAAAAAGAGAGATGTCAGGAAAAGGGGCTCATATGCTACCAAGGGGCTTTCCCAAGTCAATTTTCAAGTTTATGCTCCTTATGGCTCTGATGGAACATCCAGGAACTTCACCAGGCCAATCCCAACTCCACACATTTATTTGCATAGTCTACATGCCCAAGGTTGAGCTTTTAAGGGCACATGCCCTCTTCCTCTCCCCTGCCGCCCCGAGTGGGAGCCCTTCAGCTTGGACAGACTCTCTGTCTATGCTTTATGATGGTGATGTACAACTTTAAGGAATTTGGCTCACCGTCCCCATGCATCTGTCATTCATGTCGATCCATATGGAGTCAGCCACCAGTTCAGGGTCCTGACCTTTTGCCCTGGGCAGTAAATAAAAGTCCAGGATGCAGAAGGAGGGCAGCGTCTCTGAAATCACATCAGAGATAATGGCTGATGTGTAGACACTCCCATGCCTTTTTAACTGATGTTTGGCATACACAATCTGGCCCTTACTCAGGACCTTGGAGACAAGGGAGGCCAAGAATGAGAAAGGTAAGGTCAACCTTTTCTTGAGGCTGTCCCAGCTCACAAGGGAGACCTGCATTCCCTTTGCTTCAGCTCCTTAGTCTGAGGCCACCCCAGATGGTTCCCACCTTCATACCACTGTTCACAGTTCCTCCAAACCAGCTAGCCAGGGATGTTCCAAGGAAGGAATTTCTTGGCCTAGGTTTTAGTCCAAGACACTCACCAGGATGGTGACGTGAGTGATCTGGTTCTTGGTTGCAGGATTCTGATGTCTCGTGTTAAGGCTCAACTGGATGCTGCTGCCAACTTCTGTGCCCAACATCTTTACCTCAATGTACAGGAAGTTCCTGGACCCATCCTGAGTCAAGTAAGGCCATGCCGTCACCCTGGCTGAAGCCTGCTCTTCTGGCTGGAGAGGCTCATGGGTTTCTAGCTGGGAAGTGTGATGGGCAAGTAAATTCCCAGCCCTTCTAGCTTACACAGCCCCACCATCCCTGCCCCGTTAGGTCGCTACCAAGATAGGGAGCTGCTCCAGATCTACATCTGTGTTGATGGTCAAAGTGGCCACTCCACTGGCTGAGGTGTATACACTTTATGGTTTTGGCATTGGACAAGGACTCTAGAGGCTGGGGACCCATCAGGATTTGAGACAAAGACCTGAGGTGGAATCTGGGGCGAGATGAAGGACAGACCTGGGGGTGGCCTGGCACAAGAGGTGGAGTACTGGGAATCTGATCTGGACAGGACTGCCTTGTATAGCTGTACAGGTTGTGCGCTGAACAACACCAGGGGCACCATTCATATTAGAGTCTTTGAGAAAGGCACCCCCTCAAGTCTTGCAGTGTGCAACCATACGTGGTGGCCCTGGGTGTTGGTGTGCTGGTGGGGTGGAGGTGGAGGGAATTAGAATGGAGATATGTGGAGGGCTTGGGGAAAATTTTAGTAGGATTGATATCAAAGGATGTCTTTAGTTTTCCTAATGTCCATCAGACATCTTAAATTTAGCCAAAAGGAATGCATGTAAAAACAGCATGCTTGCTGTGCAAATATAGCCTTGGAATACTCCCTTGAGCATTACCTTCTAGGCTGACTGTGGCCACTAAACCCCTCACAGAGAAACTATGGAGCCATCACAGTGCTTTGGGGGGACCTGGGCTGAGACTTGAGAGAGCCTTGGGGTTGGTCTGAGAGCATGATGGATTCAGTTCTCAAACAGATAGATTGTGGATATCAGGTGAGTCCAATGTGGGTTTTTGTCTCCTGAGAGGGGTCTGTTAGGGAAAAAGGGCCCTGAGTCCCTGGATGGAGTGAAGTCAGACTCTGACCCTAAAGCAGAAGGGCATCCCCGGCTTGAAATACTGGGGGGTCCTGGTGAACTTGATGTTGTATGGGCTCCGGATGATCTTCACCCCGGAGGTCTCAGCCTGGACCATCTCACCCCCTGGAGAGACAGGGTGACTGTGAGGTCTATGGATGAGGGTCAGTTTCTCGGGAGTTGCAGGGCTGCTGGTACGGGAGGCCCATCTTTGTGAGGACAGGGAAAGACGATAGCACAATCTCAGCTCCTCCCAGTCTTTCTAGCATGTTTGCATTTCTCTGATGAGGAAACTGAGGCTGGGAGGTAGCCCATTGTCACATGGGTGGAATGTCTAGGTTGGGTAAGGACAGGGTCCAGACCTCAGCCAGTGGCTTGGGGGAGGGTGGCACCGGTGGAGAACACGGTGACATTGACAAAGATTGAGTCCCCAATGAAGTCCTCTTCTGGGCCTTGGAATGTGGACATCAGCGTGTCCTTCTGAAGGGAGACGTGGCCCAGGCCTTCTGAGATTTGCTCTCAGAACCAGGGAGAGAAGAGGAGATGGTTTCTTGGGGGGAATAGAGGAGAGTTGATGGAGGGGGAAGCTGGTGGGGAGAGGTCAAGACTCAGTTACCTCCACTCTCTGCAGGAAACTCTGGATGGGCATCCGGCGGGAATCCAGCTTCACCCCGAAGATGGCCAGAGCATGTCCATCCACTGGCTTGTTGAATATGTACCTGGGGGGTGGAGGGTCATCCCACTGGCTCTGAAGCACCCACACAACCTCATGTGGTTGCAGAGACGGCGGTAAATCTTTGGGAGGGGCAGAGGTGGTCCCTGAACACTTGGATGGTTTCATTGCCAATCTGCAAACCCCGCGAGGTGACAAATGTGCCTGTGCCATCTCGTGGACCTTCAGAGAGGGTGTGGACCACGAGAAATGGTGCAACTCCATTAGGTAGGCAAGGTGGCCTGTACAACCCCAGAGACCTGAAGGGATGGTCTCTACTACCTACAGGTGGCAGATGTGGTCTGGACAACCTGATGGAACAACGTAGTTGGCCAAGAATATCTCACGGGTAGCAAAGAGTACCTTTACCATCCTTAAGTGTTACAGAAGTGGCCTGCTTCTCTACCCATTCAGTTTCTCGACATTCCTGGTCCTCTGGCCAGGGTGGGGATAAGGGGACTCACCGGGCCTGGATGTCCACACCCAGAGCCTCATTGTTGAGTTAGAAGAAAATCTTATTTGGCATCAGCTGGACCTCAAATGATGGGAGCACTGGGTGGAGTACAAGCAGTGGATGCCCTCAGTATTTTGCCGTCTCCCCTGTCCCGGCCCTGTCCACTCTCTCCTCAGTGGCTCTGGCAATCCCCAAGGACTGGAACACATGTCCTGTTCACCAGCATACAGCTTAGGCCCTGGTGCACAGTAGGTGCACCACGAGCCTTCCTTTCTATTTCCAATCCTGCTCCCTGCATGTCCCTCCTTGCCCTGCCCATCACATCCTACTCACCCTACGTCATCCCTGACGTCAACGGCCGCCTTGAACTTCTGCTTGGCTGCACTTTGGTAACTGGCTTCGATGCTCCAGGTCCCAAGACTGAGACACAGGGAATGAGGAGAGATGGAGACTGAGAAGGAGAGCCTCCATCCACAGGGCTCCCAGCAGGGCACCTGACAATCTCTGGGAGGTGAGATTGCGAAGAAAAGAGCTCGCGAAGAAACCTTCCTTGGCCAGCAGATTCTGGCTGATCACGGTGATCCCCTCTGGGTTCTGTGGGGAGAGGGAGTGGGTGGTTCATGCCCCAGGCCTTTAGCACATGATATGACCTCAGTGTCTGGGATCCACCTTCCCATCAGGAGAGGCCACCTTGATGTCCAGAGTGAATGTCCCGGTCACAGGATTCATCTTGTGGTTCACAGCAAACACCCAGTATTGAACTGGAGGAAGAGGGAAAACTCTGAGTGCTGGATAGAATCTGGAAAGGGAGGTAGCCATCGGATCTTTTGCAGTAGGGGGACTTTGGATAGAGGGAGACCTCGAGAGGTGGGACATCTCAGGCATTGCTGGGGAGACTGGGAATGAGAGTCAGCATCTGCCCTAGGCCGAGTGCCCGGGGGCTGTACCCAAGTGCTCAGGGGTGTAGATAGTCTTGTCCGTCTGGGCGAATGTAGCCAGCGTGGGGAGCCCCCAGCACTATCTCCTCCATGAATGAAGAGTTCGAGATGGGTGCCCAGCTTGCCCGGATGATGATGGACTGCTGCCCTGCTTGTGGGGGGTACACCAGGCTCTCGGGTATCTGGGGAGAGATGCCCACGCTCCTCAGGCTCTGCTGAGGTCTCCATCCCTGGGAGCAAAGCCCTGGGCCAGATCTTGGAAAAACAATCGAATGGGGGCCCTCTGGCTCTGCCGTTGCCCCTGTACAAGGACATCTGGCAAAGGACTTCCAGCCAAGAGAAGGATGCAATCCAGTCCATGGTCAGCTCCTCAAGCCACCAGCAGAGGGCGCCTCCCATTAATTCCCACAGAGGCACCGCCAGAGCTCATCACTGCCCTTCTTGGAGCCCAGACTCAGGGGACTTTGGATTTCTACCTGGACAGGACATAAGAGGCGCAGTAAGTCTATCTAAACCCCACATCTATTCTCCAGTGTCCCTCGTGTGGAGTCCCTCTAGAGCCTGCCCCTCTCCATCCTTGCTTCTGATCCAGAGCTCCCTTTGTGGCCACCCATGCTGGCTTATCACCTACCATCACGGATGCCTGTTTCATAGAGTGGTTTTCCGGTGAGAGAATGAGCTGGCTCTTAGCCACCACTGTCTTCTTCATGGGGCCCATACGGTGAGGTTCACCTCGAGGGTCCCGGTGAGGGGCTGCGTGGAGTCCGAGTGAGCCTGTACGTGGATGTTCTCAGGGCTGCCCACCCGCAGGACTCGGGGGGTCACCAAGATGTACCTGTCAGTAGACACACGCAGGGACATGGTGGGGGGGGACCCGAGTGGGAGCGGCAGCAGCAGAGAGGCAGGGTCTCATGCAGGGAATCATGCAGACAACAGATATGCAGGCAACAGCTGAGTGCCCTCAGTTTCCCAGACTCACAGTGGCTCAGTGTGGGCAAGAGGGGTCCCCAAGAGGAGTAGAAGCAACCCCATGGGCCAGGACAAGTCCATGGCGGCGGGGGCGGGGAGGGGGAGGCTGATGTGTGCAGTGACAGGCCACAGACACCTGTCCTCTTGTCCATCCCAGCTCTGGTCTGTTTGCCTTGGCCTGGCCTGGCTGAGTTAACATCTAAACAGACGTGGGGAGGGGACCCCCATAAATACAATGGGGGAAGAAGAGGTTGCTCCCCCCTCCTCAGCCACCCTCCACGGAGGCCGGGGACAGCTGCACTAAGACGTATTCCAGGGTCGCCTGGGTGGCTGAGTCGGTTAAGCATCCGACTTCAGCTCAGATCATGATCTCGAGGTTCTTGGGTTCGAGCCCTGCAGCGGGCTCTGTGCTGACAGCTCAGAGCCTGGAGCCTGCTTCGGATTCTGTGTCTCCCTCCCTCTCTGCCCCTCCCCCACTTGCACTTTGTCTCTCTCTCTCTCTCTCTCTCTCTCTCAAAAATAAATAAACATTAAGAAAAAAAAAGTATTCCAGCTCCCCACTTGGGGGCCTGAGTGGTGGTGGTGGGGGGAGGGGTTGTCCTTTCCATGACCCATGAGATCTTATCCTGAAGCCTTCCCCTCTACCAGCAAGGAGCCCAGGCCATGTGCATTGGGAGGCTGGACTCAGAGCTTGGTTAGGATTGACTGGTAGGGGCAGGAAGAAACAAGATAGTCCCTGCCTCTGCCCTTATGTAATTGGTGAGTTGCTGGGGTAGCTGCTCCAACCGGGGCTGTACAGGCTTTATGTATTCATTTCTTGGGTCACAGGCGTGAGCAGCCACGGCAGTGAGCCATCTGGCCCCAGGACCCACTATAAGGGAACCGTCTCAAAAATGCACGGGTCAAATCCTCTCGCTGGGCTTCAGATCTTTCTGCACAATTACACTTGGTAAATTGTGACCATTGTCCATTGTTCTTAAATCATGCCAAGCTCTCTGGGCTCCTTTTTCCAGAAGGCAAATTATACATCTTGAACCAGGGACACAAACACATCATGCTTGAGGCATCCCTAGAAGAAGGCTTTCTCTATCCCGAAATAATTTTCACTGCCTGTTTAATATGCCCTTTAAAGATGTTGGAGCCACTTTGTGGTCCTGCCTCTGAGAAGCAGAGGGGGCTGCAGACAAGTTTGTCTGGTTCTTCGTTTCTCAGTGAAGCCATTGCTGCCAGCTTGCAGAGCCTGGGAAAGCCCAGAGCTTCCAAAAAAAATGACAATATGCACTTATGGAACAAAGATTGGATAGGTAGTTACTACGAGCCCAGCCCCCCCTTAGCATGCTGAGGACACAGAAGTGACCACAAGACAAAGTCCCTGCCCCTGTGGAGTGGACATTTCCTGAGGACTTGCTAAGGGCCCATGATGCATTTCCTCCTTAAACTTCACAGCCTCTTGTTAATTAGGTTCAACCCTCGCCTGCTTTCCAGACTCTACCTTTGCAGAGAGCTGGAAAACCAGACGTGTCAGAAACAAAGGGGGAAGGTGGAATCGAATCATTTATTCCTCGGGCATTTATTGAGCACCTGCTGTGTGCCAGGTGCTGTTCTACATGCTTTGTGTACACCGACAGAAGTCTCACATTTATGCTGAAGTGAGAATTACCACCCATTGTACGGATGAGGAAGCTGAGGCCCGGTGAAGGTAAGCAACTTGCCTCGTGGCAGGCGGGTGAGCCGTGAGGCTCTGGGGAATACTCTTGAGACCATGGTAAACAATCTGTTAGGAACCCAAGAATCAACAGAATCAAATAAAGGCCTGGGTCAGGGGAGCAGGTGAGACCCAATTTGGAAGGTTCTAGAACACTGGTGTCCATTCGGGGTGGCGTATTCCACTGCTGTTCCCTGCTCTCCGGGAATCTCCTCTGGTTCTGTTCAGCCGTCCCTCAGCTGGGTGTGAGCTCTCCCCCTCACATCTTTGTGACCACCCCAGGTGTCCACATCCTCCCTCTGTCCCAGGGGCTCCTAGGTGTCCAGAGCAAGGGGTCGTCCAAAGGTGAAGGATGGCAGGGGCACTGTTCTCAGTCCCTCCCACCTTTCTGTCCAGTCTGGGCTCCCTGTTACTCTGCCAGTATCTCTGTCTCCCGAGGGAACTCTTTTTTTTTTTTTTTTTTAAATTTATTTTGAGAGAGAGCATGAGCAGGGGAGCAGGGGAGGGGCAGAGAGAGAGGCGGGGAGAGAGAATCCCAAGTAGGCTCCACACCGCCAGCACAGAACCTGATGCAGGGGCTCGAACCCATGAACCAGGAGATCATGACCTGAGCTGAAACCAAGAGTCAGATGCTCAACTGACTGAGTCACCCAGGAGTGGGAATCCTTGTTAGGTAAACACATCTGAGGCTTTTGAAGCCTGCTCAGGCCCGCACCTCCCTTGAGTTTCGGTTTTGACTTGGGGGAGGGCCCAGCACCGCCCTCGGTACGAGGGAGCAACAGAGGAGGCGGGGAAACACTTTGAAAACAAACGGTGTGGTGGGGGGCGGGGGGGGGGTGTCTGTGACACAGCTTAGTCATCCAGTGAATGACGGATGATCAGATTGATGGAGGAGTTGAACAAATGGATGGAGGCAAAAGTGGGTGCTGGGTGAATGAGCGACAGGAGCTCGCGTCTCATGAAGAATGAGCATTTGCTCAACAACTAATAAAATAAATGAAATAAATCTGAGCACCACTTGCATGGCTGGCTTTGTTGTCGGCGCGTGGGGGGGGGGACACAGCAGGGAACAGGACGGAAACCCCTTCCCCTGGGGTGTGGGTGTTTACTGTGGCTGCCATCACCTGGACTGTCCCTTTGGGTCCTCTCGGCAATCTCAGGACCCACTGACCCATTTTGCAGATGCAAAAACCTAGGCACCAGAAGGTGAAGCGTCCTGCCCGAAACTGTGCAGCTAGGAAGCTGGGGCACAGGGAGGTTAAGTGAGTCGCCTTAGGTCACACAGCAAGTTCAGCGAACCTGTGTGAGAGGGAGCCGGAGAAGGGTAGGGGGTCGGCAGGCGACCCGCCGTGGGCTCCACCCGGGTCCGCTACGGCAGTTAAAGGTCGAGTCCAACTTTCGGCCACGAGAGGGCGCCAGCGAGCCTCCGGCCAGCCCAGGAGCTCTCGGCCCCCTCCCGCAGGAATGCGGGTGGTGGAGGGAGGGGACGTTGGCCGCGCGCCCAGAGCAGCTGCTGCTGCCGCTCGGATTCCGCCCGCCTTCCCCTCCCTGGGACCCGGGGTTTGCAGCAAGGAGGCCGGGGCGGGAGGGACGGCGTTGCAGGGATGTGTGGCCTCTGTTTTCGCTCCCTCCTCCTCCAGGCTTCCAGCCCACAGCTTCCCGGGAAAGGCCGGGCCGGATCCAGGAGGCAAGAAATAATACAAATACCAGCATTTCAGCGAACGGCTTCATTTGTGAAACACTTCAGTCCTGGCGCTTAGCAGGGGCTCTCTCGCCAGCAGCCCTTCCATTTCACAGATGAGGAAACCGATGCTCAGAAAGGTGGCGTTTCTTGCTCAGGTAGGAGGTGTCAGGAGCGTCTCGGTCCAGATGAGGCCGCCAGGACGCGTTCTGCTTGGTCACCTTGTGTGTCAACCCAGGCTCCTCGGTCACTTCTTGGTCCCTGAGGCTTCGGGAACTGGCTTTGCCTCCTGATCCCTAAGGACACGCCCCAGATGCCTCTGGTTCCCGGTCCAAGGAGGCCTGCTAGCAGTGACAAATTTCAGGGGAAGCTTGTTCCTTGCTGTGGGGGAGGAAGAAGAATTCAGCAGTCGCATTTGGGGTTGATTACTGGGTCTGAAAGCACCGGGATAGGCGCCCTAACAGAAGTGAAAGCCTGATCAGGGGAAACTGCCCCCAAATAAGCAGCTAGGAGGGCCCAGAGAAACCTCCTAACCCACCCAGGCTGGGGAATCAAAGAAGGCATCCTGGAGGAAGCGGTATTTAGGCTGAGACCCGAAAGTCTGAAAGTCTCAGGACAGTAAGAGGAATCTGGTGAAGGGTTAGGGGTGGGAGACAGAAGTAGGTTTTGTTTCAGGGGGAGGGAACAGCCCACGTGAAGACGTGGAAGAGACGTGGGGCATTTGGGGAGTTGTAAGAAAAGGGTCTTGAAATACTTAATAGGCCACAGGGAGTCTCATTTTTAAAATTTGTTTGATTTAAGAAATTTTTTAGTTTATTTATTTATTTTGAGCAAGAGAGCGCGAGAGCAAGCGGGGGAAGGGCGGAGAGAGAGGATCCCAAGCAGGTTCTGCACTGTCAGCACAGAGCCTGTCGCTGGACTTGAACTCACGAACAGCGAGATCATGACCTGAACCGAAATCAAGAGTCGGATGCTTAACCCCGACTGAGCCACCCAGGTGTCCCAGACACGGATTCATTTTGATGCCTTAATTTACCCACCCATTCTTTCAGGCGTCAGATATTTGGGTATCTATCATGTGCCACATACTCTAGTAGGGGTTGGGGGTGTGGTCGAGGAGAGGACAGTCTCCTCCCCAGGGAGGTGACATTCTAGTGGGGGGAGACAGGCAGGAAACATAACTTTCGTGTATGTCAGGTATTGACAAATAAAGCAGGTTCAGGGGATAGGGCGATAGGGTACGATCTTATGGCCTCTCTGAGAAGGTGACATCTGAGCACCTTCATGAACCGAAGGAGGGAGCCATGTGGCTATCTGGGAAAAGCGTTCTAGGCGGATGGAACAGCAAATACAAAGGCCCTGAGGTAGGAATGTGCATGGAGCATTTAAGGAATAGTAAGGAAGGGCACCTGGGTGGCTCAGTCGGTCAAGCGGCCGGCTTCAGCTCAGGTCATGATCTTGAGGTTCATTAGTTCGATCCCCACATCGGGTTCTGTGCTGACAGCTCGGAGCCTGCAGCCTGCTTTGGATTCTGTGTCTGCCTCTCTCTCTCTGCCCCTTCCCTGCTCCTCTGTCTCTCAAAGAAAATAAATGTTAAAAAATATTAAAAAAAAAAAAAAAGAAATAGTAAGGAGGTCAGTGTTTCCAGAATGAAGCGGGTGAAAGGGAGAGAGTAGAAGATAATTTGGGATTAATATTTAAGGGTCAGAACATGCAGGAGGCCTCATAGCTGTGGATTTTGAATCTAAGTAAGAGGGGGAACCGTTGGAGAATTTTGAAAAGAAAAGCAATATTATCTTTCTGTTTTAACAGAATTAGTCTGGGCAGGTCCTTTCTTCCTCTGACCTGAAACCCAAAGGTGATTTTCACTTAGTTCAAAGCAATAAGGAGGGCAGATAATTCCATGACATAAAAATAAGGCCACATTATGTCACAGAAAAGTTGAAAAAATGGGGGAAGAGTGCACTTCATATTACAGGCACCCTAATCTCCATAATATGTAAAGAATTTCTAAGAATTAATAATAAAAATAAACAATCCAGGGGCGCCTGGGTGGCTCAGTCAGTTAAGCGTCCGACTCTTGGTTTTGGCTCAGGTCACGATCTCACAGTTGGTGAGTTCAAACCCCACATAGGACTCTGTGCTGGCAGTGCGGGACCTGCTGGAGATTCCCTCTCTCTTCCTCTCTTTCTGCCCCCCCCCCAAAAAATATAGATAAGCAGTCCAATAGAAAAACTTGAGCAAGGGGCACCTGGGTGGCTCAGTCGGTTGAGCGTCTGACTCCGGCTCAGGTCATACTTAGGTCATGATCTCGCGGTTTGTGAGTTCGAGCCCCATGTCGGGCTAGTGCTGACATCTCAGAGCCTGGAACCTGCTTTGGACTCTGTGTCTCCCTCTCTCTCTCTCTCTGTCCTTTCCCCCACTCGCACTCTCTCTCTGTCTCTCAAAAATAAATAAAAGCGTTAAAAAGTCAGAAAACCTTGAGCAAAACGTGTGATCGGGATGTTCACAAAAAATGAAATACAAAAGGTTCTTTGACATGTGAAAGGACAGCCTTACTCACAATAAGGGAAATGCAAGTTAATATCAGAGAAATGTGCACTGGGTGTTGTATGGTAACCAATTTGACAATAGATTTCATATTTAAAAAATAATAATAAGGGGCGCCTGGGTGGCTCAGTCGGTTGGGCAGCCAACTTCGGCTCAGGTCATGATCTCACCGTCCGTGAGTTCGAGCCCCGTGTCGGGCTCTGTGCTGACAGCTCAGAGCCTGGAGCCTCTTTCAGATTCTGTGTCTCCCTCTCTGACCCTCCCCCGTTCATGCTGTGTCTCTCTCTGTCTCAAAAATAAATAAACGTTAAAAAAATTTTTTAAATAATAATAAAAAAATAAAACAGTATGGTTAAAAAAAAAAGAGAAATGTGAAGTACTGATTTTTACCCATCAGGTTGGCCAAAATTTAGAAGACTAATCACGCACAGTGCGGTGAGGCTATGAGGAAGTGACCATGTTAACATATGGACATCAGTCCTTCCCAATAGAGATGAATTTGATAATGTTCGTAGAAATGACAAATGCATAGTTTCTTTGGCCAAGTAATCCCAAGACAGAGACGCTTGCACACGTGTGAAATGATGTATGCACACAAGGTCATCCGTTGTAGCCGTTTACATAATAGGAGAGGATTGGAGGGAGCCCAAAGATTCATCAGTACAGGACCAGTTGCATAAATTATTGTCCATCTACACAATGCAAGATTTTGCAGCTGTGCAAAGGAATGAGAATGTCTGCTCGGGCTGATCGGGAAACACTTCCAGGATGTAGTATTCAAGGAAAGATCTCATAGTATGCTGCTTTTTGTGAAAAAGATCACACACACATATATATATATATATATATATATATATATATATATATATTCAGTTTTTCCAGTATATTTATTTTTTTTAATGCGGTAAAATCTGCACAACGTAAAACTTATCATTTTAGACATTTTTGACGTACAGTGGAATGCTATCAAGCACATTCACATGGCTGTGCGACCATCCCCACCATCCGTCTCCAGAACGTTCCGCCTTCTCAAACTGAAACTCTGTCCCCACGAAACACTGACTTCCCATTCCCCCTCCCCCAGCCTCTGTTAACCTCTGTTTTACTTTTTTGTCTATGGATTTGCATCAGTGGAATCGTACAATGTATTTATCCTTTTGTGTCTGGCTTATATCCCTCCGCTTAATGTCTTCAAGGTTCACCCATGGTGTAGCAGGTGCCAGAATTCCTCCTTTTTAAGGTGGAATAACATTCCTTTGCGTGTATATACCACAGTTTGCTTATCAGTTTTTTTCTTGTATAATCAGAAAGAAAATCTGGATATCGCGTTCTGTCTGTCTCTCTCTCAAAAACAAATAAACATTAAAAATTTTTTTTTTTAAATGGGGCACCTGGGTGGCTCAGTTGGTTGGGTGTCCGACTTCAGCTCAGGTCATGATCTCACAGTCCATGAGTCAGAGCCCCATGTCTGGCTCTGTGCTGACACCTGGGAACCTGGAGCCTGCTTTGGATTCTGTGTCTCTTTCTCTCTCTCCACCCTCCCCCATCCGTGCTCTGTCTGTCTCTCTCTCAAAAATAAATAAACATTAAAAAATTAAAAAAAGAAAGAAAGAAAATCTGGATAGATAACTCGAGGTGGGAGGTGTCAGGAATTGGGCAGTTGAGGGAAAGGAGGGCAGGAGAATTTTTTAAAATATTTATTTATTTGTGAGAGAGGGGGAGAGAGAGAACATGAGCAGGGGAGGGGCAGAGGTGGGGGGGAAGAGGATCTGAAGCAGGCTCTGTGCTGACAGCAGAGAGCCCGATGCAGGGCTCAAATCCATAAGCTGTGAGATCATGACCTGTGCCGAAATTGGACGCCCAACTGACTGAGCCACCCAGGCGCCCCTAGGAGAATTGTTTTTTAAAGTATTCTTTCAGGTGTGCCTGGCTGACTCAGTCAGTAGAGCATGTGACTCTCAATCTCAGGGTTGTGAGTTCAAGCCCCACGTTGGGCATTGAGCCTACTTAAAAAAAATTAAATATATATATATATATGCACATATATATTGATTTTTTAAAGCACTGAGCATTTTAGCTAGTCAAAAGCTGATTTTAAACATCCTCTGGGGGGGGGGGTGCTTGGGTGGCTCAGTTGGTTGAGCATCCGACTTCAGCTCAGGTCATGATCTCGCGGTTCGTGAGTTCAAGCCCCGCCTCGGGCTCTGTGCTGACAGCTCGGAGCCTGGAACCTGCTTCGGATTCTGTGTCTCCCTCTCTCTGCCCCTTACCCGCTCATACTCTGTCTCTCTCTCTCAACGGTGAATAAACGTTAAAAAAAATAATTTAAAGATCCGCGGGGCGCCTGGGTGGCGCAGTCGGTTAAGCGTCCGACTTCAGCCAGGTCACGATCTCGCGGTCCGTGAGTTCGAGCCCCGCATCGGGCTCTGGGCTGATGGCTCGGAGCCTGGAGCCTGTTTCCGCTTCTGTGTCTCCCTCTCTCTCTGCCCCTCCCCCGTTCATGCTCTGTCTCTCTCTGTCTCAACAATAAATAAACGGTAAAAAAAAAAATCCTCTGGGCTGTTGCGTGGAGAATGGATTGTAGGGGAAGCGAGTGCAGAAGCGGGGAGGGGGCTGGTGCAATGCTCCAGGTGAGAAATGATGGTGGTTGGACTAGGGTGGGGGCCCAGAAGGTGTTGCAAAACGGTTGGTTGGATATATTTGAATATATTTTACAGGTCAAGTGAGCAAGATCTGATTAGCTGTGAGGTATGATGACTCCGAGAGTTTTGGCGTGAGCAATCAGAACAGACTTCCCTCTGCTAAGATGGGGAGAGAGGACAGAGGGGCAGGCGTGAGTGCAGAAATCGAGAACCGAGGGTTAGTGCGTCAACACCTTCTGAACGTCGGCCTATTTCTGTTGTAAGCAATAGCATCCAGCTAAAATGTAGTAACAGTCCCTGCCCCAAAACACACACTCTGCTTTTGCTTTTGTGTTGCCATCTGGATTGGTGGTGATTCTTCTTTATACGCAACAGAAACTGGCTCAGGGTGATTTAAGCTGCAAAGGAATTTACCCGGTTGGATGCTGGGGGCTAATGAAATCACCAGCCTTCGAAGATGGACGGGGACAAAGTGGGGGTGCAGGGCAGGAGCTTAAATCCTCCTCCTGAATCCAACCTGAAACTCTGGCTTTCCACGACATTTCCGTCAATGTCCCTGTCTCTCCTGCCACCTCCCTTTCCTGATCCCTCCTTCTTTGGGGGGGGGGGTTCTCAACTCTAAATCCTGTACATCTGTTGAGTGGAATCGGGGTCACATGCTCACTTCCGTAGCCACCGGGGAATCTGAGAAGAAGGTCTGGTATGTTCTCACACCAGGAGTCTATGAATCTGGGGTTCAGAATACTGTATGCCCCACCTGTAAATAACTATCGAGTTTGGCTTCACGCACGGTGACTTTGATGGCTTTTCCTTGTTGGCAAGAAGATAAATTTGTCTTTTAAAATAATTTCTTTGGGGCGCCTGGGTGGCTCAGTCGGTTAAGCGGCCGACTTCGGCTCAGGTCATGATCTCGCGGTCTGTGAGTTCGAGCCCCGCGTCGGGCTCTGTGCTGACGGCTCGGAGCCTGGAGCCTGTTTCGGATTCTGTGTCTCCCTCTCTGTGACCCTCCCCCGTTCATGCTCTGTCTCAAAAATAAATAAACGTTAAAGAAAAATTTAAAAATAAATAAATAAATAAAATAATTTATTTAAGGGAGTTTTTGGTTTTTTTTTTTTTTAAACAAGAGAATATTGGACATAGAATTCAGGACAGTAGAGACTCTTGGGGTAAGGCAGGCAGCAAATATCAATAATGTTCTAATGGTGGAGTCTGATGGTGGGCTCGTGTGTATGTGTTTTGCTCCCCTGGTCTTTTGCACACATGCATGATGTCAGTCAGAGTCCCGGATGGAAAGAGATAGTACACTCAAAGCGGGTAATTTGGAGCCCCATGGAGACAGGGACAATTGCAAAAGTAGAGACAGAAGGCGGGTAGCCCTATGGAGTGCAGTGCCATTCTGCTGCCTCTGGGGGGTCCTATCACCATCTTTAGCTGAAAGGGGCAAAGGAGGGAGTGGCTCTTAGGCACTGGAGCTGGGGCCATCTGGCACCATCTGCCATAAGGCAGTGGCCCCCATGGAGGGAGCTCTTGGGGGGGGGGAGACAAATACTCTGGCCTTTCTCCTCCCAGCCTCTCATCCCCCGCTGATGCCTCCTATCGGCAGAGCCCCACACAACCAAAAACTAGATGTGGAGGAAACCGGCTGATGTAAACCTTGGGTGAACCTCTTGAGGCAGCCCAAAGACCTTTTTACACACGTGTGCCCCTTATATTCTTTGTAAAAATGTGTTTAAATTTTAAATTGAGATGTAATTCATATACCGTGAAATCTGCCATTTTAAAGCGTGAGATTCAGTGGTTTGGGTCAAGTCACAAGGCTGTGCCACGGGCGTCATGATCTGATGTCATACGTTCTTTTGTAGGTATTTCCAACACGCTTGAGAAATCCAATGTCGGGGAGGGGAGAGGAGGGGCCCATTGGAGAAAAAAATAGTAAGCAGCTCCATTATCTCTGACTCAAAGACATGTGTGGAGGGCCCTGGACTCAGTTTCCCTTTTCTTAGAAGATGTTACTAGAGGCCCCTGGAGGTCAGCGTAGACTGAGTTGGAGAGACCCAGGCTTGATTCTTGCCCCTCCCTCCGCTCTGGACAACCTCGGTTTCCTCATTTATGAACTGGGCAGCTTCTGAGTGCCTCTGTCTACTAAGGCTGCAAAGAGCAAACATTGATGAAAACCCCTTCGCCCGGGGCCTGGCCCTCCACGGTGGCAGCCAGACGTGAAGCATCACAAAGACTCCACCTCCAGCGCGCGGGACTCTTCCTGTCATTTCGGTGCTGTTACCGTTAGCTCTGCTCTCCGGGAGATGCCACCAGCACGTCACCTGCCCAGGGTCACCCAGTGAACAAGAAACAGAATCAGCATTGGACACGGAGTCAGTCCATTTGCTTCCGAATTCTCCACATGAGGACCAAGAAACTTGGTAATACTCTCTTGGGGGCTCCAGTAGGACCCTTATTGCTTAAAAAATTTTTTTAAGGTTTATTTATTTATTTTAAGAGAGCAAGAGAGCAGGGGAGGAGCAGAGAGAGAGGGGGAGGGAGAGAGAGAGAGAGAGAGAGAGAGAGAGAGAGAGAGAGTCCCAAGCATGCTCCACACTGTGAGCATGAAGCCCGATGTGGGGCTCAAACTCATAAACTACAAGATCATGACCTGAGGGGCACCTGGGTGGCTCAGTTGGTTAAGCATCCGACTTTGGCTCACGTCATGATCTCATGGTTCCTGAGTTTGAGCCCTGCGTCGGGCTCTGTGCTGACAGCTCAGAGCCTGGAGACTGCTTCAGACTCTGTGTCTCCCTCTCTCTCTGACCCTCCCCCGTTCATGCTCTGTCTCTCTCTGTCTCAAAAATAAATAAAACATTAAAAAAAAAAAAAAAGATCACGACCTGAGCCAAAATCATGGGTCGGATGCTTAACCAACTGAGCCACCCAGGCTCCTGCTTTTTAAAAATTTTTAACTGTGGGGGTGCCTGGGTGACTCAGTCGGTTAAGTATCTGACATCAGCTCAGGTCATGATCTCTCATGGCTCATGAGTTTGACCCCGCGTGGGGCTCTCCTCTGTCAGCCCAGACCCCGCTTCAGATCTTCTGTCTCCTTTTCTCTCTGCCCCTCACCCACTCACGCTCTCTCTCTCTCTCTGTCAAAAGTAAATAAACATAAAAAATAATGAAAAATAAAAATTTTAATTGTGATAAAATATACATAACACGAAATTTACCATGTTCACCATTTTTAAGTGTTCAGTTCTGTGGCGTTAAGTACATTCTCGTGGTTGTGCAGCCCTCCCTACCACCCATCTCCAGAACGCATTATGTCTTGCAAACTGAGACTCTGTCCCCCCAAAACACTGACTCCCCACCCCCTCCTGGAGCCCACCATCTACTTCCTATCTCTGTGAATGGGACTCCTCTAGGGACCTCATCCAAGTGGAATCCTACAGTATCTGTCCTTTCGTGTCTAGCTTATTTCACGGAGTATAATGCTCTCGAGGTTTATTCGTGTTGTAGCAGGTGTTGGAACTGACTTCCCTTTTAAGGCTGAATAACATTCCGTCGTGTGGATGTACCTCATTGTGTTCATCCAGTCTTCTGTTGATGGACCCGTTGATGGGGTTGCTTCCACATTTGGCCGTTGTGAATCATGCTGCCATGAATGTGGGTGTGCCAATATCTCCTTGAGACCCTGCTTTCAGTTCTTTGGGGTCACACCCAGAAATGGACCTGCTAAGTCACGTGATAATTCTGTGTCGTTTTTTGAGGAACTATCGCGCTATTTTCCATAGTGACGGTACCATTTTACATTCTCACCGACAGTGCACAAGGGTTCCAATTTCTTCATATTGTCACCAACACTTGTTATTTTCTCGAGTGTTGTTTGTTTGTGCGGTTTATTTATAGCAGTCGTTCTAATGTGTGTGAAGTGAACCTTATTGCTTTTTAAATTTTTTATTTAGACATAGGGAGTTGAGCTTTATTAAACATTTAATATAGGGATTGCTAGTGGTGACAAATATATATCTGATGAAAAAAATATACATGTGCCGCTGGTGAGTGCATGAAACATTTTGCTGATGGGCTGTGTGACCGGAAAAGTCTTGAAGACCCCTTAGTCAACTCGGTTCTATGTAGAGGGCATTTTAGATCATCCTTGTATTTCCAGGCCCAAGATAATAAAGTCCAGAGGTTGAATGAGGCAGTCTATTTCATCTTTCAAGGTCCAGCAACAATGTCCCCTCCTCCAGGAAGCCTACCTTGCCTTCCCAGACACAGCTCCAGCCTCCCTACTCTGGGCTCCTCAGCCCAGGGTCCAAGGCTCCCTCTTTCTGTCCCAGCCCTGACCATGGTGGGGTGGGGGGGCGCGGTGTGTGTGCCTGGAGGCTGAGGGATTTCTGGGGCCCCACCAAGGCCCAGGCACAGAGTGGGTCAGGCAGGTTGCTGAGTGCATGAATGAATGAAGAGTCCGTAGAGGCCTCTGAGATCGGTATGAACTGAAGACGCCTGGCTGTGCAGAGGTGGGGAGGGTCGGGTGAAGCTCTGCTCACCGGGGCCATATTCGGATGCGGAGGCAGCCGCAGGCCAGACATCGGAGGCCAAGGTTGAGGAAGCGCGTCCAGCGGAAGAGCAGGCGGTGGGAGGTGCGCACGTAAAGGCTGCCGGAGGGGTCCACAGCCTTAAGTGCAGCCAGCGGGGTGTAGCGGGCGTTGGTCTGTCGGCGCAGGGGGGGTCTGGGTGAACTGATGACCTTGACGATGACCTATGGGGTGGAGCCCTGAGTTCTTGGATTCAGGGAGGCGGGGTTTGCAGGGTGGGGCACACTCCCATCCCCCCCCCCCCCCCCCCCCCCGAGAGCCGCGTCTTTGGGGTTCTGCCCTCCCCCTCCCCCCACTCACCTGGGCCACATCCTGTGGGCTCTGCCCTACGGAGCGAAAGAGCTCCCTGGAGGCTGGGAGGTAGAAATCTCGGAAGTAGTGCAAGGTGTCAGGGTCGGTGTCTGGGAAGTCGGCCGTGGAAACCTGCTCCAGGAGCTTCCCCTCAAAGTCAGTGACCACTGGACCAGGTTCCACCAGGGTGATGCTGGGGATATAGGGAGGGGCACCAGGGCCTGGTACCCCGACCCCCTCGCGGCCCCATTAATGTCCCTCTCCTCCTCGCTCTCCCCATCCTTCCTGGTTCCCCAGCCCATCCACTGCCCTTCCCCTGGTACCGCCCATCCTCTTCCCATACCTCCATTTTCCTCGTTCCTGATTCCATTTCCCCACCATCACTGCCTTCCCACCCCACTCCTCCTCGCTGCTGCCTCCGTTTCCCTTGTCTTTCCCCACCACTGTCTCCCGTTCCCCCGTCACTACCCAAACACCAGCCTCACAAGATGTTGAACTGCAGCAGCTGGACAGCCAGGCTCTCAAAGAATCCCTCCAGGGCGAACTTGGAGGCTGCATAGACTTCATTGAACACGACACCTGAGAGGATTGGAGGAGGTTGAACCCTTTCCACCGGAGAGGATTGGAGGAGGTTGAGCCCTTTCGGGTCTGGGTGATGGGCTTGTGGGTCCGGAGGGACATGGGGTCTTCAGGAGACAGAGCAAAGAGGGTTTGAAGATCAGGATGAGGGGCTATCGAGGGCCAACATGGTGAGTGTATGTATGTGTGATGGGAGCATATGGGCTCAGGATTAGTTTGTCCTGGGTTTCCCTGTGCTCCACCTGTCCTTAGCCCTGGAAAACCCTTCTTCCCTCCATCCTCTAAACCTCTGGGCCACTTGAGCATAGGATTTCCAGGGCCCCTGAAGTCAAGTCCGATTCACTGGGGCTCTTATCTGTTTTTATTAAGAGGGAATGTAGCCCCTGAGGTTAGGAGGTGCAGCTGGAAGAGGGACCAAAGAGATGGGGCTGAGTAGTAGAATCAGATTCTTAACAAGTAAGGGGGATTCTTTAAGGGGCCTGCTGAGGAGGGGGGCGGATCCCAGGGAGTTTCCTTGGGGAGGAAGGGAGTCTAGAGGGACTCAAGGAGGAAAGACCCAGGAGCCTGGATGGCAAACAGGTGTTCTCCATAGTAGGCCAATAGCAGACATCACTGAGCAATCACTGCTCTCCGTTTCTGCAGAACCTCAGAGCCCCAGAGCTAGACGTCGCCAGGGATTGGTTGGAGGTGTTTGGCAAGAAAACGTCACAGAGGAGTTCTGACGGTTCTTTTGGGTTTGGGGAGATGGGAGAGACTTGTAGAGGTGTTGGGAAGTAGGTCTGATACTGGATGTGGATGGCCATTGGCAGTATTTGTAAGACCACTGCCTCCTCTTACAGTATGGTGGACATAGACTCTTCCCGAAATTCTTCCTTCAGAGCTTTGGAATCCTTCCCCACACGGGCTCATTTGGAGTATGAGCTAAAACCTATTTGCCATCCTTCCGGCCTGGGGAGGGTCAGACACTGGGGGGATTCGCAGGGCTGGGTCCCCAGGGCTTACCCTGCAGCCCCATCACACTGCTGACCACCACAATGTGGCCCTTTCTCCTTTTCTTCATGCCAGGAAGCACAGCTCTGACGAGACGCACAGCCCCGAAAAAGTTGGTATCGAAGACGTTCTGCATGGCAGCTAGGCTGAGCCCCTCCAAGGGCCCCACCAGGCCCACTCCAGCATTATTCACTAAGGGGGGGGGTGAGGTTACATTGAGGTCCCCCAAACCTTTCTAGTGCCACTCCTGTAGGGACACTCCCTGGATCATCCCATCCCCTGCTCCAAATTCAGGGCCAGGCCAGAGTATCTCGAGTGGAAGAGTGTGGAGCCCTGGTGATTTTTACATATAGTTTAACATTTGTTATAGGGACCCTGAACCCTGGGTGGGGGGGAAGGGCTGCTGGGAACAGCCTCCCCTTAATACATGAGCCGTTCAGCTCTGACCCCACATTGCATCAAAACAGCCACACCTGCCCTCCTTCAAAAGCCTCTGAGGGAACTTGTGTCGCTTCTTCAACAGAAGCTCTTTCCCCAAAATGACTCATCAGAGTAATTTTTCCAACTGCATATGGTTTTCTCCAAATGTGGGAAGTTCTATTCAATAAAATCCATCCTACACCCAGGACTCAAGTTTATTCTTGTATCCTTAATAAACAGGTACCCTGGGCTTTTAGCCGGCTTGTCTACCCCTTCTGTCCAGGGCTACAGGTTTCTGCTGAAGCAGGAAAGCTGGTGCTCAGACAGTGGAGAGGATTCGCTGGGACGAGGACCTGTGGTTAGGGCAGGGAGGGGAGTGACCCCCGGGGGCTGTTCGGTCTCACCCAGCACGTCCACTTCCCCTCCCTGGATGCAGCTGAGACACTGGGCCACTGACTCGTCACTGCACACGTCCAGCTGGGCCACGGCGAGGGTCTGCCCCAGAGCCTCTCCAGCAGCTGCTTCCAGTGCCCCCTTCTTTCCCAGGTCCCTCATGGTGGCCACCACTGGGAACAGAGACCGGTGTTGGGTCAGGCACTGGGCTCCTTTTCCCTCTGCATTCATTTGCATGTATTTCCATAATCTTGCATGAACAGTCACAGAGGGATGGGGACCCATAGGTTTACCTACTTACATTCACTACATGGCCACAAATGCATATTTGTGTACATTCACTTACATGTACTTTCATCCATTCATTCATCCATCCTTTACTGAGCACCTACTTAGTATCCACTGTGCCCTATTCTAGGTGCTGAGACTATTGCATGAAATGAGATAGGCAAAGTCCCTGGCTTCACAGAATGTATAGCCCAGGAAGGAAGCCAATAAAATAAACACAGAACATATTGCCTTGAGGAAAGAAATACATACTTAGGGTCAGTGTATGTGTGTGTGTGTGTGTGTGTGTGTGTGTGTACATGCAAATAGCCAAGTTTCCATCATCTACAGAAATTTCAGCTTGTTGAATACCTGCCATGTGCCAAACACTGTGCTGAACACTTTTATAAACCCTACCTCTAATCCTTCCAATGATTAGGACTCTAATCCTCCCTATGATTAGGCCACTGACTAATTTTCCAAAGATGGCCACAATATCTTTCATCGCATACGCTCTTTGAGAACTTTGCTGCTCCCCCTCAAGTCATGAAATCTCATGTCCCTCTCCTTGAATCTTGTGACTAGCCGGGAGTCAATAGAATAGGGTGAAGGTAACATTGCATGGCTTCTGGGATTCAGCCAGAAAAGATGCTGCAGTTTCTGCCTTGTTTGCTGTAACGTTCACTGTCAACATCTTCAGCCACCTTGTAGCGGCCCAGCTATTCCCGAGACTACCTTGCTGGGAGGAAGCCCAAGCTAGCCAGATAGAGGGACCACATGGAGAAGCCCTGAGGTTCATGCCTGCCCAGGCCCATGACTACCCCGCACTGTTCCAGTTGTAGCCTTTGACCCTGAGCCAGAACTGCCTGGCCGAGCCCTTCCAAATTTATGGCCTTTGTAAAGCATGAGAGACAGATGATTACAGTTGTTCTATTACACCATAAGTTTTGGGATGATTTGCTGCTTAGCAATAGAAGCCAGGACAAGTAGGTGAAGTGGCTGACACACTGAGGCTCAGCAAAGTGGAGTTCCTTGTCTGTCCCGCCCCTAGTAAGTGTTAGAACTGAGACTTGAACCTGGGTTTGATGGCGTGCTGAGCTCAAATACCTGCGTACCTGATTGTACCCCTCGTGCATGTACCCACAATCACACATGCACAGCCCTGGTGGGCACTTTCACATGATCCGTGGGCCCGTGTGATTCATGGGTGTTGCACAGATGAATGGGATCACATGCATCTACATACAGTGACAAGTGTGGCCACAGGGACTGGGTTGCCTGGGTTCAAATCCGGGCTCTGCCACTTTCCAGCTGGGCGACCTTGGGCAAGGATCTTTGGCCCAATGTGCCTCAGTTTCCTCATTTCTAAGATGGAGCTAATGGTAATGGCCACCTCATAGAGGTGATACGGGGATTAACTGATACACGTGACGCGCGACACGTTGATGAGAACCTGGCACATTGTAAGCACTCGGTAAACATCCTTCACACCTGATCTTCGCCAAAAGGCCGGGAAGTGATTGAATAAACATCCCTCAGCAGTTTTACACACTCACTGCGTGTGCACAGAGACACGTGCAGTGCTATGGCTTCCTTGCACCCTGGCCCTCAGACTGTCACACCCAAAGCTGTGTGTGTGTCTAAGACAGAGGGCAGAGGGCTGGGAGAATCAGCCCCGCCAACTGGGGCAATGCCCTTGCCCCCTGCAACCTCCTCTTACGTAGTGGCCCTGTGCCCACTTCAGCTCCAGCGTGCTCTGGGTCAGAGGTTCCCGGGGGGGGGGGGGTGCAGACTGGCGCACTTTACTCCAGAGTTGCAGGAGGCCAGGTCCCTAGATTTAGAGCCCCCCCACCCCCTTAAGCCCCCAAGGTCAGGGTCACTTAAGAGGCTTATTTCGGAGCGGTAATCAGGGGAGGGGTGGGGGAGGGGAGTCCTAGGGAATGCCAAGTGGAGCCTCCGGGAAGCCCTCCCCACCAGCCCTTTAAAAAATATCACCAACCTCCCACTTCCTACCACACTCTACCCTTGTTTTAGTTTGCTTCTTAGCATTTATTGGCACTAGACATATTATACAATTTTAAAATCTGTTTATTGTCTGTTCTCCCTCTCCTCCCTCACACCACTGCTCGGGGCAGAGATTTTTGTCTATTTTGTTCAGAGCTGTGTTTCCAGCACCTTGAATAGTGCCTGATGCCCAGTAGGTGCACAAGAAATATTGGTTGGATGAAGGGGTGATTCCTGAGCAGAGGTGGGAAGGGGGCCTCCAATGTGTCCTGGGTCCTCCTCAAGCCCACAAATACAGCTGAAGGGATGGGCTAGTGGAAATAGTGCCAGGACGGCTGAAGGTCCTCAGAAGCCGTGCCCACCCCTGCCCTTCCCGGCCCCACCCTGGGCCTCTAACCTTGGTAGCGCTGCCTGGGGTCATGAGCCAGCTGTACTGCGAGCTCCAGGCCAATTCCCGACGAGCAGCCTGAGATCAGTACAGTCCGGGGTGCGTCGGCCATGTTGATCCCTCCCTGGATGGGTGACCTCTGCTGGCCAGCACCTGACTCCTGCCACCCATCCCTTGGCTCCTCTGCCCCCTCCTAGACACCCTCCAACGGATTCCCCGCAAGGGGAAGGGGTCCCAGATGATGCCAATTCCGAACGGACCCTGGACAGGCAGCTGGGAAGAAACCTTTAACCTCAAAATAGCCTCTTTCCTTTATCTGTGAAAAATTTCTTCTCCTCACTGCTACACTCATAACTAGGGTCTTTTTATTATGATTTCAAATTATTTAGGGCTGGGGGAACTAGCAGGGGTATTCCTTTCCTGTCTCTATTCTGGGCAAAGAATCTCTGATTGGAGGGAGAGAATGAGAGAAAATGACAGCGAGTGTGGTCCCAGAAGGGTCCTTTCAAAAAGGGGAATGGGCATAGATATGTCCGAAGATGGGGTTAGACTAGGAAGAACTTCCCAGCAAGGCAGGGCAGGGCAGGGCAGGGCAGGGCAGTATCTTTATGAGAATCTTTTAGCAGGAGAAGTCTTAGCCTCAAGGTCCCTGAGGAGGGAGGAGGAGCAGCTTGGGGAGATTCCCTCTCTCTCCCCACCCCACAGCCCCCATTTTGCCCTCAGGCCAGATGGGGCCCCACCCCTCCTCTCCTGGGACACAGAGACTCTTTGTCCGTGGAGCCAGAGCCTGGGAGGGAGACACTGCCGGCTTCTCCCTCTTCCCCATGGTGGGGCAGTTTAGGGCCCAGGATACGCCCCTTGGGTTCCTCCTTGCAGAAGCACCCTGAGATCCTGCAAGTCTGTGCTTGTTCAATTGCACAGACAGCTCCATGTGACCCCCTGGGGGGGGGAGGGAACTTCACAGTGTGGGGTCCCAGTAGGATGAGAGACAGCTCTGCCTCACCCCAGACGTGGCAGGGATCCACCTCCTCGCCACCTCCCCCTGCGGCAGTGCCCTGTTTTCAGATAGGGCAAGACTCCCCCATTTAATAGGGGCGTATGTGAAGATTTGGAATTGGGGCTAGGGCATCCATTTGGGGACCTGAGTCAGGGAGAGGGGAGAGGATGGCTAGAGATGGAGATGGGACCCTTTGTTTGAAGGTTAAGAGTTTGGGGGGAAGTAGAGAGCTATGTTTTGGAACGCACGTCGAGGGTTTGGGGGTGAGGCCAGGACATCCAATTCTGGAATTTAGGTGGGGAAAGGAGAGTTTGGGGTAAAGCTGGGAACCACACTTTGTAATCTGGGGTGAGGTTGGAGGTGGGATCAGGATTGTCTATTTAGACACCTGAAGGGAAGGCCTTGGGATGAAGCTGGTACCTTTCATAGTGTGACTAAGCACTGGGGTAAAGGAAATGAGTGAGAATTGGGCATCAGGCTGGAACCCCATTTGGGGGCCTGGGTGAGACAGAATAGATTTGGTACAAAGCTATACCCCTTAATTCCAGGGCTTGGATGGAGGCTGAAGGTTTGAATGAGGCTAAGACTTCCCTTGAGGGAGCCTGTTAGGAGGAAGGAGTTTGGGGTAAGTCTGGGACCCCGAATTCTAAGGCTGGGTGGGAGTGACCCTTTTCCTGCACTGTGGGGTGGGGCATAGAGGACCCAGCTCCTTGCCCAGGGCTCCAGCCTTGGCCGGCCAATCAGCACTCAGCACAAACTTTCCCAACTCCCCCACCAGCTGTCAGCCATCCCCCCCCCTCCGTCCAGCGAGCCCCGCCCGGCCGGGCTCTGGAGCGCAGGGCGAGGCCAGGGCGGGGTCTCCCGCAGTCTCCTGCCGATCCCGAGTGGAGCCGGCCGCGGCAAGTGAGCGCACGGAGCCCGAGGAGACGCCGCGCCCCGTAGACGCCCCGGCCGGTCCCCGCCTTGCGTGTGGGGCCCGCCGGGATGGGGAGTCGCCGAGGCCTGAGCCAGCCGCGGGCCGGCCTCTGCCTGCTCCTGGCCTCGCTGCAGCTTCTGCTCCGGACGCAGGCCGGTGAGTCCGGAGGGAGGAGATAGGAAAAGGACCCCGGTGCAGGATCTAACGAGGTCCTAAAGATGGGGTGGAGTCAGGAATGGGGGGGGGGCGTGCAGGGGGGGCGCGCGCGTTGCGCGTGGATAGGGTGTTGTGTTCGGGCTCGCGTGTCAGACTCTGGGCGATTTGTGGGTGTGACAGCTGGCAGGAGGGGGGAAACGTGTGGCCGTGTTTTACTGGTGGATGCGTTGGAATGAATGCGACGTAGAGTTGTGTGTGCGGCAATGTGTGTGTGAGGCCATTTGAAGTGAAATCGTGTGTGGGAAAGTGGGTGTGGGAGTTGACGACTATTGTATGAATGTGGGTGATGGGTGATTCCTGGCCAAGGGTATGGTGATTGTGAGTTGTGGGTGTGTCTGTGTGGGGCTGACCTAAGAGAATAATCGTGTGAGTGTTACGCGTATGATTGTTTGTCTTTGGGTGACCCGATGAGGGTCGGTTGTGATTCTGGGGCGTAAACAATCGCCCATGAGGACGTGAGTGGGTGATTCTGGGGGTGAAGGTGAGTGGACGAGTAAGGGAGGGGGCTAATCGGGGACTCAGAGTTTCCTTTCCATCTCCCCTAATGGCTGCATCCTATTCTCCCTCTCCCTCCTCTGCCTCCAATTGGCGCGCGCCCACCTCCTCAGTCCCCACTTCTCCCCCCTCCCCCCACCCCGCTCTCCCCAGAGCCGCGATCAGCACCATGGACAGGGCCTCGGGAGGGCCGCGGTGAGGGGCGAGGCGGGGCGGGGCGCGGGGCGGGGCGGGGCGGAGCGCGGGCGGGGGCGGAAGTGGAAGTTGCTCCCCCCAGCCGAGCGAGCTGCGGGTGTTTTTCCCGAGGAATTTCTCAGGGGCCCCCAGGGTCCCGGGGGCCGGCGGACGGGTGAGTCAGCGCTGACGCACGCCCAGCTGCGCGCTTTTGGCTGGACGCCGAGCTCCGCCCCACAGGGTTCGCGGTTGGGGGCGCCCAGGGGTTTGGGAAGATTGTGGTCCCTCAAGTGGCATCTCTGGTCTGAGAGAGGCTGGGCTAGAGCCTCCTGGAAATCGCTCCCTAGGGTGAGCTCAGTCCCCCAACACACACACACACACACACACACACACACACACACACACCCCATCCTGCACTTTCTCACTTTCTCTGGAGTTCAGGGAGGTGCCTGTTCACGTGGATTATCCTAAATTGGCCTATGTCCCGTTCCCATGCTGACACATCCATACATTCGTGCCATCATAGGCATCCATTCAAAATATAAGCCCTCTGGGACACCCCAAAGTGAAACACCGGGGCCCACGCCCCAGGCAAGCCCAGCAGCCACCCGCCACAGGGTCACAGCCTTTGTCATCCTCCTACACGTTCCAACTCTTGCACATGTGTGCACTGGTATCCACACAATACAGTCAGCATTCACAACCAGTCACCTGCTCGCCGACTTGTCCGTACTCTCCCATGTGACCACAGTTCCCCATCTCAAGTGTCGCCTATTATAATCACGGACTCACCTGCGTGACCAGCCGGACTGTGAACTCACTGCCAGGAGATACCCACCCACACATCAAATAGCTGCACCTCGGCTCTCCATTGTAGGCCAGATCCTTGGCCTATGCTGACAACGTGCTCAGCCATTCCCTGGTCCATACAGAGTCATGCACGTGCCTACACAATCTCATGTACACAGTAGCACCCACACCCACACCTGTGCTCTCCTGAACATCTGAGGAGATCCCAACCATGCCCCAGCCTAGTTAGGCCCTGCCTGCCTCCCTTCATATCCTAGACCCCATCCAACATCTTCCTGGGGCCCTGACCAGCACAGGAGAGAGAGTGGGGGAAGGTCAGGCTGGGTCCCTGACAGACCCCCACCCTCTGACCCTGCAGGCAGGACTCAATGCCTCTTGTGTGTCCCCTTGTCACAAAGCCAGCCATGAAAAGAAAGGGCAGTCAGTTTCTGAAAGGTCACTACAGAAGATATGCAAGATTGAAGCAAGAGACATTTGGGTTAGGTGCTGAGAAGGACTTTTTAAATGTGAGTGAGCAGCTGGTTGAGGGGACACCCATTCCTGCTGCATCGAGACAGGGGTCTGGGTGAGGGGAAAGCCTGGGAGAGCCACACTGTACGGGGTCGTGACTCTCAGCCCTCCCTGGGGCTCCAGCTTGGAGAGGGGGCAGCTGGGATGATCATTCCATGGGGGAGTGACCCTTGTGGTTGACAGAGCCTGGGAGCCCAGATCTTAGTCTCAGGGGACTGTAACCCAAATACCTCTTAATGACAGCCTAGCCAGAGAACAGGCAATTAGAGACGGGGCTGGTGGTGGCAGCAGCAGAACAGGGGTGTGTGTGTGTGTGTGTGTGTGTGTGTGTGTGCGTGTGTGTGTGTGGATGGAGAGAGAGGGGGATGAGGAGAGTAACCCCCGCCAGATATGCGTATATATGTATATATATATGTATATGTATATCTATCTATCTATCTATCTATCTATCTATCTATCTATCTATCTATAGAGAGAGAAAGAGGGAGAGGGAGAGAGAGGAGGGACAGAGGGACAGAGAGACAGAGAGGAAGGAGAACCATTGAAGTACCAGGAGACACGCAGAAAGAGCTAGGAAACAAGAGAGTGAGAGAGACAGACTGATTCAGAGTTGGATGCAGAGAAAGACCTGGAAAGACCAACATAGAAAGTGGGACAGAGAGAGGGCAGGGAGGGGGAGAGGAGAAAGACAGAACAGGAGGTTGGAGGCAAGAGTGAGCGGAGGCTGGAATAAGGGTCTGTAAATCTGGAGAATGAAGGGTCTGACCCAGGAGGAGCTGGGATGGGGGTCCCTCATCCAAGCCCCTATCTCCCCCAAGTCTGGCCCCCCACCCTCACTCCCAATGGTGAGGTCAGTAGAACCGCCCCCAGGGTGAGGTCATGGACAGATTTGACAGAATCTGACTCCTGCCAAGAGGCTGGGTCAGGGGGTCAGTGGGACAGTCTGCTGGGGGGAGGGGAGAGCAGGCAGGGGCTTTGGGCCCAGACGAAGCCCCCGCCCTCCCCTGCCCAAGCCATGTGGTTCCACTTAGCACTGGCCTGCTGTGTGGGGTGGGGCTGGTAGGATGGCCTGGATTAGGATCTGGTTGGGCCAGACCAGTTCCCTCCTTTGCTAGGATAAGAGGGATAGGGTCAGAGGGAGGAGGTCAGGAGGGATAGGGTCAGAGGGAGGAGGTCAGGAGGTTATTAGAGAGAGGCAGTCATCAGGAGGAGGTCAGAGAAGGTGATAAAATGGGGAGGTCACAGGTCAGATGGAGGAGACTGGGTTAGGCAGAAAGAGGAGGTCATGGGTGATGGTGATCAAGGAAGGAGGGGGTCAGAAGGAAGAAGTCAGGAGAGGTAGTGGTGAAAGGGAGTAGATCATGGGTGATGATCAGGGAGGAGGAATTCAGAGGAAGTGGCAGTCAAAGGAGGAGGTCAGAGGGAGGAGGTGGGGGAAACACACACTAGGAGCCCCCCCTCTCCAAGCGGGTTTCCCCTGGCAGGGGGCTTCAGGCTGGGAAGCAGCCCCAGGGAGTTGGTGCGGGGGAGAGCAGAGAGGGGGACAGTCTGGCTCTGGGGCTCAGGCCAGGAAGCCTTGATTCATCCCAGAAGTAGGTCAGCTTTTTTTTTTTTCCCCTACCAAAAACCAAGCGGGGGGGGGGGGTGGTGGGGAACAGGAGTCAACAGGCTGACGAGGCTGGAACAGCTGTGGGGTGGTGAGATGGGTCAGGTCCCGCGCCTGCTCCTTCTCTCTGACCCACAAACACCATGGGGGGCTGAAGCCCCCAAACCTGAGCTACTCACATGGAGTCCTAGATTTGTTTTAACTGCCCTGCACCCCGGCTTCTCTCTACAGCAGACCCTGTGGATGTGCTGAAGGCCCTGGGTGTGCGAGGGGGCCAGGCTGGGGTCTCTGAAGGGCCTGGCTTCTGCCCCCAGAGGGCCCCAGAGGGTGACCGGGCATTCAGGGTTGGCAAGGCCACCACACTTGGGATCCCTACGTGGGAGCTTTTTCCAGGTGAGTCAGTGCAGGAGGGGTTGGGGGGAGTCATCCTGGGAGCATGGGTCTCTGCCAGGCCCTCTAAGCTGCCCCTTTCCCTCTGCCCCTTCAGATGGGCACTTTCCCGAGAACTTTTCCGTGCTGATCACTCTGCGGGGCCAGCCAGCCAACCAATCTGTCCTTCTGTCCATTTATGATGAGGGTGGTGCTCGGCAGCTGGGCCTGGCTCTGGGGCCAGCTCTGGGTCTCCTAGGTGACTCCTTCAGCCCCCTCCCCCAGCAGGTCAACCTCATGGATGGCAGGTGAGTATAGGGAAGGTTGGGGTCCAGAGAGAAGTGGGGTGAGAAGCACCCCCCACTGAGACTGTCCTCTTGCAGGTGGCACCGTGTGGCAATCAGTGTGGATGGCAGGATGGTGACTCTGGTGGCCGACTGTGAACCTCAGCCCCCCACGTTGGGCCAGGGGCCTCGATTCATTAGCACGGCTGGACTCACTGTGTTGGGAACCCAGGATCTCGGGGAGGAGACTTTTGAGGTAGGGGTTCAGTGGTCGGGGAAACTGAGGCAGGGGACGGGAAGGCGTTTTGGCCAGCTTCACCCCAGGTCCAGGAAGCTGAGGAGAGGGAGTGGAATGCATCGTTGTGCATCTTGTGGTGCGTGAGATTGTAGAGCCACAAAACAACAGTACGCGATAGTGCATACTTGACTCGTGGTAGAATACGGTGGAGACGTGGGACTGTACTGGTTGCTACGATGGTGCGTGACTGTGTGTGGTTGTGATGTGTGTCCCCTCCAGGGGGCCAGGGACCACATTCATCTTGTTCCCCTCCTTATCCCCAATACCTTAAAGGGCACCTGGCACATATTAGGTGTCAGGTGCCTGGGGGCAAAGGAATAAATGTGCCTCTGATGGGACAGGTGTTGTAGGGTATGATTTATGGCTGTGATTTGGTGTGACCGTGACAGAATCTTCCTCCCTCTCAGAGGGATTGTGGGGGCTGTGGTGGGGCCACCCCCTCTTTATACTTATGGGGCCCTGGGTAGAGAAATACCAAGCCTTGGTGCTTGGAATAGGGTGTCAGAGTCAGCCTGTGACTTTCTTTCCCTGGCCCCCATCCTCTCCCCAGGGAGATATTCAGGAGTTGCTGATAAGTCCAGATCCTCAGGCTGCCTTCCAGGCCTGTGAGCGGTACCTTCCTGGCTGTGACAACCTGGACCCTGTTGGCACAGGGGTAAGTGAGGCGTTTGTCCTGAGGTCAGGCTGAATCATCCCTGGATCCAGATCTCAGGAATGAGTGAATTCTGACCCCTACCTGGGACTGAGTGACTCCTGCCCTCAAGAAGATCCTAGGCATGAGTGACCTTGATCTAAGTCACATAACTGAGTGATTCTTGGATCCAGATCGTATGCTTGACCCTAGGTCACAGGACTGAGTGAGCCCTGGGTTCAAAACATGGGACCAATGAGCCATGTGCCAGCATGGTCCCAGATGACTGAGCCATGGGGGCTCCACTGAGGGGCTCTGGACCTGATGGAGGTCCTCTTCCCAGGCCCCCCAGGGTGAGCCAGAAACTCCAGCCCCTCGACGTAAGGGGAAGGGAAAAGGGAAGAAAAAAGGGCGAGGTTGTAAGGGGAAGGGCAGGAAGAAGAAGAAGAACAAGGAGACTTTGACCCCAAGCCTACCTCCTGGCTCCCTGGAGAACCAGGTAAGGGATCTGCAGCCACTCACCTCTGCTCTTTGACTGCCTGACCTCTGGTCTCTGATTCCTACTGACTGCTGGTACCTCATCCAAGTTCTATGCCTTTGGTCTCCAATCCCTGACCTTTGACTTGTCTCAGCTGACTGATATCTATGTCTGTGTGGCAGGGGGGCTGGAACTGTCTTATGAGCTTTCTCATCTCTGCTCCTCAATGTCCAGTTTTTGGGGCTGGAGGAAAGGGGCAAACCCAGATGATTACCTTATATTAGGAGGTTCTTGATGGAGGCTACTGCTTAAGGGCAGCAATTAGCTGGAGTGAATAATGGGTTCATTAGTTAGAGTGTCATTGTTTGGGATTGATTGGTCTAGGTAACTGGTGAGGGTTATTCATTGGAGAAGTCTAATTGGGGGGCACTGTTTGGCTCTCCTGATAGAGATTGCGGGTTGGGAGGTCACTAAAGGGAGATATTGATTGAGGTTGATGTTTGAGAGGTTCCTAAGTGGGGGTCATTGTTGGAAGTCATTGATAGAGACCACTGTTGGTGTTATTGTTGTCACTGGTTTAGGGTTAATGGGAAGGGGCCATTGATGGGGATTATTAGTTGGGAAGGAAGGTAGGTCATCAGTAGGGGACCACTGATTAGAAGGCACTAGTGGGGTCACCAGTTATAGTCACCAGTTGCAGAAATGACTTTCAGGGGTCATGGATGAGATAATTGGTTTGGGAGTCCCTGATGGATTATTAGTTGGGAAGGCATTGATGGGTCACTGATTAGTGAAATGACTGTTTGGGGTCATTGGTGGGGTAGCAATAGATGGGCTCGCTTATGGTTGCTTGTTGTTGGAGGATCACTGGTTAGGGGAATAATTGATTAGGGGGTCACTGGTAAGGCTTAGTAGTTGAGGGTCTACTAGCTAGTACTTGTTGTGGAGGGGGTCATTGGTTGGGGAGGTCACTGGATGGGAGAGTAAATGGTTGTAGTCATTGACTGCAGGGGCCGCTGATGGATCACTAGTTACAGGAATAACTAGTTATAGGAATAAAGGCCAGTGATGTGAGTTATTAGTTGGAGGGGTCATTGGTTAAGTCCCTTAGTGGGATCATTAGTCAGGGGATATTGATGGGGGTCATTAATTAGGGAGTCACTAATGGGCCCCTGGTTGTAGGAATCATTAGAGGTCATTAATGGGAGATCATTAGCTGGTGAGTCACTGGGTAGGCATCCTTGGTGCAGGCCATTGGTTGGGGGAGAGTCACTGGTCACATTCCATCTGTTCTCACTGATGTACTAACTCAGTGGAGAGAAAGAAATGATCACTTCAGGCCCAGAAAAAGAACCCCTCCCCAACCCCTTCCTCAGGAAGGGCCTGGGCCTCTACTACCCTCTTTGTGCCCTTGACCAAATTTCTCTACAGCTGTCCAGGCCTCTCTAATTGTGGCCTGGCTGGCTGACCACTGAGCTCTGCCTTGGGAGAAGACATGTGGGGTGGGCTTCTTGGAGTCTGGTCCTGAGTACTGGACCTTGACTGTGGTTATCGAGCCAGCCCCACTCTGCCTTCTAGGTCTCCCAGACCTGACCCAGCCTTGCTCTTCTTCCACACAAGAGGCCTCCCCCTGCTGGCGGCTGTCCTGATCCAGTCAGAACACATTTGCCTCCATTGACCAGTCCCAGTCCCCTACCTTATACCTCGCTGATGGTTTTTTGGGGGAGTCCTCCTTTGCTTCCTTCCTCGGACTGGGCATTGCTGGGGGCGGGGCCAGGGTCTAGCTTCCCCTGGGGGACTAATACTTCTTTTGTCCCTGCTGCAGACCTCCACTGACATCCCCCAAACAGAGACACCAGCTTCAACTTTACCTCCGATTCCCACGCCTTTGGTCATGACCACCACTGTGACTATTGGCCACAATGTCACCATGCTAGAGGTCAGTGGGAAGTGGACAGGGCTGGAAGGGAAGGGGGAAGGGAAAGTCCTGGGAACTGGTGGTGGCAGACAATGAGGACATCAGGGACAAACTTGGGTCTGTCACAATGTTCTCAGGGGCCCCTGGACCCTGACAGTGGAACAGAACTGAGGACCCTGGAGACTAAGTTAGCCAAAGAAGACAAAGAAGGAGGTGACCCTACCATTGTCCCTGTCTTCCGGGCAGCAGAGCAGCCGTCACAGACCCAGTTCCAGATTTTTTCTGTGAGTCTGAGTATTTGGGTGGGGGGGGCGGGGAGGAAGTCCTGCCTGGAACCACATAGGACCACATTTTCTCTTTTGCCTTCTTTTAATCTTGCCTAGAATGCCTTCCCACCACCCCACTGTAGTTGCTAAATATTATCACTATGCTGATGTGACAGGAGCTTCACGAATGGATGGCTCTGTGTATAGAATTACGCATTTGGCCTTTAGTCCAAGCGTGATGAGAAACCTCTTGATCAAGCTCATGGAGCCTGATCGGACTTGGAGCTTTAAAAGCTCTTTCTGGCTGCTGAACAGCATATGGACTGTAGGGGGAGCCAGAGGGGCAGCAGGGAAACCAGTGGTCTGTGCAGCAAGAGCCTGGTGACCTGGAGCAAGGTGGTGACAGCGGGGACAGAAAGAAGTGGACGGATCTGGGCCTGTCTTACTACTGGAGATGGAGAAAGATGCGAGGATGACTTAGCCGATGCATGGTGGCACCTTTGAACAAGATGGGGACGCCTAAAGGAAGAGCGGGTGGAAAGCATCAAGGGTCCCATTTTGGATGTGCTAAACTGGCAACCCCTGCTTGGCATCCAAATGGAGATGCCAAGTGGGTGATTGTTTAGAAGATTCTGGAGTTCAAGGGACATGGTCTAGGCTGGAGATAAAGACTTGGGAACCATCAACCGGAGGGATGCTACCTTTAGCCAAGGGATTGGACAAGATTGCTTTGGAAAATAGTGCAGACTGGGAAGGGTCCCAGGTTCTAGCCTTGGTATTGGGCAAGGGAGGAGGGGAATGCTCATAGCCAACCTACCCTGAGGGCTTGTTATGTGTCGACCATTGTTTTAATTTATTCTTCTTCCTGGGGGACATACACTGTTATCATTTGCCTACTGACTCTGCAGGT
The DNA here is from genome assembly GCF_027475565.1 of Acinonyx jubatus. Classification (NCBI taxonomy): domain Eukaryota; kingdom Metazoa; phylum Chordata; class Mammalia; order Carnivora; family Felidae; genus Acinonyx; species Acinonyx jubatus. The sequence goes on from NC_069383.1 coordinate 158,243,916, forward strand.
GAGGCCATAGGAGTCGAATAAGTTGTTCCCCGTCACCAGATAGTGAGAGGCAGCTCCAGGATTAGGACCCCACAGCACACCCTGAAGTTCATGCTCTTCTCCTTGACCATGGTCAGGGCTCACATGTCTTTTCTGTTCATTCCCCTGCCCCAGGGTGCTGGAGAGAAGGGAGCAAAAGGGGAACCAGCAGTGATTGAACAGGTGAGGGGCCTGGGGCTAGGAGGAGGTGGAGAGGTCTGGGCTAGAACGGGGGTCACACTCATTTCTCCCTCAGGGACAGAAGTTTGAGGGACCTCCAGGAGCCCCAGGACCCCGAGTGAGTGATGGCTGCACCCCCCTCTTCCTTTCTATTCTAGTTGGGGTATTTGAGACCCGGGGGTGGAGGGTTGAGGTGTAACATTGCCATATCATTAAAAGATTATTGCATATTTGAGGCTCAAAGGGTGAATCAAAATAGGGGTTGGGATGTAAAGTTGGGGGGTGGTATGGGTCAATATAGTACTGAGGGGCCAGGAATGGCTCAGTGATGGGTAAGGAGGTCTGCATGGGGTCAGAGTCAGTGGTGGGTCAGAAGTTGGCCTGGCTCGAGCTTTGCACTCCTTATGAACCTCTGTTCTCTGTCCCCAACAGGGGGTGGTCGGCCCCTCAGGCCCTCCCGGCCCCCCAGGATTCCCTGGAGACCCTGGTCTACCGGTAAGAGACTCCCTCTGGGTTGTATCCTTTTGGGGGGGGTGAGGTTTTGGGCCATGTGGCCGAAGGTGGGCATGTGTATGTCTGAACATGGATCTGGGACTGAGGATCTGGACTGGGGCAGGGACTGAGGACACCACACTGAAACTGGCACTGGCCCCACTTGCTCATCTGTCTTTCCATCTGTGAATTGTCACTCTGGCCCATGTCCTGTCTCTGGGGGTGTATCCGCTGCTTTTCTCCTTCCATCTGTCTCTATCCCTGAGTGTCCTTCATCTCTGTCTTTCTCCCTATGTCTCTGTCTCTCCCCTCTCCCCCTCTATCTCTATCTCTCATCTCTGTCTGTCTATCTCTCTGCCTCCATCCCCCTCTGTGTCTCTCCCTCTCTCAGGGTCCTGTTGGCCTCCCCGGAATCCCTGGCATCGATGGGATCCGGGGTCTACCAGGCACTGTGATCATGATGCCGGTAAGAGGGGGATAGGGTAGCGCATCCTTGGGGGGTGTAGTCCTGACCCAGGAGGGGCCTCTCCTTGGGCCCCCCTCATGACTAGCTGCCCCCTAGTTCCAGTTTGCAAGCAGCTCCCTCAAAGGACCCCCAGTCTCCTTCCAGCAAGCCCAGGCGCAGGCAGTCCTGCAACAGGCTCAGGTGAGTGGAAGATAATCAGGGGACCAACGGGGGGTAACGGGAGGACATTGAGGGAGTGACAGCGATGGGGATAATGGAGGCTAGTCGGGGGGCAGGTGGATGTTTGTCTCCTGAAGATGCTCTTTTGGAGGGTGTTGGGGTTTGGTGGGAGACCTGAGGATCTGTTTCCCCCATCTTTCCAGCTGTCTATGAAAGGTCCTCCTGGCCCGGTGGGGCTCACTGGGCGCCCAGGCCCTGTGGTGAGTAAGGAGACTGTACAGAGGAGGGGGACACATCAGTGGAGAAGGGCAACCTCCCTCTAATTCCATTTCCCCATCTCTTTCCTCCAAGGGTCTCCCTGGGTATCCCGGTCAGAAAGGAGAGATGGGAGAAATGGGGCCACAGGTGAGACTGGGGGATGGGGCCAGGATTGGAGGGGAAGGGTCTTCTCCCGGAGCCACAGGATAAAGTGCTGTTTGAGGACAATGACAAAGGGGCTGAGGATACCTTTGCAATTGCTGCCCTTCCTAGAGAATGATTAAAAAGAAGTCCTTTCTCCTTCTTGTTCTTTTTCTTCCTCCTTTTCTCTCCTAGGGTCCCCGAGGCCTTCAGGGACCTCTTGGGCCCCCTGGCCGGGAGGGAAAGATGGTGAGTAACTCGGAAGTCTTTAGGCCATCCCTCATCTATCCCTCAACACCCAACAGGAGTCTTGGCTCCGTGCCCGCAGGGTCTGCTGGTGTCATTGGTGGGATAAGGGCACCGAGGACAGAGAACGGCAGCTCCACTGAGTTTGTCACAAAGGGATCTGGTCGGGTCACAGAGCCAAGGAGGACTTTCTAGAGAGAATGATGCTTGAACTGAGGTCTGAGGTATAACCAAGTAAACAGGAGAGGAAGGGCATTCCAGTAGAAGGAACAGCATGCGCAAAAGAAAAGACTGGTATACTGAGGGAGATGATGAGCAAGATAATTCCAGACAATTGTTAAATGCAGCGGGAAATGAAGAACTGGGACAATTAATGGAGACTGGAGATTTTAATTTTTGTGATCCTGGTGATGTGCACTCGGGGAAAGGGCCTGGAGATAAAGAACAGTGGACGGGTTTGAGATGTGTTTGGGAGGTTAAACTGATACACAGAGAATCCCCCAGGATTCTTCATGAGGGAGGAGCTCAACAGACAGCGATGGGTGTCTTGATGTTGTCACCTCCCTGACAGGGCCGCTCTGGAGCAGATGGGGCCCGGGGCCTCCCAGGGGACACAGGACCTAAGGTAGGTGATAAGGTCAGTTTCGGGACTTGGAGGGACGGTTGGGTCGAGGATTCGGGGTTCAGGCGGTGTCTCTTTGTGCAGGGTGATCGGGGCTTTGACGGCCTGCCAGGGCTGCCTGGTGAGAAGGGCCAAAGGGTGAGTGTGTGAGGCCCCTCCTGCATGTCAAGCCTCCCAGTATTCAGGATGCCCTCCCCACCCCCAGGGTCAGAATCCCCATCCCCATGTCCGAGCTCTCATTCCTGTGCTGCATGTCCTTCCCTGGGAGGCTGGTCTCTACCCTCACATCTCCACTCTGAACGCCCCCCCCTCCTAACTCCAGGGTGACTTTGGCCATGTGGGGCAACCTGGCCCCCCAGGAGAGGATGGTGAGAAGGTAAGTTTGGGGAAGAGAGGGAATGGTTTAGAGTGAGAGTCAGAGAGGAATGGAGTCTTCAGGGGCCGGGATGAGAGGTGAGGGTCTGTGCTGGAGGGCCAGGATCCCCAGTGGGGCTCAAAAAGGTAGACTGAGGGCTGGGAGCTAGTACCAGAGTTGGTAGGTGGGACTCAGGTTTGGGGTCAGGGGCCCGAACTGAATCACGTGTGCTCAGTCTATTGGTTACTGCCTTACACTCTGGCTCTGGGATCCCCTGGAAGAGGTGCCCAGATGAGGGAAGGTGGTTTTCTGAGGGTTATACTCCCCACCCCCCCCCTCACCGAGTGATGAATGCTTTCCCACAGGGAGCAGAGGGACCTCCGGGGCCCACAGGCCAGGCTGGGGAACCGGTGAGTACCAGGACCCTCAGGCCCCTTTGCCTGGCCCAGGGGAGGGAGCCAGGACTCACGGGGCCTCCGAGCAGGGGTGCTGGAATAATGCTCCTACCTCCTTGCAGGGCCCCCGAGGACTGATCGGCCCTAGAGGCTCCCCTGGTCCCCTGGGACGCCCGGTGAGACTGTCGCTATCTGTCCACCTCTCTGCTTGTCTTCCTCTCACCTCTGTCTCCTCTGCGTGCCCATTTCTGTTACCTGATTTCGCTGCCTGCTCATCTTCCCACCTGTACCTCTCGGTGTCTCAGACTCAGGCTCCTGTGTGGTATCTGCCCGGGTCTCACACCCTCTCCTCCCCCAGGGTGTACTTGGGATTGATGGTGCTCCGGGAGCCAAGGGAAATGTGGTACGTGTCCCGCCTTCTGACCCCTAGCGCTTTCTGATGCGCTGACCCCGTGGCCATCTGTCCATATCCCTGTGCACTCCCCTGGCCCCCTTGTCAATTTCACTGGCACCTCCACGCTGGGGTCCCTTCCAGAGTCACAGCACCCCCACTTTCTCCCCAGGGTCCTCCCGGAGAACCAGGCCCTCCAG